>NW_024044348.1:11335371-11983371 GCF_014851395.1 Micropterus salmoides | reverse complement strand
CTCCGTGAAGACACATGACAGGTCATTTAAAAGACAGCATGAGTAATTCTCAGTTTATATAAACATGGGATCACACCTAATAGATACATTTTAATGATGCATCATATGTATTTCACCTTTAAAACTTGCTACTTTGCCCTGATATAAATCTTTGTTGGAATTGTTTGTGAATGAATTCCATTAAAGTTTTATGTATTTATATCTTTATAATGCCAAAAACTCTATTCCTTTGGTGTTCAGCATTTAGAGCCCAAGGCGGTTTCTAACAGACACAGTCTGAACCTGGCTCAGTGTCTGTCAGAGACTCACCATGTCTCACATCCAGGCCATTCTGTCTCTGTATTCTAGTTTGAGGTTTAACCTGTCCCTCCGAGCCTGAGCCAGTTTCTGCCTCTGAACCTGAGCCTGTTAAAGCTTATCAACATGAGCCTGAATTGGTTTCTGCTTCTTAACCTGAACCCACTTTTTAAGAAGTTTTCATATCTGCTTCTCAGCCTGTCTGTTCTGTCCACAAACCTAGGCTTGACTCTGTTCTTGACTCTGCTCAGTACAAGCCTATATCTATCTATCCTTCTTTCAGAGTCTGCTCCAGTGTCTCCACAAAACCAATTTCATGTTTCCTCACAAGTGCTTGCTTCTATTTCCCCTTTTAGAGCCTATATATTTTGAGCTTACCTTTGTTGTGCTTTGGTTTCAGTTAGTCTCCAGCTGTGCCCACACCTCAGTGTCCCAGAGTTTCAACTTCAAACCCAGTCCTCCAACATCCTGTCATTTTTAGCCTTGTCATGATGTGTACAGGTTCTCACTTGGGTTTTGTGTTTTGAGGTAACTGTGTCTCTAGCTGCCTCTTGCCCTTCAAGGTGTTTTACCTGCCATGCCTGCCTTGTAGTATCCTCCCAAGAATTTCATGCCTCGATCCTTAACTCCCTGACATTCCTCACTAAAGCATGATTTATACTTATGCGTCTGGTCTACGTGCATAGTTACGCGTAGCCATGCATTTATACTTGTGCGTAGGTGTCTCTGTCATTCTTCAATTACACCGCCAAACGCTAGTTGGCGGTATTGCTACAGCGTCCACTGTGTTGACTTTTGCCAGCCGAGCAGGCTAACTTCTGGTTTAGCCATCCGCTAACTTGAATGAGGGTAAAATTATATGCGTGCGGCTGGCATAGACTTTTCAAATGTTATCCACCGAATGGATCACATTCTGATAGCGAAACGAATCATTTTGCTTGGGTTGTGACGGTCAAATATATTGATCCACCGTGTTACAGCCGCTGGTTTGGCCGCTAGTAAAATTTTCTTCAAATCACGATTTTCCTGTCGGCTCTGAGGCATTGCGAGGCTACCCCTCCGACCAATCACAGTTCTTACGGTCCGCGTCGCCCCGACGTGTAGTTACATTTTTGAGGAGGTGCACGTCATGCTACGGCATAGGCTACTGCATAGGGCATGGGGCTACGCGTAGGTTACGCCATCGATTCGAGGCAGACAGTCCAGCTCTGTCCATCTCCAGTGACCCCACATAGGGGGCTCTTTCCAACTTGGTCAACATTGCCTTCTTCATCTATTGATCCCTGCACACTTATCCCAAGCATTGTGTCTCCTGCGTCAAGTCAGTTTTTGCTTGTCCATGGGTTCTCATGACCCACTAGCTCAGTGCTCAGACCTAGCTTAGATTGTATAGCGCTCCTATCTCCTCCTTGTTTCTCCTTCCACTCCTTCCAGCCATCCTTGCTAGCTGTACCTGTCTGCCTGTTAGCTGCTTGTATTTGCAATTAGTGTATTATATCAAGTTTTGTTCTTTTGTATGATGAGTAATTTGCATTTTTCTGGAAAAGACTGAGCCACATACATCAAAACTTTAGCATGCCTGGAACCAATCTCACCTACATACTGTACACAATCCTTGCAAGGTCATATAAAAAGGAGAATATTGCATGTGGGGTTGTTTGTGTATGATTATATGTAAATAAAAAGAAAAGAGAGAGTTATGCATATTACTCAGCCCTAAAAAGTGTTGCACTCATCTCAGCACATCAGCTAATTCTTTTCAATTAGATTAGGTTAAATTTGTTCCCTCAATCCCAGACACAAAGAAGGTCTGACAGAACTACAGTTAGATGGCCTTTTGTCTTTCCTACAGAGTTTCCTCTCCTGCTGTGCAGAGTCCTTCGTGCAACTTGCATTACTCAGTGTCGGTGTCCACACTGTTGTCCTAAGAAAAGAAACAATAAGAATCTGAACAGGCTGTTCAGGTTTATGTGTTGGATAATGTGTAAATCATACATGCTTGGTTGATACATTTAATTCATGTCACCACATCCCCTCGAATACAGCAAAAAACACACACACACACACACACACACACACATATAAATTAGTGCATGCAAACAGGTTACCTTTGTTAGGTGGTTATATGCACTGAAAGAAAAGACAAAAAAGGTCTGGACAAGCTTGGATCCCCATTTATCCAAAGGTCAAGCTCTGACTCGTATCAGTACGTGGTCGATACACATAGGTCACTTTTTTTTCTTTCAACCATGTAGCTACTACAATAAAGGCTTTGTACGTGCACTGGCAGAAGAAGCCCCCTGATAATTGGGGATATATTATTTATGTATATTGTTTATTTTGTGTTGCCTTAAGAATATATCTGTATCTGTGATTTGAAGTTTGCAATTGAAATCACTAGTTTAAATCATACTTTTACAATTTATATTAATCAAGCTGTAACCATGTTGGGGATTTATTCACTCTAAAAATGCTTCACTAAGAAAGCCCAAGTATAGCCTCCCTCAAATCAATTGATCTTGGTAGGTAGAAACTATTTGTGGAAGCGCTGCTTCCCACAGTCACTGTTTTAGCTACAGAGCTCTAATTAACATAGCTCAATATTGAGTGTTACCTTAGCCATGATAAATAACACTAGCTTTATCTCAGACACTCCATTTCCCTAATTGAATCAACAGAGAAATTGACATTTTTTTGTTCTTGCTGAACAGGACTTTCGATTTCTCCCCTGGTCTGATTGTGAGAAAAGCCGTAGGGCCTGAGGTGGTCAGACGACCTTGGGGTGTGGTACAAAGAGATGACCTTGACTCAGAAAACAGGGAAGAGCAGACAGAGGAAACACCCAGTTTCCTGTATACTGTATTGACTTTATTATGAGCAGTAACAATTTTCATTACCATTCTAGTGGAATAAAGTCATAAGATCTCTCTGGACACCTAGTAGGTCAGTCTTCTTTGAGCATCTATGCATTTAATCTCACTCAGAAAATTGCCTGCTAAAAATATCAGCTGATATTATCCAGTAGTAGAAAGTGAGGGTCCACCTCAGTAATTTCACCCACAGTGATTGATGGTTACAAAGATAATTATTTCTGCTCCAAATAATTGTTGCAGCAACACAATTTTACACATTACTTAAATTTTACTCTGCATTTCAAGTGCCAAAACATTTTTAATCTTTGATTAGAGGAAATCTATTGAAATCAGGCACTATTTTCTTATCATAGTGCAGTTAACAGTCAAATGAAAAGACCAGGTGCCTCTGGTAATTTAAAATGATTCTAAACACTTGCTGAAATTGAATGTTGCTACAATCATTTTTACAGTGCTGCTCTGGTTTTCATGATGTCTAACTGAAACAATTTGCAGTGTTTGTCATGACAGAATAATTATTTGTAGTAATGTGAATTTACCAGGCCATTCTACAGCGTGAAAAAAGTGAAATCTTATTTTTACTTTCTTTTTGATCTAGTTACTTTAACATCACAAGTGGCATTTGTGAGCTCTTGCCTCACCAGTAAGATGTCACTGCAAGGTCAATGAACTAATGAGTATAACTGGGATGTGGAGTGCCAAATGATGCAGTTATCTCTGGATAACAAAATTACAGACCTCTCCTCGTGTGTGTCAGGAAGATCTGCTGGAAACTGCAAATAAGGTCCAACAACAACAAAAGAAAATCAGTAACCTGTTCACCTGTGTAATAGCCTGTTAGGAGTGTGGTTTTGTGTTCATGTCTTTCCTGTTTTAGTCTATTTTTGGTTCTGTGTTTCTCTGTGTAGCCTTGTTTATTATTTTATTAATTCACACGTCCTAGTTTACTTGGTATCTGTTTTCATAGGTTTGGTTTTGGTTTCTGTGTTTCTACAGCATTATTTGATCTTGTCATGTTTAGGGTTTTGTAGCTAAGTTTAGTCCTTTGTTCATTCACATGTTTAAGTTTTCTTAGTATCTGTGTTGTCTCGTATTCTATGTCCTGCATTTGTATTCGTATCTTAGTGTCTACTCCTGGTCTGTGTACTTCTGTAGTATTTTGTCCATGTTTGCTCTGTGATCTGTTCAATCTTAGTCTGTTTCCCCTGTTAGTTGTAGTTTTTTGGTATATTAGTGATCTGTCTGCTTATGTTCTGGTTCAGTTATTTATATTCTGTTTCTTCCTGGTTATTAGTTTCCCTATTACCCTGCTGTCTCTCTGCCTGCCTGTGTCTCATTAGTCCTGATCCCCCTCACCTGTGTTGCTCCTGCCACGCTCGTAAGCCCTCGTGTGTATACTGTATATGCCTACTTGTGTCTTCAGTCTTTGTCATGTCCTTGTGTCGTATGTTGAGTGTTCTTGCTTGTTCCGTCCCTTGTTCTTTGGATTACTCTGCCTGTGCTCTGGATTCTTTTGCTTGTTGGATTACTTCAGTTTTAGTCTTTGCCTTGTGCTTCACGTAAGCCTGTTTTGTTCAGTTTTGTGTTTAATAAATGTTTTTGAACTGCAACCTCTTTGCGTTTTGGTCTGCATTTGGGTCCACACCTCAGCTCCCTGCCTTCACTCAGCCAACCCTTGACATAGCCCATCTGATTTCACATGTAGTGTTGTGGGAGAATCTATTAAGACACAAGGCAGCTGTGGCTACTTTCGCTATGTAGTTATGTGCTAGATGAAAGAACAATCAATCTTACTTTTGGTTCAAACATTTTTGATTGTTTCATTACTTAGCCTTCTTTTAACTACCACCTTAGCTTTTAAAGGGCCCTTGCTTCCTGTTGAGATTACTGGATTTCTTTACATACTCTTTAAAATCAACCTGGGATTTACATTTCTGCAAAGGAGGGGCTGTTTGCATACAATACGGAGAATTTCAATCCCACATTTCTTTCAGATCCAGCCTACAATTAGTGGAGTGTTTGGTCATGTAAAGTGAGAAGAGGAGCAACAATTCAACAACATGTAGAGATCCATTGATGCAGAAGCACAAAATACCTCAAAAACAGCCAGTACTAAAATTACACAGATTTATTTAAAGGACTGATGCCACAACAACTGCCTTTCTCATTCTCATGCCTTAAGATCTGGAAACCCTATTTACACTACCACAACTATGCACAGGAAATGGTTGTTTAACATGGCAGAAACTGGCAACAAAGTATAAAGCCAGCCTGCACCAGCATCCATCTGCTTGAGACATTTATTTATAATTCTACTATTGTTATAAAACTATTAGAGTTCATACCATCAGGAAATCTAATTGATCAGCGATGCATTGTGACATGTTAGGTCATAAACTTGTGTGGTAATCAAGGTGTTTTAATTGTAGTCATTGTTATACATGAATACTACTTCTAATGTGATGATCTCTTTCTATAATGAGACTGTCCTCCCAAGTAAAACCACAATGCCACAAAATGGCCAAGGGACAAAGCTCTCTAGTGGCTGTAGAAATGATGATGGGAACAAAGGAAGACTATTCAAAAGCAACAAATTCCACAGAGAAAGGAGGTAGAGATAGGCATATGGGTCAACAAAACATTGTAGTATTTTAACACCCAAGATCGCTGTTTGTTTCAAACTGACAGTTGTTGTGTTTTGTGTCACCACAATCGTTCTCTCCCCTTAATCACGTTTACTACTGCAACCATAACGACAAAGGTCCTTTAACCTTGAAAAAGTAGTCAATGTAACTTTTAAACCCAATTATTTTGTGCCGAACCTTAATCATATCCTTTTCTATCATAAAAGTGATTTATTTTAACGCTTTTGGAAGGCAGAGACAAATATTATCATCCGGCAGATGGTGGCATCATGTCAAAAAATGCTCCTACGTGTTGTTTTAGAGGGTTCGGACAAACAATGTATTCTGTCATCGCCAACGTGCTACTACGCTTTAAAATAGTAATAATATTACTTTACTTATTACTGGGTATTAAAAGTAACTAGTTACGTTACTCATTACGTTGCTATATCACTTTCACTACCCACCTCAACGATCAGCCAAACAGAAAACACTGCAGCCTCTCAAACCAGATAGAAAGTATAGGCTATGTACATACAGTATTAAACAAAATAAAAATAAAGCAAGTTTCTCCAAACTTTTTAACTAATAGCATATTGACAACAGCGGCAAGTGGTTGTGTTGTTTTTACAAAACATATAACATTTCTTAATGCCACTGATTGAAATACAAAAACTAAATCAAGTCACTCCTGACTTTTGAACTACTGTTCTTCTGCACATCCATTTATAAGAGCAGTATTCAGTGTTTTTACAAAACATAAAACGTTGCTTAATGCCACTCTCTTCCAACGAGCGCATGGATTGCAGTTTCTATGAGTTTCACATTGCTCTGCTGCTTTAGCAGATGCTTCAATAAGTTAGATGTAGAATTCATCACAGTTGAAAGCTTTTTGCTGCTCGCTTTACAACAGACGACAATGTTTTTTGCATCTTAGACTGTGACACAATTGCTGCAATACTTACTGCTGTCAAAAGAATTCCTCTCAATCCCCTCAGTCTCCATTCTTCCTTTAGCTTTTTGGCTAGCAGCCAACTTGAACAACATTGGGTCCTGCTTCTCAACTGCCCTGCATTCAGGTCAAAGACGATACGTTCTGGTAACGTAGTAACGCGCGTTACTTGGATTAGTAACTGTAATATTATTATTGTTTTGGAAATACTAATCTCTTACACTACAAGTTACTGGGAAAAGTAATAATATCACAGTAATGTGTTACTGCCCAACGCTATACATCTCTGACATGTTTAGCTAAGGGATCTGTCTATTGCATGAGCTACTTCCAATTAAATGCATATAGATGAAATTTATTTTGGTCTTTCAGTATTACAGACGGTATAATCCATTCATTTCTCTGGGAGGCTTTTGTTGTGAAACATCTGGAGAAAAGAATAGTTTCAACAACATCTTAAAATTGAGAAATCATGGCAAGTTTGAGCTCATAAAAATCGTTATGAATTTCTGTTAAAAAGCAAAACTTAGCAAGAGCGTGAACAATATTATTTACATGTTTTTCTTTATATTCATTCAATACGTTTTGTAAAATTTCCCTTGTAAGCCTATAGCGTGGTATATAGTACGGTATAACATGCTTGTTTTGGGGACCTGCCTTTATTTGTTCAAACAAATTGCTATTATTTGAGATGGGTTGTGATTGTCTTCTGGAGTTCTTTTCTTTTTCTATCCGCCTCAGAAAAAGAAAACATCTTTCAAACATTATGAAAGAGCATACTGTTAAAATTTCCTGTAATGTAGGTGCATCCACAGACTTAACTTTCTAGAAACACACAAAATATAAACAATAAAACACATAACTGGAATAACTGGTTTTATCAACAAACAAACAAAACTCGGCCAAATGCATAATCTGCCTCAATAATCTGAAATATTAAATAATCTGTACTAGTCAATGTGGTCTTCAGGCTAATAGAAGACTTAATCTTGTATTCATTCAACCTTTTATTCATTTGTCACAGCCTCAAAGAAAAAGACAGGCGTGTTATGCAGCAACACACATACTGTACACACGTATACAGTACATACACTCTAAAAAAATAATACACTGGCTACTACTTTTTTAAATTAGGCTAACAATTTGCATTGATCTCTTTAAGTAATTCCAACTCAAGTCATTTTTGAGTATGTCTCATGAGACTTTTATAGCTTATAGTAACCAACGTGATTTGCTTTGTCATCTAGATACCTTAATTAAGTTGAACCAACTTAATTTTAATGATAAAATTTTAGTATTAAGTGGTTGAAATATTAAATTTTAAGTTATTCAAACTTGTTTTGTTTTACTTTCGTTCTACTCCGAAATGTCAATGCAAATTGTTGTTTGTATAATCGACTTATTTCACTTAAGTCAGAAGAAATTACACATAGCAATTGTAGTTTCAACAAACTTTATTGTAAAAGTACCAACTACACATTACAGCTGCTGTATTTTGCTCAACAACACATAACATATAACAGGTGCAGCCTTTTCTTGTGACATTTTTAGGACAGAAGTTTACTTTTTAGATCGGCTACATTACCTTCAGACTGGCTTTCAGACCATCCAGCTCAAGGAATATCTTTTGAAACTTTTCAAAAGAGTTTTTCAGTTCTTTGGATATGCTGTTTGGAGTGCATACAGGTGCTGGTCATATAATTAGAATATCATCAAAAAGTTGATTTATTTCAGTAATCCATTCAAAAAGTGAAACTTGTATAATGTATACATTCATTTCACACAGACTGATATATTTCAAGTGTTCATTCCTTTTAATTTTGATGATTATAACTGACAACTAATGAAAACCCCCAAATCAGTATCTCAGAAAATTAGAATATTGTGAAAAGGTTCAATATTGAAGACACCTGGTGCCACACTCTAATCAGCTAATTAACTCAAAACACCTGCAAAGGCCTTTAAATGGTCTCTCAGTCTAGTTCTGTAGGCTACACAATCATGGGAAGACTGCTGACTTGACAGCTGTCCAAAAGACGACCATGACACCTTGCACAAGGAGGGCAAGACACAAAAGGTCATTAATAAAAAGAGGCTGGCTGTTACAGAGCTCTGTGTCCAAGCACATTAATAGAGAGGCGAAGGGAAGGAAAAGATGTAGTAGAAAAAAGTGTACAAGCAATAGGGATAACCGCACCCTGGAGAGAATTGTGAAACAAAACCTTAACCCTATAGAAAATCTATGGGGTATTGTGAAGAGGAAGATGCGATACGCCAGACCCAACAATGCAGAAGACCTGAAGACCACTATCAGAGCAACCTGGGCTCTCATAACACCTGAGCAGTACCACAGACTGATCGACTCCATGCCACGCCGCATTGCTGCAGTAATTCAGGCAAAAGGAGCCCCAACTAAGTATTGAGTGCTGTACATGCTCATACTTTTCATGTTCATACTTTTCAGTTGGCCAACATTTCTAAAAATCCTTTTTTTGTATTGGTCTTAAGTAATATTCTAGTTTTCAGAGATACTGAATCTGGGATTTTCATTAGTTCAGTTTTAATCATCACAATTAAATGAAATAAACATTTGAAATATATCAGTCTGTGTAATGAATGAATATAATATCCAAGTTTCACTTTTTGAATGGAATGGAAATCAACTTTTTTATGATATCTAATTATATGACCAGCACATGTATATCAGCCCTATTAGAAAGGCACAAGCTCTGGGTACATCCAGGTCTTTCAGGACCTCTGTTCCCTCAATCACAATTGTTGCACTGGCTGGCTCAGACAGGTTGGCACCTCTGGTTACAAGGGTCTTCAATGGTAATATCTCCACCACCAACCTGGCATAAGTAATGTCAGAACATATGTCAGTTTCTTAAGTTATCATTTTTAAAAATGTGAGTAACACAAATTATAGTGTGACTGAAATTAAAGAACCAGTGTGTAGGATTTAGGAGCATATAGCGATGAAATTGCAGATAACAACTTGTCCTTCCACGCATGTAGGAACGACTGGCTGCAAACTCTTGAAAAATTATATTCCATTTGAATATTATATTCCATTTCTGTCATATTCTGCAAACAGAGCATCCTAAATCTTACACACTGGACCTTTAAGTGCCTGATTTACCTGCCAGCTGCTCTTTGAAGTGATCCTTTTCCTTTTCTCAGAGATACACAACTAAGCCTCGGATAGCAAACTCTCTCCTCCTTTCCACAGAATTATCCTGTTAATAAGAAAAACATTTTCAAAGTGCTCCTCCATGTGGATTGAAAAATTACAAAAGGATGAGGATTTCTAATCATTTTCAAGAAAGCCATTATAACTACTTAGAATGTTGTTATGCCAAATCAAAAAAATATCTCCAAAATAATACAAGATGATTCAAATGTTCAAACTTACAGAGAACTAGCACACACATGACAAACGCACATGTTGCAACAATGTCGTTTCTAAAACGTGGTGCCAGCTTTACAACCCACGTACGTTTGCACAGTGCTGAATCCATTGAATAAAACTAAACAAAACTGTGGCTCAATTAACCAGTTTGAACCTCACTAAAATATTACAGCTTAAACATCAACATTCAAAAATGTAAAACCGAAATATGTGGCATAACCTATATTGTTTAATTATGAATGTAAATCGGTACCTCCAATGGCTGTTGCAGACCAAACCTACATCAATGTAAATTATTGTCTATTTTAAATTAAGAGCAAGCTAAATGCGTATTTGCTTAACTTTGCAGTGTTACAACGAATGCTTAAGAGGTTCAGTGCCATTCTATGGAACATCCAAAGTGACAGAACTGAATAAAAGAATAAATAAATAAATGCGGAAATATATCAAAGAAAGAATGAATGAATAAAAGAATAAATACATACATTTGTTTTTGCCTTTCCCCAAGGAGACCTATTGTCATTGCTTTTTCCTTCCTCTTCCTTAACTGTCAATCAACGTGTTGTGGCCCGCCCACTAAGTCAGGTCGAGCAGCCGATGACTGATACCTATCTTCAGTGTGGATATGCTGTCCCTGGAAGAGTGTTATGATTGGTAGAAAGTTTAGAAGGAGTTATGCTGCGTTCAAGACCGGTCGGAACTGGGATATTTCCCAGTTGAAACTTCCGACTTCCCACATCAAAGCATTCCAGGTGCATGGTGGTACATGACACCGAAAGTGAACGAACTGTTTTAGGTGTTAATTAAAAGGATGGCAGTTTAACTGCAACAACTTAATATAACATAAATAGCCTATAGTTACTAGTTAAAGGTTCAGTGTATAATATATCTGAGGATCTATTGACAGAAATGCAATATAATATCCATAACTTACTACCTTGAAAGAGAAGCAACAGAAGAAGCAGCAGAAGAAGTAGCAGCAAGAGCAAGAAGAAGTTGTACGTTTCTAACTACTAACGTTAGGTAGTAGTAGAAGCTCTCCTTTATTAGTAGTGGAATTTTGGACAAATGGAGGACCACAGCTATTATTTAGCACAAGAGCCGACGGAGGGTGAATCTGCTTCGAAGAAGCGAAAGCATGATGAAGCCAGACTTATACGGGAGCGACGCAGGCAGAAATGACGGGTAAACATCGGTGTGGCTTTTCCCAGATGGAAGGGTCTAATGAGGGAAAAATGTTTTCAAAGCGACACCGAAGTTGCCTGTTTTCTGATGGACAGGTAAGGTATTCCAACTTTAGCATTGCAAATGAAAACTTGTTTGATAATGTTAGCATTAGCCAGAAGCTAGCCATAGACACCATGAGAAGTGACTTTTTCCTTGTCAGTGATGTACATTTACACTTTAACCTCTACACACAGACTATAGTTGAATGCCTGTATTTTACAGTAAATATTTATTTTTCTCTTTTCAAGGCAGGAAAGATAAAAGGACAGTCCATCCTCTTCAACTGGCTGAAGGACATAGTCAACCATTTTTGGTGGTGTTGCAAGACTGCCGACAAACGTGGGCAGTTTCTTGTAAGCACACAATTTTATTATATCTTTGAGTAATTTCATTAATTGCTATATTAAGGACATATTTATAGTGCATTTTTATGTTTTGCAGGCATTATGGTTTGGCATCCTTCACCATGTCTGCAACATTCACACCTGGACTATGGGAAGTTGCAAACACGGCCACCTTGAATCGGATCAAATGCGGGGAAAGATGTGGATCCAGAGAGACTCCCAGCGCCACAAAGCTTTAGTGGATATAGTTCTCAATAAGAGGTAGCAGAAAGATGTTCACAACTATCTGCGATTCAGGTAGTGTGGCTATACTTTTTCACACTGATGTATATTAGTAATATTTATGCTTACTGCTCATGTACACAGAAGTATGTATTTGTTTGTTCTATCAGATCGACTGCAGACCTAGAGTCATTCCAGAATCATATCCTGATGTATGCCAGCAAGCGCTATGCTTTCAGCCCAGTTTATGAGGCAAGAGTTCTGTTTGCTGCTTTGGACTACAATTTCCACCGGAACCGACCAACAATGAAAACGTTGGACGGCAAAGATGTACGTTTTACACTTGTATAATATTCCCATTCATAGTACAATATTCAGCCCATGTTTTATATGCAATTGATTGTCTTTACACTCAAGATTTTCTCTTGTTCTACTTACAAACTGATATTAAATGGTTGTAATTTGTGTAATTTCAGTTTCAGAAGATTGTATAAGAAGAACGGTAGAAGATACAGCGTATATGCCTTGAAATCTGAAAAAACGTTACAACAAACTTATAAATACAAACCTCGGTAACAGTCCTCGGGTTCCTTTGGAGGGCTTCCACTCTTTCTTCGTCCTCTATTGAGCCATCACTCTAGGTAGGTCTTCTGCCTCTCCTTGCCCTGACTGCACCTCCAACACCTCTGCCTCTCCGCCCTCTTCCTCTCCCTCTCTCTTACAGTTATCTCCGGTAAATGGACTTCTGCATTTAGATCACATTGACTTGTGCTGGTTCCGTCTAACATTAGCTTCTTCTTCCTTCTTCTTCTTCTTCTTCTTCTTCTTCCTTGTGCTTTTATTGTCAGTTGGCAAACAACGAATTGGTGTGTTACCGCCACCAACTGGTATGGAGTGTGTATCAAACCTTTATACATCTCTGATCATGGAGAGAAATACTTCTGTGAGTGATTAGTTGGACTTAGTGGGCAACACACATTGATTGACAGTTAAGGAAGAGGAAGGAAAAAGCAATGACAATAGGTCTCCTTGGGGAAAGGCAAAAGCAAATGTATGTATTTATTCTTTTATTCATTCATTCTTTCTTTGATATATTTCTGCATTTATTTATTTATTCTTTTATTCGTTCATTCTTTCTTTGATATTTCTGCATTTATTTTTTATTTTTTATTCATTCATTCTTGCTTTGATATATTTCCCCATTTATTTATTTATTATTTTATTCATTCATTCTTTCTTTGATATATTTCCGCATTTATTTATTTATTCTTTTATTCATTCATTCTTTCTTGCATTTATTTCCCCATTTATTTATTTATTCTTTCATTCAGTTCTGTCACTTTGGATGTTCCATAATCAATTGCTGATAAAAGTCAAAATTAATACCAAGTAGCCCACCTTTATGTCATGAAACGCAAAGTTGCTTTCTCCCACACTTCTGTCTTGTGTGTTGCAGGCTTGGTCTGGTGGCAAAACAAGTCCGGACAAGTTCTGCGTCATAACTTACTCATGATTTTAAAGGATGACCACTAGATGTAGGAGTAGCCCTAACTTAATATTGTCTGTTGTTCAGTTAACTCAGAAAAGTTCAAGAGAAATCCACTTGTTTCTGAGTTAAGACAGATTTATATATTTTAAGTTTGGCCAACTTCTTAATATAAGTGAGCAATTGAAATTAAACAACTGTATCTAACAAACCTAATTTTTAATAGTAAAAAAGCTCTTATTTTTAAGCTGGACTTATTAACCCCATGAATCATTTCTTAGAGTGTAGGCATACACAGGAAACACACACATACTCTCTCTCTCTCTCTCTCAATTCAATTAAAATTTGCTTTATTGGCCTGAATGTGTAACAACAATATTGCCAAAGCATCATACAAACTACATCAATCAACCCCATACATTTCATTAAACAAAAATTAAAGTGTAAAGTAATCAAGGCATAGGTGTGTTTGTGTCATAAAAATTTAAAGTATATTAAAAATTAAAATAAATAAATAAAACAGTAAGCGTGTGTGTGTGTTAAAAAAATTAAAATATATTAAAAAAAATAAATAAATAAAACAGTAAACGTGTGTGTGTGTGTGTGTGTGTTCTCTCTCTCTCTCACATACACACACATAGACCCACAGATGGCCTTGTGGAAGCTTTTATTGATTGGGCTGCAGGACAGAGGGAGGACACAGCAATGGAAAAATACATGCCAAAACACTTTCGTAGACAGCTGGCCTTAAACAACCAGTCAACTGTCTATTAGGATAAGGTGTGTCTATGAGACACATTTAGCTATTACTCTTGGCACTGTTCACTTTTCAGCATGACATTTTGCAAAAATGCTGCAGTAATAATCTTTTTTTTTAAATTAATAACAATAAACTTTATATATCATATTTCCTATACAAAGTTTACAAGCTGCTTACAGGGTAAAAACAATAAACTCCAGGAATCATGAAAGCGTTAACCATATAAACATTAAGAACAATAGCAACATCAATAGAATACGCTATAAAACATTAAACACATAACAATACAAATAAAATAAGACAAATGGTGTGGGAAGGTAAAATAGGGGATCACAGGAAGTGCATTTTAAGAATGATAAGACTTAAATAAAGATATTGACTTACCAACACTTGTTTTTTTGGCTGGAATTAGGAACCATGAGGAAACTTACAATGTAGGAGAGCTCTGTCTTAATATTGAATATCTCATCTAATATGGTCATTGTTGAGACACAAGCTGGAAACCCACAACTGGAGGGGTGAGTGAAGTCTCTTTAAACTGCAGACACCTCTCCTATTTTCACTACTCAAACCAAGCCTCTCAACCAATACTGTGACGTATCACTACAAAACATCACATCTTGCCCAACTGCTTCAGTCAAGGAGCTCAGGCTAGAAATAATACTCCAGTTCCAGGTTGGGTGTTATTATGGGGCTGGTATTATGTAATCATAGCCAGCTACATTAGTGAGTGCCTGGCTAGGGTGAGTGGAAAGGGACACACAAGCGCTGGCACGGAGCAAAGATGTGGCCTGGTTTGCCTTACTCATGTGTGCAGTGGTGAGATCAAAGCTCCACATGTGCATGCATGCTAACAGAAGAATCAAAATTGTTACCTCATGAGGAAGAGCATCTGTTACAGCACAGAAAGGTGGGGTCTGTGTTTAAGATGGGCCGCCCGCCATACTTGTGAATTGGTGAATTACTCTTCCCCAATTCCTCAAGTGGCACAGTAAGATCAAACAGTCATTCACAATAATAACATCAATGGCTATTAAACAAGACCAAAGATCAGGTCTGGGAGCCATTTGGGTGGTTTCTAAATGAGTCATCAGACTTTTCTGTATCTTGCAGGACAGGCTTTGTCCTCTGTCCGTCAACAGATTTCTTGCATGCATATACAAACTGCAGAGGGAAGTCATTAGACCTCTCAGAAAAGTAGTGTAAGTGCAGGGACACTTACAAAGAATAGCCAGCCTTTAAAGGTTATATTTATTCTCCATGGTCTGGTAACTTCCTTTATGTTCCCCAGACTCAATCATAAACACACTTCAGAGTCTCACAATAGTTGGTGGAACTGAAACGTAGACAATTATAGTTCAATTTGCTCAGATGGGTAGAAATAACTCAGCAAAATCCAAACTGACCAAATGAGTTTTGGGGGTTCTGTTAATCCTAAGTAAAGTCAAATTAATCAAGTGGTATAAGTTGTTGCCCAAGTTTATACTTTGAAAGAAATTGAAAGTAAAATTGTATTAGAATACTTGACTTTTGTTATCCAAACTTTACTCAGCTAAATGAGCACAAATTACCCTTCGCCGTAATGCAGTGATAGGCCCAGAACTTAACCTATTTCAGTATTATTTTGCACCTTTCTCACCTCTCCTCTCCAACAACAAATGTTCTATGAAACCAGTGAGCAACATTTTACTTGGCTGTGTGCTTTCCCCAGGCTTGGAGACTCTGACACCAAGGATGCAATTTAATTATGCGAGGCTTCAAACACAATCTAAACAAACCGGGAATCTACAAACAAACAACAAGTCCAATTACAGCAGGGCAAAGCAGCATTAGACTACCACGAGAGTGGGAGGGTATGGGAGGAGGAGAGGGAGGAGCAGGAGGAGGAGGAGGGGGGGGGGGGGGGGGGGTCTGGCTGCTTTGATCCATGCTTGGAGATCTGACATCAACACTGCTACTTAGTTCAACAAGGATTCATATTAGCCACAGAAGAAGAAGTCCTTTTGGTAATCAAAGGGCGTCTTTCAATGCTATGACCCAGAAATTTACAAAGAATTGTCAAAAATATGATAGAGAAATTGCATCAGAACCCGTGGCATATTTGCAGAGGGAAAAAAAATCAACCTAGATAGAGTTTCAAATTCTGCTACTCTGTGACAATCACAAAAGACAGAGGCACGGTAGTTTGCCTGAATCCCCTTTAACACCATGTACTCGACCATTATTGATCCTAGTACACCTGCCCTTGAACTGGTAATGGCTTCATGGGATTGCCTCTATAATATTCTTTAACTTTTAACTTTTCCACTGATACTGTGCATAACAGGCCAGGGGTGTATTGATTCTTCTGATTGGATGGCAGGATTGTGAGCTGCAGGCAGGGAATCCTGTGATCTATGTTTTTTCCGGTGTGCAACATTTAGTACATTCAGCTCAAAGCACACACACACACACACACACACGTGCAAGCTGAACAAAAATATTCCCTAGGAGGGAACACATGTGATGTAATATTAGAGTGCAATGTTTTCTTATAAATGAAACAATAGCTGTCAGATTTGTTGGCTGATATTGGGTTATCTTAATGCCAGAGGCCACATCAAACTGTACCATTACTCACAGGACTGGAAATGAGCAGCATACAGTGTATGAAAATTGCCCCAAGCCATGTCTATCCAACTATTGACCTAAACATGAATTTTATGTGTGTCACTGACACTCAGGCTTTCCATACAGTGTGTCAGTCTCTTTAAATTATGTGTATATTTGCATTTGTGTATTCTGCTTGGATTTGTAGGCCAAGTGTGGCATTTTGAATTTCAATAAACCAAGGTTAATAAATGTATTTTTGGCAAACTAATTTAAAGCATGTATGTGTATCTCTGTCTGCGTGTGTGTGTGTGTATGTGTGAGTATTAACTTTGTCCTCATTAAGAGTGAGCTGATGGGTTGGCAAGGTTAATAGAGATTCATAATCTAAGCACAGCTGTAACCCCCATGCTTTCATAGGCCGGTTTTATACTGGTTTGTATGTGTGTTAGTGTGTGTCTAATCTCCATGTGTGCTTATAGACATGATTTTATGTGTGTTTGTCTCTCATATTTGTGCGGCTCTGCATGTGCTCTGTAATCTGGTTTACAGGAAATGCACCACAGCCAAACATATGGTCAATTTCTCCTCCCGGTCCTATCATTAGCCTGGGGCCTAATCCTTGGTTATAATTCAGATGATGGGCCCTACCAGTGGGGGCCCACTAATAGGTCACATAAATCACAGTGTGAAGCTGAGGCTGGGTCGAGGCCCAGCAAAGTCAGCCATTTTCCCCTTCTGCAGGCAGAAACATCTCCATGTCGCTTGATTACCAATAAGGGTAGATGAAAAGGGCAGTTACACACACATGCACCCACAACACACACACGCAGAAAGAGTGGTAATCTAAAGCTGTTCATGCTTTGAATACTGAGTGTAGTGAAACACCAAGGGAGTGCAGCTGAGCAGTGGGGATGATTCTGTGTTAGCGTGTGTTGAATGCTTGTTGAATGCGGATTACTTTATTCTAGTAGAACCATTTACTTTTCTCACACATCTAAACATTTGAACAAATTAAGGATAAAAGGAAATCACTCAAAATGGAAAATAAAACCTTCCATAATCATTTCTGTCATTTTGCCAACCTGCCTTAGCTAATCCATTTTTCACATCATGACATTGAGTTACCTTGAAGTACATTCAGGCTTTTATATTGTTTGAGATTGCGTAGTGGAAAAGGGCCATGTGTTAGCAACAAGATTTACAGCCACGTTCTGATATGGGATTATTACAGATGTCTAGCAGTCAGGGGATGCCTGCGGATTAGATCTCACACCAGAAATTAATCCAAGTCAATCTGCTATGACTTATTTTTTTGACATATGTTTGATAATATCTAAAACTACATTTTTAAATATTAACCTGGCAGACATAATTACCCCTTGTCTCTCTGACTAATCTATTGGGATTCATAGTAAAAATGCTGACCTATGTACTAAAGGCAAGAGAACCACATTCCTACTGAATGTCTCACTTCTATTTGGTAAGGAATGTTTTAAGTTCTTTCAGCGTAAAGTTGGTCTAAGGCATGTGTGTGAGTTGGCCTTGCTTTACAATGAGTCTTCAATCCTGCACGATGATGAAGGTGGAAGAGAAAAATTTAAATGTCAAATTCATCTGCTTCTAAATCTTGTTTGAAGGCTTTAAAGGAACATGATTGCACAAAAGATGTCAGTTTTTGGAAGATCAGGAAAGGGAAAATGCTGCTGAAGGGAAATATCTTGATATCAAATCAATTCAACTTTTAGTGTCATATACAACTATACACATGAGAAATTCGTTCTCTGCATTTAACCCATCCTGATAAGGAGCAGTGGGTAGCCACCATACAGCGCTCGGGGGCCAACGGCAGATCTTAAGTCGGTTCCTTGATAAAGAGCACTGCCTGGAAAAATTTACTTAAACATACATGGTTTTAATGGTGGGGGAAACCAGAGCACAAACGCAGGAAGAACATACAACCTCTACACAGAAAGGCCCTTCCCCAGACGGGAGTCAAACCCAGGACCTTCTTGCTGTGCGGCGACAGTCATTTAAAGACATAAGTGGCTCAACACATCAGTTACAAGACTTGTTTAATGAAATGTCAATAAGTTCTCCATCTGTAGGGAAACTTTGGTTACTTTAACTTAATGTTAAAGTGGTTGTTTTTTGTTTTTTGTATACATCTGGGGGAGCAACAGGGTACTGTGGTGAATATTATTTTATTACCTCAGCTGAGCTTTGTTCAGTATGACATTGTACTGATTCCGGGTCTTTAAAATTCACACTTTCAAAGGAATAAGAACCTTTCTCCATAAAGACAGCTCTCTCCCTCTTTCTGGATGACTGTGTCTGTCTCTCTCTTTTCCTGTTTAATCATTTGCGTCTCTCTATTGCACATCTCATGCATGCATCCCAACCCAACCTACTGTATATGGAGAGTGTGTGGGAGACAGTGAAACAGGGGCATTTTTATTGCTAAACAAATTCATTGAACAGGATTATATAAAACGGACACTGTGTCGTGGCCATCTGAATCACTGAGGACTGAACTGAACTGACCTCATTTTGTTTGAAGAAAGCTCTCATTATGCTTCATGCTGCAGTAAACTATAAACTTAATTTTATACTTTCTCCTTCACTGCTAAGATTGTGTCCGTAACTGTTCACACAATGATGGACCCGTTTCTTCAGAAACAAATGTTGTCACCTTGAGCAGCAAGACTATTATTATCCTCTGAATGTCTCCCACAAATATATATATACACACATACAGACACAGACAAATTTTCCATTTTCCTTTTTTTCTAACAGCCAGTCTTGCACTGGGCAGTAGCAAATCTTTTGGTCAACGGTGGAAATCAACATAGCGAAATAATTAAAGTTACAATTAAATGTGAACACAAACAAAACAGATTTAAATTGCCAGGTGAGCCAATTACTTATGGATAAAGATGGAGCTGCATGCGAGAAAGTAAATGTAAGAACATTCTGGAGAACACTGGAAGCTAAGTGACTGTGGGAGCCTATTAATACTGGGGAGTGAGAGAAAGAACACCCTGTAATGAGTGAGCTATCCAACACCTGCAGCTGACTCTACAGATGTCAGTTAGTAATTATTGTATGCTATTTGGAAATGTTTAAAAAGTGGCACAGAAACTGTGTATCTTTAGGCCTACTTCTCCTGAGTTTCGCTCATGAGTTTGTGGATCAAACCCAAGCAATAACAACCTCATCCAAGGCAGAGAAAATGATAAGCGGCAAATTAGCACAACATTAATTCAGGTCATTATTATGGATTCACAAGTGTCCGCTGCTTAGCTCTCTGCCTTATGACAAGGTATTTACAGTATAATGCTAACTGACATATAGAGGTCTCCAGAGCAGTAGTTACACAGACAGAGGAGGATTAACTGGCTGCCTCAACTCTCTCCCTCACGCAAATATCTTTCTCTCTTTCATTAAGTGAATAAACCATCCCTTCACTCATTGGTGTGGAGAGAAAAAAAGGAGAGGCTCGGTTTTTCAAGTGCAGTCTGACATGACAATAAAGAGGCAGAAACTTGTTTCAGGGGCGACACAGGCAGATTCAAACTTTAATTTTCACAACGGTGGGATTAGGTTAATCCTAAACACGGAGAGAGGATCTGACAAATGCTTTATGTGACTCAACAGGAATTAGGGTGTTAAACATTTTAAATGGTTACTGTGGCTCAAAGGAGAAAAACTGAGATGGATGAAACCTAAAGCATGGGCCTACTGGTGCATTAATAAAAATGGTTTACACGTACAAAAACACATAGGAGATAGAAAACAACTCACAGAAGTTCATGCAACTAAATATCAAACTATATTTTCTGATGTTTGGACAGGGAGTTTTTCTTTTCCCAGTCTTTTTAACAATGGCAGGTAAGATGGAGATGACTATCTTTTGTAACTTAGAGAGGTATGGTTACATAAAAGAGACAGAAAGAAGTGCATACAAAATCAAGTTAAAAGTTGACCAATGACTACTTCCACTCTGACTATAATGACCATTTAATGTTTCACAGTGGAAATTATCTCAGAAGCAGAGAGGGAGGAAGAATTATCTAATATTATCACAGCTTTGGCAGCACACAATAAGGTGCTAATTATAACGCAACAGGAAGACAAAAGTGTGTGTACACACAGACATGGATACAAACAAAACACAGGCTCCTGTGTGACAGTGGGTGATTTGCCAGTTTGTTGTTAAATACTTACTCATAAGGAAAGGCAGCCTACCATAGAGAATACTGTCTTTAATAATTCTGTTTGCAAATGTAACTCTTCTGGAAATGTAAGTCTTGCTGTCATGACTCTATAAAGCACTATATGGGTACACTACATAGAACTTATACTGAATGATAACTCATCACTTTCATATCTGCCCACAGCTTACTAAAGAATAAAAAAAACTGATACGTTCACATTGAGAGATATAGTATAATTTGATTTATTATGGGAATTATATTGTGAAAGGAACTGTTGACATTTGCTTATTTGGTGTATTCAGTTCCCCTCAATGCCTATTGTCTACATCTGTAGTATCTCTTTGTTGTGACTTTCTCCATTTGCAAGATTGATTTGCTTCTGTTGATTGAAAACAGGTATGAATGTGTTAGCTGTTGCAGGTAGAAGAAGCGTCATCATCAGTTTAAGTGAGTCTTACCCTTGATTGCAATCTTTAAAATGTATTGGGGCTGCTATCAATCTCTTTCTCTTCCGTGAAGGTTTTTACAGTTTACAGTTGATATTTAAAAATTTGCACAGAAAGAACGCAGCCATTGCACTTTGATTCTGCAGGATGGACAACAAAGCCTGTCATTTAATTGATGTTATCAGATAGCTGTTTCTTTCAAGAGGGTCCAACTGCAGACCTCCTCTGTCAGGCCACCTCCACTGTCAGGCTGGTCAGGACAGGAAATACACGCAAAAACTACTAAATAAAAGCGTTCGATTTGACAGGAAACACATTCAAAAATTATAAAGTTTAATCATGTAGAAATAGGGGGAGGGTTTTTGTCACTGATTTATATTTAATTATAAAGTAATAGTCAACATTGTAACGGGAAACTATCAGGCTAATTCCTTAAATATAGCATATTGATATGATTCTATTCTACTAGCAACAAAGTCCACTGTATATCGCTTCAATCATTCAACTAGTAACAATATCTTTTTTTACAGGCACTATTTATTTATTCTGTCAAAATATGACGTTAATTCCGTCCATACAGCTAGCCAAATCCATTCACAGAAAAACATCGTGGTTGTCGTCCAGTGTAACTTAGCCTCTCTTCTAGTCATCCTAAAAGAAACACACACACACTTATCATTCATAATTTACCTTTGAAGAGTAATATACTACGTCATTTTACTGCAATCAGCTGATTTTAATAGGAAAAACTGTGGAAACTGGACTACAATTTCAGCTTTGTGGGAGTCTGCAGTATAATGGACGTTAAATTAATAACAGAAGCCTGGACAGAGACTTCATTGCTCATTACGTGGTCAACACTTTCTTTCACACACAGCAGCCCACTACTTGCCCCAGATGTGTGTGATACTGCAACAAAGTTTAAGTTTTAAAATCCTGAAATAAACCAGCAAAGACCACTGCTCAAGGAGGGACGCAAACCCGCCCTTTATGGTATAATATTAATTATTATTAATCATGCTGTAATGACATTCATGCGGTTCGGCATAGTTCATTTGGAAAACGTGTTTATTTTAGTGTGTTTATCTTATTGATATAATGTACATTTGTGATTAAAAATAATGGTTGTTGGTAAATAAATTACTGACCCCCACAGATGCATGATTTTACTGATTCAATAAGAGTTCAGACCCTCCTTATGGACCATAACTAGAACCCTGCTGGACTATGTGGACTATCAAACTTAACAATCTGTAAAAATGAACACACATGCAATACAACATGTATACCTGTATCGATAGTTTTGTAAATCTCCACTTTTTAAAAATGAATGGAGACAATAGCCTACTGTAATAATACTTTTACTTTATTCACTGTATACACACAGATTACACAGTTAGAAAAGGAGTTGGCAGCAGTGACTGATTTGCATTATCCAAAACATTTAAAAAAAGTCAGAATGGGTCTTGGCATGTTAAATCAAAATATCTACCACTATCAATATTTGTACATATAAATCACACAAATTAGTATATACCAACAGTGTTTGTGATGAGGAGTAGTATCTTTATGTGGATAACTGTTTAAATAACCGTGTGTGTTTTATATCTCACTGCTCCAAAACAGCTGATTCAAACTATCACCTCCATATGAATCCTGAAGCTGCTTCAATCAGCTGTGTTGAAGCAGGGAGAGTTAAATCATGCAGGACAGGGGGTAACTTTCTTCAGGAAAGGGTACGAAACACTGTCGTAGTACATAAACTTCAGTTCAACTAAGATCAATTCCCACAGCCAGCAAACTCTTTGCACACTGTTTAACGTTAAGTGTGAAAAGCTACACCGAATGGTCTAAACGATATAGATTTTTATTTTATCTTTTGGGCAAATAACTAACCTGAGCGTTGTCAACATGTTAAGACAAATGCAAACCCATGCCCTTGCAAAATGCTTTACAAAAACGAACACACAGTAGCTTCATACAGTATGAATAGCTTACGTTATCCAAAGGAAAAAAAAGCTAATCCTGTTACTTCAGGAGCTAACGCTAGCCACCATTGGTGTAGCCTAATGTTACCTATGTAGAACAAAAAATAACCTTACACATGTGTAACATTCTGTGTACAATATTGACAGTGGTAGCTATTGACGGTGAACATATACCATGAGCAATGCATTCAGACTTTATTCAATGTTTTGGATAACGCTAACCAGTCCCCTACCGCTGTCGCAATGTGTAGAGTAGCGAAACAACTGAGAATGCATCACGTTACGTCCTGTGGGGATGTAAAAAACTGACCAGCCTGACAGTGGAGGTCTGCAGTTGGACCCCTCTTGTTTCTTTTGCTGTAGGTGCATCTAGACATTGCATCATACCATCTATGCTATGTAAATTATTCACAGCAATAAAAACAATATTGCACCAAATAACAAAATGGCCACAGGATTCATGACTAACATGGTTGCCAGAGAGAGAAATGTTGATGAGCTGATGTTCATCTACTGGACTACTGGAGCTGACAGCCTGTGAGGGGGTTGACTTCCTTCTTTGTGTGAGATGAGTATTTCTGAAATTGAAGCTAAGGAACCTCACCAGCCCGCAGTCATGATAACAATTCATTCTCATTTAGTTAATGAACATCCTCCTACACTTCCCATCTCACTGTCTCAATCTCTTCTCTTCTTCATACCCTCTCTGACTAACTCACTGTCTCTCCTCACTGTTTTTGTCTGTTTCTCAGACTCTCAGACTTTCTTGCTTGCATCTACCTCTCTATTCTCCCCCTTCAATTTCCCATCCCCCTCGCCTCCACTCCACCAATTCTCCTCTTAATGCTAATTATGGTAACATGAAATCATTAGGTTGCCATCACAATCCCTGCCATGGTAATTCAATAATCATTACTGTCTCTGCCTCCAGCCCTTGCAGCTACACAGGACACTCATTGCAATAGCTGTACTACCTGACTCCATCTCCATACAGTAGCAATTAGTAAAGCCTTATTGCCTAGGACCTATAGCAGCAGTAAACAATGGAACTAATGTCCACTGTGTATACCCACATTACCCTTAGGATAGTGTTGCAACTGCTGGTCATCAATCTTAGTGCTATGGGGAGCTGCAGGGTGTGCAGCGAGGAAACGCCTTAGTGGCTAACACATTATTAAAATAGAAATCATATTAAAAACTAACCTTGTGATCTCAGAGGTCTAAATATTATTTAGAACATGAGTAGCCAGGTAAATCATGGCCAACTACACTGTGATGCCACTAGAACACGTAGCTTTTTTGTGGGTTTTGTGGATGTTTTTACATACCAGGCATCATTTAATTTCAGGGCTAACAGGTATGAAGTAAAAATCCCCCATTTATTGTGACACAGCTTCTGCAAAATTGTTGATCTGCACAGATTAGTCTTGGCACTCTTGGAATAATTTATTTTTGTTTTGATGGGGAGCCTTTTGCTTTTTCACAAATGAAAGCAGAGCCAGCAAGTAGATTGCACTAGGAATTCTGTTTTGTGTGGATTTCTTTGGATTTTATGATTTGTAATTGCCTAATTAATACATGCAAAGTCTTGATTACTTGATTAATGGTGATTAGCTGATTTCTAGGATGAGACGCTGGGAACAAAGGATGAATACACTTAGTGAATAATGCTGTCTCTGTCTGACAAAGAACAGCCTAATGTGCAGTTGAATATGCTACCGTAGAGATGACCCCTCTCTCCGCATGTGTCCAGGCTGGCCATGATTCTGCATACATTACCCTTGAGTCGAGGCAGCCAGAACACTGGAATTTAAAAGAGGCTCCTTCCTACTGACATCTACTTATATTCTCTACCAACTGTGGCTCTATGAAATTTCTTACAATCCAATTTACGTTTCATGAGGTGTCAGAGCCAAACACAACACGGAATAATACTGTCAGCAGGGACACAAAGGTCACCTGTTGTGTGGACATAATGCGCAAACTCTGTCTGCTACACACACATACATGAGTAAACACAATCGGGGGGAGGCCTTTGACTTGATTATGATTGGCAGGTGTCTGAGGTGTTGACAGGTATGATGGAGCTGACTATTATGCATTCAAGTGGCACGTCTCACCTAACACTACCTGACACACTGCTAGCTCACCATCATTTTGACCATATGCTGACCTGTTATGGCTCAAGTTACTGCATGCTTGTCACATCACGTTTGGGTTGCTGATCCAAGGTATGACATTGTGCTTCTCCTTCAGTCTCTCAGGTAATAATTGGTCTTGAGCTGTAATCCTGGTGTAAACCTTGGCTCAGTCCCTGATGAGGAATTAAGATGACAATATTGCCAAAAGTTATGCATGCACGCTCTCTCTCCCTCTCTCCTTTTCACACATCTGACCCTGTCTGTCCTCTATTCCGCATTACTTGTCCCTTATCCCTCACTCTCTCCCTCCACAAGGAGTCATACACACACAAACACTCTCTCACCAAGGAGCAATGCTGCGCATCAGTATTTATGACCCAAAAACTCTTGTTGACCATTCATGTATGTGTGTGCGCACTCCTCATCCCAGTGCTTACATCAGGTAGGAGAGGATTAAAGGATGAGAGGAGAAATAATGAAATGTGTTTTTTGACCTCCACAGGACAGAGAAGGGGACCGCAGACATTGCAGGCTTGATTCTGATGTGGTTTATATTAAGCTAACTTTTACAAGGGGAGCTACTGATCGCCCTATTATTACCTAGGGGCTGTGAGCTTGATAGACTCAACGGTAAAAATTTTTTACTGTATGTAAATATGCAAATGACGAGTCAGTATTTCAAAATATTACATAGAAAATTTGAATGAGACGAATGAAGGACATTGATTATAGCTGCACATGTTGCTCGAAAGAAGTAGAGTCAGTTTAGTTCAGTTGGTAGAGCGTGCGCCCAGTGTTTGTAGCAGCAGCCCAGGTTTGATTCTGACGTGTGGCCCTTTGCTGCATGTCATCTTGCAGGGGTGTATTTCCTGTCTCTCTTCTACTGCATCTATCTGATTAAAACTCACCAAATAAAGAAGAAGAAAGAAGTAGAGTTATTACATTTATTTACATATTCTATATATGTGAATTGCCTCTGAGGTTTTGGAAACATTTAGATAAATATTCATGGATTATAGATTATACAGTTTAATAACATTAAACTGGGCATTTTTTTATTATTCTAATTTTAGGATGATTTCTCCCCATGCTAGTATCCATTGCAGTCAACAGTACAATGTCTAAAACACATGGAAATTATATGGCCAAAAGTTACATAAAGCCTCTGTAAGGTTTCGGCATCTTTTTGTCATACTTTGATGCAAATATATTTTTAAATTTTTAATATTAATCCGGTTTTTAAATCCTTTACTTTTCATTTAAGCAACGATGTCTTAAAATGCAGTAGACCACTGCACTGACAGACCAAAAAGGGATGTCTGAAAACCATGACCAGGGGATTTGAGAAACAATGTGGCTGGTATAGTGATAAGACCAATGAAGAATAGTCCTGCCTTGACCTCTCATTTTAATCCAGCACACTGGGAACCATTGTGCATGTGGTGTGTGTGGTGTGTCAGTAACAAAATGAGAATAATCTGAACCAAATGCTTCCTTCTCATCTTGGACCATCAAAAGGACTTGTGGTGAGGTGCGCTCTGTCACTGATGCTGTGCCAATGTTTCACTCAAAGACACACAGCCAAGGGCAGCATGAGAGTGGGAAGGCAGGCGCAAAGCAAGGGGAAGGAGAGGTTTTGGCACAAAGATCATAATATTAAGGCTTTCAAGTCTTCCCTCCACATCTGAGGGTAAGACAAAAACTGAGAAACCCCAACCACATTTCCCCCCTGAAAAGGACAAGGAAATGTCAAAGGCTCCATACATCATTTCCATAATGTGACAACACCATAGAGAGAGGCAGGTTATCGAAAAGGCAATTTTCAGGCAACAATTGTATTTAATAAATGACTACCAAGCTTTCCTATTTGTAGCACAGACACATAGATGGAGACACAAGGAAACTCACTGCGACCGTGCACACACACACACACCCTTACACACACACAGAGGTATCTACTATAACGTGCGAAAGAGAGATCCACCATTATTGGATGAAAGCATCAGAGGGAAGCGCTCCTTTCTCTCCTCTCCTCTTCTTGCCTTGAATTCCAGTGGGAGGAGAGTCATTGATGCCTACTTGACCTGTCTGGTTTACATATTCATAAGGAGATGGAGAAGATGGATATGGCCTGATGTTTCTTTCACTTAATTCTCCTTCTCTCTCTCTCTCTCTCTCTCTCTCTCTCCGTCTGTCTCCTCCACCACCACCCAACCCCCAGGATGCACACACAGGCCTCCGCAGCAGGAGGCGAGGATGACAGACAGCAGGGCTCCTCCAGTCAGACTTTTGCCAGTCATTGCATGTCAGCATTCTGCACCAGCAGGCAGCAACACAATGAACGTCACATGAGCAATGATGGCGCTCTGCCACTCACATATGGTAACTCTGTTATATATATATGGTAATGGCTTTATTGTTTTCTTCTTCTTTGGTATAGAACAGGGTGTGTTATTTGTGAGACGTCATCCTGCATTTGTCTCAAACTGCTGACGTCGTTTAGATTTATTTTAGATGTACTAAACTTTTCCAAAACAAGGCAACACTAATGGGGATAAAAATCATCAAAATTACATAGCTGAGAAAGATATCTTCATCAGTTATCTGGGCATGACTGTACATGAAGATGTATGGGGGTTGTAAAAAGGTCTGTTTGTTTGTTTGTTTTTTTTACAGTGTATATCTAGTTGGTTACACATTGTTCATTTTATATGGTTAGAAAAATCTTATATTTAGGGATTAGTTTATAGTTGGCAAGTATAAGCATAGAGATTGTTAATGACTGGGTATTATGTTAGACATGATTAAATTTAGGTTTTTGGTTGGAAATAACACAACATGGATGGTTAGCCACTGAGATTTCATCTTTTCCCTTTCGGTAACATGACTTTCATTTATGCCAGATCCTCCTCCAGCATACATACACACACACACACACACACACACACACACACACAGTGTTAAAAATTACCCCACAACTTCCAACTCATTAGATGTCTTGTCTTTCTATAAATGGAGAGTGGGGGCAGAAATTAACTAAAGAGGGAAACAGAGAGAGAGAAAGAGAGACAGACAGAGAGAAGACAATAGATAGAACCTAGAGGTAGAGTATAAGCAAAGATTGCATGTCGTGGCTTGGCAATGTAATGTGTGCAGATTGGTGGGGGAGGCGTATGCCTATAACTCAGCTTGATAATAACTGAGGCCAGAGACCAAAGCTCACCTTGCTGCAGCTCTGCCACAGCCCACCTTTGCGGGCTAAACACCTCTCATCTGTTCTCTAGACTCGTATGCTCCTCACACCAATCAACACAATTATAGTTCTCACCATCCATCAGTGGGTAGATGAGAGGGGAGACGCTGTTGATGTACCATCTCTCTCACAGGCCAGTGCCAGCCTCCTCTTGACTACTAAGATGCAACAATATATTTTTAACAGATGGATCACATTAAGCCTGGTTACTGAACTCCTTAGCGGCTAGCTACCTGAGAGGGCCCACATATCACTCAAAGCATCCCATCCTTAATTATGATAACTTAAGGGCTTACTATAATTTAAACAGGTAAGTTATATTAAAATTCACCCCCTGCACACAATTGTCATGACGGGGTAAATTAACTAGCTCAAAACCATTTTTGTACCATGTTTATTTCTCCTGTAAAGTTGGACATTTTAACATGGGGATCTATAGTGAGTGACTCGCTTTTGGAACCAGCCTCAAGTGGACAATCGACAAACTGCAGTTTTTGGCACTTCCGCATTTGCTTCATCTTTCAACCTCAGAGATTGCCGCTTGGTTCATAATCACATACACTCACACACAGGTATCTTCAGAGAGACAGTGATGCATGCACAGAGACACCCACCCTCCTAAAAGTGATATTTTGGCATACCTCAGCCAATAATAATGGCCATACAGAGAGTTGCATCAGGTCATTATAGTCCTAATAGGTCTTTGTATCTTCACACTGTCTGTTGATGTGTATGCAAACAGCCCTTGTGTGTTTGAGTGAGTCTAAAGTTCCTGTGGGAGCTCCCTGTACGTGCCTGCTGAATGCCATAGCCAGGATGGATGGCAGCGCAATTGAATAAAGGGGCTCACCACTGCACAATACAGCCAACATGCTGAATCCGAAATGAGGACTGGATTTACACCCCCCGTCTGTGTGTCTGAATTAGCATTTCTAACCCCCTTTCCTCTGTGTGTGTAAGTGTGTTTGTGTGTGCATGTGCTTTCATCTCCAACTGGGACATCTCCATAAATGTTACAGGCAATAAATCCCAAACCCCCAGGGAGAAATACTGGTCTTGTTACAGGGCAGTGTCCATGCTTTAGTGGACCGCAGCCCAGACTAAGAGTTTGTGAAAGAAAAATGGGAAAGATGCCATTGTCAGAGCTATCAGATTCATCCTGCTTTCATGAAACTGGGTTGCTGTGGGTGTGGCAGGATGGAATTACCTACAAAGAAGCTTGGTGGAAAATGGAAGCAAGGAGGAGTAAGGAAAAAACAAAAGGAGAGGAGGAATGAATGGCTAATTTAAGGCATTGACATGTAAGGTTACAGTCAGCATTTCTTCAGGAGCTTAAATAAACAAGATGATTCTGACAATCTGTCATGGCTCATTCAGGAGAACACGAAGGCTAGCATCCAGCTAGTCTGCAAAATCTTCCCTTGCTTGCTTAATATTCATTACATCGGTGTTCATGCCAAGCAGCAGTCACAGCTGACGTCTTTGTTTGAAAGTTTCTGTCATTGGGATGCTAAAATTTGCTCCAAACTTGAGAGAAGATTGTTTTGAAAGAGCTTCCACAGCAGCAATGTGGAAACAACGAGACAACACTAATTCCACACCTGCCATCATTATGCTCTCGATTTCCATGGCTTCCTCACATTCTCTACAACAATAACCTCACAAAAGGCTAATTGCATGCTGCAAAAGCGCCCGCTCCTCTAAAGATTTCTATGTCTGTCTCAGAGGGCAGGATGCTCAATTTGATTCAAATTGTCTTCACGGAATAAGAATAAAAACCCTTTAAATTAGCTATAATAACAATGTTTGGATATCAGTGAATCTTCACACTGAACTGACAGCTCTCAGCATTATTCTCACTTACAAACAACTGACCGAGAGAATGAGGGGATCAATTTGTCTCAGTCTGTTTCTAGTGTGAATGGAGCCCAAATTCCTTATCTCTTCAAAACACTGAAACTCCCTGCCTGCTGGACGGACATGCTTTCATTATTTGCCTATGAATCAGTATTTAGGGAGGGGAAAAAGCCCACAGAATATGGCATCATCTGAGTGGTGCTACACACTCCAGCTGTGTGATCCAGCAACTTAGAATGGCTGTGTGTGTGTGTGTGTGTGTGTGTGTGTGTGTGTGTGTGTGTGTGTGTGTGTGTGTTGCGCACATGTAGTGGAAATGCAATATCTGAGCTGAGTGAACAAGAGGTTCAGGAGCAAGTTAGTTAAGTCTATCTGCAGAGAGCACATCCAAGGAACCTCTCTGAACAAAAACACATAGAGCATCAACACACACACACATACACATGCACTTTCACAGTGTACACTACAAAGCAAAGCCTGCACTCTTAGTCAAGCCTCCAGTCTCCCTCTTCATCTCCTCTTCTCACCACTCTCCTTCTCTTTTTCCATCTCTGTCTCTTTCTCTCCATCTGTGTCAGCAGAGGCTGTTACGGCTCAATCAGGCTCACAAAGACGCACAGGAGCACCTACTCTTTGTCTGCAGTCACCCTCGCTCAGAAGTAAGTCACCTTTCTTTCTTTCTTCTCTTTCCCTTCTCTCTACTGAGTGTGCATTTGCTTGTCCGATAAAACTAAAGAGGTGAGACAGGGGTGTTTTACTGTTCTCTCTCTCTCTCTCTCTCTCTCTCTCTCTCTCTCTCTCCTCTCTGTCCCCTTTACTCCTCACTCCCTCTTTGCTATCTTGTATGACTAGCTCGTGTGCAGACTGATGAACAACCAATCTATATTCTGTGGAGATTACAGAGGCTTTGTGAAAGTGATGGCAAGGAAAGTCATGTGAAATGTAAACATGAAGACATTGATTAGCATTCTGAACTCTGATTCTGAATGTGGTTTTATCAATTTGTCTGTGCTTCTGTGTACATGTCAGTTTATCAGTTTGTCTGCCTGTTGATGACTTTTGACCACTTACTTTCACTGACCCTCTGAATGTGTTGCATGACTCCCATCTTTTACTAGTCATAGTGCATTAATATGTCCTACAAATCCCAGATGAGATTTGGTTGCATTAAAGATTAATGTCCAGAAAAAAGAAGCAGCATTTACATCCGCTCGACAGGCGTAGCATTTATCAATGCTGTCATATTGACTTGTGCATGTTTTTTCTTTCCTTTTTCTTTCATATAGGCTTTGTCTCAGTGGCTCGGTGTCCTGCTGGCTACAAGGACAACCTAATAAGGCTGCAATTGGCAGTGCAGCAGGAGTACAGTTTTTGCATCTTGTTGCTTATTTCATTGACTTATGGTTGTGATGGCTGGCAGCCTATCAATGCAGAGTAATTACAATAGGCCAGTGTGAGGTTGAATAATTGATGTGCTTTTTGGAGCTGATGTATGCTGAAAAACCTATCTGCCTAGAGTCCCATCAGTAGTTTATCATGGGGTGAGAGAGGGGAGAGTGCAGCATGACTGCCAATGCTTAGTGGTGTAATAATGATGCAGGTCTGGGCCTGTCAGCACCAGGAACACTGGGAGTTAGCTCCCAAGCTGGTTGCAGCTCAGCTATAAGCTTTAGCCTGCACCCTAGATCAATACATGGAAGAGGAACGGTTCCAAGATAAAGACACTTCTTAGGCTGTCGATCAGCCTCCTGTTAACAGCGTTAGCCATGCATGATGGCTCCTCGCTGCTCCTTATTATATATAGACGGGTTTCTTGTATACAAACAGTACTGGATCTGGTCAGAAGACTGTAGTTAACCGCTGTAACAACATCAACATAGATTACACATTGTTTGTAAACTGCCATTTCAGAGTTAGATCTGTTTGTTTGTGATTCATTTCACATATTAATATAACATGCACGACCGTGCTGCAGGTTAGCGAAACCAGACGTAATGTTGCTGCTAGCCAAAATGCTAATGGAAGAATGAGGGAGAGAGGCGTTCTTTCCACAGCTGTAGGTACTTCCAATTGGCCTAACTTAGCTGTGTCACACTCAGAGATGCAAAGAACATGGTCTTCCGTAAACGTGAGACCAGCAAAAAGCTTTCAACCGCGAACAATTTTGTATTGAAGCATCTGTTTAGAAAACGTGAAACTTAGCCTGTAGAAAGAAACTAAGGCTCCACTGCCAATGAAGCGTTCACTCGGCTGTACAGTGGCGTTAATCAACGTTTTGTGTTTTGTAAAAGCACAGAATACTTCTCTTATAAGTGCATGTGCAAAACAGTAACGTTAGTTCAAAAGTCGAAACTCTTGCTTGATTTTTTTTTATCTGAGACAGTGGCGTTCAAAACGCTATAGGTTTTGTTAAAATCATACTCATTGTTGCTGTTATGAATACGCAATCAGTTAAAATATCGGGAGGGACCTGCTTTGTTTTTTATTTAGCCTATAGGCTATAGGCTATTTTTATTTTTAAATAACCTATAGGCTATCCAGGCTATAGGACACAGCTTCCTCTGATCTGAGAGGCTGCAGTGTTTTCTGTTCAGCTGGTTGTTGACTCCTCAGGTTAATTATTGTTCCAGTAAAGTGGATTCATTTCTAAAATGCGCTGCTGAACAGGTTTCCCGTCACTTTTAAGGTTGGGGATGCGGTGGTTGAAAGTAATTAATTTAAGTAGTATTAATTTACTTTAATACCCAGTAATAAGTAAAGTAATATTATTACTTTTTAAATGAGTAATAAGTTAAAAGTAAGTCATTACAATAATTTGCCAAACACTGCTGCTAGATATGCCGTATAAACAGAGGTTTTGTTGCTATCTACCATGATTTCTTCTCCTTTCCACTGAGACGAATAACCTCTCTCTTTTGCTTAGCTGCCAAGGCTTGGCTCAGGCTTCTGGTCAGTCTGCCGTAATCTATGTCTCTCTTTCCCTCCCTTACTCTATCTCGCTGCAATGCCTGCAAGCCCTAAAGCCAAACTCCACCCTCACTCACACAGCATCCATTATGTATAGACCAAAAATTGAAGAATAACAGGCTTGGGGCGAAAAAGTAAAACATAAATAAAGTACAACAAATTTAGGAAAAAAGAAAGCAGAATTGGTTAAATCTATATTTGTTATGCTGTCTGAATGTGTATCCCCTTTCAGCCTCATAATAACATTGATATTAACTTGGGTTATGAGATACAAAATTATTTCTTTATGTCTGCAAATAAAATGTTGAATACGTAACTGTATAACACACAGTCAACTTAAGATATTACAGAAATGAACATATTTAAACATAGAAACACCCCACACCTTCAACACTTGAACATTCATTAAGAGTTCATAAATAGACAAGAGCGTCATCACCATATCAGGCCAAGTTGGCAACCTGCCAAACGTGGATGATATTTTTGAACACCACATTAACCTAAGGTGAGACACCACGGTTATGCACACATGCACATCCAATAGTCACTGGGATGTACTAATGACAAGGAAAGGAGAAATATGATTAACACTAGAAACATTAAAAGATATCTTGACAAAAACTATTGAAACAAGTAACTAATAATATGATGATATTTTTTTAAAGGTATCCAGATTAAATCTGAAACAGCATCAATTATCAATATATGCAACATTTAATAAAAAGTTAGATTTATTAACACACCATAGTATTTATCCTCAAAAAAGTGTTGGTGGTCAACACACAACTTTTCCAATGCATCATGAACTATTTTTATGCTTTTTAAGCTAATGCACATTCATTCACAGGGAGACACCTGTAGGGAACTTGGAGCGATTGTTTGGTCAAAGCGATTTTGTGCACTCTCGTCAACAAGTGAAAACACTGTTTTACTGATGTACTCTTGTTTGGAAGTGGCTGTAGTCCTCTTCTAACTGTAACCATACGGAAACATAGTAAAAAGGATCTGTGTTCAACAACTGTGTATTGATTTCCCGGCTCACTCAGCCCAAACTAGTTTTCTTTCTACGAGGATCTCCAACGTGCCACTTCACATTTGGCTTTCATTTTATGCAAAGATAACCCGCAACCCACAGCTAGAGATGAAGTTTAAATAGGCTATAGGACATAGAGCCAAAAGTGTCCTATTTTGGCTGAAAAAGGAAATGGCTATGCATATTCATGTAACCAGAAAATTTGAATGAATTTACATTGCAAATTATAAACAAGCACTACTTCGTTTGGACGAATGATCATTTAATATATGGCAGAATTCTACTCCTCCTTTTCTCCATAGCAAGTTGAAGTGCTTTTCTCCAAAATATATTAACTGAGGTCTCTGGCTTTGACAACAGGATCTTTTTCATTCGTAGCTGTACAAAGAAAACTGTTTTTGTATATCCACCCCTTCTCATCAACACAAAGATGAGGTTAGAAGGTCTCCCTTGCTCTATCTTTCATCTGATAAAAATACCAGCTACAAGATTTTCATCTCTTCAAGGAGAATAACATCTCTTAATATATTTTCTGATACATTCTTTTGAAAATACCCCTGCCACTCTAATATACTATGTGTCTCATTTAGGCAGGTCTTTACAGTGCAGGCAGTACAAATGTATTTCCTTTGCCCAGGGAAACTCCTCAAAGGACAGTTATGTATGTATGTTAATGAATGCAAGCCTGCACACACACACACACACACACACACACACACACACACACACACACACACACATTCCAGTAGCCATTTTCCAATATGGAAAAAATGAATATGTATATACAGTATGTTAAATTATCTTCCCATATTTGTAAACGTCATCATTGTGGTTCAGTATTGCACTAATTTTAGGGCCCTGACACACCAAACTGACCTACAAGAACTAACATCTACAATAGCTGATTGATCAAGTGATTAGTATTGTATCAGGTCTTCCACTAAAGTTAGGTAATTTTGTAAGTTAGCCGCTTAGGCAGTCTCTTTCACTACCTGTGTCTGCTGCCAGTTCACTGTGCTGAATCAGCAGAGCAGTCCCTGACAAGGATAAGGGCCAACTAATACCAACAGTGCTGGACTCTCCGCACACTACAGGCGATCGTTGGCAACAGACACTCAATGAGGGCTCAATGGCATCCAACGGTTGATACCCAACTCTTAGTGTGACAAGTAGTATGTGACAGAATAATTAGCAATTAATTTTGAGATCAGATAATTCATTTGAAAAGCTAATTTGATGTTGATCATATTACAGTTATTACAGTATTCGATATTTGGGACATGTCATTTAATTTACAATAGATAATGTTTATAATAGACTTTATATTACGTTTGCCACTGTGTAAAACTATACAGCGAGTAATACTAAGAGGTGGAATGCAGATAGATAATACTGATCCTTGTCTGTGTGGATTAAGGCTTGTGCAGACTACATGATTTTCAGCGTCGGCCGATGGCCGTGCAGTTCACACTACACAACGTCTTGTGAAGGGAGTATTGAAGTCGTTATGGCGTTCACACTACGCGACTGATCGGTGACAGGGGGGGTCACACACTACACGAACTGACAGTGACTCTGTCACCTGACGCTGGTCTCCAAAGCATGTTTTGTCAAGAAAACGCACGTGAAATGTGAAACGGGAAATGACGCGAACCTACACACGAAACAGCTGTTGTTTGTTATTATAAAGATACCAATTATAAAGACAAAAAAATCGGTGTGAAAGAATGGATTAGCACACTCAGGTAGCAGGGATTGTCTGAGCTACAGAGAGACCTGAGGGGAGTAAAAAGTGTTTCACGGTGAAAAAGTAGCTGCCTGCTCTGCCAGCTGCCTGCTCTCATTGGCTGGATGTGGATGTCGAGTCGGCCGACTCTTCCAGATATCTGGCAGATGTCGGCGATGTGTCAGAAATGTGTCGGGGAGCCGTTTTGATGTGTCATTGAGTAGTTCACACATAACAACTGGCGACCGCCGATCAACCGCTGATTTAACCCTGATCACAGCCTGATGGCCACCAAGCAGCAAGTCAGGCTAAAAATCGTGTAGTGTGAACTAGGCTTTAATTGTTCAAATTGATGTGTTGGTAATGCCTCGGGGCTTCAGTAGGGGGATGGCACTTTTCCTCATTCAATACAGATGAGGGAAGGAGAGAGCTTTGTGTGTTTCTTCATCCTTCTCCCGTTACTTTTCCCCTTTTTAAGGGCACAACATTAGCACAGTTTGGGTAAACACCACCACTCTTTGTGTCTGCCCAGACGTTGCTCTTTCTCAAGGACTAATTACATACCTGTAAAAAACATACACATCTATTAACCTCCATCTATTTTAGTATAACGATTTCTGGTTGGATATTAGCTAATTTTTGCAAGACCCGGCAGTCAGGTGAGGAAAGCCTCCCCCTCCTCTCTAGGACAGTTTTATTACATCTTTGTTCATCTATAGCAGCTTCATGCAGTCTTAAAGCCTTTCCTTTCTACTGCAATAGGAAATGTCATACAATTTTTTTAATTAGCTTGAATATAAAATGGCTAAAGAAGGTAAAAAGTCAATACTGTAGAGCATTGGGGACTAGGGCTTGTATAATTAATGTCTTTGCATATGGTAGCTTGCCAGCAATAGATCTCCTTTAATAGCCACACATTGTGAAATATATAATGGAACATGGTTTAGCACAGCCTCCCAGTCTGCCATTCTTACATTGAAAAGTTTGGGAGAGTAAAATTACATTTGCATATTTAAGCTCCCTGTGCATGTGAAAAAAAATCATAAAACATTCATAGCCACACTACTGTATTTATGTAACATTACATTTGTGACTCACTACAACTTGCCAATTAATTTGCAGCATCAGCCCATTTTGGTTCACTTTCATTTTGATTTAAGGGTTGTTTTATTTTTTTCACAAACAATTCTAAGCCACCGACAATCATTGCTTTAAACAAGCATTTCTAAAGGCTTAGGAGGTGTTGATTTTACAAAAACAAACAAACAAAATAAATACACACAGACACATTATATTAACTGTCATTAAACATACACAAATAAACTGAATGAATAAAATAAATTTTTTTAATTAAAATTAATAATTTAAACAGGAAATTAGTAATATAATACTGTTTGCATAATACAATAACATATGTGAAAATTAATAAGTGAGTGTACAGCAGGGATTAGCAGGAATTACAAATCCTATTGGGCCAGATTTTAAAACCAGGAAATGTAGATGGGCCAGACATTCAGCAGCCTTCACTAGCCCAGTGACTGGGCTGGTGAAGTCACTGTTTACATGCCTCTATACAAATTGTTTTGTATACAGTATATTAGTAGTTATTAAATAACAAACATGACAAAAGTTAATTGCCCTGTTTTATTTTTATAAATAATCCATAAATCAGAACAAGGACATAGGGTGTCATAAATGCAAACCAACAAACATTCTAGCATATCAAAAATGCCCCCCCTACTTCTCCCCAGCGATGGAGTCCTTAACTGTGAGTGATAAATTATCTATAAACTGTCTTTACCTGCTGCTATTTTCTCATGATTTAGGTTGGGTATCGTTAGGACACTCTTATTGATAGTTCTTATCGTTTTGGTCCTTTATGAATACTCTTATTTGTTCTTTTTCATTATAGATAATTGCCTTTTAAAACATATATTATTTAAAAAATAATAAACAGGATTTGAATTGAATATTTTATTATAACTTAATGTTTCTAGAGCTGCAACAATAACTTTTGCAAAGTCAATGTATAAACTCAGTATCTAACCACTCTAAATTGTCAAAAATAGGTCATATTCCTGACATCAAAAACTAAGGGAAGTTTAGAAATATTTTATTGCAATGTTCATTTTTTTTTACCACTTGCCTGATTGGGCAAGGTGTTGGATTTACTTGCCTTACGTGGCATTTTACTTGCCCCGGGCAAATGGGCAGGCCTTATGTGAGCCCTGAATTGGAAGTGTCACCATCTCTTTATCATCAATATTAATAATATCATAATTTACAAAATGAACACCATGCTGTATTGAAGAAGACTTGAAACTAGCGACTGACCATAAACTCATTAAAAAGAAGTAGGGTTATTTTGTCATTGACTCCAATACAATCAGACTAGAGGTTACCATTTGGGGTTTAGTCGCTCAAAAATGTAGGCAGAAGCTAAGCCGTGTCGTGCCTTATACGGAGTTGGCGTTATGGGCGGGCATTAGGGGGCATTGCCCCCCCCAAATAGAATTACGATAAATTACAAAACAATATAATTTTAATTTAATTTACATTTCAGTGAGCAATAAATATATACATTTACAAACAGTTAATTAGTTGAAAACATATTAAAGCTAACATAAAATTCAGTGTGCCTCTGTGAGGAAACCCCCCTGCTTTGCCCTTCCCAAGGCACTTGCACTTTGGTACGTGCATGAAATGAGCAGGAGATTCCTGGCGGCAGTGCACATCAAAACAAAGCAAGCAGCTCAAAATGCTCCAAAGTGGACATTAGAAATTCCAGAAATTAGAATTGCATGCACCTCCAAAAACTGTTTTTAAATGCTGTAGTATTGTTTGTGGGGTACATCAGTGGTCATTAATGATTGTAAATAGCCTATTATTTATACTAAGTAGAAGTAGCATTCCTTATGATATAAATGATAGCAAAAATATGTGGTGATTATCTTGTTTGATCAGTATGCACAGAAAAGTGTCTAAAAACGACCATAAGAGGTGGATGCATAATTCTGCAGAACAATGTTGTAGGTTACCTGCCGAGATTTGCATCCACCTCTTTTCTCAGCATGAATTAGCGTTACCACCCACGAGGTGCATACAATTCTCGGCAGGCAGGCAGAATTCGGCACCACTGGCTAATTCGTGGCTCCGCAGACGCTAACATCGTTGTCCAAACATCACAAAACACTTGAGGGCCACTGTGTTGGCGGCACTCCAACTGGCCTTGGTATTTGGTGCTTCTACCGCGACCTACGAAAATTCGTTCTTCACTCTCAAATATGTGTTCTCAGAACACAGGAGTGCTTCATGCCAGATTTCAATGTTTTGAAGAAGTTCCTATCAGCTCACAAGCGGCGTCTTCTAACTGTGAGTTCAATTTAGAGTTTCATGTATGCCGGTTGTTATCTTATTTATCTAACTGGCGGTATGTAGCCTTATGTCTGTCAAAGTTCACTATTTTGTTTTGCTGTGTTGTGATGAGATTATTAATATAGTAGGCTAGCCTATTAAGGCTAGTTCCCTTTTTTCCCATTTTGCGCTGTCCGTTGTCCTGAAATGTCCCTCCCGCCATGGAGAAACAGCTGTTTTATTTCTGTTTGACAAGGAGATTGTAGAATCATCTTTGTGTAGCCTATCTTGCGAGTGTGTTTCATATCGTTTTGATAATGGTAGCCTATATGGTGCTTTTTTTAGTAGTAGCATAGTGTAAACGCTTATGGTCGAGCAAACTAGAATTAAGATGTGTCTCTCCTGTCAGTGAGCTAGCAGTTAAACTACGTGTGCACTGTTAAGTTTGTTTATAATAGCCTAAAGAGGTGCTCAGAGTCGGTTTAGGAGGAGTTGGTTTGCATCACTTCAGGCTAATCACTTACAGAAAAGACAATAGCAATAATAACTACGCCTAGGCCTATAGGATATCCGAAAAAATTCCCCATCACTAGTGCCCACCTATTGAAAATAAGTGCCCCCCTGCTGAGCTCAGTCTGAAGCCGGCTCTGCACTTAAAGTCTACGGCCAGTCCTAGACTTACTCACTGCATTTTGGACTCTGCATTTGAATGCGCTTTGAAAGTAACAATAATCTCTTAGGAAACATTGTCAGTGTCAACACATAGATACAAAATTGGACCAGAATCCAACACAAGATGAGACTCTTTTTCAGTTGTTATTGCACTGAAATCACTTTCACTATTAAACAAATTGAGTAAAGGAGCACAACTGCAGTATTGTTCAGGTTTTGCCCTAAATTATTAGTGCTTCAACAGTCATTTCTATATGAATATATAAAGAAATATATGGCCAGGACCCCTGAGCCTAACCGCATCATAAATAAATAATAAATAATAATAAATAAATAATAATAATAAATAAATGCAAGATTAAAAATGTTAATCAGGTAACTGTGCTTTTTGGAGCCAGGAACACTGCTTATCTAATGTACTGTAGCCTACTGCCCAGTTTGTAATTTTTTCCCCCTTGGATGTGGGGTAGCCAAGCAGGACGGAAATAATTAATTATTTAACTGTGGGTAATACACCCACCAAAAACGGCTTGTTTGATTCAAATGTATTTCTTTGCAAAGACAATTGACCCTTCGCTAAGCCACGCCCCAAATACACAGCTGGCCAATCACAGCGCAGTATAGGTCTCGCTCTAACTGGGGTCCGACACTTTCATGGCTGTGCTCCATTGACTCTAATGCAAAACGAGTCGTTTTCTAGCTTTTTTAGCTGTATTTTTCTAAGACAAGGTCAAACGCTGTTCCTGGGGCACTTGTAATAGTTACAGTCACTAACCCTAACCCTTTCTATCTTTTAACAGTTTGTTGGACTTAGCAACAGTAACTAAGGGGGGCAGGGCTTAGTGAAGGGTCAATTGCTAACATCTTCCACAGATTTCAGGAAGTTGTATAATATTTTTTTTAAAGATATATTGGCCTATATAGCTATACAACTTCCTATTTTTATATTGCTGCTCGTTGTTTATTATATGTTTATTGTATGACTTTATCCCTGATCCTATATAAGATATAAGGTGACCTTGAGTACCATGAAAGACACCATTAAACTAGGGCTGTCAGCATTAACGCGTTAATCGCGAAGAAATTAAGGACCGATCATGACACGGTTTAACAGTGTTAATCGCGTTAATTGCGTGTGTCAAATATTCTTATTTTACACCGTCACTGCTGCTGTTACCAAAGAATCTTTGCTAAAAAGATCTTTGGCTGCTACTATTTTGACCCTTCGATGCTCCCTTACTTGTTGTCATGCTGCCACAGACACTTCCTACCTCCTGCTGCATCCATGGAGATGAACAACAACACAGTCCTGAATGGCGTGTTTTACTTTAAGAAATTCCCAGATGGCTCCGTTGACAAGTCAAAAGAATGGAATTAAAATATCACTGAAACTCTTCGAGCTTAGCTAACGTTACCATCAACGAGCGAAGCATGCAGCTAGCACAGCTAACAAGGTTGATGCTAGCAGACTGAGGCACTATTTTGGAGAGTGCAAGTCATATACACTGTTGCACATAACAGCCAAACTGAAATTCCTAATTAAAGCAAATGCTGTCTCTTTGGTTTCAACTACATTAAACAAAATGTATTGTCTTTGAATTAAACACCAATCAATAATATTTTCCCCTTTAAATTATTAAATAAAATAACATAAATGTAATTCTTATTTGTAATAAAATAAAATGAAGAGGTATTTCTCTCTATTGATTAATAACTACTGGACATTATCTACTGTGCTTCATTTCCTCTATATTTCCTGTCCACAAAGATCATTTCCTGTGCGCAAACATTCTGATACATGAAGGCACAGCATAAGAGAGCAAAAGGAATTAGGAAAATTACAATTACAAATTACATTACAAAATCTTCAGCAGCACAATTACCCAGAAGAGTAAGACTTGTCTGTCATACATGCAAACATATTTATTTTGGATATAGGCTATATTGCTTGATGCAATCTATCACCTTGCACAGGGCAAGGCCAACTTTGGTGAAGGTGATAACAGACAATGTGACTGCCACAAGGTAGGCTAATTGTTAATTCAAAGGTACTTTATTATAATGTGGAGCAGAATCGAAACAGAACAGAAACTCCAAAGTGATTTCTAATTCTGTTTTGAAGCACACAGTGAGCTCAGTAGTTGCTGCTTCTGTTCCTGTGCTGTAACTCATGGTTACTTGTTTTGAGTGTGTCGGTCAGGTTGACAGTCTATGAAAGGCTATAGCCAGGCCTATCATTCATAGCATTGACCAATCTTGCTTTGAGAGACTATATAACCAAAGCACTCCTCCTAATTATTGCCATTCTATAATGTTCTTAAATTATCTAAGAGAATTTGTGTCATCCAAATTACCAATACCTTTATTGGCAAGCTGGCCAGTCACTTGTGTTGTGAAAGTGCAACCTGTATTCAAACATATAGTAAATGTTGTGTGGATGTAGATTACACGGGGTGAATAAAATGACTGTACGGTACTGTATCTAGGGGCAACTCTGGCTCAGGACGTAGAGCGGGTTGCCCGCTAATTGGAAGATTGGCGGTTCAATCTGTGGCTCCACCAGGCTGCATGTCGAAGTGTCCTTGGGCAAGATACTAAACCCCGAACTGCCCGTGATGGCTGTTCCATTGGTGTATGAATGTGTGTGAATGTTAGTTTCTGTTCGAGCACTAGGCTCAGTGTATGAATGTGTGTGAATGGGTAAATGCGATGTAGTGTAACAGTCCTGTGAGTGGTCGCAAAGATTAGAAAGGCGCTATAGAAATACAGAGCATTAACATATGTGCATAACTTGTTGCATGTATGTCACTTTATGTAATGAGTTGTGCCTGCAGACGATGCTAACCTTTGTTTACAACACACCATACAACTAAGTAGACATTGATAGGATAGACTAGAAAGTAAGGTAAGTGTAATATACAAATATACAAGAGAAAATAATAGGCCAAAGGATTGACCCCTGAGGCACCTCATATAGCGCAATGGATGAAGACACATAGTTACCCATAGAGACCAAAAAGAGTCTGTTTGACAAATATGACATACCACTCTAGGGCTTTACCTGAGATACCAACGCATCTTATAAGTCAATAGATGACAATCGCTATCAAAAGCAGCGCTTACATTGAGTAAAACCATGATGGAGTGTTACCCCTATCAGCCTCCACCAGGATGACATTCATGAGTGTTAACAAAGCAGTTTCAGTGCTGTGATTGTAGTGAAAGCCAGACTGAAATGTATCAAAAATAACATTTAACATTCAGTCAGCAACTTGAAGGAGCTGCTTGTGACAAGATTTTTAAGTACTCTGTAAATGAGTCAAGTAGCTTTAGACTGCAGTTCAGACTGCAGACCTTAATGCTCAATTGCGATTTTTTTCCAAGATCTGATTTTTTTGTTTGACAATTCAAATTATTGCTTAAATGTGGCCCATATCAGACTCCCAGTGTGAACTGTCCGTGGCCTGACAGTGACCCACATGCGCAGAAAAATAACACAACGTCACATGCAGTACAGAAGTAAACAGAGCCATAGAGGTTAGCTCTCCATAGACAGGCACAGCTGTCATTGTCTCTAAATTGTGTCCTCATACCTAAATGAATAGGCCACTTGCCAGTGATCCCCACTACAACACATAGGGCCACTGGAGAATATTACGGACAGGCTTAACAACATACAACATGTGCTTAACGTTGTGAAATGGTTGTAGTTTGGTTACACTTAGGCACCAGAACTACTTTGTTAGGTTTAGTCACCAAAATGACTTTGTTAGATAAAGAATGAATGAATGAATGAATGGTTTATTTCAGTTTACAGAAGACAAAAAAAAAACCCAGAATTTGTGTGAATATGCAATTTACAAAAATCTTATATGTGCTTACACCAATCCATTCACACAAAATTTCTCGCAACATTTGCAACCGAAAAAGGATAGGCTGAAGCCGCAGGCTTATATTTGCCTATCCTATATACTAAAATGCAAAATACCAACAATACGAAGGAAACACAAGAAGAGACAAAACAAAAAATTATTAATTTATTAATTAAATTAAAAATATATTAATGTAAATTATGATCCTTAATTATTGTATTTTTTAAGGCTTTCTTTAATCTACATAGAGAGCTACACCGTTTCAACTCATGAGTAAGTCCATTCCACAGTTTAACTCCCAAAACTGAAACACATCTGTATTTTATATTAGTTCTTATTTTACATGTTTTAAACTTCATCATTTCCCTATGTACTGTTCTTAATAATTCTTTCATGTCATCTCCTGAACAAAATAAATTTGCATCATCTGCAAACATAACACATTTCATCTTATTAGATACTGTACAAATATAATTTATATATAGTATAAGGGTCATTCTACGAAACGGGTACAATTTCACTTTTGAAAAGTTGTTAAAGTTCTTTTTAGGGGGCTCACCTCAGGATTTTTATTTTTATCTTTTTTAGAGATTTAGTACCACAATGTTATACTCGATGTCAACCCAGTTACCAATCTTTGCATGAAGATTAAAAGAAGTAAAAAAAAATGAATAACGGAAATCAAACATATTAAGGATTATTTAAACACACCTTTGTGTACAAGTGCTATTTTTAAATTACTAACCATTAAGAAATTACTTTTTTTCAAATATTTAACCAAGAACTTGCTATTCATACTCCAAAGCACTTTTTTTCAACAACATAACTATAGAGGGTATGCGCATGATGTCACGGAACGCAGTTACGCTCACTGAGTGGCAGAAAGACGAGCAGCAGTGTTAGCTTGAATCAGCTAAAACACAAACAACACATCTAAAATGGAAAAGAGCTGGACCACTGGTTCTTTGGTAAGTAGTAAGGATCACTGTCGAGTCAGACTGCCTTTAATATGACCAAATAATCACTTATTTTACTCACGGGCTGTTTCTCAATCTGCGTTCTTGTCTGTCTTGTCTGTACCCGCTAACGGGTCCGGCCGTCATCAAGTCCGTTGCTGTTCCAATTGCTGAATGACTGACAGCGTGCTCCCGTTCCTGGAAGTTTGTACTCCCGAGCCGAACTTGCCAAGTCCGTGCTTTAAAGTACAGAAGTCCGAACTTGGCAAACTCGGTATTGAGAAACAGTGCTGGTCACAGGCCGGCCAAAGCCCCGATCACCACATCACCTAGTGACAGAATGGTGGGACACCCCTGAGAAGGTCACTGGACCGATAGGGGCTTAACACCTGCACTGCCCTGACTTCTCACTGAAACGTCAGGCACTGCCAGTGTATGTTCCCCCTCTACACCCAGTAGTCACCAGATCCTCACTTTTCAGATCCTAGGTCGCACTTGCGAGCAGGATCCCGAGAAGGAGCCTGACATATCCAAGAGATAGAAACGCACAAACGGGCACAGTAAGGGCCAAAATGCCATTGTGCAGATCTCTTCAACACACACCCCGCTGAAAAAGGGTCGTAGACACTTCCACACTTCCGAGTGGAATGTGCACGCATCGCTAAGGGTGGGTCTGTTCCCGCCCATGTACAGGCTTGGGAGATTCACGCACAAAGCCAGCTGGCCAGGCTCTTCTTGGACAGGGTTTTACTGACTGAACTATCACTGAAACAGACGAACAGCTGACCAGTGCATCGAATGGGGGCTGTGTGCTCTACATAGGACATTAGCCTAGCACACATGGACACAACAGATGCACTCTCACCTCCCTGCACCCTAAGTGGGGTAGGGGGGTAGAAAGCATCCAGATTTATTGTCCTGGACTTGAAAATACTCCTTATGTTCTTAAGAACAAAGGAGGTGTGTTGTCTCAATCTGGCTGCACTGTAGACACCAAGAACCAGCATGCAGCTGGGGTGAACCGACAGGCACACAGCTCACTCACCTTCTTAGCAGAGGTGAGAGCAAGGTGCAGGGCTGTTCAAGAGATAGAATTTTCAATGAGGACTGCTCCAGGGGCTCATAAGGTGCAGATATTAGAGCCACCAACACAAGCAGTAAGTCCTATTGAGGTGCCCAGAGACACGATACCGGTCGCTGTCTTCTCACACCCTGCAGAAAACGTATCACGAGGGAGTGGGTGAAGACTGTTCTGTCACCAAACCCCCTATGACAGGAGAGGTAGCTGCAGCACGACAGCCCCTTCTCCATCAGACCTTGCAGGAAAGAGAAAACGGATCCCCCCGAACAGGTAGGCAGAACCATCTCCCTCTCAATGCATCAGTGCTGAAAGCCAAACCACTTAGCTTTACAGCAAGACGTGGTGGAGACTGCCCGCCGCTTGGATGGTCTGCGCGACCTCAGCGGATGGACCAGCCTGAATCTGCCTCTCCATAATTTTAGGGGCAAAACCTGGAGAGGCTGGTCCAACACCAGCATTGTGCATATGAAGCCTCACCCTTGTGACAGAGCCCCACAGACCATAGGTACAGGCCAGGGCTCTGTCACTGTAGGCTGCGTCACTTCTACCAGAATAATGAACGACTGTTCCCACGTCACCTAACTGGAGGGATGAGATGGGGTGGAGAGGAACGCAAACAGCAACCCCTCTGGCAATGGCGCTTGTGTAACACATCCATCCCTAAGGGTGGGCTGTCCTGTGGCTGAACTGAGAACCACAGCGGGCAGTGGGTGTTGGAAAACAGATCCACCTTCGCTCTCCCGAAGCGAGCTCAGATCTGCTGAACCACATTGTTGTGCAGTCTCCACCCGCTCGGTTGGGTGCCTGCCCTCGACATGAGGTCAGCCACCACCGTTCTCCAAGCCTGGGACATGAAGGGCTTTCAGAGACAGCAGGTGTTCTGATGCCCACGTCTAAAGGTTCCCTGCCAGCGCCAGCAGAGCTGTGGATTAGACATCGCCCTGTCTGTTGATGTACGCGCTGGAGGAAATGCACCACCACATTAGAAACACAACCTGGAGTGGATTGTGGATGTGTGGTGTGTGTGCCCCTCGGCTCTCCTCGGGGAGCCACAAAACTGACAGTGAGGCGCTACCAGAGAGTGAGGGACCCGTAGAATCGCAGATCCTCCTGCACTAGAGTTGAAAGGTACATTCAACTACATTGTAGACATCTCATGTGCAGCAAGCCCAGAGAGACCACCTGATGGACTACTGCCCTGAGGCCCTACAGCAGCATCACTGCAGCTGTCCCCTGCTGCAGCCTGTGGACCACCAAACGACGCGCACAGATACGCTCTTGGAGTGTTGCAGTTGAGCACAATCCCCAGATACTCTGCTTACTGCAGCGGCTGTGGGGAGCTCTCTTTCCAATTGATCGCAACCGCAGGCTGTGGAGGTGCAAAATCAACTGGGCTGTGTGGAGATCACTCAAGGCTTGAATCTCTCCATGACCATGAGGTCGTGAGTAGAAAGGAACCCTCATGCCCTTCTTGCGCAATGATTGTAGCACGATGCATCTGCTGAGTGTGTGGGGGGCTAGCAAATACTTGAAGGAGAGCCTAATGTATTTGTAGGCCCTGAGAGGAGAAGCCTAGAAATTCATTGTTTCTGTGTCACCTAACATGAAATAGGCGTCTTTCAGGTCGATAGTGGTGAACCAGTTGCCGGGCTGCACTGGCTCCAGCATTTTCTTGATCATCAGCATGTGGAAACGCCATTATGTGGTTCAGGTGGCGGAGATCCAGAATGGTTCAGAAGTCTCTCGTCTTTTTGGTGACCAAAAAGTACATGGTGCAAGACCTCTGTGCATGTCATACGCAGAGATGCCCTAAGACAGCCTGCTTCAGCAGAAGTTGCTGGATCTCGGCAGCTAGGAAGTCCACTTCCTCTTGAGAGGATAGACTGGCTTCCATTATGTCCAGTAAAACTGGTGGTATGCAGCAGAACTGAAGAGAGTAGCCTCGTCTCAGAATGCTGTCCACCCAGCTTGTCAGCATGCAGCGGCGTCACCATTCTGCATGAAAATGTGTACATGCGAACAACGCATCTTCGGCACTCTCCACCGCCAAACTTTCCATAAATGGAAGTTTAGCCCAAGGGGGGGCCGACGTTGAATGGGCAATAGTGTCCCTGAACGCACTAGGGCTGGTTGCTCCCTGGTGTCTTTGAACGCACCACAGTTTGCTGCTCTGCCTCAAGCTCACAGCTTCCATGTGAAGCAGGGGCAGGGTAGACAGCCTCGCCTGCTGCAACAGGTGCTACGAGCTGCTCGTGGAGGAAACAAAACCAACCAAAGCAGAGAGCGATCTCTTTCGTCCCACTATACCGAGACAGACCTGACTTTGCCTGTCTCTCTCCGAAAGAGATGTTGGCAGGGCGGCGTGTCTGCTTATGTAACATAATATAATGTGTTTCTAATAAACAGTTTAACATTCACAAGCATCACCACAGTGTACACACAAGCAGCACATGTTAGAACAGTGGCTTCGTGAACACAAGGCCGCAGGGCGAACCCTTAGCCTCACTCCAGGAGTTAACGGCAGCTCTTTGATGAGAGAAGTTAACTTACCTCTTTGAGGAATGTAATTAACATGTTTTACTCAAAAAATGGTTTCCACATTCTCAAAAGCCTTCCCATAGTTTTACACAAGCAGCACATGTAAAACAATGCCGTCTTGAACACCAGATGGGGGATTGTGGCAGCGTCAGCAGGCCTCTCTCCCTCCGTAACGGTCACTTGGCCAGTCGCTCCCTTCCCCAGCTGCAGGTCGGCTGGCGGGGGGTGGGGGCCTGGATTCGTCCGGGCAAGACATGGGTCACCTCGCCTGGGTGCAAAGATAATTTTCTAGAAGTGGCGACTCCATCCGTGGAGGTGGTGAATTCAGTGAGCAGTTCGCCGTTTGCTGAATAAAAAAGGATGCTGAGGCAGTAGGGACACTGCTATTTATACGTCACGCACGTATTGGTACGTGGTATCAATTGGCAAGTGGGTGCGTGTGATTGGAGAAGATAGTACCCATAGTGTCCAGTAGAAGGCGGAGCCTGTGTGAGATTGAACTTCAAATTTCACTGTGTCTAACTGGCCATTCACTTTTATAGTCATTTACTTCCAAATTATAATAATTATATCCATAAAACTTGCCAGTAACAGGGCTGCCACTTCGGTTACTGTGTTGACACTAGTAACAGGGTTGACAGGACGGGCAAATGTTATTGTCAGTGATGTGCAGATTGAGTACTTTTAAATACGATCTAGTCCTTTTCAGAAAGTGCACAATTGAACAGGACAAGTGGATGAAAAAAATATGATATTCATTTAGTTTAGTAAACCTCAAAACCATAAACAATCAACAACAGGCACAGACAACTTTATACTAAAGTAATTTTTTTAGGTAAATAAAGTATTAAAACAACATAATCAATTTATGTAAATTAAGTAATAATGTGTCCAAACCTCTTTTCCTCCCAAATAACATCAGAGTAATTGAATCAGTTGAGTCTTCTGCTCTTCCTCTCTTCTCCATTGTCTCCTGTTTTACCTACTTTAAGTTCTTTCTCTATCATATATACACACACTTGTGTGTATGCATGTCAGACATGGCATTACTCATATGCTGAATGTTATTTCTTACTACTATAATGTTTCTGTTATTATGAGGGGTGGGAGTCTCCAGGCACCTGTTGATTCGATTATGATTCAGAGAGCTGCGTTGCGATTATAAAACAATTTATAATGCATCTTGATGCAAAGCGTTGAGTGTTACCATTCTAGCACAATGAGTGAAAATCATTAGTTGCGAAAGTTTAGTTGTTGCACTCATTTACTTCAATCAACATTACGTTATCAATTTACATTTAAAGATTCACTTTTTGACATATGTGATAGTGATGGCAAGTTTGAGTCTTTTGACAGACTCGTTCATTAAAATCTTGTTCATTAAAATGAACTAATCTTTTTTTTGAATCATTTCGTTCATTTGAACTAGGTTGGTTATTGTGGCGCTGCAGCCCTCTAGTGGGCGATTAAAAAACAGCGCCGTTCTCAAACACGGAAGGCTGCCTTGCTTGCTTTATTTGACAAAGTATAATGCACAAAATCACCTCTTGATTACTGTATTAACATTATATACACCCCCTGGGCCCACAACCAAATTCAAACCATGTAAAAACCACAGAAATATGTTGTCAATATGTAATCACCACTACTCCGGCTAAATCCTTCCATTTTCACAATCTTTCCCGAGTAGTATATAACCAGACCAGCCATATAAAGGCTTATGTATATAATTACTATCATTATCTCTGAAGTGCTCATTCATACAGTAGCCATAGTCCCTATCCATGAGTAAAATATTTTATATCAGATTTGCAGTAAATATATTGAAGTAATAAGCTTGATACACTATATGAATAAACACACTCTTATTAAAATTCAACCAATTTAATAATAATCTGGATCAAGCCACCAAGTTCCAAGAACTCCAGCACAGAGAGAGGAACAAAGAAATAAACACATATAAACGCAGCAGTTTGGCAGGTCTGGACGCAGAATGGGCCACATCAGGTCTTGATTCTGCAGACAGAGAGAAACAAACATGAGCACATCGCTCTCAAACACGGCCAAGTTGTTTACCAGTGACGAGCTGTGAAACAACAGCACGGCTCTGTTGATAACTGAAAAGGAAAAGTTACGTTGCGTTCTCTGGCGGACCTGGATCAGCTATTAGCAGTTTACAGGGCTAACGCTAACGTTGCTACGTGGCTGTGTTTTAATGTTTTAATCTGTCTGTTTGTTTTGGAGAGGAGACGACCTCTGAGGTAATTCAGCTCCTGGTAGAACCCTGTCAGGGCTCTGAAGTGGAGTGGACCCAGAACAACTCTGATCAGCTGTTAGCTATTAGCTGTAATGTTAAACACTAGCAGGACTAGTTACGGTGCGGCTGTGTTAAAACTATAACTTAGCACAACATCACTGCGCTGTAATAACGTTATGCTTTATAAAATGTCACATAATTAACAAAATAGCTATATAATGTCAGTCCAGTGACCTGACAGCCGACCTGCCTCTCTTTCTCCGGCGCCGGCAGTCACTCAGCCTGCAGAATGAACGAAAGACTGAGGAGGACCCATGTAACCGGTGAACGAGTCGTTCATTCCTGCTCCACAGTAGCAGCTGTCACATGACAAATGAACAACTCAGACCTAGAGACCCACAGTTGAGAGTCATGAACTAATCAATTCTGTTTCCTGTGCTGACGGAGCCCATGCAAGTGCCGTGTGACGAGTGAACGTAAGAGTCCAAGATCCTTCACGCATGCGTGAAAATTAACGAATCACTAACTGAGACAACCCGTTCCTCCCGAGTCATATACACAATTAGGTCTTATGAACGAAATGTTCTTTGAATGACACAACACTAATATGTGAATGGATTCAGATTCTGCAAGTCTGCATCTTGATATATCTAAGCATACATTTCCTCTTAACCCCTTACATTTATTATTGTTATTAATTGATAAAATCTCTAACCTTGAGGGCGCTGCCTGCTGTGGTCCATCTGCAGAAGGGGTTTCTGGTGGTGTCATGAGCTCAGACACTGCTGGCTACTCTACCCTTCCTTTGGGCTTGGCTTTTTACCCAATTCTCTGTATTTTCTCTATCTCATACGTTCTATTTCTAAATAATTCTGTCCCTTCTCTAGATCTGCATCTCATCTCTGGCAATAAGCCTCTGTTTTGAGCCATTCTTTTGAAGATGCAAGTAGATTAATCAACACATTTCTCCTAATTGCTTACAGCTATTTAAATATTTTTTGTGAAATCTATATATACATTTAAATGTATTTGTCAACCCTATTACCATTAAAAGGTAACAACATCCATTAAAGTTACAGGGACACAATTAAAATGTTCTTTTAAAATAAATTATCAATGTGCCAGTCTTGAAATATATATTTTAAACAGAAAAGGACAAATGTAATTTTTCTTTTTTTAAATTAACATAACACATTTTTTTGTACTTTAATGGCTATTGGAAGATGAACAACTATGCCGTGGGACAGGTCAAAATTTGTATTTCAAGTTATACAAATGTTTTTTATTGCTTGATAATGGGATTATATTAGTAATTTGCTTCTTATATGAAGAAAAACTAACTCATATAATGAAACCTTTAAATTTATAAATGCTTAACTTGAACACAGTCCATATTACATGCAAATATATCAGAGGGACACGGATGTCATCCATTTCGTAGAATGACCCATAAATAACTTTGGTCCCAATACCAAACCTTGTGGAACACCACAGGTTACACTTCTAATCTGTGATTTTGTATCATTTATTTTTACGTATTGAAACCTATTGTACAAATAATTTTTTAACGAATGTTGTGTGACACCTCTTATACCATAGCGATCCAATTTCTGCAGTAGCAAGGCATGATCAATTGTATTGTAACGCTTTATGTAAATAAACAAATAGACCTATAGTATGTTGTTTCCTATCTACAGCTGTTGCTAAATTTTCCACAAATGCAATCACTGCTAAAGATGTCGATCGATTTCTTCTAAATCCATATTGATGGTCACTCAGTAAGTCATATTTCTCAATAAAGTCATTGAGTCTATTTACAAATAGTTTTTCAAGTATTTTAGAAAATCGAGGTCTATAATTTGATACAAGATGTTTATCACCATTTTTATAGATTGGAACCACCTTAGGCGTTTTCATTTTATTAGGAAAAACACCTGTTTGAAAGGATTTATTACATATATAAGTCAATGGCTCAAGAACACAATCAATCACTTTTATAAGTGACATATCACTAGTGTTACCATCAGTAGATGTTTTGTTCTTAAACTTTCTAACCACTTTTAATACATCACTCTCACAAACTCCACCAAGGAACATCGAATTACTGTGATGAAATGTAAAATAAAATTTTTTACCCTCATCTCTTGGAAGGTTAATTCTGTTTGCCAAGTGTGGCCCTACATTAACAAAAAATCATTAAATTCATTAACTATTTCCTTAATATTTTCAGCAGCTGTACTATCCTTTTGAACAAAATATGCTGGAAAATCTTTTATACTGCAATTTTTAATCATGTCATTAAGTACACCCGAGTACCCTTAATATTATTTTTATTGATTTGCAACAGCTGATCTTAATAATATTTTTTTGCAGTCTCATAATAATTGTAGATAGGTTCTTTCAACGGACAATGTCGATCGTAGAATGTCAAGAATGTATCTAAAAATGCATCATATGATTCATTAGTATCCTCCCCGTCAACTTCCTGCCAGTCATGATTTATAAGTTCTTCCTTAAGGGCCATAATTCCCTCTTGTGATTTTTTTCTAATTAAATAATCAGTCTTCTTATTTGCTCCAAATTTTAACTTATTATTTTTTTTCTAATACTGTTAAGACCAGCAAATGATCACTTATATCAGTCATTAATAATCCACTGTATATCTTTCCCGTTGTTTATAAAAATATTGTCAATCAATGTGGCACTATCCTTTGTTATTCTACTAACGGACAGAAGCTCAAACTAAACATAATATTAACAAATTCTGTAGTTTTGATATGATCATTTGATTTCAGCAAATCAATATTAAAGTCACCACAAACCAGAATCACCTTGTTATTATGTTTTTCATAACTCAAAAATCTTCTTATTAAAATTATCAATACATGACCCTGGTGTTCTATAAATGCAACTGATTAATATATTTTAAAGCCAACCTTAATTTCAACAGTTACACAGTCCATCAAATTATCAATAGCAGTTGTCATGTCACCAACAATCATACATTTAAGTGCAGACATCACGAACAGAGCAACACCCCCTCCCCTTTTATTAACCCTATTAAGAACATTTCATAGGGCTCTAATCCATCCTGCAGTTCATTATCTCCATTCAGCCAGGTCTCCGAAATTGCTATTAAACTAAATTTTTCCATAAACCCTTGAAGGTAATCTTTAATTTTAGAAAGGTTACAGTAGAGACTCCTACTGTTGAAGTGAATCACTGAAAATCCCTCCATGTTTACATTAGAATTAAACTTATCTTCTGAATAATATTCACAATTTATGTTTACAGTATGTTCTGGAAGAACTGGATCTCTGGGTCAATGTCATTTTCTAACTCATAAAGTTTGTGATCTGTGACATTTCCCTACTATTCACTTCTCTATCATAATTCGTAATTTTTATTTGTACAGATCTAGATCCTTTTTTATCTCTGATGGCTATTACTTTAGCCTGTTCTGGTGTACCATTCTAACACATTCTCATCTCAATGCGTCATAACTGACGCTTTTAGACAGCGTGTCAAAGCCTAAGGATTTTACGCTAAAAGTACCCTTCAGCGTCTGTATGAAACACCCCCGTTTGCTACGTTGCAGCAACACAAGGGTGGCTAACCCTACCTGTTAGCACACTGGCCGTGAGGCGCGGTCGACATGCATAAAGTCGGTGACTTAGGTTTAGGTACTAACATTTCTGATGGTTATGGTAAGGGGCTTTGGGGGGCTGTCAACACCTTTATCACGAACCATTTATCACTTCCGGTCTGTATAATATATATAAATAACTACGTTTTGTCACTTTTTCTGAAAGCGTTGGTATTGGATGCCCTGAGATGAGAACGGGCTCAGTCGTATCATTACTCTGCAGTTCCTTGTCCAAGTGTCCTGAATTCGTTTTTTTCCCTTTTCAGGATTCTTGCTTGTCTTGCAATATCTCAATTTTTTTGCCTGTGTTGTTGTTTGACCTGTTGCTTTGTTTTTGAGGTATAGTGTGACAAGCTATAATTTTACTGTCTATAAGAATGTCTTTATTGTTGAAGAACCTAATGACTTGCTGCTCAAGTGAGTGCAATTCACCTCTTGTTGCATCTTCACACTCCTTGTCCCCTGCTGTAATCCGTGCGTAGGTGCGGTGGGTCTCCAGTCCAGATACTACCAAGACATCCATCCTTGTGTACTGCTCCAGATCTTCTACTCTTCTTTCAAGCTCTGCAATAATTTTCAATAATCACAGCCTTCAGTTGTCGTACTTCATCAATCAAGTCCAGTAGGCCCATCTGTTGTTTAGACACCTTACTTATTTCATCTGACATGAAATTCAGAGATTTTTTAACCTCCTCCATGTCTTCTGCCAACTTCTTAGTAGCCATTTCTTTAGTTGATTATTAAAGTACTTAAGAGAGAGAAGAAAAAAAGCAAAGAAAAAAATACAACAACTTTCTTGCCGAATCTCCAGATAATCCGGTTTTGCTGGTGTTTCACCACCTCGCAGCACAGGTCATCAAAATTACCCAAAAAACTCAAAAATGTCAGGAAATAATCCTGCTAATTTAAACCTAACTCTTTTGAAAAGCTAAAAGCCTTACTTGAACTGAACGAATGTCAAGAATATTTCATGATTTTTGATGGATTGGGATCAGTTGTTCACTTGTTCTGGAACAACCCCTGGTCTCCATCCATCCATCGTCAACCACTTATCCTGTGTACAGGGTCGCAGGGGGCTGGAGCCAATCCCAGCTGACATCGGGCGAAAGGCAGGGTACACCCTAGACAGGTCGCCAGTCCATCGCAGGGCCACATATAGATAGACAACCACTCACATCCACACCTAAGGACAATTTTTGAGACACCATTTAACCTAGCCTAGTGGGAGGAAGCCAGAGCACCCGGAGAGAACCCACGCAGACACGGGAAGAACATGCAAACTCCACACAGAAAGGCCAGGGCAACCGGGGTTTGAACCCATGACCACTGCACCACCCCCCCATGCTGGTCTCATGTTTCCCAAATAAAGATCATGGTTTGGGTTCAAATAAGTATGTTTGTTACGTGAGTTAAGTTTGTATCTATGTAGGTTAAGATATGTCATGTCACTTGACTAACTAACGTAACTTAACTTAACATATATGTAAGTTAAAATAAGTTAACACTCACTTTTTGACTTGTGTCGGGCTCCTACCGACATGGACTTTTTCACGATTTATACTACCTCAACTGATATTCTTCCTTGTTTCCGTCATAATTACTACGGCCACTAGAGGTCGCTGCCTAACAGTAAATACAAATATGGGTCGTAATCAATGGTGGTAATAAGCTGCTTGCACAGATGACTTATACTGCCGTATTTCTGGGGAGGACGGTCTGTTTTTTTGAAACTGCTTGAAACACTAAAGTTTAAGACACTAAAAATCCACTTTACATTTCCAAGCAGTATGTCACAGAGACTTTGTGGCAAGCTTTGCTGAAAAAATAATTCAGTATACAGACAACCTAATAGCATAATGCATCATATGCTGAGATGATGGAGGTTTCGTATAGTACAATGGAAGCAGGTCAGTAGTAAATCTAATTTATCTGTACATTTAGAGCACTCTACTTAGTGTGTGTTTGTGTGCGTGTCAGTTGTTTGTGTGAATGTCTCGGGTAGCAGCACTGGTTGATAAGCTGACCGGCTGAGAGCAAGAGACACCAGCAGCCCTGAGGTTGGTCGAGGTGGTGAGGACAGCAGTGTCCTGAAGCCTCTGCCAGGGGCTGAGGCCTCAGGAACGGCACTACATCTTATCTCCTGTTGCCTCTCAGTAGACCTGCTCTGATCCAGATACAGGTCATTAGAGCACAGAGGGCAACTCTCAATCAAAGCAACTGACTCCGGGATAATTCCATGTAACCTCAGAGATACTGATTTATATGAGGAGAAATGTCAGCAGTGGTTGTGTGACTCGATAGTTAGCACTGTCACTCAGAAATGAGAATCTGGGATTATTTCCTGTTTCTATCAGTGTGTGAATGGCTTATTCTTAACAGTCAGTCTAGACATGCAAGGTATACTTTTAGGGTATGAATGTGAGCTCTGTGATGGACTGTCAATCTGCCCAGATGTTTTCCTGCTTTCCATCCCGTGCCAACTGGGCAATATTTCAGCCCTAGAAATGAATAAACAGTGATTCGGTATATTAATATCCTGTCCTGAAATGATAAAGAAGTCTGTGAGTGTGCATGCACTCACATACACAGTAAAAACAGAGCTGTATTAAGTAGTGGTTTCCACCCTGAAGCCCTGCCACCACCACTGATGTACCCCTGAGCAGTGTGTGCCTGTGTGTGTGTGTGTGTGTGTGTGTGGAAACACACACACATGTATGTGAACCTGTATAGTATTGTAGAGAAGAGTGGATTTGTGCTGTTTATTCAATATTGCAGAGAATACCACTGCTTTAAGCCACCTGGGTAAACAGGTTATTGCCATATCAATCATTTACAGCGACATCTAATGGTCGAGACCACAGACAATATTGACCAACAGACTGACAGAGATGAATGCTGCTGCACATAAAGAGGCCTATCCACCAACTCGTCTAGCTATCCATTTCTACAGACTCCATCTATTTATTTTCCTCTCCATTCTCCCAATCATGTTTTCTTTTCCACTCTTTCAGTCATCTATTTTCTCTCTTTTCTATTGTTCTTTTCATATCCCACTTTCTGTTCTATTCTTTTCATTATCAGTTTCTTTTCTTTCTCAACCAAGGACATCTTGACTCTCAACCTGACCCTTAAAGCTGTAGCAAGTGGGATTATATTAAGCATTAACAAAATTTGAATAGAAACAATAATGACTATAATTATTAATAAGCTCGTGTTGAAACCAGCTTATTTGGATGAATATGCCATTTTATTAAGAGTAAAAGGGCACAGTCAGGTCACAATTGATTGACATAACAATCTTAAATTCTTAAATTATACCACAAAAGCAATACAATGGTTCAGCCTCATTTCTAATCAAACTTAAAGTCATGTTTACAAATATCTGGAGACAACTGTGTTGAATATGGGTGATAACAACAACACCTTGTGACACAAACATGATAATTCACACAAGAAATTACATCAGTGCTCTTGTCAATAAGCTTGATTGACGCTAGCTAGTATTGATACAAAGTACAATGGATCAACAATTTATGCTAATGTGTGTTGTATTCAAGGAGAAAACATGATGTGTATAAATTAAGATGGTATTATTCAAATAGAAAATACTATAGCTTTAACTAAACTGGCAGACATTACTGAAATGGTGGGGAAAATGAATGATGGACTACTGATGTGGTCCCACAACAATACACCTGCAGTAATCTATTATGGAAAAAAAAGACAGAAGATTACCTAAATTCCACCTGGGGTGTTGAGTCTACTCCTGGCATTGACAGTGCATAAACTCATAATCACAACATTTTTTTGTGGTCTTGCAAGGTTCAATTAGCATTTACAGGAATCAGTTTAAACATACTGTATATAACGGACTTTTGCTCCTAGTTGTTCAGGCATCAGCAAGAAACCTTCCTACACCTGACTGGATTAAAATACCTTTCACTTGCTTCACATTTTGACAGTGGAAAAATACGGTCGCTGTTTTGGAAACAGTGACCAGGCAGACTTATGCTTCCAACATCTAGTTTAAAAACTAGTTCATGAAGCTGCAGAGTTTAAGAAAGCACAGAGTCATGTCATCTAAACCATTCCTATTAGCCCAGTGATTGGGCCGGCTTCCAGCTGCCAGACTCAATTATTTCTCAGTGGCTGTCTTTCAGACCTTTCCAAGGCTGACTTTCAGAGGCTAATAGATAACCATATTTAAAAAACAAATTTATTTGAATACTCACCCTTTCCAGGTGCCTTTCATATGCAAACAAGCCCGTATATTACATACTGTATCTACATGATAGTCACAGAATTACTCTTTATTGGCTTTTTAATTTTAATTTAAAATAAATTGGTTGCAGTTCATTTGTTTTATGCACAAGTGTGCTGCATGTCAGGCTATGATCCTTGCTTCATGGATGAATCAAGTTAAATTTTTCTCAGTGGGTAACTGTATGTGTGCTATATGAATTTCCTTTTGGCACTTACTAAGGGATTCTTTCAATATTACAGATTTTCTTTCACTGTAAAGGTGAATTTTTTGAGCAAGGAGGGGAGGAAGGGGATGTTTTAATGATAACTTTATCCCCTTGTGGGTGAGGAGCCAGATGAGTAAATCAAGTGAAACCAAGTGTTAAATGCATGAGAGTAGAGCTCATATATTATTGATGATGACCCGTGGCATTGCATGACCACCCTCCACCACACACACACACACGCACTAACACACACATGCACCTAAAAACCATAAACACACACTCATACACATACTTTAACATAGACAAATCCAAATTCGCACCTAATCAATAATCCCCGTAGTCCAGCTCTCTGTAGCCTATATTTTATTCTCTTTGTCTGAAAGGCACCAAATCTTTATAATAGGCTATAAGTTGCTGTCATATATGGCAGTAATGTCATTTTGGGAGCAAAATGCTACACAACTCTAATAATTTTTTTTTATACGAGATGGTACACACAGAATCATAAGAGTAATTAATCAGCCATTGTTAGAAGGAACATTCTTCTCTAAGAAGTCTGCTTTCCACGTTACTGTTTACTGTAGCAGAAATGAAAAAAATTAATTTGTTTTTTACACAGACCATGTGGAAAAAAACAACAAATAGCTGAAAAATGTCCAATTATTTCTCATTAAACCTTGTCTCACCTCTTTGAGTGACTTCTTCTTAATTGGAATGTGAAATTAACATATTCTCATATAATAGCTGAAGGGATTCAGGAAAAAGACACAAAAAAATACAATGATAGGAATGACACATCCTGCCATCAATCAAAGGGGACGCAATGACAGAGCAGAAGTGTGCTCTGGGATATTTTTAACCTCTATTTACCCTGCTTTGACTGCCTTGTTATTTCACAGCTAAACCCTGCTACAACCATGCACTGTTACACAGATTCTCTGTTCGGAGCAAAACCATCTTTGATTGTAACCATTCACAAAACTCACCGTTGTGTTTATGTGCCCTGCCCCAATAAAAGGACAGTAATACAGTAACGTTTTTGCCTTAACCTGGAAGGACTAGTTCCCCATAGGCTCAGTCACTGTTACTAACTTTCACTGCTGGCCTGAGGAGTGTATGGACAAGCATGTAATACATCTGATACATAAGCCAGCCATTTCTTTTCACCCGTCAGTGAGGGGATTCATTGGGAGGGTGCAATGCGTTTAAAAAAAAGAAAGGGTTGCATTGGTGTGACAAGATACTATGAGACAGGATTTTACAAGTTATCATGGCTGCAGTGACCCATCAAGGTTCACACAGAACCCTGCTTCACAGGACAGTTTTCTCAGTCCTGCCCCCGCTGGATTTCTGACTATTACTGACAATGGGTCCTATGGGATCCCAATCCCAATTCAGTTCTCTAATGCATGGCTGTCAGTATTAACACAGCATAATTACTTTCTCCTTCTCTGCGTTTAAACATAGCACTTTGATTTGATTTTTGTAAATCATTCTGTTAAATGATCCTGTTTGGTGATTGTGAGCCACTGTACCTTTTATGTATATCCATTTCAACGCCAATTAAGGTGCTTGGGTTCAGTCTAGTTCATGTCTTGTTCATGCTTAATGTCTGATCTGTTCCGTTGTGGTATTTATTCTTAATAAACAAATGGTGTGATCATTGACTCACACTTAATGCCGTCCTCTAGTTCACACCATCCCCTACACTATATGTAGTGACATATTCTCATCATACTCTCTCACCTGCTTCCCACAAACACTGCCATTTCTATTAAAAGGTGCACCCAGCTACCAAGGAAGTTCCACAGCCAGGTTCACTGGCTGAGGGTTTTGCAACATATGATGACAGCTTTTTTCTTTTTGAAAAATTGCAAGAAGAGAATGGAAGAAAAGATGCAGCCACAAGTGTAGGACACATTGCAGTATCGCCTCCAAGTTACCATCATTGTAAGGTTTCGATTTTTCCACTGTTCCATGGAGCACAAGAAACACTCCTTTTGAAAATTTCCACTCCATCATGCTTCAGGGTTACAAGCCTGTGAGGTTTGTTGTTGTCCAAAATCTTCATTATTATATGATCATACAGTGTACCTGTTTATCATGCAATCTGTGATTTAAGTGCTATTATAGTAGTTCCTTCAAGCATGGTAAGAAAAAGAAAGGAAAGAAGCAAGTTGCTTCACTCAAAACACCTTCAAAGCTACTGTCACCAAAATATATTCATAATCCACTACCTGCAGCCCCACTCTCCCTCCAGCTGTGAAGAAGACAAAGGAAAGAGTTCAGTGATACAAATTAGTATGAGTTTTCTCAGTGGCAGAATAGTGGTTCCCTCTGATAATCTCTAATTAACCTCTATGGAATTGAACCATAGAGCACAAAGGGATTTACACACAGAGGCATGATGTTTGTGTACTGTATGCGTGTGCGTGTTTGTGTGTGTATGTGGCCTCTGACCCTCAATTATGCACAATCCCAGACTTTTCCTGATACACACATGAGCCCTCCAAATACAATTCATATACAACACACACATACATACACACATACTGACCCTAACCATAACTACTACCATAACCTTAAAGGGGCATTAAGTACTTTTCAGCAGCCACTAGCGGTGCGGTTTTAAGATTGCAACCAGGTGTGTGCTCATACGCGTGCTCGCTCGAACTCGATGAGCGAGCCTAATCCAAAACATGACCGCTTTCATACAGAAATCCCGCAATAAATGCGGAAACCACAAAAAAACACACACACACAACACACACACACACACACACACACACACACACACACACACACACACAAACCTACTTTATCTAAAAAGAAAATGCTTGACACTCCACCATGACATTAACATTCTCATTACTGAAAATGTTTCTAATTAGTAAATGCTTCAGGTGCCAAGACAATTAGTTTCACAAGTAAAATTAAAGAGAGGTTGAGTGAGTCAAGACTAACTTATGAAATCTCCATCTTGGCCAGGGGCCATGACAGACTATATACTGTACATTCTTTTAAAATTTAAATCATGCTTTTTGTCACATTGCACACAGTATAAGCACCAGTTTCTGATGTTGATGCACCATATATCCCGACACCTGAATAGCCTGCCCTAACACACTCATCACTCAGGGACTGTCTATTATCTTAGAGTCAAATAGACAAAGACAGACACTATGTCTGGCCTAGACCGTTTACCGTATTACCAATTACCAATTACCATAGCTGTACTTGGTTTAGTGAGGAATTTCCATCATGAGACATGTGCATGAGACATGTGCACATTGTGAGAATGGTGCAGGTGCAGGTATGTTTCAATATGACAGGATTTGCACATACATTAGAGGTTTGGGGTTGTTTAAAGTGCAATAAGCAGTGTTGGGCAGTAGTGTCGCTACAAGTAGTGCTGTTACTAGTTTAACGACATTTCTCAGTAGCTTGATGGTAGTCGCTGTTTTCTGGATCAAATAGCTTTTCAGTAACAAAGCTGTTTTATTGAATTAATAGCACAGTAGCTTCCACACATGCTACATTTTCCCAAGCATTTCTGAAGGATCAGCAAGTGACGCCACTGCCACACACGGGACCTGTATGTGCAGACGGTGACATCACGTACCGATCCTTGGGCTAATGCCTGCGACTTTGCTGCAGGGGAATAAAGACATGGGCGACTGAGTTTACTTTCTATTGTGATAGTTACTGTAACACCTCTTGTGAGAAGGATCAGGGTCCAGCCTGGACACCTCTTTCTCTAGTGAGGAGGAAACTTGTTTCCATAAGATGAGAGATTTCTCTCTTTCTCTCTCTCTCTGGCCTATTGCCATGAATGTTTAGGTTGCTATGTTGCCAGAGCACAAATTCACATATAAACAATAAAAAAAATATAAGTAATAAACAATGAAATGACATAAAACAGCCAAAAACAAACTCAAAGCAGTAGAATTTTTCATGGGAACAGTTACAAATAACAAACATATAATTATAATAATGTGATAATTAAGTAACTTTATACAAACAACAATGGTTCTCCATTTATTGCATGAGGAAATACATTTAGCTGCAATGATATGGCAATAAGTAGGAGAGTTCTGTGTGTCTGATTTAGCTCTCTCACGCGCACACACACTGTTTGGAGCAGGTTTTTAGTCTTTCTTGAGTGTTCTTCTTGTGCTTCTTGTGTGTGTGTGTGTGTGTGTGTGTGTGTGTGTGTGTGTGTGTGTGTGTGTGTGTGTGTGTGTGTGTGTGTGTGTGTAAAATATTAAAAAATTAAAAGTAGCTTAGATGTCACACTGCTATAGCTTAGCTTGCTACATTTTACTGGGGTTAGCTTCTGTGTAGCGAAGCTTCATTTAATGTAGAGTAGCTGGTAGCTTAGCTCACTACATTTTCCGAGTAGCTTGCCCAAAACTGGCAATATAAGCATCTACTCCTCTTCATGTAACTATTTCATTTGGTGCATTTTCCTTTTCTCCCCAGCAATATTTTAAACTAATAATCTAACCTCAGTGATAAAGTCAACAGCACCTGTACCTGCTTCACAAAAGTCTGCCAGAAGTTTGCCTAAGAAAAGCTGTTAATATGAAGCTCTCTGTTGAATGAGGTTAAAAAAAAAAGAATGGGAACAAAGGGGTGAAATAAAACTCAGAAACAAAATTATGACACTAATAGGTAGTGTCATAATTAACCACTAGTTTTTTTAAATTGATGCATTCTCCCTCGTTGCCTGCACAACATATAAAACCAGTCACATTTACATTTACACAACTCAGTTGATCTTGGGGACATTCATGGTCAAATAGTCAGTCAGTTATGGATACAACCTGACATAGACTGTCCTATCTTATAACATGATAAGCAGGTTTGAACTGAGATGAAATGAAAAAACAGTAATGATAGTATTAATTGGGGTAGAAAAAAGCAGATAAACAGTGAAGAAAAGCCATAAAAGGAGAGTGGATTTAATTGGCCATTACATCAGTGATACAACGAGGACATCTTAGTCCAAATGGGTGTATTTCTTCCTTATCATTGACCTCAGAGTCATTGATAAGGACTGCTTGTAGGTAAGTGTAGGTGTAAGGCAACTTTCTGTATTTGGATGATATGGATGATGATACAGAATAGAGTAGTAGAAGTAGTCCAGAGAGTTAATGATTATCATAAGCCAAACACACACACACACACACACACACACACAAACAAACACTTATGTACATTCTTATGTACATCAGTAGGAGATGAGGGACTGAAATTTATTGCAGACAGGCTGGTATGACAAAATGAGGACCAGTCCGCAGGAAAATTGAGCAAGATAGATTTCTACATCCCACTTCCATCTCATCACCAACACTAATTATACTGACCCTTGGCATGTACACACACACACACACACACACACACACACACACACACACACACACACACACATACTCACACACTCACACATTAATACAAGTCTGTGTTTGCCAGATCCCAAGTGCAGAGCATGGTGTGTTTGAACAAGGCAGCCTGTAAAAGTGTCTGATTAGACCCCTGTTTGAACAGAAAGAGACAGCGACCTATCAGCACACGGCAGGCACCAGCCAATCATTGCAGTGCTTGTGGGCCTCTTCGTCTAGCTGGCTCACACACTTGCATCATGCCTGCTCACACAAAAATGAACAGAAAGACACACTGATTCACACACCCAGCAGGTTTCTGCCCATAATACGTTTAGCTGTTCTCAGATGGTTAGAGAGAGAAGCATGCAAATTACACTGATTCAGTTGACAATGACCTTCCCACTGTGTAGCAGGTGAAGGTCACTATGGCAAACAGCTGGCAGGCAGGGAGTCACAATCTTGTCCGTTGCTCTTTTTTTGTTCATATGACATATTTCTTATCAATCCCAACTGAGGTTTTTCTCTGTTTCCTATTCCCATTGAACAATATAGATATAGGGTACAATTTTCAATTGTATAATATATGGCAGCTACAACTTGTATTTTGATGCTCAAATTGGTTATTGTCACTTAAAAATAAGAAAATCTGTCATCCTTTTTACAGAATTTTAGAGCACATGGCAGCTTGGCTTCTGTCCCAGATCCATATGTTTGTCCCAGATCCATGTTTGTCGTCAAGGCGTCAAGGAGGTGCCAGCAAGTAGACCAGATGAGGCAATGCCTGATGCTTTAGCCATTTTTGTTCCCTCGCCCGTGCTAATGAAGTTACCGATACCGATACTGACGTTTATTGATAATGTGTGCAAAAACAGGAGACACCTTTTGTTATTGTGTTTTTTTGTTCGTTCGTCCAGGTATTGGAAATTGATTACACAACAGGTCCTCCAAATTAAACTACAAAGTAAACCATTTGTACACGCCCAGAATGGTACAAAGAAGAGTTTTCTGATCTGAAAACGCCCCTATAGGCAGGATCATTTGTCTGTGCCTCCTAAAAGCATTACAAATTAGTGTTTAAAAAGACATCTGTTTTATGATGTGACAACAACGTGATTAAGGTTTGAATGGATTTTGGCATAACGACTTGATTAAGTTTTAGGAATGATCATGGTTTGGGTTAAAAAAAATAAAAATAACCACTTTGTTCGCTTATTAATGTTAAGGGGGCAATCGTTGTCTTGCTGTGTTGATGGACGTTTTCATAACAGGAAATGAGCTGCGGTTTACTTTGGTAAAGTGCATACAGCATTTTGTTGACCCATCCTTTCAAGCTGATCCACCCTAAGCACACTTTTTCTCTCTACAATAACGTTGCCTTACTTCTTCCTTTGCTTCCATTATAATTACTGTGGCCCCTAGAGGGCTTTGTCACTTGAACGTAAATGAGTCTTTTTAGGGCACTTGCTGAAATGACTCTGAAATGAAATGATGCTGTCATTCTCCTTGGGAGGACAGTCTCAGATTACATCCTAGAGTGGATAACGTAAGCAAAAATATAATACAAGAATGATGTAAGCGGCCCCTGTTAATTGAGAATTAATGTGATTTCTTTATTTCTTTGTCTTTATGAGTACATTAATATAGACACATCTGTCAGTTATCAGACTATATTGTGCTTTGTGTAGTCTTTGTAGTGTGTCCAAGTGACAACAGAAAATAGCAGCAACAGAAAATAATAATAAGGTGATGTGAGGCAGTGCAACCTCTACAGCAAAATCTGCTGTATGCTACTTAAGTGATTTGTTTTGCCAAATACATTTTGGAGGAAACATAATAGATTCATGGGCTATGTTCACTGCCGATGTTTTTTTTTACATTATTACCGAGTGCTTTTATTTGCCAAAACATAACCATAAAAATGTATATACTGCTTTAGTTGCCTGAAACAGATATTGTATGTAAACAGTGCATTGTGAATATTTTGCAGATACCTTCAGTATAAAGTTTCTTTTTCTATATTAATTAGGAGTCCTAAAAAGCTTATTTGCAAATGTAAATTAATTAAATTATATGCACATCATTTTTAGGCAACAAGGTTGGACATGCAGTAATTTGAGGCAATGCAAAGCTTTTGATCATTTGACTTTGGGTGGCTAGGGTGACTAGTTCTTCAAAGTTGGCTTGATGTGAAGGGGATCTAAAAGGTTGCCTATTGTCTGCAGCAGCATTGGGAGGAAGAATCCGAATGTGGGGGGTTGGAATGACTTTTCCTTGACTGCCTCCTCTATCTCTGACAATCGTCTAGACCAGCAGCTCTCTGTGTGTTCCTAAACTCCTTAGTGCAGGAGAGACAGACAGTCTGTCTGTGTCAGCAGGCGCTGCTCCACTCTCAGCAATGACCCTTCACATTTAGTTGTCCCTAGACAGACCCTTGCTTAGCCCCTCACCATGGATTCGTACCTCTGTGCCCCTCTAACCTCCACAAACACACCAACGTCCATACCAAGTCGCCACTCTGTCCACACTGCCTCAGTCTTTCTGTTTCTGTCCCAAAGTCGTCCCATTCTTTACTGTCCAGTGTTCAGCCTCTCTCGCTCCCTCTCTCTCTTCAGTTAGCCTTAGCTATGTAAGTACGTGTCATTTGGCCAAAATGGAACAGCACTAGCAATCAATGAGTGTCCCTTTCTCAGACTCTTTCAGTCTTTATAAGTGGGAAATTGGTCAGTTATTCAATTTGTTTGATTGCTAGTTGAATTGCAGCACAATTTAAATGCTAAGGTCATAGTCCATGTAGTTTTTACTCAGTAATTTTTCTTTACCTTTGATGTAAATGATCATTATTAGCTCACTTGGGGTTGTAGGGGTGGAGAACTGAGCTAATGACTATAAAAATGTTTTTGTTTTGCTCATGTAACAAACTGCCTTTGGATACAGGAGCAGGGATGGCATGATGAGGACCAAGTGCTGCTTAAAAACAGATTGATTGTTTATCAGGAAGAGAATAATCACCACACTTTATTGATGTCCTGCATTTATAGGTCGTTTAAAACTTTATCTGATGGGACTAATAGACAACAAGCAATGGAGGGATACTAATTTGATTGAATAATGTACATCATTATGTTTTAATAAGGAAACTCTGCACGTACAGTTGTTGAGTGATTGCAGTGCCTTCTCTTTTGTTATGCATATATATTACCCATTGCCTCTAAAACCAGACATTTTGACAAGCACCTCTTCAAACATTTGTCTTAACAAAAGGCCACTTATCATGAGCGCATGCCTAAGGTTGACCTCGAATGGAGCAGGCTGCAGCTGGGTGGGAGTGACAGACGAGAGAGCAAGCAAGGGAATTGTCAGACGGCTTGACAAAACCTTGGGGTTGACTGCATTTACACCTGCAATTCTCTTGGAAAACAATTAAAGGGTTGGTTCACCTAAATTATAGAAAAACATTTGTTTCCTTCTTTATCTCTAGTGGTATCTAGCATGCAGACTATTTTGATTTTATTAGCTTCTTAGCTTCTTTATGTCATCTGTGTTGCGGAAATAACTGAAAATGAATATTTAAAAAATCTACTGCAAAATCTCTTTCCAGCAATAGTGTCCCTGTTTCTATGGAAAATCCACAGAACAGAAGTTTTCAGAAGGACTATTTCTACTGTGCAAAGTACTTCTCTAGGAAACAGAAAGTGTGTTTGGTGGATTATCTAGAGTAAGCTTGGGGAAACAAAATAAAAACTATCCACATGGCTAACACCACTAGAGAAAAATGAAAAAAACATGTTTGTTTGTAATTTGGGTTAATTGGCCCTTTAAAATACAATGTGTAAGAGAAGTTATAATTCTGAATTAGATAACATTTGAATTGTGTTACTGAGATTACGCTACAGTGAGCGATGTAAAACTGCTCCGAGCACAGCAAGTGACCACATCAATTCGTGAAGAAAACAAAAGAATATGTGGACTGTGAGTGTGAGCTTTACACTCGCCACCCGATCACCACCAGCCACAGGCGAACAGAGGATGATATTGTGTGCCAGCTGCAGCTGCTCCAAGGAGGGGAGTCTGCTTTTTGTATTTCCCCTTCATCAGTAAGAAAGACCATTTCATGCTGGTTCCCATAAACAGACAAAACTCCTGTTGCTGTGAGTCTCATTCACCCACAGCACATACGCCATCCAAGCCTCTCCCTACACTAAATGTCCTCCATTTCCCTGGCTTGCATGCCACTCCCACTCTCATCTTCCCTTCTGCATATACCCTGCACATGCCCTTTTCCATCCCTCCCTGTGGTCATCTAAACTGCCCATGCTGAGGAGTTGGAAGCATCTCTATATTTACTCCATCTCCACCCCGCTTCCATTCCGGCAGCCAGCGCTATGCATCTTTCATCTTCAGGGCTAGATGACCTATATTCTGAGTCTGGCCCCATGCAGCCATAGTTCATCGCTGCTCCACTCTGTCCTGCTGCCTGAGGCAGCAGCTGTGGGTGTGGCAGCCAGGCTGAATTAGAATGGGCACTGCAGGCACAGACGCCCATTCAAAGCAATCTGTCTTGGCTGTCTGAAGCACAGTGAATTTCAAAATTAAAGTGACAAAACAAAACCATATTGCACTGAGAAGAAGACAGAGATGGAGGAATAGGCCCATACTAGTAGCATAATAAATATTTCAAAATTCTACTGTTTGGGAAGAGTTGCTCTATTAGATACTCAATGCTTCTGAATATAGGTCAAAGAAGCTCTTATAGCACATGACCCACTTTACCTGTTTTTTTCCACAGTGCCATCATTGCATTCTCTAATATGATTCAACTAATTATCACTTGTATTAAAATTTCTCTAGACTTATAAATATACAGGCAGAATAGATCAAACAGGGCCTAAAGATGATTCTGTAATGAAGCTAATTTGCTAATCAAGAATGTATTCTTGATTCACTGCTTATTGTTCTTGACACATAAAGTTGTTGTTTTTTTTGTTCAGCAGTGAATATGCAATCATATTCCCTCTAATCCAGGTCAGTAGGCTGAGATTGTGCTGCGTTGCTGCTGAGATAACGCTGCTCCACAATATCTAATCACTGTTACACCACTGATCTGCACACTCCCAATCTGACACAATATTAAAAGGTGCATCCCACATCACTCACAAAGGTAACAGAATAGGTGTAATATAAAATTCTGAGTGAGGCTTAGCGTACAAGCGTACAAGAACATGAAATGCAGTATTCATGTTATTAAATGGGAAAAAGACAGATATGTCTGTTTTTGGTTCTATCACCTGACCAAGAGCCTTTGAGGAGACAGTGCCAGGCATTGGCCTCAGGAAGATCCCTGACACACATATACACATGCTGATGCATAAGCTTAACTCGTTTAACCATATGCTAACAGGGTTTAATCATTTACTGTTAATCCACAAAATCTGTTTCTCTTTTTAGCAGTTGTCACCACACTCTGCTATTTATATTTCTGCCTCAAAGTCAGTGTCCCCACATACCTCTGTTTTCCTTTCATCCTACCACCCACTTATCCATCCAATCCATCTATCCATCCATCCATCCACCCACCCATCCGAATGCTTTCCAGCGAGTTCAACCTTGTGGAAAACAAGGGAATCATGTAAAGTGGACACTAGATAGCACAAATGACTGCAGGCAGGTTCCATCTCAATGGATGGGCAGTTCAAAACAATTTGTTATGTGTATACCATTTCCACATGAGGAGATCAAATTTCTGTTCTTCAACTATGGCCTGGATGCAATTGCAAACCGTAGAGGAAATTTTAATAAAATCAGTCGTCAGGGCAACTGCTGAATTCTATTAAGAATAAATTTCCACACTCACTTTCCCATGCCATGGCACCAACAGCAACAAATGATGATCAGATGCTCCTTTACCAGTGGTATGATTTGTATTGCTAATGTAGCAGAGCTGCTGAGTCACAGTTGTTCCCATACCCCGGCAAAGTGACCTCTCTTTAGGCTGGAGACAGGTGTCTGCCCCTTCCCCCAATGGCAAGAACCCCAGCCTGAATGTCTCACACACACAACATGCACACACATGCATGAATACAAACACACAAGGCAGCTTCCAGGTTATGGGGTCACTCCGACATGCACTGGCCAAGCTGTCATGTCAGGCTTTATTAAGAGACCGGGTGTCAGGGATATTTAATTAGCATGCCCTGTGTGAAGTAAGTCCCTTGCGCTGAAGCAGGCTAGGGGCTGGGGTAAGGTATAGGGTCTAATAATTTGTCTCTGACTGGAGCAGGGCCAGAGGCTGAGCCATGCTTGGTTAAGGCTGAGAGATACCAGTAACACACTGGCCTACCTTAGCTAATTTGAATGTCTAAAAGCCCACTAGTGGCTGAGTAGGGATGACCAAGAGTTCACATGAGGCAAGACAGCAGCAAGATGGCTAATAATCTGAAACAGAATCATAGTGTAGATATGAAGAAGATATGATTAAGATTAAGAAATACTGTATATTGAGTTAGCCTTGTTCCAGTGTACTTGTTGACAGACATGCAGTTATCCTTTATGGTTAATTCTAAATGTTGACACTTTACATGCTACAAACATCCAACTATTTATTTGATTTGTTTTGATACAGGCATTGGAAATTTCTATATATTTTGTTTATAGTGGTTGAACTACATTAGAAAACAAATATATTTTAGCAATTGGGTTTTATCTGCACAGTATCTGTCTCTGAGACTGACACTGTGCCTCATCATGTTCATATTGAAAAATCAACAACAATGTCTTTATTACTCTGGATAATGAAAAGACCTCAGTGGAAACTATAGTCTATTCTCTTTTTGTAATCTGGGTGAACCAACCCCTTTACAGGGGCTCTGCAATTAAAAAGTCAAAATGTTTATCTCAAACGAGATGTAACACAACACTGTTCCAGAAATCTTGAAGGGTTCAGTCATTTTGGCACAGCCTTAAGAAAAGTAGATTGGGCCAGTGGGGATTTTACAAAAAAAAGTTTTTAACTTTGAAATGCTACAACATGACCAATCAAATTTTTAATAAAACTTGGAAAGACCATTTATTATGTTACTGAGTGGCCCAACGGCAAGAGTTCACTGGTACATTTTCTTGGGCAGTCAAATCTTCAAATGAATTAAATAAAAAACGGAAAATATTTTTTGTGCCAAATCACAATAGGTGACGATGAGAAAATTTTCAGTATAATTTTTATAGTTTTATGCCAAGAGATTGTGGGCATATTCCAGTCTTATTTAACATAAGCCTTTCTGCTTCCTTTCATCTCATCAAACACCATTTGGCCATTCAAAGCAACACCTCGGTGAAGTTTTGTCTGCAATTCTGCTCCAGCCACTCTGATGATGTTGTACCAGTGAATGTGTTATTGTAGGTGATGTGTCTGAGTGTGTAACACATGGCTCTCCAGAGACAAATTTGTCTTTGATGTAGCTGCCAGCCAGCTAGTTGGATGACTGATCAGCTGTTTCTGAAATGGGGACAAGAGGCTATCAGGGATTTTAGCTCCACAGCCACAGGCAGATGGTGTTGTGTATACACACACACACACACACACACACACCCACACAATGCTATACTAACCCACACTCCCACACAGATCCATAGACACACAACATCTCTCTCAAGAGGCTGTAGGTCCAGCATGACTAATTAAACACACACACAAATACCGCGGCCTCTTAGACATTGTAAATTACTGTGGCAATAATTGCATTAGTGCAGTAAGTAAATTAAATGGCTGTATGCTTGCAGGCTCTGCAGCAGGATGGGCTGCAGGTCTCTCACTGTTACTACTCTGCTCTGCTGCTGGTTGCCCTCCCAGTCCCTGCCATGTTGTCAGCTGCTCCGATGTCACACACCATTATGTGCAACTACCAGGTTACCAGGCTACCATTTCACAGACACACCTGAACAGGCATACACACACATACATATACTACACATGCAGACACACACATGGACAGTTGTATTGTGTTTCGGAAGTTAGTAATTTTTTTTTACCTGTGTCAAGATGTAATTCAACAGCACATGTATTATTCACAGCTCTTTGCCAACTCACCCTTGTTTTTTCTTCTGTAGCTACATGCAGCTTGGCACACAACACCTGGGAATACTAAGCAGGCAGCCATGCAGATACCATACAGATGGATAACACTATATGTCCACACACACACACACACACACACACACACACACACAGATATACTGTCCACTGACAGGAGAGTGGTAGTATGCTTAGACAGCCAGTTATAGGTGGTGTAAGCTTTGTCTATGTCAGTATCAGGAGTCACATCACGTCAGGGGTGCTTCTGGTCACAAGCTAAGGGGCTTAGCCAGCTGGACTCCTGTGACCTGTTAAACAGCTGATAAACCCTCTCAGCACATCACCTGGTGAGCTGTGTGCATGTATACAGATGAGATTAATAAGTAAGTAAACTGTCAATTATGCTGCATTGTTTAAAAGCCATAAAAGGCAAACACAATATGAAGTATAGTCATATGGAATTGCAACTGACAGACAAAATCCAATCAGATTTATTACACTGCATTAGACTGGATAGGTGTTCATATGGCACCAACAACACCCTGCAGATTTATTGTGAGTTCATCAGCTGATACTAATCAGTGGTATCACAACAGGTCTTGGGTCTGTTCTAAGAAGGGGGTTTACTGAGTTATCTGGATAATTATGCTGACTCAAACCCCAAACCCCTGTCAGATCTGGGACATGGACTGGAAAATGTCTGACTTAGCTATTGTACTTTACAAAAAATACACTGAACACGCTGCAGCCAGTCAAAAACAAACTAGATTACCTGTCCATCTCAGCAATCAAACAGTCTTCTTGTGTCTCTGCCACCCAACAGACAGTCCAGGGTAAAAATATTGATTTGAAAATGGAGGATAATAATTGGGACTAATCAAACAGAAAGGAAGCTTTCAGGATGGGGGGCTGAGCTCAATATCATAGAGGAAAAATCCATACTGTAGGTACGCTAATGGGAGCACATTGACAGCAATCTACATTTCTGTTGTCATACTGAGTCAAACAGAGGTCATGATACCAGAACTGTCCAATCCCATTTAGACACGGGGATCTAGGCTAGAGACAGTGTCACTGCACATGAGCTGGAATGAGATCAAACCAAGAAAACAGCCACAATTACCACCACAGTCTGAGCTGGCGTGCCTCTGAATTATTATTGTGCCATCTGATGCAGCTTGAGCAAAAACAGTGGAATATATTTTGTTGGGAAAGGAGCTGACATGGCACAAAGCCAAAAACTGTTGATTGAATGAGGTAGTCTTTTGAGGTGCAGCAGCTGGGGATATCTTAGCATTGTTTTCTACTAACTGCTACCTTAAATGTTTTTGTATTAATATATGTTTTCCTGTTAATAGACATTTACACAGTAGCAGGATCAAAGGGAGGGTTTTCTAGAAAGGCAACCAGTCCAGGAGACAATATTTGAGGGAAATGATCGTTACATTTTGCTGAAAACTGTTCTGTCCATGGAATCTCATTTACATTTTTCTTTGGGATTGTCTGCTATGGGGAGATGGAGTAATTTATGCCTCTTGTTACTGGGCTGTCTGCTCCAGTTTTGAACTGAATATGCTATTGTGGTATGACTTTCTTCTACTTTTTTGTGTGAGTCTATGTATGTGAGTGAGAGTGTGTGTGTGTGTGTGTGTGTGGTGTGTGTGTGTGTGTGTGTGGTGTGTGTGAAGCATCTGAAGGTGTCTTAATGCCTGAGGCAAACTGGCAAACTCAGCAGATGGGAGAGAAACCAATCCCCTGTTTGTTGACAGTGCACTTAAATGCACATGTATGTGCGCATGTGTGTATATGCATGAAACCTCACATCACAAACCAGCTCCAGTGAGTAGTAAATAAATCATAAACAAGTTCAATCATAAAAATAGTCAGATTCTCCCACTTCTGAATTTGTGTGTGTGTGTGTGTGCGAGAGAGAGCGAGAGAGAGAGAGGGAGAGAGAGAGGGAGAGAGACTATACATACACTCTTTGCACAAGTATTGAGGTTAATACATGGATGAATTATTAACTTTGGCGGGCAGTATTCAGTCTGCAGGTGTCCAAAAAAAGATAATTTTTTGGCAATAAGGAAAGAAAAACCCAAAGATACACACAGGTGAAAAATTTTAGAAGACTGAAATTCATGCTTCTATCTGACATGACAGACACGATAAGTCGGGCACATAGAGAGATGGAGACAATGACAGAGAAACAGAAAGAAATGACGTCCATCATAAATGTTTCATAAAGCTCTCAGAGCTGTGAAGGATTCATCAAATCCAGAGGGAGGTCTCTGGCCTTCATACCACTCCCTCCTCTTCAATTCCTGGCATTTATTCTTTTCCTCTCTTTCTGTGTCTTTTACACACACACACACACACACACACACACACACACACACACAGGAAGGTTATATATGAGCATAGATAGAATCAGCTGCAGAGTTATCATCATCTGGCTTTTCATTTACCAGTCCTATTAGCCCCATTACCCTCTCAGCCAGACCCTCTGCTTGCCCTTCTGCTCCCTTTTCTCAGCAAAATCATGATTATCTTTCTGAAACTCATCTATTCCAAATGTATTCAGCTGCTTCCTGCAGCTCAAATACTTGGCTGAATGTGTTCTCCGCTGGCTGACATGCTTGTTTGCTTGCTAGCTGGCTGGCTGACTACATACCTTGCTGGTGGCTACCTGGCCTGTTGGGGCACTGAAGGTGCCTAAATGATAAATTCCACAGTGGATGAGGAGCAGGCAGATGGCTTGGCCCCCATACACCTCTCCATGCAAGGGGAGGAGGGGATGTGAACTGACAGAGGGCCTCTGTCTTACTACGCACCAGAGCTCGGAGCAGCATGCAGCAGAGTACGGTCCAACACACAGAGACACATAACATACCCATGCACACAAAACAGAGATTATGAATAATTATGTTCAAAGATCCTTCATGTAGATCAAAGCAAGCTGGCACCAATTCGGTCACGTTCATTAAGAGCCATGTTTAATGCATGTCAGATATTTTTGAAAAAGTGTGGTATGTTAATGAAGTGCTCCATGTTTGGAATAGAGAGAGGAATACGGCTAATTATAATTCCAACATGTAAAAAGGCTTGTGTGTGAGTAATGATGTGCATTGTGATCAACTACTTCTAATGTGGTTGATTTCATATAAATCACATGTGATACTGCCTAGTGTGTTTAACAAAGAAAACACACAGAGTGTGATGTTTAAGTGAAAGCGAGGAGCGACAGTGGGATCTCCCACAGCCTTGATGCTCCAACAATAATACTGTTAACTCTCAGTAATCCACTATTGTTGATGAAGCTTTCCTTTATGCATCACTATGCTTTTTTACACTGCAGTGAGAAATACACGCATACTTTATATTATAGGCTACATTTTCAGTGTGTGACAGTGTATCTAAAGAGAATAAAAATGAAATTGGTTTTTCATTTCATCCTAATATCTTACATAATTATGTATGTATTTGACAATTCCTCACAATTCAACCTCACAATTTACATCCAATGCAAACATTCAGTGGCAAAGTAGTGTGCCCTATATGTAGTAAGGCAGAAAGTTAGGGGATTGTGGTGGTCGGGGATGTCACAACTCATGCGAGAAATTCATGCAGGAGACCGGAGTATGTGTTCTGACCTGTAATTAGGCTAATGTTCACCTTTTCATGAACATAACAAAAAATGTTCCTAACCATAACAAAATGTTTTTTGTTGCCTAACCAAACCTTGATCGTAGTTTATTCATTACTTGATCTGAGCAGTAGTTGCCAAGAACAGATATTGAATTTGCTGAAACATTTGCATTGGATGTGAAAAAGCGTTCACACTGAATGTAAGGTGGGAATTTGTGGAATCTTCCAATGTCGATCTTCTTGTCTGGTAATATAGTTTTTCAGGAGGGGTATCAGGCATTTAACATATGCTGTATGTATGCTGTGGCAGAACAGAACAGAATGCAACAAGTTTAAAGAAAGGGCTTTGCAAGCTTTGTCACATGATGTGAGCAGAACCATCTACAGCTTAACGTGACAAAGGAGCTGGTTGTGGATCTAAGGAGGGCCAAGGCACTATTGACCCCCTTTTCCATCCAAAGTGTCAGTGTGGACACTGTGGGGGACTACAAGTACCTGGGAGTGCACAATGACAGACTGGACTAAGAACACTCAAGCCCTCTACAGGAAAGGCCAGAGCCGCTTTCTGAGGAGGCTGAGGTCCTTCAACATTTGCTGGATAATGCATAGGATGTTTTATGAGTCTGTTGTGGCCAGCGGTTTCCTGTTTGCTGTTGCATGCTGGGGCAGCAGGTTAAGGGCAACAGATGTTAACAGACTTAACAAACTGATCCACAAAGCAAGTGACATTGTGGGGGTGGAGATGGACTCTCTGTCGGTGGTGTCAGAGAGGAGGATACTGTCCAAGCTATATGTCATCTTGGACAATGTCTCCCACCCACTGCATGACATGCTGGTCAAACACAGGAGTACTTTCAGTCAGAGACGCATCCCTCCTAAATTCACCACCGAGCACCACAGGAAGTCATTCCTGCCTGTGGCCATCAAACTGTTTAACTCTTCCGTTATAATGTCTGACACTCAGACACTTAGTCATTAACTGCACCTTTTAGTGCAATATCTGACAAAATGTGCAATATTCTCAGTTGAAATACTTATGTGCAATTATTTCTGTTTCATTTCTTGGGTAACTCAAATAAGGATATTTTAAATCCATTCCACCTTAACACTCCCAGCACTCATTATTCTTACACTATTTATTCATTCCTGCTATTTATCATTACACTTCTGTTAATACTGTTTAATATTGTATAATACTGCCCTACTTTGCTATTTATAATTACACTTCTGTTAAAACTGTATAATACTGTAAATATCCACTTTTATTAAATTCTTAGATTTTTATATTTCCTTATATTCTCTACTTACCAACTTATTATTATTATAACTTATTATTTATATTCTTTTCATGCCTTGATGTGCAAGCAAGTATCTGTAACAAATAATTTCCCACCAGGGATCAATAAAGTATTCTGATTTCTGAAACAATAAAATAGTCAAGCTAATATGCAGCCAATAAAACATGTGTTTACAAACCACAGGTGACCATCAGCTTTGACTTTTTTATTGAAAATCAGGTGTATTCAACATCTGCTTCACATGTTTCGGCTCTGCTGCATGCATGCTGTGTAAATCAGCCTCAAGCAAGATGACATGTGAAGGTCAACAGCTCATCAAGATGACTGGCAAGTAATAATACACTTGACCATCAGAGGGGAAGGAGGTCAGGACTAAAAATACACAGTGCCTGCCTCGATGCAGAAAGTTGCATATTGTCCCTTCACATGTGCACCTTTCCTCCACAGCCCTTAAATACTCCATGTTTCCCTGACAGAAGAGCGCTCAGGTTTAGAAATCAGAATAGAACATGACCACTGGTAGAATTCATATGAAAAACAGTGTGAGATAGGAATGTGAATAGGTCACTCCAGCAATTAAAAGCCTAAACAGGCAAACAAACAGCTTGTTACATTTTTAATGGGCCAAAGAACAGTGTTGGTTACTATCACTACAACCAAGCCCTTATTGTTCCTCTGAAATGACCTATACAAACATTTAATTTAGCTAAACATTGCTTGTCCCTCCCCTGGCTGAAAATCTATCCTACAGACCAATAAAATAAGACGAACGTCTTTTAAATGACAGGGGATGCTTTGAAGGACAGCAATAGCCCTCTTTAATGTACAAACAGACAAGTCTGATGGAACCCAGAGATCAATAATAAATTAAAGACTGCTCCAGCCACTTCACACTAAAATCACTCCCTGGAGGTGATGCCAGCAAAGTCTCTTTATCTCTCCTAAGGAGCTACCCTCTTGATTTTATCTTTCTTTCCAATAAGCTCCTGTACTGAGACTCTTTTGAAAACATTATAGTACAGTACAAGTTTTTTTCAAATACTGTTTCAAATCAATCAGATTAATGTTTCTCATGGTAGTATTTAGTGCTGAATAAAACCATCAGATACATTGTCCCTTTTACCTGCTCCACACTAGAAAGTAAAAAAGAATGCTTCTTAAATGCACACTACACATAATCCATCACTTCACTATAGGCAAATGTTTGAGAGAGACTGACCAGCATTGTGCTTGTGGCACTGTTATTTCTTCTATGCTGTGCTTTTGTTCTGAGGCAACAGCATTATAAGAATGTACTAGTCCTGGAGTTATACAGAATACAAGCTATTTCTTTATTTCACCAAAACCAGTAAACATCACCTATTCAAAGAACGTTCCCCTGAGAAAGACGAAAAGTTCAGAATTTGTAGAAATTGCTAGTAAATGACAAACAATGGAAAGAAAAGTGGCACGTTCCTCCCAGGGGAGAGTCAAGAGAGTGTTTCTGTATGTGCAGAAAGAGTTCCCGATTTTCCTAAAAGAGTGCGTAATCAAAAACAACATTGACATGACATGAAGTTCATTCTTTGACAGGGTGGAATGAAACAATAATATCTCCTTTGAAATGGAACATTTTATTCAGATCAAGATGTTTCAATCAGGCATTTTTGTTATGACTGAGCTCTTCTTCAGATTATTAGTGGAAGTAATGGCTACATATGAACTCAGCTGGTTAATGACACACAAATATACTTTTTAAGCTAATATTGATATAAAAAGCAGATTACTTGGTTATATGTTGTCCTCTCTTTCAAAATTGTGTTTCAGAGAGTACAGTAATGATGCTGTAGCTCCAAGTTGAATTCTTCAGTCACTCAAAATATATCCCTGAATCACTCACTTTCTTGTTCATGCCCACTTTCTGTGCTGACCATTCTGCATCAATATGTTTCTTTCTCTTCCTTCCTGTTTTCTGCTGTGGTAGAGCGTGTTTATCTTGTGGTCTTTGTGTAACTTGTCTTAGCTGTTGGCCTTCTTCCAGTGCATTTTACTCCCTAAAGATGATAACGGGCTTGGTGGGTGAGGTGGATTCGGCCATGTGGCCAAACATGCAGGAACGAGCATATCTGAGCAGGGCTGAGAAAGGGGCTTGCTCTGTTATTTGCCAAATGTTTTACTGTGGTGTTTGGCATGTGGCCATGCCAGCAGCTTATTGTTCAGACGGGTCAAACAGGCCATCCCATCCCAGTCAAGTCTTTGCCAGCTAAGCATGCCACTTCTACATGAGGCTAGAGATGAGACGAATGACATGGGAGGTCATTAAAACAGAAACAACATCGCTTCTCTCACTCAGGCTGAATATGAATCATGTACCCAACTTGGATATGTGAATGTGCAGACACATATGATTCCCAAGAGAGGAAGCCTTTGCCTGTTGCCTGCGTTGGCTCTCTCTTTTCTGGTAGGAACCATTGAAATGCAGACCGAGAGGTATGGATGATGGACTGTCCCCGAGTGGTACAGCGTTCCACACACATTCTCTCAGACAGCCACTCCTGTTGTAGTCTCCACTACACATCCCCTCTTTTCCTTCTCAAGGAGTGGCTGGCTAGTGGCCAACCATCATTGTGTGTGTGTGTGTGTGTGTGTGTGTGTGTGTGTGTGTGTGTGTGTGTGTGAGTGACTGAATATATGCGTGTATGTTTGCGCGTGTGTTTTTGGTGGGAATGTAGGAAGCGCTTGCTCGCCAAGGGCTATGCTTATTAATGCCCTACAGACTAAGTGCTCTCCCTTTTCTCTCTTTTGCTCTCTCCTCCACTCCACCCCTCCTCTGCCCATCTCTCTAGGCTCCTGAGTGGTCATAGCTGAGAGAGAAGGAGGAGGTGGTGCAGGGAGAGGGGGTTGGGTGCTGGAGGGAAGTAACAAAGCAGAATATGAGAGGAAGTACACTAGTGGGCTTCGACAATGCTGAGCTCTCCTGCTGTCTCCCAGCTGCCTTCTCTGTTTGATGCTGAGAGCGATCAATATACTAAACCTGAACAACGCCTCAGACTGTCTCACACTAGTCACGCTAACCACGTACATAACCCACTAACTTTCATCATATTCAACCATATTAGAATACAGAACCACTGCCAAGCACACCTGGTTACCTCAATTCAAATGCCAATTTCACACACTGGCAGTAATATGAATGAGTCATAAACCTTTGCACAGTCTGCAAGTCTTTTCTTTTTTGCATTGGTAGTTTTTACCAAAAGATCCCCAGTTTTTACTCAGAGCTAAAATTTTGTTGCATGCACTTGTAATGCTTAAGTGCCTCCATAACCTTGTAACAAGTACAGATAGCCACACAATTTCTGTGGTTGCCTTTGTGCTTGGACCTAATGTTATTCTAATAGTTCAGCTTACACCAGCAGAGAGTGTCATTACTCGATATGAGTCTGTTCTCCAAATGTATGTTAAGGTGGCTGTGTAATGAGACACCTGGGGCGAGGCATAAAGAGGCCCATAGCTCCTGTCTGAGAGACGGAGGGCAGAGAGACCAGAGCTACTTTAAGCATATTTAAGGGTACCATAAAGAGAGCTGGGACTCTTCCATCCACTTGAAATATAGTGCAGTCCGAGTCTTGTTGTTGTTTTTTCTGGCTAGACTTCCATCCTATCACGCATCTCCCTTTCTGCCACATCCCTTCAAAATGATCCTTTCTTTTGCATACTTCTCTCATTCCACTGGGCATGGATGGCAGCGTGTCACCTTGCCCTCTGGGCGCTGTTGTCGGATTAAGGAGAAGAGTTTTTTATGGCCATGGCATCTGGCAGTGTCAGCCCACATAAGACAAACAATGCCGTATACATTCTCCAGCACAGAGCAAACAGAGAGAGACGCTCTACTGGACCTTAATGAAAGAACCACATGAATGCAAACAGACCCAGCACTGCAGAATGGACCCCCTGAATGAGAGGTCCTGTTTGATTTAATCCCAGCAATGTGCCCTGAACCTCACGCACACACAGATTTCACAGGCATTACGCGGGGCTGCTGTTTGCACTGAGGCTATAGCACGATGCAGAGAGGTAACCCACTGAGGATGCCAAGGGTTTGGATTTTCCCATGATAGCAACCACTCTCATCGGATAGAGGGTGAGTAACCAGGAAGGAATCTGTCCCTTTTCAATGGCCACTGAAAGGGGAGCTGTGAAATTGTCCGAAATTTCTCTGTGTGTAAACAGAGGACTGAGGGGGGAACCCAGGGACCCTGCCTGGGCCAGACTAAACTGCTTCCCTGGACTCTTTCTCTCTGACTGTCTTTGCCCCTCCTCCCTTTTTCACTGTCTGCTCCTGTCTCAAATTAATTTTCCTTCGGTCTGTCCCCCTCCCCACTGTGAACAAGTCTCAAACTGCGAGGACACAGGAGCATTTTTGCATGCTATTCTCAGATGGCATTAATTAGTTTTGAGCTTTTCTTATCAAGAGAGAGATGCAAAATACTTAAATAATAAGTGTAGCACAGACTGTGTTTGCCTCCCAAAGCAGAACACTGAATTATGAAAAGAGACCTCTAACTTTATCAGACATGAGTGCTCAAAAGTGTTGGTGTGTTGCTCCACTTAAACAATTTAAATCATCTTTGAGTGAGTATGACCACACACAGGAATTTTAAAAACTTTTTGCTGGTTGCTAGGTGATGGCTTCAGCTCCTGTGAGCACGCTGCGTGAATGAGAAAGGGGGTAACTAATGTCCTCACCCAATGACCACGCTCTCAACAGACTGCTCTTGTCCAGTTAAAAAAAAAACATTATGCTACTTCCTCAATACAATGAAACACACTGCAATGGGCAGGCTGAAAAGCACTAATACTCAACATGTGCTGCCTGATGTATTCCAAATTATAAACCTTTAACAGTTGTGCAGTGAAACAAAAATATCTACTTTAACAAGTCAATGAACATTATTTTCTTTTGGTTTTTAAAACAAATTAAATACATTTACCAGGGATGTAATGTCTCATTTCCTACACAAATCAAATTATTAAAGAAAAATCAAAGGTCATTTTGTTAGTATTTGTGATAGAACAAAGTGATTAGCCTTTTTATGTATTTTCAGGCAACAGATACTTTTATGTTATGTTTCCATAATTAGCAACATTTAACACAGTATGAGATTTTACGAGATGTTTCCATTTTCAAAACTGAAGAGAGAAGCATAGAAAGAGAGAAGCACAGACTGTGTATTTATTTTGACAGGATGCAGTTTGTGGACTGAGGTTCAGCTATATGAGGTAGTATTTAATGCCACAATGCCTTTTGATTATTCACACGCGCACACACACACACACATACACACAAACACACAGACACGCATGTGTAGACATATACTGCAGGCAGACATAGTTTGAGAAAGAAACTCCAAGAAGTAAAAACAACTTGATCTCAGTGAAAGGAATAAAAATACCTCCCGGTCAGTGAGGTATGTATCTACTATTAGGCAGCCTCTGAAAAAGCTCCCTCATCTATATTCCTGACAGACCTGATGTTTCGCCCATTTGCTTTAAAACATACATTTGTGTCAAATGAATGACGCTATAATCAATCTCTCTGCCAATGCTAGAGCCAATGGCAAAACCATCCACTGCCTCTTTTAAACTCTACTATTTACCATCAGAGAAAAGGACTACTAAATTACGACTCTGCTTCATAATTTGGAGCAAAGCAAGGCACCCCATTTGCCCAGTTTACTCCCTTTAAATGCATTTAATTCATCTTAACGGAATAAATATGGCAGGGAATACGAGAAATGACTCAAGAATTAGAGCTGTGCTCCACAGCTAAATCATATTTTAGTGCACTTACAATACCTCTAAAAGCCTGGGTGATATGTCCTCGCAGCAAGAGTGATGGCTCGCGGGACCATCGGGTAGAAAGAACAGCTTGAAACTGCTCATTACAAACCTTTAAACCAACCAAAAATACCAGATGCTCACACTAAAATGCTTCTTCAAAGTGCTTCTGCCGTCGGTTTTTGTGTGCCAAATGCTTGGAAATCTGTCTGAAAAATGTAGTATCCATATTCTTAAGTCAAATGTACCTTTAAAAAGTGAATGCAGTAAATTCATTTTAGATTCTGAACACTGAATGGACAGCATTTCCAAATTAATTGAAATTCTGCACTTTTCTGTTTTAGGACGTGAAGACTAAAGAGTTTTTAAATTGATGGGCAGAAAGCGACACATAAAAACACACAATTCTTATTTTCTCAGTCTTTCTCTTTTCTCAGTAATTTTCATGACTGCAGCATTATAAGATATTATTGATTATTATTGATTATAAGATATTTTTTGCCACACTGGCCTATCACTGCATTCACTTACCATTAGGACTGTTCATACTGTTTGTGTTTGAGTGAAGTCCTGGGGAAAAATGGCAAAATAAGAACTAATACCACATCCCATTTCCAGTGAAAGTGCAATGACAAATTTCTTGACAAAGGTTTCCAAATCTAGATATCAAACTCAGATATCCAGCTAATGGACAAATAAGTAAAGAGAAGGGGAAAGAAAGTCACAGATGTGTATGGCCTATATTCTTATCTCTTCGTCCCAGATAAAGCTAGCAACATACCCCTAATCAATATGATGGCAATTATATCTGAAATATTAACGGTTAACAATAAGTATAGGGTGTCTCACTTGACAGTATTGACACTATTAATTTGCTTTTTGAGTTACACTAGTCTGTAAGTCATAGTAGATCAAAATAAATCCGATTTGGAATAAATATTTGAACTAGCCATGTCTTCACTGCAGTCTCTTTCAATTTCAAAGTGGATTTTTCCATTTACTTTTGGTAAGAAACGTCAGAAAAATCTCAGGACTGGTGATGAACACACATTCCTAATGGGCTAATGGTGGAGCTTAACTATTCATCAAGTAAAACATCTCTTAAATTCATACTGTTAGTCATTTGTCAGTTCATTTCAAGTAGATTTAAATGCCCAATGCCCGAGGGAACTGTATATATTAAAAGAGGAGACAGTTTAATGAAACCTTAATCATTTGTGTTCACAACATGGTTCTTTTGGTCGTTTTCATTCTAGGCATATGTTGATATTGCATTTTTAATGTGAACCCATGATGCTTGCTTATTGTTTTCTTGGTTTAGTCAGAAGTGCTTACAAGGTTTGTCAGTATCTTCCTAACTTCTGACTTGCTTGTTTAATGCTATCATTCAACATTTCCTCACTGAAACTTGTCCTCTGAGGGTTAGTATGGTGGCTGCATCCATTTGACTTTAATCCAGACTCCTCCCCTAACTTCTGATATGGTTTTCCCTGCTCTTATCTGAAGAGTTGTTCTCTATAACAACATTTTTTTAAAGCAGACATTAAGAGGCTTAGCAGCGGCAGTGCTTTAGCAGCCAAAAGGTCACTTTTGCAAATTGGGTTCATTAATCTTCTAGTGTATGGCAGCCCCAATGGGACACTCTTCATACACAGACGCAGATTAAAATGGGAAAAGCGCTCGTAGATTAGCCTGAAAAAAGAAACTCTTGGAATGATAAAGACTCTTCAGACGAAGTTGAGACTTGGCTCTCTAAAGTCAGATTGCCAGTTTCACTCATATCAGAAAGAGAGAGAGAGAGAGTGCTGCACAGTGGTAAGAGAGGGGGATATATGAGCCTGGAGTGGAGTTTGACTGAGCTATGATTATACCATCAAAGATGATTATAGTTAGACATTCCTCTGACCCAATGCATGACAGAATCTCTCACTTTCCTCTCTCTCTCTCTTTCTCCCTAGATCTCTGGGTGTGTGCCGACTCTCCAACAGCAGTAAAACACCTGCTCAAGCAACAAGAAGTGATATGAGCCCCTAGCTGGTGCTGCGAAGTACAGGTAAGGATATCTTCTAACAGACCTGTTGGTTGCAGAGAAAGTACATATTACCTCAGGCACAATGACATCACTCTGCTGAAATACAAACTAAAAAAGCAAATATAAATGTAAAAAAGGATGCCAGAAACTGAGTTTAGAGCGGTGGTTCCCAACCTTTTTTGTCTGATTTACCGCCACATTCTTCAAGTACTCCTTCATCACACCCCACCCATCATGTTCCAAATGTATTAATTTCAATTAATTGTATAGTGGACGTTAAATAACGCTATATGTTCAGCTGTTTATAAATGACCATTAGCTAATATTTCAGTTGTTAATACATTTTTAGCTAACTAATTTAACCATTTATGCATTCATTTTAGCTAATTGTTTCAACTGTTTATAAACCATTTCAACCATTCATTACTTTTAGCTAACTCTTTATAAATGATTTGTCCATTACTTTCAGCTATCAACTTCTTTACTCACTTGCTAATTAATTATCTATTACACATACTAATACTGGATGAATAATTTCTAATTTTTTTTCAAAATTAGTTGAACTACTCCATAATCTTTCGTCATGCACCTTGGCCCCTTGTTTGGAATCACTGGGATAGAGTATGGACAAACTTACTGACCAGCAGTGTTGTTATTGCACCACAAAACAAGATTAGTAAAGATGGGATTCACTATTTCGTTGTTCTCATAAACCTAATCCAACTCCAGTAAATCTTTACTATATAATAAAAGTGAAGCGCATTATCATAATATTGTAATGACCACACTTTAAACGGAGTAGCTCTGAATCTAAGATGCCTATGTCTGCGCCATAGTTTCAGCATGATAATCTCTGTCTTGACCCCAAACACTCTCGGGCAAATGGCACTGAATGGCTGTGCAAATTAGATCTAGACCTACTAATAAACGTAATGAAAATTTCATTTATCCATTTTGTTTTGACAAACCATCCCCATAGTCCAGATGGCGTTGTGTGTTTTCCGTCTCTGTTCTGCCATCATGATGCTTATTAATAATTTATGTCTCATAAATGACTTATCAGCTCCTTCTCCACGCGTCTTTTCTCTCAGTTCCTTCTCTCTATGTTATGGTCCCATGCACACTATGGATGGCTGGCATTGGTCCACTAAGCCAATGAAAATGCATGACTGTTCTAAGGCTATAAAATTCCAACTTGGTAATAAATGGTTTGTTTTGTTTTGCTTGTGGTAATGCTTTTGGTAGACTATCTATGATCACGACACCTGGAAAAGCCACTGTCGGCTAATGTGTTTTCTGTGCAAATAATAAAACACAGGGGATTCAGGCTATGACATACTAGTCATCACTCACATAATGAAAATTATTCTCACCTAAACATTGTCATTAAGGAGAACTTTAAAGGCTCTAATGAAACTAAACTCATAAAGACTTCCTATAATGATCAGTGAGGGTGCAGATGGGATTTGATGCAGCGCACACTCCCACATACACACAAACACACAGACACACTTTCATTCAGAATTCGTATTTCATATTCTATCCACTGGGTGTGTAATGACGCCCGTTATTAAACCGGGTAATTGTCTTACTGTGGTGCTGCGTTATTGGATCCGGGGGCAGTTCTGGAGACACAATTGGAGGCAACTGGATGTAAAGTCGCTGAGCAGTGAAATAGGGAGCAGGGCTGAGCAGACACACAGAAGATGGTATCAGCATCAAAGGGAGATGCTAGCATTGTGTTGTCTGACCCTTGTGAATGGCATTCAGCCCACCTGTTACCCTATCCCCCCTGAGACTCTCATGCACTCTGTCCCCTTGCCTTCTGGAACCAGACACTCGGTCCATGTGATTACAGCAGTTTCTCTTGCAGAGGTCTGCTACAGATCATATCTGTACAAAGGCATCTAAAGATAAATAGCTAATCCTCTGCCTCATTGTAAAACCTACCCAAAGTACAGATCGCTATTCACAGAGGAAGAACATCCTCGTCTCTCTCCCGACAGACAAATTTAAGTGTTCATGATTTTTTTTTTTCTGTTAGTTGACTACTGAGGCTTTCTACAGAATACTATATCCCTCTGCTTTTACAACTGCTTTTAACTCAGCTCTCCAGTCTGTCTGCCAGATTTGCCATTAGGCTGCAGTCATTACATTTGTAATCTACTCTGAAATACTTATCCCTGTGTTTCACATCTCAGTCATTTTTTCCAGGCTTTTTAACAAAACTGCCCAGATTCATTCATTCAAAGCAAAACAGTGTAAACAAGGGAGGAAATGTGTTTTAAGTCATATATGCCTTGCAAAAGAACTGTAATAATAATATATTTCTATGGTATATTTTATACATAAAATACAGCACTAGGTTAAAAATGACCTTAATTAACCTTAACAATTAAGACAATACAATTCACAGGAAGTATAAAAAGAAATCTGACATATATATATATATATATGTGTGTGTGTGTGTGTGTGTGTGTGTGTAACTACAGGCTAAATCAGTGGATAAATACACTCTGCATTTTAGAGAGTCTATCAAACAGCTAAATGCTGCTCCTAGCAAAGAAATAGGGATGTACTGCAACATTCAATGCAAAGATTGCTTTTTTATTGGAATTTTATGTTGCTGGCCAGCCCAGTGCACAGGTAAACTAGAAAAAAAAATAGAAAACCTGATCTTTTACTCTGTAAATGAATGCTAGAGGCAACCGGTTCTCTAACTTGAACAAATATGGAAACAATTTATATTTCAACACGCTGACAGCTATTTAAAAAAACTGTACCAGCAGTGTAAGTGAGGTGTAAGCACCTTGAATTTTCTTGAAAATGATAAATGTGTGATGATGATGTTGGTTCATGGCAAATTAAGTTGACTAGTCATGCTTAATTTTCAGTTTAATTAGAAAGTCTATGAAAATATGTCAGACTATCAAAGACTGATCCAGTTTATATATTTAATTGTTTTCAATTTATTTATAAACACTGTTGTGATGCCAAAGAATATAAAATGCAACATGTTGATGAGGACCGCAAAGGTTGTCAGGGCAGAAACAAAAAGGGAGGGTGATGATGAGTATGCCAAAATACACCATTTCTAATTAACTAGCAATGACCCTGGATGCAGGACACAAATCAACAGTCACTTTCAGATGTAGCCTTTCACTGCCTCTTTGGTTTAACAACAACAAACCCATCCTTCTTTACAGCATCATTGAACTCTTGTTTAACGCTGGCCCTGCAAACAACATTAATCTAGTTCCTGTCCAGCTGTGCACAGTGTGAGGTGTGAGGCAGAGCTGGCAAGAGAAGAAGGAGGTAGACTCAGACAGTCCCAATACCCTGTGGTCTACACTCTAGCCAGCCAGCTGGTGTCATTGGAGCTCTCCTGACTTGGACTGCAGAGGTGATTGCTCAGTAGGGGCCGGGGATTGGGATAATAGTTTAGTATCTTAAACACAGCTCTTTACTAGAGTCATTTTATCAGCAGGGTGCTTTCAGGACACCTTGTTACGGGAACAGTACTTCTACAGCACAAAACCACGCATTAACACACATCCACACACACACACACACATAGACATTAAACTGCGCCTATCTCTAGCTATATCTGACCTATCTAATTAGACCCATCATGCTAGTGTTAGGAGTCGATGAGGAGAGTAATTCAGTGGAGAGCCTGATGGTGTCACATTCTCACTTTTGAGAGGGCAGGATGCCATTATGCTCTAGGTCTGGCCAGAAGACACTTTTGAAACACCACTCTTCCAAAAGTGTGAACGCTTCTGTGCCCAGAGGTACAAAAACACAATATCCACCACCAGTGAAATTTTAGAAGAAAGTGTTTAATTCTTTGTGAGGACACAAACCTCTGTGTGAATTAGCTATGTATGCTCGTGAAGTTAAGCATGCTCTGTAAAAACACCATGCCGTGTTTTGCAAAAGCACATTGGCACACTTCTTCTAGTACTTACATAGCAACTGGAAAAGCCAAGCTAATTCCTCCTTTGCCAGATCAAAAGCAGAAAGGACAGAATAAACAGGCATTTCAGCCCATCCTGTGGGGATTGTTATCCTTTTACCAACCACCACATGATTTTAACTTATAAAGGTCAAAGCCAGGATTTTCTTTTATCCAAATAACTAAGAGAAGGGAGTTTATTTGCCTGCTGTCTTAATATATGCAAAGCCCTAAATAAGACAGAAGAGCAAGACAAACAGGGAATGAGGAAAGTTATCAGTGCTAAAGACTGTAGCACTGTAAGGATCAGTAATGAGAATCTCTATTTTATCAATGTAAAATTAGCCTTTATCAAAAAAGTGCATGTTACATGACTTCCTCAGTTATGTCAGAACAACTACAGATGGACATGAATTATTTCTAATGTACCTGCACAGATATAGCCCATGCATGCACTGTGAAGATGTCAGGAATCCGTGTGATTTGTCTGCAAAATGTCTTCCCATCTGCTCCATTCACCTCAGTCATATCCTTCACATCAAGCCCCTGTCTCTTGTCTCATGAAAGGCAGTCCATTACTGCATATTAGCAGAAGAGTGAGGCAGGGAGATAAGGGAGGCTGCTGATCAAACACAGACAAATCGCCAGTGACAGAAACACACATTTATTGCTCAGCGTTTAGCTTTGATCTCTGACTGCCAAGAGCCAAGAAGAGAGGCAAGTCTCAGCCTTTGAACTGGGGCTTTTCAGAGGAGGTCTCGCTCTCTCACACATACATGGAGAGCGGTGTGTACACTCTACATAGTCATCATTTGCAATCCTGCTCCACAATTGATAGTGCCTATATATTCAGCAGAACAGTGAGGGGATAGATATAGTACAGGGCGGAGCAGAATATCCACATCACTGACAGAGAACATGACACAAGTAATGTTGAAGCTGATTATTTGAGACGCTGGACCTCTGGTGGGCTGACAAAGGCCTATTATAGTGAAAGGATTGTTCAAGGTTTAACAGCAGTGTCCTCATAAAACCTGCATACACTCCCACAGTCGACCCAGCAGTGGTATCAACAAGTTGTGATTGGAAGACTGAGCTGTGATTATGTTTCAATCTTGTGCACACACATAGTTTTGATTAGCCTTTACTATCTTCTTACTAATCTTGTGATCTCTGATTTGTTTTGATATCACACTTCATTTTGTTTATATCCTTGCATTCATGTGCAAACACATGCATGCGTGAACACACACACACACACACATACCGACATACAGGGGAGAGTGAAATTGTTTTTGCAGCATAGTAATAACAGATAAGTGGCTGCTGTGTGTCTAAGCTGTCAGCCATGGATCATCTCATTTCCTGACCGGGCTGGCCCTGGCCCCCTGTGTGTTATTACAAACAGCCCAGATCATGTGACAGGGGAGGGAGCTTACTGGAGAAACTAATTGAGGTTGCTCTGTGTGTTCTCTGCTGGCAAACAGTGGGGTGACTGTTTGGCCAGGCAGACTGATACTCAACCCTCCTATGTCCCCTGCAACCACATAATGGCCATTACAAACAATGACCCTGTCAAAGCCAACAGACCTGGCCAATCTGTTGTGAACCTCTTTTGAAGCTTGGGGATTCCCCTTATCCAGAAGGGGGTGTATGGGTAGGGGATTAGTAGTGCATCCACACACCTGGCTCAACAGGTCATCTGATTGGTGAGCTCTTATTCAAGGCAGGTGTTTAACTGTGATTAGAATGGGTACATCAAGCTTTATACAGTGTGAATGAAACATAAACCGCAAAGAAATATTTTATGGATCTTGCTGTTCCAATGCTGTATGATATTCACTGATGTGAATTCAACCTTGAATACACATATCTTGGCTTCATCCTTTCCCCCATGCCTTGACCCAGCTACATTATTGATAGCGCATGTTGCTCTGGCTGCCGTGTACAACAACTGCCGCAGTCGTAGCATCACCAGTTCTGGCTCAGCACCATTCAGTGGTATTGTTACCTTTAGTACAATGGAGCTGGAGAGAGGCTACCAGCAGCAGCCAGGGCCCACTGGTCCTTACACAAGAACAACTGTCAGCTAGCATTTGCTCTGAGTGGAGCAGTATGGTTGTCATACAGAGCTATTATTATGATACAGGCCTGGGATAGGCTGGGGCTTCAGGGTGAAACAAATTGATCCTGTGTCATCACTTCCAGCCCTGCTTTTCCATATAACAGCACACTGTAAGGCCTTAGCAAAGACACAGTCACACTAAGAACTACAAAAAATTCCTTTTGACAGCATGACAAAGATACAAAAACTGTTACGTGTTTATCGAGTGGAAGGTCTGAAAGGACAAGATCTGCTTTTTCAACAACACTTATACGACCACTAATACCCACTGCCCTCCCATAACATAAACAGTCACATATACACTGGCACTTATACACACATATCCAAACACACTTCTTGTGAGAGAAGATCCAGGCCGTGTCCAGTGAAGCAGACAGTGGGGGATGGGGTGGTGGAAGGAGCAAGGGATTGCATTTCCGCACAGGATATGGTCCCTGTGTTTTTATGTGCAGTCGGCCCCACGCCCGGCCCAGTTCCAGCCTAGTGCCAGTGCCAAGGCTAGCGCAGGCGCCGGAGCTCGTTGGACAGGCCTGATAGTACTTTCACAAGTAGGAATCTGAGAGCCACTGTGCTTTTAAAGCTTGGCTACTTGTGCTGCATCTCAAATGACATCCTCTCGCCACCAATAAAGCAATAATCTTGACCACTCCTGTGTCAAGTGGCTCTCTGGTCATAAGTAATGCACTATATGTGAAACTGGGTGATTTGATCTGAGCTCTTGGGAGTAATTGCCCTTCTTGAACAGGATCCTAGGGTTCGTTGGAATGGAAATGGTGATCACTTACAGTACTCAGGTCATAAGTAGTCGAAGTAGTGGCTGAGCAGTTAACCAGTGAATTGTTGCTTCATAAGTAGGAACAACCCAGTCAACCCAGCTAGGTGTCAGGTCCTGTGGGAATTCTAGCTTTGACCAATCGGCTTGAATTTGGTGGCTGCTTGAATTAAAGAATCCACTCAGGCTCAAATGACACTGATAAAACTAAACCAAACTGAAAACTGATGCTGTGCACCAGATTGTTGTTGTGGCGATTTGCCGTCGTGTTGTGGCGATTTGCTGTCGTGTAGTGGCGATTTGCAGTTGTGTTGTAGCGAATTACTGTTGTGTCTTGGCAATTTGCTGTCGTGTTGTGGCGATTTTCTGTCGTGTTGTGGCGATTAACTTATCAATTTGGTAACTTCTTAGACTAGCATCATTTTTAAAATGATGCTTGCAACATATATTGTGAATTGTTGAGCATATGTAAGCTACTTTTCTCTGCTCACTATGGCTCTTACTGATGATTATGCAAGTTGAGGGATCAGCTGGGTTTAGTGGACAGAATGCTGGTGTATCTGAAACATGAAGCTGTGAAACTGTGACCCACAACCAAGCACTGAGAACTACTGAACTGCCACCACCCACACACGTACTGTCAGGAGTAATTAGTTATATTACAATATTAATATCTCTGAATTGTAATGCTTTACACTACTTTTACGTTACTTTTGAGCTACTTTCACTGCTATTTAATGGGCGTATTATTCTGATAGTAAGATGTGGTAGTAGGTGGGTTCTAGTGATGTGCAGTTATATCCGCGGATCAGGTGGGTCTTTGTCATAACAATTATCCTTATGATTACTTGCGGGGGAGGGAGGGTAGGTGAAACATGCATGCACATTTACGCACAAGGTACACCAGCATAACGTCATTGATTATTTGAATCTCCCCACACTTCGACAGGATTGGTCAGGATGAAATGACAGCAGCCACCCTAATCATGAAAGTAATTCGTTAAGGCACAACACAAAGCATTAACGCATGATCCGCAGTTTGCACCCTGCCTACAATCTTGACCATTACTGCAACAGTATTTAACATTGCTTTTTTACTCATGGATTTGTTTTTCTGGTGCTGAAATGTTTCTCAGTGTTGGTGAGTTATTAAAAAAACAAAACACCACTTAATTACGGGTTAAAATGTGCTGTAACGTTACGCATTACTGAGATTGTAACGGGTATAATATTAATGATTTGTAAGTAATGTGTTATATTACTGCGTTACAGCAAAAAGCAATACATTACTGTAATTGCGTTACTTTTATAATGCGTTTCTTCCAGCACTGGTCATAACTACACTTCCCTGCACTCATATACTGTTAAGACTACACTACACACATTTTTACATCTAGGTGTAGTACTTAAGTAATATTCCTCCTCTTTCATAAGACCCTCCCTGCCTAGTTAAGCACACACTTTTCAAAATTCACGGCCTTAGTTTGTAACACAGCCTTTCTGTTTTAAGAAATACTGTGATGACAACTATGTGTGATTTAGTGCTTAAAGGCATTAAGCAGTTACACAAAAAAACTGCAACTCCTGTGTCCTTCTGCCACTCCAGATAATGTTTCGATTCATGCCACCAGTGTTCCACCCAACAATATCTCACAACAAAATCTCCACCCCTTCCTTTACAGGTTAGTCACGCAATGCTTCCCAGTCTTTCAAAACAGAGTGTAAACTCTGGAGCTGCTTGGTTGCTCCAGCTGGAGGCCATGAACAGAATGGAGAAATCAACAGATGCCTGTGTTGCAAAACACTCAAATTTTCTCTCTCACGCACAGATGTTATAGAAACTGTAGCAATACTAAAATACTTCATAATTAAAACAAAAAATTATTTTCTGTGGCATCCACCATGTCATGTGGGGCTGTCTCTCAATAGCATCAGCTTAAAAGAAACAGAACTGATAACAGATGGTTTTAACACCACTTAAGTCACCCATCCATTAGCCTCTTCATCCAAACCTTCAGAGCTAATTGGCAAGTGAAATAATCAGAGTTAAGAGGCTCAAAGTCACATCCACCTGCATCTGAATAATTTTACACTCCTACAGCAACGTTAATGCACTGCTCCCTTTCCTGACCCAAACCATTGTTCCCTGAGGCACTTTCATTATCCTGGTGATGTGATGTGAATGGGTTGGTGTTTTACAGAGATTGGACGTATTAAAACCAACATGCTGGGGGGTTGTGGTGGATAAGTGACAGAGGCAATTAAAGCAAATTCACAGGTACACTTCTGATTCATTACGGAATTATCATTGTCATTGACCGTTCAGTGGTGCCATAAAAATAATCACACCCCATTATGAGCAATATTGTGGTGAAGCTAGTTAGTATGCCACAGTGTAGTGAAGTGAATTTGTTTATTTACGGCTGGCTGGCTTTTGATTACTCAACATTTGACAAGAACAAATTCACAGTCATGCCAATTTTCTTCGGAACCATCCAGCGTGATAAAGACAACAGGGCTTTGATGGATTCTCTCAGGGGACTGATCATGTCAGCCAGATAACAGAACACTCGTTAAAAGACACATACTGCTTCTTTTGAACACATTTGATTAGGTTTGTAAATTACTTGCATTCCTAGTGGAGTTGCCTTCAGGATACAGAACAACTTGACGTGCAAATGGAAGTCAGATTGTGATTTCACTTTTGCATGCAATTACAGTGACTAGTGTATCTCCTTACTGTTGACTTTTAGGAGAACTGGCATCACTACCAAATACATAAGTCTCCTATAATGCTGACAAATAACCTCCAGTGGAGTGAAGGCACAACTAGCTGCTTTAATGAAAGAATCATATGGCCTTGATGTATTATGACCAAACAGCATATAAATCAGGCAGGAAAATAGAGAGTGAATTAGCATCGGGACAGGTCTCCTCCCCCAGCCTTCCGCCAGCCTCCCATCATTCATTATGATGATCTATGGCTGCTCTTTATGCCCTGACTTGATATTTCAGACTCATGTGAGGTGTGGATCATTAGGGAAAGCTTTTACCATTTATAAGCAGACGTTGTTTACATGACTAATACTCCAAGAGGCAATGAGGTTGAAGCATTTAGAGCAGGGCATTCATCTTCCCCACACCAGTAAATATCACCCAGATGCTACTGATATTTACTGGGCTATAGAAAAAACGGCTGGAGTGGACAGACGTCATCGTGTAAAGCAGAGACATGCACAGAACTTTTGAGCGACTGTTGCTCTAACCTGAAAAAAGGACAACCCCTTCCTCAACCTGATTTTAGGTGTCCCCCATCAGCATGTACCTGAATGGTGTAAAATAAAAAAACGGAAATCAATATGTGGCAGTCAACGCTGATAATGTGGTGGTCCGCCACAAATACATGAATTTATGGGAAATACTGTACTGGATATCACTCACCATATTAGCCAGTAAACACAAACCCAGTAATAAACAAACAGAACGGAAGTTGACTTCAGGCCGGGCGCATCACCTTGGCAACGCGTCCGATGAAAGGGTCTATAGAGCATGCATTTCACCTCCTTAAGAGGAGACTGAAGGGAGAAACACCCCAAAACAAACAAGAACTGAAAGAAGCTATGGTCAAAACATGGAATAGCATCACAAATGAAGAATGCAACAGTTTGGTGATGTCGATGGGTCGCAGGCTTGAGGCAGTTATTGCAAGCAAGGGTTATTCCACCAAATATTAAATGTTATTTACTTTAAGATTATTTGTTCCTTTACTTTTGCTCACCTAAGAATGCTGTTGTCTAATACAAACAGTGATATTACCTAAGTTGTTTAACACACCTAGATGTGAATACCAGGAAATAAAAGCTGAAATTCTGAACTCTCATACTCATCTTTTGATCTTAAACCCAAAAGTCTTCAGTGAACAAAAAAGGACCTTCCAATACTTTTGGAGGGGACTGTATATACTTTGCAGGTTCAATGATTCTTATCTCAATTCTGAATGTCTGACTGAATTGTCAGCTTTCATCTCTCAAGTGTTGCAATTTAGTGTAGCCAGTTGAATTTTACAGTGTCTTGACTCAATGCTTCCTGTGCTTATGCTTAGAGTGTAGTAGGCTGTATCTAGTTTTGTATGTAAAAATATGTATTATCACACAGAACAATTACTAAATGTCATAAAGGATTTCATAAACTTATTTTCTGGCGTTACTACCACATATTTCACTATAGCTATTAAAAGAATTTTACTTGATCACCAGGCCCTCCAATACTCTTTGGACTGGGTTTTTTTGGGGTTAGCCCCCTACAGAAAAGCACTCACTCAAGATGAATATCATTCACAATACTATCGAAAGATATAATATAATGTGTACTAATCATTGATTAAAATATTAGTTTTTAATTCGTTATTTCCCAATTCCAACTTTTACAAAAAATGCTTCTGAGAAGATAGGCCTATTTAACATTAAGTTTTTTTGTGATTGTTGTAGTCTAAAATGCCTGATTTTGCAGCAGCTTTTCAAAAAAATTGCTATGAAAGTTGCGATATTTTGGCACAATCTTTTGCGATACAATTATGGAAATAAGTGAAAACTGCAAAGGTAGATGTTGTTTTTTTTAGTTTAGAATTATAGTTGAATTGTTAAACAATTCCTACAGGTTTTTGCAGACCTAACTGTAACCCTGTATATTTAAACCAGCTTACCATGACTCTCGCAGCGCTTGCAACTGACCAGGATGCAACAGCCTATGTGACAGTGATGTGTCCTGTCTGAAATCCTCTTCTGCCACTCACATCAAGTTCACACAAGAAGATGTCCACAACAACAGTTTGGCCTTCCTGGACTGTGCTGTACACATTGAAGAGGACAGGAACCTGCAAATTGGGATTTACAGGAAACCTACACACACAGACCAATATTTACTTTTCGATTCCCACCACCCACTAGAACATAAGCTAGGGGTCATCAGAACCCTGCACCACAGAGCGGACAACATACCATGCACAAGCCAGAGAGAAGGAACAGAACCACTTGAAGGGTACTTACAGCCTGTGGGTACCCTAAATGGACCTTTGTGAAAACAGCCACAAAATCCAGGAAGACCAACACTACAGGGGAGGAGGAAAAGAAGGTCAAACGCAACAGCATTGTGATTCTATATGTGTCTGGAGTATCAGAGAAACTCAGGAGGATTTTCAACAAACACCACATCCCTCTGTAACATGCTTAGACAGATACTGGTACACCCCAAAGACCGCACCCCGAAACACAAGAAAAGCAATCTAGTTTATGCGGTCCAGTGAAGTGAGGAATGCACAGACCTGTATATTGGGGAAACGAAACAACCACTACACAAACGCATGGCTCAGCACTCCTCAGGTCAAGACTCAGCAGTTTATTTACATGTGAAGGATAAAGGACATTTGTTTGAGGATCACTAGGTGCACATTTTAGACAGAGAGGATGGATGGTTTGAAAGAGATGTCAAGGAAGCCATTTACACCAGGGTTGAGACACCGTTGCTGAACAGAGGAAGGGGTCAGCGCTACCACTTATCCCCCACCTACAATGCTGTCCTTTCATCACTTCCCATGAAACTTAACAAACGTTACCTCTTGGCCTTAGGCGAAGATGCCAAAGATGGTCGTTCAGACTTGGCCACGGGTGGTTCTAACGACCACGACGCACTAATGATACCAGTGGTATTGATCATCTTGGGCAACGACCACACAGAGATTAAATAGCTGAGTTTCCCTTCTAGTAATTTCAGAACTGAAGAAGTCTCTTGGATGAGGAACAAAACGTCTTCTAGTATCTTCAACCAAGTCCAGTTGCCTTTGATTTTAACCTTCTTTGGCAAAGAAGGTTTGTCTAAAAATCCTGAAATCCTGGAGCAACTGATTAATTATGTAGGAAATGGTTGCTTGACATTTATGTTATAATTCTTCACCTGCTGCTGGTAGTCTGAATCCAGCTTTGCAAGGTTGCTCCCTGCCTCCCTCAGCTCTTTCTCTTTCTAGGTTAGCCAGCTAGCTAGCTAGCAAAGAGGAGTTCATGTGATATATTGTATATATTAATGCAACCACAACAGCATAAATTAAGCTTTTTTTGCTCCAGAGGGGCAGCTAAGCCAAAGAGAGCAAATGTCCTGTTGCTCGGCCAACTTTAGCCCGTCCTTGCGAACATCCTTGATGTAAAGTGAAGTTTGAGAAAGGAGGGGATGGAAGGAAGGAATGAAGAAAGAAATTAAGGTAGGGAAGGATGGCTTAGAATTGAAAAACAGTAGGAGAATCAGGAAAAAGCCCATGCTCCCATTTATTTGGTCAAAGCAAAGTAAAATACAGGACTAAAGAGAAATCTCAGTACCAGAGAAGTGTATAGTATTGGAGTATGTTTGAAGTAAGGAGTGACCTGGGTTTGGCTGTTTGCTCAAGGGGGTTAGTCTTTGCTGTTGTTATCATTAGACAAATTAATATCCAACCACCGTTAAAAATGCTGCAGCACTATCAGCTTGCCAAGATACCAGATGATAAGGCAAAGTTGATTTGACTCATGAGTATACACACATGCAAACCAGAGATGGGTTCTCGAGTTTGAGACTCGGACTCGATTCTGACTTAAGTCGCACACACAGTGACTTCAGACTCGACTTGAGACTCGTCCTTAAAAGACTTCAGACTTCGGACTCGAGGTGCGGGACTCGTGAACAATGTTTATTTTTAGGAAATGTCTGATAAGCTTGCTCCTCTCCCTCCGTTACCTATAACTTGCCTACGGAACAGGTAGTATCAGCTGCGCGCACGTGGCCACACATGCGAGAGGACAACAAACAGCTGCAGCTGCTGTACCATTTATCATAAACTTTGGGTTTGAAACTTCATACAACTGGAAACAAACAAAGCAGGGCAGAAAGCAAAATATGTTAGTAACCTGAGGTTAATAAACATGTTTAGCTCAGCATTGGCCATCTAACATTTGCTTGCTCCTTCCTTTAGCTACGACCTACGGGAGGTTAGGTCCGACTGTTATGAAAAGATGAATGAGCATTTGTTTACTTGTGGTGGTCGATTAATATAATTATTTACGCCCGCTGGCTGCCATCATCTTAATTATTACCATTGGCTGCAAACCGGTAACAGTTTGATTGTTAATCATGTAATGTTACAGTTTTATTTAGTTACATTAGGCCTATGTAACCGGCAGGTTAAGTGTCACCTGTCACGTGAGTCACCACTTTAGCCACCCGGAAATAAATGACCGTCTGCTCCGAGCTTCCTCTTTCCGCTGTTGCCGCTGTGTGGTGTGGTTGTGCATCGCTGCTCGGTCCCGTGATTCGTGGTCTGTAATGCCTGCAGTGTAACAATGTTGTTCTGGTAATGTTGTTCTGTTATGTAGTGCGCTAAAGTGGTGTGTGCGTGCGCTTATACTGTTATCCTAGATTGACGCTCTTTGTGATCCGTGTGGCATCTGCGAGGTCTCTGGGAAAGACAGCCCGTGAAGCTGTGATTCAGAGGTGTGTGTGTGTGTGAACCACAAAGGTACTCTAGTTTATAACTAATCGTATAGGGACAAACACTAACCGCTGTTTTTTGTATTCATGCAGCACAGATTGCCGCTGCTGCTTTGCCTAGTCGGAGTTACACACTAACATAGCTTACCTGTTTTTATTATTTTAAACTTTTTAATTGAAGCCTTGTCTTTTTTTTATTGTTATGACCTGTTTATTACTTTGAGTATTTTGTTTCGTTTTAGTGATTTTTAATTTGGCTTTGATTTCAGTAAAAGCTATCGACATAAAATTTTAACCAAGATCTCCTGATAGTGGCTCGGGGGAATTTTGGTCCAGAGGTGGTGAAGTATAATAGGTGGCTTATTTTAATAACATTGCATGTACTTTTAAGCGTGATTTGGGTTTTTATTTTGTTATATTGATGTGTTGAAGTGTTAATTTATAGCCCCTTTATACGATCCACACCATAGAACTATAGACTGCCGCCACTCTTTACCAATAGTTTTCCACGCATAAACGAAACTCTCCTCTCATATTTTGTTTTTTAAGTATTATTGGTCGTTGATTGTTTTATTTGCATGGATTATGTTAGTTTATTCTTATAGTTATGTTTAGTTTGCAGTTGTTTTATTGTGTCTGTAATAAATTATTTTAAATTTGCTCAAAGGAAAAACCTTGTCTCTGATCTTTTATGTGGTCTTGCCTGTGCTAGTGGGAATCCCAGGATTGGTAAAAACTGTTAAGCTCACATTTTAAACTCTTTGGGTGAAAGTCCCATGGTGGCGTTGTCGACCTTGAATTATCAATTTGGGCCGAGTCCTCCATTGGGCCCATTTACACCCACATTGGTTTGAGAGTTTGGTGGTGTGTTGACTTACAGTAGTTAATAAGCTGTCATTGATTGCATTGCACATTACATGGTTGTGCTTTGTAAGTGCAAAACAGGCTACAGGTTCATTGTTGATCATGTAACCTTATAGTTTTATTTAGTTAACATTACACTGGTTTGAGAGTCTGGTGGTGTTTTGACTTTCATGAGTTTAAGCTGTTATTGATTGCATTGCAGATTACATGTTAGGTTGTGCTCTATAAGTGAAAAACAGCTTACAGTTTTGATCATGTAACGTTACAGTTTTATTTAGTCTGGGTGGGGATGTTGACTTACAGTAGTTAATAAGCTGTCATTAATTGCATTGCACAGTTGTGCTCTGTAAGTAAAAAATAGGTTACAGTTACAGAATTCCTTATAGCTATGCAGTTTTATAAGCAGCCTGGATTGGACACAGCTGGTGATACAACATTCGTTATAACCATGTGAGACTTGAGACTTGACTTGGACTCTAGCTCATAGACCCTGTCCTAAATTCAAGATGATTCATTTTGATTTGATCGACGTGCTCCATCTATTTAAATCTTTATCCTGGTCTGAAACTTTGTAAGAAAACTTGGTGGCGTTTGCTCTCTTCCACTGACATGATTAATGCTTCCAACTCATAACTAAAACTGAAGCCCATCTTGTCCATTATAGAAAGCTAGCTAGCCAGTGACAAGTGAAGTGAGACAGATGTTGTGAAGGATACAGGAGGCAGTCTCGTGCATATTCTAAACACAGATACAGACATGACAGGATGAGTGCCAATTGAAGAATCGAGTTTACAGTTAAGGATTTCTTAAGTTAAGATAAGAAAGAAGATCTGAGATAGTATAGGACACAGCCATTAGTTTAGGAATTGCTTCTGTAATCGGAAGATGATATTTTTCCTATCTTTCAAATATATGTTAACATAGGAAAAGCAGTTAGGACAATGTTCTGTAATGAGGCCCCAGATGTACTCCTACAGTTTGATCAGCAATTCATTTATATGCTATTAATTTGTTTTAGCAATTATGTTTTGAAGGACCATAACTGCTGCCTGGATTATGTTACATGGTAACATTCTTTTTTCAGGGAGTGAATAGCAACATTTTTGTACTCCAGGCAAGCCATGTTGAGTGTACAAAATGTTTCTCTAACCTCAACCGTGTACTTGAGTGCTATATATAACTATAAAACATTAATCGTGCTTCAGTTGCTATACGAGTGGATACTGTTTTGCAAGAGCAGATATGATAGGGAAAACGAATAAGTTGTCAATGAACGCTTGGCTGATTTGCATTTGGAGGATCCTTTCTTTTAAAAAATGTTGTCATTATGTGGAAAAAAGAACATCATTCAGACAGCAGGACATTTCTTTCAAAAACATATTTGCTATTGCAAATTAGTTGTATGTAAACATAATTTTAAAGGGGTTGCGTTAGCGGTCAGTGGGTTTGAAAATTATGTAGATTTTAGGATGTGGCCATAACAGTCACCAGATCCCAACCCAGTCGAACACCTATGGGAGATTTTGGAGAGATGTGATAGACAGAGCTTCCCATGACTGTCGTTGAAACTCCAAATTAAGGAATACCTTTTAAAAGAATATTTTCACATCCCACAGAATTGCAGAATCAATGCCAAGGACCATTAAAGCTGTTCTGGTGGCTCATGGTGGTTTTCTCCTTTAATTTCTCACCCATCTGTAGATGGACATGCACAGACTTGCACACCCACAAACACACACATTTACACAAACTAAGCCATATGCTGAGTGATGCTGGCACTAATTAAAAGCTCTTGGTGAAAGGTTAGGGTAAACAGATGCATTACTTGACCTTTTCCAAACATCATCATAACATAATAACAAAAAGGGAGTGTGAGTAAACAGACAGCAACATTAGCATGTTAGGAAGGTAACACGGATGAGGTGGGGCACTGCTGATGACAAACTGGGTAATGACAAAGATTCAGCAAAAGGAAGAAGTACTGATATAACCTGGTGTATCTTTTTACAGCACAAACACTCACAAAAATTCCAAAAAGCTTGATGAAAATGTGATAGTCCTGTCATTCAGAGATCAGTACTCCCATGTAGGCTGTGTTGCCAGGGGAGAAGGCCTCGAAGACCAGGGACCAGGAAAACACAGCTTAGATTCCCACAAGACACTCATATCTCCTCTGTGTCTGTAACTGTGTTAAATTGCAATTATGTCCTTGTTCATGCTGTAATAGAGCAGGGCGTAGGGGAGAGTGGGGGATGGATGCTGAGGTTGTGGGGGGGCACAGAGTTGAAGTGCAGAGCAGGGATATAGTTGTGTTTCTTAATGTTCTTGTAGTAGTTGGCAGGAGATGGAGACAGTTATTTTCTGCCAACCGATAGCTGGACTCATCGATGACTGATGACAGCAGAGACGTGTCCTTCCACCCTATGGATTATTGTGATTAGCTTTTAGGCCCGCCTCCATGCCTCAGACCCAACCAGGAAAAAAGAGTGGCTTAACTTGTCATCCCTTTAGAGAACGATGTAATTAACCGGCTTTGATGAGCAGCTCAATCTCCACAGACAGGAGGAGATTGGCCTGGTTTTGGAGCAGAGGTGTGGAATGTGTGTGTGTGTGTGTGTGTGTGTGTGAGAGCGAAAGAGAGAGAGAGACAGACAGAGAGAGAGAGAGAGAGAAAAAGAGATACACATCTGGCAAATATGTGCAGCATCCATGCTGTTTTTCATGTAAATTTCATTGTGCTTTTATGTCTTTTTATCTGATACTTTGTTGTAAATAATTTAATAATACTGTTACTCTTATGAATAATGTTGGTGTACATGTAATGCCTTGTTTGCACCTTGCACTTTGTGCTGTTTCACATCTTGGCCAGGACATCCTTGTAAAAGAGATTAAAAATCTCAATGGATTTCTTTCCTGGTAAAATAAAGGTAAAAAAAAAAAATTAACTAATTAAATAGTTAATAAGCTAACTAATACTGACCCAATGCTGACAAATAAACCTTTTAATAAGATAACAATGGTGTTTTTTACATCTTATCTACCCTATTTAAACAGTAACTAATAACTTGTCTGTTATATAGAGTACTCATATAAATATACAGCTTATATATAAATACATATATAAAAATATATAAATACATTATGATTTAGCATTTGCAGTCTGTTGATAAAATTCTGAATTTTAAACTTCTCTCTACTGAGGATATAGTACCTATGAAAACTGCTTACAGTGTGTTCTGTGGGTTATCCAGAAAAAAAACTGGGCCACTGTTACTTGAAGGATATGCCTTAAAAGTAGCATTTAAAAATTTAAAAGAAAAATTTTTAAATGCTACTTTTAAGGCTGTGAGCATTTCAAAAGAAAGTTCATTCACCTCCATTTCACATAATGCATGTTAGAATTCGAGGCAAATCACTGTGGCCCTGAAGACAAATAATGGCTATCTTAAATGGAGGTTTGGGTGGATGTTTTAGTACGGCTGCCATTGTAAATAAGAATTGTTCTCAATGCCTTAAATTAAGGTTTAATAAAAATAATAATAATGGGCTGCCTTTGTACAAGCAGCAAAGGATTCTGAGTAAAACTGGCTTATGTACTGGAAATGTTATTATCTAAACCACTCCATTCCATCAAATGTCTTTTTCAAAAAAAATATCCTTACTTTTGCCTTTTGTGTTTCCATATAAACAATGTTCCTGAAACTGGCTGTCCAGCACCTAATATATCCGATGATATGATTAATCCAACCTCATTTGAAATTTAAAGAGGATGGGCGGACCATTCCCCTTAGTAATCTGTCAATATTGAGACAGTGAGAGCACTTAGAAGGAGACAGAGTTGAGAAAGCACAATAGAAAGTGTTTTAGCAGGGCCTGATCTTAAGTCAGTAAGTCAAACACCATTGCTTCCAGTCATGGGGGTCTTAACCTGCCATGTCATTGCACTTTACTAACTTGCCTTGAGTATTTTAAGTTGCTGTTAAATGGAATAACAATGTGTTTCAGCATTGGTACAATGTGCAACACACAAATGTCCCCTTAGTAACAGTGACCCAGAGTCTGAAGAATTTAAACAACAGTAGTAAAACGGCCACTATCAGTTATGTCCATCCATCCATCGTCAACCGCTTATCCTGTGTACAGGGTCGCGGGGGGCTGGAGCCAATCCCAACTGGCATCGGGCGAAAGGCGGGGTACACCCTGGACAGGTCGCCAGTCCATCGCAGGGCCAGGACATAGATGAACAACCAGTCACGCTCACACTCACACCTAAGGACAATTTAGGGTCACCAATCAACCTAGGCCGCATGTCTTTGGACAGTGGGGAGAAGCCGGAGCAACCGGGGTTTGAACCCACGACCTTCTTGCTGTGAGGCGACAGTGCTAACCTCGCACCAACCAACAAAAGTAACAGAGAGTGAAATGGTTCCAGGATGCACTAGACTGTGTGAATGTCAAAACAGTGTCTTCATGACACAGGCTTCTATCCCTACGACCATTACATTTCACAGACATTTATATCCATCTGGGTGAAAGATGAACCAGTATGCTGGTGGATGGAAACCCAGGAAACCAAGAGAGAAGTGGACAATGAAGAAATGTAGATAATGCTGTCTCCATCTGAGTTTAGTGCTGTAACTTATTTTTAATGCAGTCACAAAATACATCTGCTATTATCACTACACAAGCCATATGTAGCTTTTCTCAACATATGGGAGTTTGTTTATCTCTACTTTCTATGTTTTTCTAAGTAGATGGAGAGCACGGTCTACAAGAAAGGTCAGGTCTAAGCAATATCCACACCAACAACAGATGGACAGCATTACACTTTTAAATGGGTTCAGTGTTGAGCCCTGTGTTTCTTTGAAACAGTTAAACCATATAAACTAGGAAGGGGTGCTTGAACTAGGTGCAGAGCATCAATTGGACATTGAACTTTGTGTTTTAGGTTATGCTGAAGTAAGAACACAAACCCTGTGTTTTAGTCAAACTTATAGAATTATAGTTTACTGTATACAGCGATCAGTTAAGGTGTCTTCTGTAAGTGAATAAACCCAAACTATTATGCAGCTTGTCAATGTTACTGCCTTGTTATTGCAAGGCTTTAATGAAGGGTTGATCATTTTAAACACAATAAATGAAATATGCAGTAAATAAAACAGTCTCAAAGATTGGTCACATAAATTAAGAGATCCAACCAACTATTGGACAATTCTACAAAACCTGATTGACACATCTGACGATAGTTTGAAAATCATGGGCAAGTAGTTCTTGTGCCTACAAAACTTAAAGATGCTCTTTCACCTTAATCATTGTGGTAGCTATCAGAATATGTGACATTGCTAATTCTGCTTTCCCTGGATTGCAGTTACCTTCTAATCTTTGCACACCTCCAGTGCGCCCTCAGTGCAGTGTAAATTTGCAAATAATGTGAAGCAGCAGCGATTGTATACAAATACTTAGTTTGAGCTGCTGTTTTTGACTATTTTTATGGGCATTATTTTTGAGTACATCACTGTCTTCAGACTCTTCTTACCCCATTCTCAGTGCTTACTTTTGGTTAATATTAGAAACCAGGAGATTATGTATGTATGTATGTATGTAACTTTATGTAACAAGAACAGGAGGTACCAACTGCTATGCTTAAGACTGTAAATTATAAAGAAAACTGAACCATGTTTAACCCCCCCCCCCATCCTATATGACATCATCCTGTCTGGGAGTGAGGTATGTGATTGACCTTCAGATTCCTTCAGACATTACAACATACCCCTTATCTTCCCTCCAGTGCAACCCGCAAGAAAAAAACAGTATCGAAACTAATCATTCAAAAAATATTAATTTACATGATATGTTTGGATAATACATGGAGCTCTCTGCTACTACCATGTGTTTACCTCTGTCTTCCTTTCGGCAACATGGTTTTCAATACACCTGGCCTCGACTCTTTTGCCCTCTGGATCCTCATTGTCGGGCTGACCTTCCCATTTCACTCAGTACAGAAGAGACATGTCCAAACTTCTACCTTGAATTGAACACTTGTCTCCTCAAAAAGTGTTTCAATATCTCCTCCTCTCAACTATCTGCACTACTTCCAAGTGCACTTCTATTACATACAATATATTTATTTAAAGTACAGTGTGAAAGCTATTTCTTTGACCCATGCACTTGTTGCTATTTATTGCTTGCAGTGATGGAAGTGCAATATAGACAGGTAGACTTGACCCTGTATGGGTGAGTGTAGTATAATGTCATTTTTGAGACACAATAAAAAATATTTTGACAAAGGGGAAGAGTTGTTCTATTTAGATTTTTACAATAAATATTGCCATGGAGCTCTGTACTATCAACACATAATGCTGTCAGCTCACATTACTTAATTTTTGCAGTAAAATAGAGAGATCTTTCTGGAGAAGCATCACTAAAGATGTGTAGTATGCGGACAAACCAATGCCCTTCAGTTACCCTTCATTCTCAGGCATACCACTCTCATTTCAAATCATAAATTTCACTTTTCCAGGATTTTAAAATGCTGCAGATTGCTGTTGTTTTTGATAGTGTTTATTCCACACAAACACGCACGCACACACACACACACACACACACACACACACACACACACAACAGTGTACTCATTAGTCATTCTGTCATAAAAGCAGTGTCAGCATGAACAATAAACATGGCTCATCCAAAACAAGGCTTTTGTCTATCTAAAAGAAATAGTGTTGGCAGGCAGTGCCTCTAACAGTGCAAAAACCAAACAGGCCACACACACAGAAACACACACAGGTATACTGAACTACATGTAGTACAGCAGAACACAGCTCCTTTGGGAATGTCTGATTACAGTAGGTGATAAAGGAGAGAGAAATCAGCTTATCTACCAGACCATGTAAAGCTAAAACAAATAAGGAGATGTAGGACAGAGAAAGAGGGGGGAGGGGTTGATCAAGCACACAGAAGACCAATTAAAGAGAGATGAGGTAGGATTATGAGGAGAAGGTGGTGGGTGATTATGAGGAGGAGCAAAGCAGATAAAGCAGTAAAAACATCAATATTTGCTTACTCGTCCATACAAGGGTGACAGGGTGAAAGACATTGCTATACAGGTCATCAGAAATATATTCACAATGCATGCTAAATATAAAGAATTGCTGGAGAAACATCAACAGAGCATGGACAGAGCAAGAGGATGAAGAAGACAGGAAGAAAGAAAGAAAGAAAGGGTGGGGAGTGCCAGAGAGAAAAATGTTGGTCAGGTGTCCAACATTGCTCAACCATGAAATCCTAACTCGGGGAAATATGGACATTTCACACACCTATGAGCAGTAGTGAAGTATCCCCTGCTCTGATGTTCACACAAAGCGCAGAGAGACAGTTCAGCCTGAGACCAGATGGTTCAAAACTCTCACACATGCGCACACACACACACACACATACACAGTGACTGGGGACCCTGTTATGCTAGTGAATTTTTAGGGGTTTGCATGTCTAGACGCCACGCAGGCGGTGGCAGACTGGTTCCAGCGGCAGGCAAGTGTCTGGATGCATAATTAACAGGCTGGTTTGGCACCTGACAGCCTCAGAGGTTATGGCGTCCTCTCCGTTAGCTAGGCGCCAATCAGCCTCTGGATCACCTGAGCACGTCCTTGTCCCAACAGCAGATTGCCCAGAGGACATCAGTCACATTATACAGCCCAATCAGTGGCTGGGACTCACACAAAGGCCTGAGCAGAGACAGCTACAGATAGAGTACAGGGGCGATGTCTCCCAAATGAAGCTGAGCTGCCACTCAGGGCAGATGGGGCACAAGACAAAGTACACCCTGCACAAGGATACGACCTTCCACATGCGGAGGCATTCCTCCGATGGCACAGATCAAAACGAGAGCAGAGACTGATGGACACGTACTGATTCAGCCTGACTGACAGTGCCTGTGGCAATTAAATTGGTTTCTTTACTCAATGCTGGATGTATTCATATGTCTCTTAAATCGGATTTGCTGCAGTAATTCCACTGATGGGTGCAAATGTGTTTCTTTTAAATGTCAGTTGCTCTCAGGTCAGTATAATTGTGTTTCTGAAAATGCCACAGCAGGTGTCACCAGCTTTAATTTATCTTGGACATTTTGTGGCATTTTGTTGAGACATGTTGAATAAGTTTTGTGATATCACTAAAAAAAAACATTACATGAACTTTTGTTTGAGGACCTAGACCCAACCTCTGCCTGTGACCAAGCGATAGGATTTAAAGCGGGAACCGTTGCCTCTGTCATCACAGTCATATTAGTTCTGCTACAATAATACTAAATACTTAAGTCAGCAATACCTTTAGTCTGATGGAAGTTCTAAAGCTACTTCAGACTGCTCACCAAACAAACCGTTTGTTCCCGCTCAGACTGCAGCTCTAAATCTCTGGGCTCCCATTGACCTGGAACTGGGCCTCAACACAATGAAAGACTCCTTTGAGAGGGCCAGTTCGGCAGGCAGGAGTGGGAGGGTTTTAAGGGGCAGGGAAGCCGGACTGGGGTACTGCTGGAGTTGAGGGTCCCTTAGCTCCTGTTTCCAAGCTTAGAGTGATAGGCCCAGGGAGATGAAAGACCCTCAGACTCTGTGAATTGAGCTCTAGACGGGTCTCACAAAACTAGATGTGGTAACACAGGGCCTCCTTCAAGACCACAGAATGACTGCTTTCAATTGACAGGCCTTTTGTCTTTCTTTAGAAAGCTGCCGTTTGACTTCTGATTGGCAGCAATGCAGTGGATATGTGGTATTGTTGTGGTTCAATTGAAGGCTTCATTTGGGAGGTTTGAAGATGTAATGAGCTTACAAATTCAGCTTTTGTCCCTTTTCATGCTGAGTTAAACTGTAAACTGACGTGAATAAAGAAATATTTAAAAGATTTAAAATTTCAATTTCAGTTAAGTATATTTAATAAAGAGGCACATTTAAAACTAAGAGAGAGTTTTGGGTTCAATGATCCCATAGAGGCCCAGTTTGATGATCCAGCTGCAGCGGTGATCAAAGTTACAACAAACAACTTTTTTTGTACCTTAGCCAAGGGTGAATTTTGTACCTGTCCTTATCACAGACAGAACTCTGGTAAAACTAGATGAGCTGTTTTTTCTTGTTTCTTGGCAGATGATCTGCTAGCATCTTTTGTTATAAGGGGGGTTAGTAAGCAGGGTCTCTTTTCTTGATGTCAACTACTGCTGCTGCTGTTGTACATTTACATTTTCATTTAGCTGACGCTTTTATCCAAAGCGACTTACAATTGCTATACATGTGAGAGGTCGCACGCCTCTGGAGCAACTAGGGGTTAAGTGTCTTGCTCAGGGACACAATGGTGGATGTCTCACAGTGGGAGCGCCACCACCACCCACTTTAAGTATACTTTAAGATGAGATTTATTTGTGAGATTTATATTGCATATTAACTTCCCTGGCATCCATTGATGTTTATTTTGTGATATAATTGAAGGAAATGTATTTATAAACTACAGTGGATTGTTGTCAGGGTGAGGCTATGCTTTAACATCCATCCATCCATCCATCGTCAACCGCTTATCCTGCGTACAGGGTCGCGGGGGGGCTGGAGCCAATCCCAGCTGACATCGGCGCAAGGCGGGGTACACCCCATACAGGTCGCCAGTCCATCGCAGGGCTATGCTTTAACAGAGTTTGTATAATGTATAATTTCCAAATAAATGTTTAAATATGGGCAAAACTATACACATCTTCAGACAGCGTCTTCTGAAAATCATCTATTGTTTTGCACTTGTTGCACAATGATAAAAGATTAATCTTGCAGCACCCTGGGGACGTCCTCAGGGCACCCCAGGGTGCCGCGGCACCCACTTTGGGAACCACTGGGGGCGCTCATTTTTGCAGTATAGTAGAAGCTATGTAAGACTTGTATCACCCGTGGATCAGGATCAGGAACAGGATAAGTAAAGACGGAGACAGTGTGCATCTAGGACCAAGTATTCATTTTGACATTCTACCCATTCTGTTCTATCCACAAGTTTATCAAAAATGCTTTTAAAAGATAAAACTGAGAGCACCTGGGTTGTGTTTCAGGGTGAAAGGATGAAACAGAACAGAAACATTGCTGGATGCCTGCTCGGACACAGGTGCTATGTCTTAGTAATAGTAAAAACTAAAATTTCTACCACCTCTAAATCTTTCTGTGACTACCCATCGATTAATGCCTTGGTGTAGCAGGAATTAGTTAACTACTTTATACTCATTCAGTTGTCTGAAAACAGAAACAGGAAAAGATGCCAATGAGAGACATTATTTTGTTGTTTGCAGAGAGACAGAGTGAGAGAGAACAAAGAAGACATTTAGCTGTTCACCTGTCATCATTGGCTTTTCAAAATAGATAGAGGTCTTTATGAAAATGACCTGAAAATACGTGTGTGTCATTTTCATATGTAAATTCAGATTTATCCACCTTTCTGTGGAAGTAGTTTGAATCCTTCCTCCTTGAAGGCTTTTGTAAGAAAACTCATCTTTCAGTAAGTACAAATGTAACAACAGCACTTTGTGGCATCCCATTATGTATCCACACCTTTGTGGTAGCAGACAAATCCATTCTGGACCTGTCAATGCCCACATAAGCAAAATCATCTCTTAGAGTAACAAAGGAGAGTGGACCACACAACCCCTCTGGCCTCTCTGGCCTAGTTTCCCTTTGCTTTCCCAGCCAAGTGTTCTTCATAGAGCTCTGCCCACGCTTTCATCCCACTTGTCTGTCAGCTAGCTGAGATGTAGAGGTTTTGTTTTTAGTTTGAAAGTGTCTTTAATCCTCTCACAAGTCTGAAAGCAGTTGGCTGGTCAGTCTTGATCATGTGATGAGGGGTCTTTTTGTTCCCCTTTGAAGATATAGATGTGAATTAATGGTAAGTGCACCATAAAGAAGTTGACAATTTAAATGTATGTAAAGAGAATGTTCTGAAGGAAGAATATGTTGCAGTAGAGAAAATAAACTACAAATTTTTTATGATAAAATTGTGTTTTGATCTGTTGATGGAGATGTGGATGTGAAGCAAATTACATGCAGACGTTCTCAGTGTCTGCAGTGTGTGATGATTCTCTCTCATGGTTCAAGACCTTATTTGAATTGAGTGAATAAAGACTCTACATCAGTTAACCAAGTTTAGATGTCACTAATACGTTCTAACACACACTTGCACCCACACACACAGACACAGCCCAATTAGTTGCAGTGGCCTGTGCCATTAACATTCCAATGAAGGGAACTGTCAGTCTGTAACATGCAGAGAGGGATGATCTTCTGTCTCAAGAGAAACCACACACACAGAAAGGCCGACACATGAATTCACAAATGTCACTTAATAAAGAGCAAAGACAGAAAAAAGAAAGTAGCTAAAAAGCATCAAAATTATGACACTCTCATCAATACTCTACTGCACTAATGTCACATGGGATACATATATGGAATAGATTTAGCAGATTTATGCTCAAATACCCCAAAAGATGGAAATAATAAACACATCATTTATGTCTATGAAAACTCTTATATAAATAACATCACAGCCATTGATGAAACATTTGTATCAAATTAAATGTAGCAATTCAGTGACAATAGCAGTCAGGTCAATCCCAGACACATGCTTTCATTCCAAAACTACATCCAAATTTAGAATTTTTAACTTTTAAGAAGATATTCTGCAAAGCCATGTGTTGCATAGTTTCTTTTCGAAGATATTGCTTTCTTATCAAAACAACTTTAAAACAACCATAATTTAAGATCAGACCATAATGCGAACAGTCATCAAGTGCACTAACTTTTGGTAGATACTGTAACTCTTCAGTTAGACATGTTTAATGTGAAAAGAGTTATTGGAGTTGTTAAAAACAAAGTTAAAGGTAAAGTTATTTATTTTCTTTCTTGCCGAGGGTTACATGAGAAACTTGATACCAGTCTCATGTCTGTAAGCTAAATATGAAACTACTGTGAGCAGCTGGTTAGCTTAGCTTTGCACAAAGACTGGAAACAGGGGGAAACAGTTAGTCTGCTTCTAGGTAACAAAAGTTTTTAAAAAATCCACATTCCAGCACCTATGAGGCTAATTAACATGTTTAATGTTAATATTTAATGTTCAAACTGTGCAATAAAGTCAATAAGCATATTCCTAGAAGGAATTTTGTAGTTAACAAAACATATAAAAATTGGTCCTACAACAACAGACATTATTATACACCATTGTTTTCTGATGAAGTTTCCTTACTTTTGGGTTTACAGTCACCACTGATCTAATTTAGGTTCTTGATAATGAGGATTTTATTAATCTAGCTAGTTTATCAGTAAACATAATTTTAATTTTTTGAGTAAAACTTTTAATGGAGCGTTTGAAAATATTCATTATGTGAAAAGTGGACTGCCGTGATGCGAGGTGGCTGAATATGGTGATATAATGTGAACAAAATGTATCATCTGTCATTGAATAGTGATTTATTTGGCTTCTTTGGCCTCCCCAAAACACCTCCTCCTGCAATGAAAAGGATGAGCACTGTTAAATAAACAGTCTTTATCAGCTGTGTTTTGTCACATTGTAGCACCAATGTGCTTTCAGTACAACAACATCGCACCAGCTAACAGCTACATTTCTGTTCTGTGACTTGACTGTAGAATTCCTCATTTATTTCTTTCTGTGTGTGGGTGGCTCTGCTGAATATATGTTGTGTCACAGGATAGCCTCCTGGGCCAGGGCTTTATTTACTGACTGGGTTTGGTGTGTGTAGTGGGAACACAACCGCCACAGATCACTACACGACCTTAATTATGTTATCAGTCAACTCCGGGTGTAAATATCCGAGAGAACGTATTGGGCCCAGTGGGAAACATGCACACTTCACAAAAACACACACAAACACAGCAACTCACAAACTCTGTCAAACGCATCCAGTCCTTTAGTCACATCAATCACAATCTATTTCTGCCACCTGACTGATATGTGTGTGATCAATATGTCTGAGGAGGTACACTGTACTTCTTATTTACAATCTGAACGTCTCACTAGATCTCAGACAAAGAAGGGGGGAGGGCGACAAGAGGAGAAACCAAACCTCACTGCAAAGAAAAAGTACAAGGAAGAGGGTGAGACCGAGACCGCTAGATACACACAGGGTAAGGAAGAGAGAGGAAGGGAGATATGGGGGGAAAAACAGTTCCATCATGAACAAAGTAGCAGCTTCTCAAGGACTGCTCTAGACAGAGCTGCTCTGTCACAGATGTAACATTTATCACACACATACAGTACATACACACTAACATACCTGCACAGAGACACATCTTGACATACTTCAGTAAGACTGTCAGAGTCAGTATTGTTTATCCATGGTGAATATTTTGAAATATGGGGCATGGCTGTATCAGGCAGCCCGGAGCAATAGAGTCTGTATCTGTGATAAATAAACGTCCTGCTCCAGAGAGAGTTCAGGTATATTTTTAAAGGACGTTCCAGCCAGCATTGTTGTTTTGGCTTTGAGGACCTGCCTGGAACCATGCTGCAATAATAACTCACTCTTGAGATAACTTTCAATATTTTCACCTCTGCCGTTGAATAGCAAACAAATGGGAGAGCCAAGCTTAAGGTATCGCAGGACACAAGCCATTCGCTGCTCCTTTGGATGTAAAAAGTTCAGAGCCCATTTTAATTAAATTCAAGTCATTCATGATTTATTTCTGAATCAGTAAACGTCATTCTGCAGCTCAATAAGAAGTGCAAGATTGAATATGTTGCAGATCTATATGAATTAATAAACATATCACTGGCTTTCTGATACGTGACACAAACCACCCCTGACTTCCTCACAGTGAAGACACATCTGAAAGTGTGTGTTTTGTCTTTTCTCTTAATGATGCGTATATTTGTCTCAGTGGTGTGTTCGTTGATCTGTAGCCAGTATTTTAGTGTCACTGGCCTCACTGCGGTGACAGAGTAATTACTATGTGTGTGACCCTCTCCCATCCTGTGCTGTCCTGCCTAATTGTGGTTGTCACCACGACTTCCATTTGGTTTCAGATAAGAAACCGCTGGATGCCGGTACATGCAGACTTAAGTCCCTTCTCACAGAGGGCACATCAGGAAGATAAATGTGTTTACTAATAACTCTTTCACAGCCTCCATTCAGGCTGTTTAATGCCTGCTGGCTGGTGACTCATTTCATCGGCGCAGGACAGACAGAGGTGTGATATTACATTGGTCTGTAGATTGGTATATATAGCTTGTAATAAAAGGCAGTGATGGAAGGTTTTTGTGACATTTTTAAGGGAGATAAATTTGGCACAAAATGATGCACATATGCAAAGGACTGTGTTCATTACGTTTTTCTCACACATCTGACAACATAGACTGCACTGATGAGAGGGCCAAACTCTGTGTATATGTATACATATGTGCCTAAAGTGATGGATAATGAGTCATCTGACCATCTATTTGTTGTTATCATGAGTGAGGTCTAACAGCAAAATGTGCTATTAAACCCTGTGATTATATAAAGAGCCTTACATAAAGCTGGAGCTAGCTAAAAATACAGAACCCAGTGGTCTTAACCCTATATATAGGTCTGCCAGTGAATTATTCAATATTCAGTGAAGTCTGACAAAAAAAATACACAAATTTACGCAACAACTCAACTCAAGTACTCTGCCTGCCTGCCTGCCTGCTGAGATTTGAGGTCACTACTGTAAAGTGGTTTGAGCAAAGTTTGCAGCTGTAGTTTTTAGTAGGCAGTGAAAGGCAGTGAAACAGAGCTGGAGATAAGCAGGTACGTGTCTGTCTGTGAAAGAGAGATAAAACATAGATTTGTGTTTTGTTTTCATTTTTCTGTTTGGTTCACTTTGCTCTCAGTAAATGTAACTGTTGATGGCTGTCTGGGATGCTACTGATATGAAAATCCTTTGCAATTGACCCTTTGACCCACCCCATAATGTCTGGAACAATTACATGTTCAGCTTTAAAATTTGATTTTGATCTTCAGAGAAATGGGCAACAGCAGAGGGAGATGTGTGTAAATGGTTGACCTTGCTGCACTGGAGAAGAATTCATCAGCTGTTGGCATTTTCTCAACAGGAACTTTTCTTTTATGCAAACATGAAGCTGTGCCCACAGGCCGCCATGCCACACAATACTATTGGCTCACAGACATAAATAGACACACACTGGATACAACTCATTACAAATTTATACATTTCGGTACACGTGAATCTTTATACAGACACACAAGTTATCTTTCTATCTCTCACGTTTCCTGTCTCTCATACACATATGTATGAACATTTTAACACCTGCAGACAAATAAAAGAATTCCACTCCTTTTCCCATGCCTTGTTTTTGTTTTTTATTCAGCCACATTTAAAGATGGACATCCTGTATTAGTCTTCCTGAACTGGTGTCACTGTACCTGAGCAGAAAAGTCACAGAATCCCAACCAGAATGTCCAGACAAAATAGCAGGAAATCTCACCACACTGATCGGACAACAATGTCCGCTAGTGTTGCGTATGGGTTTGAGAATGTGTTTTTGTGAACAGTAAGCTGACCCTGGATCTGTGTCCGATCCCCGCAGGAGAGCTGATGGATGGAATAAGTAGTAGACCACTTGGCCAAATTTGAAAGCCCTCTGTCTCGGACCCTGGTGGGTCTGTTTGTCACAGCTCAGAACACTCTGTTTGACTCTGTTTGTTGTACAGTATGAGTGTGTGTGTCCTTTTGTGAAAGAGTGTTTGTGTGCATGCTAAGATCCTGGCATGAGTTTCCTTACAACCAAAGGTTTTTGGATATAGAGAGATCCTTTTGATCTGGTTTGTGGTGGTTTCAAATGAGACATCCAGGGGAGAGTCTGGAAAGGAACAGAAACAGTTCTCTTCCTTTTTTTGTTGTGATTGATTCTGTAGGTAATGTTCAGCATGCCCTTGATAATTCAGGCATAATGGAGGCATACTATCAGTCTTGCCCCAGCAAAGTGAAACGATCCTTTGATGTAATATATTTAACTTATTCACTGCAGTAACACAAATTGTCAGTCTAAAAGTGTCCATTGCTGTATAAAAACTATCTTAGAGCAGAAGAGACTGGGAGAAAGAAAAAAACATTTTGGGAACATTTTAGGAGCCATAATGGTTAGCAGAGAGGGCAATCCACTGAAACTTCCCATCTGGATCTCATCACAGGGAGGCAGAGAATGGCTTGCTCTTACTGCGGTGACTGAACTCACCACTCACACACACGCACACTCACACACGATGACTCATTCTCGACAGGAAAGGGAAGTGGTGTACAGCTAAAACATGTATAACTGTACCTAAAGTTAATTTTTGCATCCTAAAAACATAGTTTAAAAGTCAAGCTAACCACACATGGACATTCCTCTGTAGGGCATGGCCCAATTGATATACAATGTGGTTGCCATTGTATAACATGCAACTGGCACACAAGTGGTTCATTCATACTTTCATGATGGAAAAATAGAGTTCAGATTTGAAGGGTTTGAGAGTGTCCGTTCTGGTACTTCTGCTGTATTTACTGTATTAATGTAAGATATACATTGTGTCGGTGAAGTTAAAATTTATAAAAAATTAAGTGTTGAAAGAAGCACGCTAAAATCATACCGCTAGGCATAGGACAGAAAAGTGAGATATCTCAAATTGTTTTTGTCTCTCGATCTTCTGGACGATTTGTAAGCTTTCTTGCCCCTACTTAAATCTCTCTTTGTATGTTTCAACATTCTTCCCCTTCTCCCTCTAGCAAAAAAAAAACTCATTAAAGATTTCTAGAATATATCAGTTATGCTAAAGATTTAGAAACTCACACTTTAGTTTTTGCCTGGTGCAAATTTTATCCTAGTTGAAACCATGAGATCCAATGGCTCTGTAGCAACCCAGATATTTATCGACCACCTGTTAAGGTGGCTCTACACAGCATAAAAACAAACTCATATATTTTATTGAAAGACTATATTAGTATGGAGAAAAATATCACTTTGTCTAATAAATATTGTAGCCATCCATAGCATTTGAACACTCCATTATACACACAGCATGCGTACCTACTTACATGTACATGTGCGTGCAAAATACATACAGAAAGTGGCTAAATATAGATTCCACTGCACCTGTCCCTACTTAGAAGGTAGAGAGTTGCAGCCGCAGAGAGGGGTAGCTGGTATAAGTGAACTTTCATCAGGAAAAAATTAGAGAACAGAGAACAAGACAGGTGCTCTTTACCCACTTGACTCTCCATTTTTATAGAAAGCCCTTACAGAACGATAAGAAGGAAGATAGTGGGGAAAACATTACATTAAGCTCGCAAAGGGACAGTAGTCCTTGCTATATATACTGTAAGAGGTAGTGAAATAGACTTGAGAAAGTAGAGGAGAAATGCTCCTCTCCTCAGCCACAGTACTTCCCTGAAAGAACTATAATACTATGGATCATCAAAGTGTTCCTTCCCACTCACTTCCTGCTTGCTATAATTAGACATGTGCTCTCTCTGGCAGCCACCACCAACTTTGGGAACCCTTTCTGCTTTGAGCCAGCACAGACACTGGTCTAGGGTCAGATTTAGAGCTCCCCTCTCTAGAGGATGAGGAGGTTCTTTGAGGTGGGAGCTCTGATCTAGCATCTCATGCCTAAGGCAGCATTTATCTAGAGTGTGGGACCAGCTAGTTGATGGGAACCTGGGGGACTCCAGATCAGCTCTGGTCAGCAGTCGTTAGGAAGCTGGGAAAGTTGTAGAGTGAGGTGGAAAAACACTCCACCAACCACATGGCCTCTGTCAGACAGACCTGATCCAGCAGCCCTTTCTGACCCTGCATAACTCATGCATACACACACACACACACACACACACACACACACACACACACACACACACACAATTCAGAGCCTTAAAGTGGGTATAACAGTACAACAGTTTGGAAAACCAACTGTGTGACCTGAAGCAGAGCAAATTCCCATGTATCTAATATGATGCCTGGGTGAATGTATGTGCGTGCATGTGTGCATGCACTTGCGCATGAGAGAGAGTGGTGGAGTTTAGGCTTTTCTATAGAGCAAAAGCAAACAGTCCATAAAGAGGCCCTGCCACTCTCCCATTTCAATGTAAATGAGTCTGACTCTGTTAGGGGGTTAAAGAACTCTCTAGGGGCCTGGCGACTACCACCGCTGGGGTCACACATGCAAGTGCACACACACAAGCAAGCAGAAACACACAACGCATAAATGCACAGACGCAAACATGCATGCACACACACACAAATTCTGAAGGCGAGAGGCCCAGATAAAGAGCTCAGAGAGCCTGTCAGAGTGTCAGCTCCCATTAGGCCAAAGGCTGTTGTGTGTGTGTGCAGGCAGGCGTACTGCTTTTCTACATTTCATTCAGCACACACACTCTCTTTTTCTCACACACACATCCTCCCAGAGCCGCCCCGCCTGGCTGACATGCTGTTTCAGACAAGACACACAAAAGACAACGGAACCCGCCTCAAAAGACAGACATCTCCTACATTTCCTACATCACACACAGAGGGAAGAAGAGAGGAAACAAAACAAGCTCTAAATGATTTTAGATGAGCAGAGGTTGTGCGGAAAAATGTGGAAGCTTTCAAGGATTCCCTACATGATTAACCTCTATGGCGAACAAGAAAGTAAACTTCTACAGCAGTAATGCTTTTTAAGTTTTCAGTTTCAAACATCAGAGTGTGGTATTTATTTGTCATGGCAATGTAAACTGTGATGTCATGCATTATTATACAGTAACTGAGTGGAGAGCAGAGAGCAAGCCACATCAAAGAGAAGAAGGCAGAGGCAGAAAGAGTAAAAAGAGAGGCTGTGTAACCTCAGTGACCTGCACAATTAGTGCTGCACTCCCTCGGCTGCCTGTGGCCAGCAGGTTGTGTTGAGCAGGATGGGGCAGTTAGGACCCAAATAGAGAGGACAGGAGGGCTGATCTCCTTCCTCAGAGGACTCACATATTACAAACTGAGGAGGATAGGAAGTGCAACAAGAACCTAGAGGGGAAGAAAGAGAAAGAAAGAGAAGAGAGTGAGAACAGGGCGGAGAAAAATCTTTTGAGCCAAAGTTCAACCCAAACTCCTGTAAATAAAGATGTACACACCCACTTGTCTCCAGCGCTGCATGCCCTGACTCACCTGACTCAGGCAGGTGTGTCAGTGTGATACAGCCTAAAGCACTGGCATGCTCAGGCAACAATATTGACTCTACCCATATAATCAAAAGTGTCAACGCTAAACAGAATGGCTAGAATGACTTGAAGTGTCTTTGTACTGCTTTTTTTGTTGATCACTGGTCTTTAGATCCTTCTTGCCTTCTATGCCTTTCATGTCCACAGCACATGCTGACATCTGTTGCTGAAAAAGTCATCTGAAAACAGTGTGCACTTCTAGGGGATCTAGGGGGAACTCCAGCCACCACAGAACATTCATCCTATACTCACACACAGCACAGTCATGCTACTGACACACAGTTCAGTCTGCCTCTCTTGCCTAATCACTCCTTCTGTTCAAAAGCTTGAAACCGCAGCCCAGACCCCCTTGGGCAAGAGACTGATTCGCAAGAATACAGTCAGAATCTTTCTTGTACACATGCTCAGAGTGCTCATTACTGAGTACACTTTTCACCCACATACATCTTCCTCAAGTCTAGGGATTGGCCATGCGTCAGTCATGGCCTACGTGTACACACAGGCTCAGAAAAAAACACACAAAAACTAATAAACGCAAACTGCTCATTACGGAATTACTGCTGACTACATTTTCACATGGGCTGAGCAATACACATCCATGAGCTGCATTACTAATCAGGACCCACCCAAAAGCTTAGAAGAACGTTAAGGAGGCCAAGTTTGGCTGTGCTCGGCCATATCGATACACTGCTACAAATAAAATAGGTATTTGAAAGTGTTTTTGCTTTTCAAAACTCTGGCACCGAGATCAAAGAGCCTGCAGTAATAAAGCTGGCAAGAGCTCACATACTGTAAAATCTTTAAACATTGCTTTTCAAATTTAGAATTAGAAACATTGGCAATGGGGGGGGGGGGGGGGGGCACAATGTGGGGTTGAATTTATCTAAGCAGACATTATATAGATATAGAGAAACTGGAAAATGGTATAGTAGATTGAGATGTTTAAAGGCACATATCCTTGCCAAATATGTGCTGACATTTTAAACAATTAGTTTAAAAAATGACAGTAAATGAAATGCTGCTTGGATTAAAAAATATTATATTTTTACCCATTGAAAGTTAAAACTATGTTTTGGGATCATATAGGAAAAAATGGTTAGGAATCCATACTTATCACTGTCAAAAACAAGTTTATTACATATCCTATAAGTCTTCCTGTGTTTATACTTGTAATTAACTTTCTAAACCTGCAAGAAATCATATGTTTTTTAAAGCTACATAATTCCTTCCCTCATTCACAGTCCTCCATTCAGCTCTCATCCAAGCTCTCCACTAAACCCCCTAACCTCAGTGTCACGCAATACCTGTTGTTTTGGCTATTTGGTTGCAAACACAAGGACAAGCTAGAGCAAAAAAGGCTTCTATTCAGCTCTGTTTGTAACAAGGGCAAGGCTGGTGTGAGAAAGTGGCAAGTCAGCAACATTTACCTCTTACAGAAATGAGAAAACCCAGGGCACTGGCTGCTGGCCCAGCAGCATCCCTGCCTATCAAGTATAGTGAATTGTTTTGAGAGCCCCTGTTGAGAGCTGCTGTCTCATTTCCATATCTCCATAGTGGTGGACATGATATAGTGGTGTGGATACCATGATCCACTGAAATTGGCAGACTGGATAATAACCCTCTGACACCTACATGCTGGTTAGCTCTTCTCTATCAAGAAAATGATGTGGGATGTAGCAGAGATAAAAGAAAGGGGAAGAGACTGAAAAATAAGGGAGGTAAAAAAAGAAAGATGTCAGAAAGGAGAAAGAAAAATGGAGAGAAGCACTGAACATAAAGCTTGATTACCTAGGATAAGGCTCATTGGTATGACTTATCATCTGCTGGAATCCATGACTGCAGATGTAACCTTTGGTAAATGACTCTACTTAGTCCACGAAACAGACACCAGCCCGATAAAGGGAGATAAAATTAACATCCCACAACAACAGAACGCTGACACACACGTGCAAACTTAAGTGTCTTTGCAGAGATAAAGACACACACACACATAACATTCAGTATACAGAGACAATTATTCAGTCTTCATCAGAGGAAATATTCACTGCTACCTTTGTATCACCTTTCTCAACAAACTGTATTATACATGTAATAAGATGTAGATTACTGGGAAATTCTGATTTAAGAAATGATCCTTGAGGAATGGGGACTACAGAGGAGGGGCTCAGAGAGGGGAAATACTTTACTTAACATGCAGGATAGCACTTGTCTATAGCCCCAGGTAGGAAAGAAACACATAGCTAAGCTACTTCAGCACTCCATCCACCAGGAAAAGTGCAGAGAAAGAGTTTTCCCTCTAATGGACGCCATTAATTATAATATACCCTCATAGTTTGCAGCCATCACTATCTAAAGTTAAATCCTTTAGAAGGGAGTGTGTATTGTCAATGATAGGGTTTTTATTCTCTGTTAAGAGTCTGTCTATCCCAAGTACACTTAATGGCCTGCATACACTGTGGACCTGTCTTATGGAACTGACTGATGTTATCAACAGATGAATGGCCATACAGGTCAAAGGTCAAGTCCAGTTCTGTTGTTATGACTCTGAAACCCTGTGTGTTCACTCTGCTTCCTCTCCTCTAATCCTCAGCAGCTGTGTGTATGTGTGACATGCACTTGTGTGTGTGAGGCTACTAGCAAGAAAAGAATTGCTGAAATCAGTGTGGATTGTGTGTGTGTGTGTGGTGTGTGTGTGTGTGTGTAGAGATGTGTGATGCTGCTAATGCCAGTTTACTTACCAGCGAAATTAGTTAAGTTTACTTCATTTAACTATAATCCACCTGTGGGAGACATAAGACATTATTTTTATTCAATGACAGCTGGCATCCAGCAAGAGCAGAGAAATCTATGGAAACATTCATTTGGAAGGAGAAATCAATCCCATAAAAACAGAGCACTTAACTGAGTTCCATTAAACCGACTGTTAGAGCTGTACAGAAATGGCCACTCCACTGCAGGGAGGGCACTGAGAGGCCATGCTGTTTTCACCAGGCTACAATTTAGACTGAATAAAGTCATGCTCCATTTTCAGCCAGTCCTGACAACTGCTTTTTTAAAAGACACCTGATACCCTCATGCCCCTAATGCCCCCCTACCACATTCAGCTGGAGACACATTTGAAGAAGGGCGTGTGTGGGAGGGGGACGAGAAATGGATGAGTAGTGTTGTGGGGGAGTGTGTGAGGGGTCAGACGCCAGGGTTGCACATCTCTGTCCCGTCACCACACACAACTGTCACCAAGTGTCTGTGGCAGTGTGTGTTTTACATTCTACCTGGTGGGTGACAGTCAGAGTGAAAGTCTCACACAGCTTCCCAATCTTTCGTGTTGTAGCCGCAGTCAAGTGGTTGAGTGTCAATGTGGACTGTAAACAGCGTTGGTGATATTTGTTTACAAGGACCTTACAGGCAGACCTTAATGGATAATTCTGTTTTATCATAACCTGAGTCTTATTTTGTAGTACTGGCCATCATTCTTTTGAATAATGATGACACTGTAGCCTACTCACAAAGTAAAATGCTGAGATCTAGGAATGCAGTGGAATAGCGAGCGCAGCAGAAGCAAAAACAATTAGACAGTTGGTTTCAAACAAAATCACAGTTTAGACATAAGACAAAATGAAGGCAAATGGTAAAATCATTACTTAAACTTTCTGTTTAAACTTTGTTTTACCTGCATAAATGTGGTTTAGATTATCTGGCTTAACTGAAGGCTTGTTTACAACCTATGTGATCGCGTGACTACAATTCTTACCTAATTATGACATTGTTCTCAGAGTTCAGCAATTGCTGTCATCATCACCAACAGAAATGATGGCCAAATCTAAAAAAACAAAATTAACTAATTAATTTTTTTTTTTTTAAATTTTAAAAGAGGGTTCACCCAAATTATAAAGAAATAGTTTCTTTGATTGTTCTGTGGGTTCTGCAGAGTAACCAGGGTACTTTTTCTGTAAAGAGAGTGTTTTTTTTTCATGTAATTTTTTATGCTTTTTACAAATTCGATGAACTTACTTTTTAATCTGTGAGGCTGACTTTGCAGCGTGTGTGAAAGAATTCGGTCTGGCACTGACGAAACAGGACTGACATAAAACGCTGACACATATCCAAGGAAATTTCACAGAAAAACTCAATCTTGCATCCTATCTAATTCCTATCTTTTGATCATGGAGGAGGTGTGACATAGAAGCTGGGAAGCAGGAGCAGAAGCATGTTGGAGCTGGTCAACCCCCAAGTGTGGAGGCTGGAAAGTATTAACCCTGCAATGGCTGTCTGGAGAACTGGTTGCACACTGCAATATGGGTCTGAGAAGAAAAGATTTCCCTGCTGGTGTGTGTTAATTAGGCTAGAATTAGTGGGGCCTGCTACAGCTTGTCTGATGGCTGACCTGGAGAGACGGGATTACCTTCTGCAGCTGCTCTCCTCCCTAATGCCACCTTTATTAAAGGACAGGTGATGCTGGCTCTATTTCTCACTCGTGAAAATCGGGGCTATTTGGTAATATGGTGTGTCACCACCAACTGACCACAGAGGAGGAGCCAAGCCAGATGCGTCAAGCAGCAGTAAAATGGTGGGAGATTTTTACTCAATATTCTTGGTAATAGCAATACTGTATGTCTGCCTTCCTGTATTTCACAGATTTACTGGTCTCTGTCTGTACATGTTGGATCAGGGAAGGCATTCTAGGGAAACTGATGGTAGTAATGGAGCTGATACAGTGGGCTGAGTCCATAGCAAGGAATTGTGTTTGGTATTAGAGAACATAAGCAGGCATGATGTGGGTGTGAGCATTCACATTTGCTCTGCAGTTGAAAGTATCTGCATGCTCATGAACAGTTGATGTAAATGAGAACAGTCCTGTGAATTCTAACATACTGGTCCTCCTTGTAAAACCCAGCATTTGCTATTGTCATGCAGACAAAACCATTCTTGTCATTTCCTCTCACCCACAGACACCCACACACCTTCCCACCAGCTGACTGTGTGTGGACACCTGGTCTGTATCTAGAAGCCGATAGCATTCCTGAGGGCTGGTTAGCTTAATTCCGCAGATTAGTCTAAATAATCCACCTAAGGGTTAATCAGCATGTAGCATCACATCCTACCAGCGCAACCATTGTGTTGTTCCACTCAAGTGGAATCGTCTGCATGGATATAAATATATGCTTACAAACAGAATTATAAAGCTCTAAAAAGAGAAATTTAAGCACTACCTCTACAGTTCCAACAATTCATTTCATTTATAACACCATGTGTTCGCTCTCCCAGAAAAGTTTGTTTGCCACCTTTGAGAGGCAGAGAAGATGCCATTTGCAGCATTTGTGGTGTTTTGCTGACATGAGACATTTGCTCGCCCCAGCCTGTAGAGAAAGTCCCAGGATAAAGGGTTTTTGCCTTAAATCTCTGATAGCCTCAGAGCTCCAAGGAGGATTTAGCTGGCGACTGACAGCCAAGATGGGAGGTGGGACAGGGTTGTGATGTTAGGGCTTATGACTGATGCACGGGTTGGGTAAAGGGGTAGGTAAATAATTGGGCCAGCAGTGGAGGTTTAAGTGCTCCCTTTGGCAGGTTGTGGGGCTGGTTGAAGTCAGAGCTATGGCTGAACATAGATATACAACTGTGGGATATTCCTTTGGTTTTGGTATGTGCAGCAGAGACAGGGTCATCTTGCTGTAAACTCAAAGGTAGAATATTATAGTGGAGATGATGAATTCTGTGTGGGTGGGTGCAATTGGCTTTGGGGTCCTTGAATGGAACCTTGCAGCTGCCCTCTATGTGTGTGTGTGTGTGTGTGTGTGTGTGTGTGTGTGTGTGTGTGTGTGTGTGTGTGTGTGTGTGTGTGTGTGTCAAATGCTGCATCCGGTGGTAAGGTTGGAGAATGCAACAGCTACCTCCCAGCACGCCTAACACAAGCTCCTACACACAGCTGTTCACCAAACAGTCAGTGCCACATACAGCACCTGTCTACATGTGTGTGTCAGTGTGTATGTCTGTCTATGTACGTGTGGCAGCCAGATCACACACAAGAATAGACCCATACTTCAGAGCGTGTGAACAGAGCAACCTCTGTGGCTCTTCCTTTCCTGTTCACACTACGACCTCAGCCAGCTAAATCCCACTTCTATCCTCCTCCATCCTAAATAAAGTCATATCCTTCCTTCCTGAAAATGTCGGCTACTCCGTTAGCTCATTAACTTCATTATCGAGAACGTGACGAGGTATTGGATCATCCATGTGGTTGACTGCTATGTTTGGAGCATTCATTAACAGAGCTACAGTGATGGATTTTAGCAGAGATGTTATGGGATCAATGCTGTAATGAAGGGCATAGTGTGTGGGAGGAGGCATTTATTATCATTATCAGAAATAATAAAACTTTTGCCCCCTAACAAAGGGCTCCCTCCCACACCAAGTGGATGTCAGTGTTAGGCTTGGGCCAAGAGTTATATCCTTAATTGGTGGAAGCATTGCCCTAATGGTGTCAAGGTGGAATTACATTATATTCACACTGTCATTCATTTCATACATAAGACAGAGGACAACTGTGTCACGATCAGCTCAAGTCCAGGAACATTTAATATAGTTCTCCTACGTGAGCACCTCGATAGCCAGGCAGATTAAAACATTTAGATGGGAACTGGAATAGGATCAATAAATAATGAGTCGAAAATGTCATGTGTGTCACTCAATCATCAGCAGTTCACATTGATATGGCATCTTATCGCAGGCTGCAAATTACCCACAGCACTGGCTATGAATATGATTAGCATTCTCATTTTCCCCAAGAAAATTTTAATAAACACAATTACATTATATCAGAATGTATTTCATACCTTTCTGTGCATTTTCTTGAGTAAATGTGGCAGTCATCAGGATTGCATCAAAGCAAACTAGACACCGTAATGTCCTTAAATTTAGAGCATAAAACAAGTTATGACAAAACAGATTTGCTTCCCTTCATCTACAAATAATCTCATAAATAAGGAAGCTGAAGGGACAATATGTGCAAACAGAGCACAGGTGATTTCATTGCAAATTAAAGATATATGTTTCAGTCCTACCTTCAGTCAGTGCTATGAAACTTCTCACCTTTCTCTGACCTTTGGTTGAGACAAATTTTCTATACAAAAGCAGCTTATGAAGTAAATTTTATGGCCTAATCATCAAATCTACAATCTGTGACATGCAGCTCACCTAAAGAGCAGTATTAATATGACTTGCCATAACTAACATTTGAATCCTTACAGTACAGTACAGCTCTTTACAGAAAGGTAGGGTAAGCAACTTTGTTTGTTTCCCCTTTACAGAGCCAGGGCAAACCAAATACGTGGACTAGTAAAACAAACACCAATGATATGGCCTTTATACTGATTTCTTGAATAAATTTGATTTCACTTTAACTTCAAATCAGTTTTATTGCTTTTTTTAAACAGCAGCCTTAGACAAATGCAGTAAGGTATCACTTGCAGAGTAAGTGATTCATGTGTGGTATAATTTGTTATGTTTTAACATGCCATTTGGTGTTAATCCAAAAGCCTGAGCACCAGAGTGAGTGAACAGATTTTTGACATGGGTGGCCCTCATGGATCCAGCTGAGTTGGGGATTTAGAAAAAAGGTCTGACTCTAGATTGGAGGACGCGAAGCTTCTCAACAGGACTGCACAGTCAGGTGACAAATGGTGCTCCGGGCCAGTCGAGTGCCAGAAAAGGCCTCTTAATCAATCAGAGGTCACCATGGAGGTTCAGTGAAGACTGCCCCCACCATGAGAGGCAGCCATCTGACAGAACACTCAGAGTGCCAAGCCACAAAGCACACAACCTTTTCTCCTAGTTAGCACAGCACTGCCGCTGTTAAAGTCATCTCATCAGTTCTGAAAACTGGACCACTCACAGCAGAGATGTCTTTCACTTGCTTTTGCTTGTTCATTATGTCAGTAAGTCGAGTGAGCTGTCTTTGACATGTTTAAATTCAATTTGCCAATGTTTATATTTGGTGCCTTGTTATTTTAGATTATTTTAGTCCCTTTAACTTGCTAAGTCATCTACATCTGATCCTGCAGTTCTCTCCATGTCTGGCCTCAGCCCCAGCCTTCAGCCTGTAGCCCCCATCCTTGACACATGGCCATCTGTACTGGCATTTCATGTAGTAAATAAGGGAGTGGAGGTGGTGCACTTTCTGATAGGCCCAACCTAAGGCCAAGCACTCACATTCTCCTCTGCACCCCAAGGCACACCCTCAAACACCCCCTGGGGTTGACCCACACACTGCAAGGTCCCCAAGGGAACATATCAGGCTTAAGGAGTAGCACAGGCCTTCTGTCCTCTGTCCACCCCCCAACCTCCATGCATGTCACTCTACTCTCCTACCATCCACCTCTCCATCTCCCAACATCAATACATTCATCTGTCCATCCCTTCTATCAATCCAAACATACTCTCAGTCTCAAAGACCTTTGCTGTTCACCCATCTGCTCTACTTCTATGCTTGTAAATATGTCTCAATTTAATCATATATCTTCCCATTTGTTAAGTATGTGATTTGTTCATGTTTTGCATTTTTAATTTAAAAAAAGGAAAAAAGCCAAGGCTTCTCAGGGTAATCAAAATACAGCCTCAACCTCACCAGTGCATCTATGTACTTTGGCTTCTTCATTTTTACCGTCTCTTAAATAATCATAATTACATTAGAAAATTTGACGTGTTTCATCCTGACAGTAAAATCATGAATTATCCTTTTACTATACTTGGGTTTGTAACAATACATGTTAGTTGCAAAATAATTACACAACAAGCAGATTGAGAATTGTCAAAGCCAACAGTAGTGCACCAAAACCCATTAAAGCCTACTGAAATTGTGTCACATTGCCATTACACCCGCGATAAAACTGTCAATTCATTGAAAAAAGACCAATCAATACACTCACCAATCACCGGACACCCACAGATCCATATATGTATTCACCCATCCTGACACTCAGGACCTGCATTTGCGCAAACCTTCGGCACATTGATCTATCTGTCTTCCCCGTCTCCCACCATAATAGATGCTTGTGCTGATTCAATCCCCACAGGATACAGGGACATCACACCTAGAAAGAGAAGAAGTAACCTAGGACTGACAGAAACACTGAGAGGACAAAACTAAAAACTAATATCTATTAGCTGAGAACACTGGTGAGATTGGAGAAAAAAATTGAGAACTATTGTGTGACTGAGGAAAAAGAAAGGTTCTGTCAAATGAAGAGACTGGATATTGAGTAGTAAGTATTTAACTGCAAAAAAAAGAGGCAAAGGGTGGGACTAAGACAAGCAAGAAGTGCCAAACAGGGATCGGGCAGATCAGCAGTGCAAACTAGTGTTTCCTGTGCAAGTATTGAGATGCAGATCCCACTTTCCTGGCTCATAATGAGGGCTGTCAGAAGTGTGTGTGTGTGTGTGTGTGTGTGTGTGTGTGTGTGTGTGTGTGTGTGTGTGTGTGTGTGTGTGTGTGTGTGTGTGTGTGTGTGCATGCGTGCGAGTGCATAGGTGAGGATGTTCATGTGGGAGAGATTCACACACATCTGCTAACCTGCTTCTCTAATGGGGTGCAAATGGGCCTTCATTGTTGGGCCTTGCCGACCTGGCTGGAATGACCTGACACGTTCAATGATGACTTCAGCTTCGCATGCATACGGGAACACGTCCTCAGGCTGATGTTTACATTCACATGTAGAATGCCTAATGCCTATGTATAGATCTAGCTCAACAGAATAAGGATCATTTAATATTCTTATTCTTGGAAATTCTATGTATTGTGTTTATAGTACACAATAATGTATGTAGTAATGTAACATTATCTATTGAAAAATAAATGTAAAACTTGAACTCCATGCCTTTCTATTGTTGTCATAAATAATTTCTCCACTTTTAATAGAAACATCGGTTGGATGATGCTATACAGTAGAAGTGCTTAAATCCACACATTTCTAAAGCTGTGTTTTACTAAGCAGCCACAACTCAGTTGAAATGATTTTAACTAGGCGCTCTTGCTGACTTGGAGTTGGGGGATGGGGTTTAACAGGGGGGAGGGGGGCAACACGGGGTCACACAGGAGGAGAACCGGGAGGGAGGGGGTCGCTTTTTCTTTCTCTGCTCTAGGAAAGAAAGGAAGGAAGCCAGAGCAAGACAGAGAAGCCCGAACCAAGTGAGGAGTAATGGATCGCTGGGGGAGGGACTGGAGCAAGAGCGCTGCTTATTGGTAGGCTGTGGATCTCTCCCTGGATGGATTGACTTAACACGGGTCGAATTACACCATTTGCCGTGCATTAGTTTGTTTTTCTCTCCGCCAGGAGAAGTTGACTCATACGAAGCGCACAATATTTTTTTGGGATTACAGCATCACAAAAGGATACAAAATAACCAATTCAAATGAGGTGAGTTCCTTGCATCTACGTGGATATACTTTGTTACGCCGCATTACGCAGTGAAAGTCGAAAACTAGAGAGGAGAAGTCTATGCTGGGATACAAAATATTTCTTCTGACCACGTCGCTATGCTGCTCTGCACAACTGATGGTTGCAGGACAGAAATAGTTCAGTACCGGACTATTTTTACTTATGCTTAATTACATTATATCCATTCATTCCCTTTACGACCGGTAAAATGTATCTGTCCTGCTCGGAAGCATCTTTCAAGCTCTCATAAAGCGGCGTAAGAGAGGGCAAACCAAATCTACAACTGTTTACTCACCTCTTTCTTTGTGAGACAGTTTACCCTCCTATTGAAGCTGTCAGACATCTCTTATTATATTAACTTATATAGTCGCATAACCATAAACCATGCATCACACCAGTCGATTCAAAGTTCTATGAGGATTGTCTAGTACGATTTTAAAAAGCACAGAAATTAGGTTTGTGTAAATCTAGTTTTTTTATTTTTATTCTGGTGAATCATGCTCTCCGCCAGTCTGCACGTCCTCTGTATTTCTAAATCAGCATTAAATCAATGATTGCATGTGAATAGTTCACAGGAACAGCGAGGCGTAGTAACGATAACGCGTCGTTAATGTTTATGTCTTTTCCCTCTGGTTTCGAAAGTTAATAGTAGTAGAAGGGGCTGGTGTATTGGTGAATGAGGGAGGGGGCTGTGTGGTCGTGGCAGAGCTTTGAAGATCAGTCATCAGAGCGCAGGGGCCCGGGGACAGAGACAGAGCAGGCAGTCAAAATGCTCGTATGTGGCGAACGGAGCCTAAATCAGTGCGCAACTGGATAAAAGAAAAAAGTGTGATCCGTGTGGAGCTCACAATAACAGGAATATTATATGCTGGGTGTTTTCCCTTAAATGGATTACCAAAGGAATATGATATTCAGTCGGATTGCCCCATTCATGAGTAAATTCGGATACTCAAGGTAGGTGTCCTCGAATATTTTTAGTTATTAACAAAGTGTTTTTTTAGGATGAACTCTGTTTTGTTTTATTATTAAGATGGACCTTGGATTTAATAGTCTAAACGACATATCACTGCTGGCGTATGTCCCGGGGACTTTGTGGACAGATTTGTAGGAATTTAAACAGCTAACAAATGAGTAGTGTGCGTAGTCTAGATTAAAAGTAAAATATAACGTTACCAATTCAAAAAATATAATTGTGAATGACCGACAGTAAAATCAGAGCCACGCCAGCTAGTGTTGGTCTTTAACAGACCTTTCATGCAGAGAATTGTCCTTATTTTGGTATGGCTAATATCTTCTATTGTGTATTGCTCAGAGTTGTGTTAAATGTCTCAAGGTATGAATGAAAGTGTTTTCTGACATTTCGGCTTCACACAAATCTACTTGAAATAATGAATTGAATATGACTGGACGCACCATGCTGGTAAACACAGGCTATTAAACAATAAAAGACGAGTGGGGCGGGCATTTTGCCTTGAAGGTTGTTGACTGCTCACTCTCTGATTCCTTTAATCTTTTTAATGTATTCCCAATTTCATTATGGTGTTCTTACATTGGATAATAAATTGGAGAAGCGCTCGTAACCTTTTTGGAGGCAGAGCAACACGAGAGCCCAGCCCTGTGAGTGCATTGGATGCTGTGGAGGCAGTTAAAGGCAGTCCCATCACTGTTGTCACTCCACCGCTGTCCCCCGCGTCTTTGTTGTCTTTTGTATGAGTCCTACATGTGGGCTAAAGGGGTCTGAAAAGATTTACCACGGATAAAACTTGAATGCCTTTACGCCTCAGTCCGCACAATACAAGCATTAGAGCCCGGGCTGCTGCAAGGATTGTGTGCGCAAAGCAGGAGCTAAGATCCCCACACAAAACTTGAAAAATTATCAGCGAATGAAGGAAGAGAAACGGGCGATAATAAAGAAAGAGAGGTAATCAGAATGGTTCTTTTTTTGTTAAGGAGGTATGTAAGTGTGAGGAGGCCTGGGTTAGTAGTTTTATGAATTGTTGTACTGTGTTTCTTTATTTAAGAAAAAATGGCCAAATGAGAGCAAACGGATGAACCAAAGAAGCAACCAAAGGGCTTATTCTAAAGTTGTCTCTATAGACTAACCCACTCTGCTCAATTCATTTTTAAGTATAAGTTTCATTTTTATTTAATTTGTACTAAAATATTGTCAAAATTCTATTGGTGTTATATTCTCTCAAACCATTCTTGCCCATTTACGGAAATAAAGACAGAGCTAATTTGTAAACCAGATGTGTACAATTCCCTGAAAATCTGGAGTCTCTGTCACAGAGATAGGAGAATCCCATCTTAGTTACAGAAACAACAAACTTGATATTGGAAGGAGCACCATTCTCTGACCAGGTCAAACATCAGAACCAGCCGATGGTTCGTTGACAGCACAGCTGGCTGATGTGTCTCACTTCGCCTCACTGGCCACAGGGTCAGAACTCAGCGACCAGAACGATCACCGTTAACCTCCACTACAGCTGGCCGTGACCCCGGAACAACCACCATTAAACCATACAGCCTTATGGTTGCCCTAAATTGCTGCTCGGAAATCAGTTTGTTCAGTGCTAAATTGGTTGAGTGATAAAAGTTTGGCCCTGTGTGCAGCATTTGGAGTCAATGTGTTTATGTAGTTTGCTTTGTTCCATCAGAACACCCTTTTATGAGCCCCCAGAACAGCTCTCCTGAATGTAGCTCCACTGATCGGGGGTGGGGCTCTATTGTGTTGACTTGCCCAAAGCCCCTTTTGTTTCTTGGTCACACCTGCAGCTCAGCCCCTTTGTGCCCTACTATAGCAGAACTACTGCTGAGAACAGCCTTTCTCCTGTTTCACTCCTCCTCTCGCCAAGGTAGAGAAGAAAGGGAGGGAAGAAAGGTTTAGGGTGGCACAGACCTCTCCTTCTGCCAAGTCTCTGAAGCAACAAGTCCAACCAAGCCCCTCAGAAGTGATGCTTATGTCACACGTTATTTGTGAAGTGGGGAAAGGAGTGGTAATCATTTCTGGGTGTGGGTGGCTGCTCTAATCATCTGGCCAAGTCACTTGTGGCTGCATCTTGATTATTAGAACCACAGTTGAGAGTTGAGATATCCATGTTATAGGACATATCCAGTTTTGGAGAGACAGTGAAATGCCTGGAAATTAACTCCTGGGCCATCTGATATCCTGTGCTTTTAGGTTTAGAGCTCAGTATGGTACAAGATGACAAGTCAAGCAGCCTCAAGCAGCAGCAGCTATTGTTCTACTATCCATCACACCCACACACAGTTTACGAAACCTCACGCACCACTGTTGTTAGCCATCCGTTTATTAGTCCCAATTCCTCCCAATAGGACTGCCCTGCTAAAATACATCCATCCAGTGTTGCAGTGGAGGAGAGGTTATGGCTGACATATGCCAGTGAAAGCACAGCTAAGAGGAGAATATGTGTTAATCTGTCATTTAAAGCTTGGAACGCTAAATCTTCAGCTATAACTACCAGAATTGGGCTACAGACCCCTACACCCACGATCAGCAGAAATAACAATCCACCAGACCCCCTCCCTCTCTCCCCTCCCGGTGTTTAACACCGTGGGCCAGAGCCAACAACATCAGCAGTGAAAATGCGTGGTTGTAGGACATTGAAAAGCCTGTAATAACAGAGGTAGAGTGAGGCCAGGCAGAATGGCAGTAAGTTGCGTGAGAAGCCCAGCGTCTCTAGGCTTGTTGAGACCTATATGTGCATGCACGCACAAATGCACACACACACACACACACACACACATTGGAGGGCAGGAACCAGAGAGCGCAAAGGAATAGTCAATAGAAAACATGCTGGGCTCACTAGAGATTGAGAAGTAATTTTAGATTGCTGACCTCTGGATGTCTTCTGTTTCTGTTTTACATTAAAGTTTCTGAGGAAAGCCTTCGCCTCCGCAATATGGCTATTACCATGCAAGGAATCATGGGAGCTGAGCTTCTGCTTATGGTTGGAGTCTTTTTTCTCCTGAATTGTTTAGCGGGGGAGAATAGCAGGAAAAAGTGGCGTGCATGTGTGTGCTTACGAAGAGTCAACATAGAGCAGGACTCTAAATTCTGACAACCACGGAAATGATTTACCTGTGAACACTGCCAAGTTTGGGCAAGAAGCACACCCCGCAGCCTGTGTGATAGCACTATAGAAGTGGAATGTGAAGCTTGGTTTATTTACCTTTCATTGCTCTTCTTTTTTTGCTATGGTTTGTGTGTTTGGTATCTATTCCTGTTGCAGGTTTTTCCTAGAAACTCAGCAATTTATTGCTTGGGTTTTAATACAGCACCTTTCTTGGTGCGAGAGCGTCTGAGGTAGTAAGCAGGTAGTAAAAAAATAGCTGCAATGCTTTTACGGAACAGCACTGTCCCTCTTTGCAGAGCAGCATCATCACTTCTCGTTTAGATTAAGGTGCTGACAGTTGTTCTTTTTGTATAGATCTGGGAGCCCATGTGCATAGATCTGTGGATCGTTTATGTCCGGAGATTCATTTGTATCTAGATTAGAGTGGTTGCACTAGCACCATTGATGTTTGTAGTTATAGGAAGAGAAAACAACCTTTTGCCCTCATTCAAGTTTTCTATTTTGTCAAAACATCAAACCCGTAATTTAACTATTAAGTAATTAAGTCTTTGGTGAGGCCTTGCGTTACTCAATCATAATGACATCGCTCTTTCAAAGGCCTCAGTATCCCACGGAGTGCTGAATAGCCATGATTACACACTGTTGATGACTAAAACAGGCTGGCATTAGTCTGATTCCATCTCCACCACTTCCATTTTTTTAGTGACACATCATCATACAGTAGCCGTTCAGACCGAAATTGGATTTTGTATTATTATTATTATTATTATTAGTGCGCTGTGTCAACAGCTTTACGGCAGTGGAGCCAGGTTCTACTTGACATGGCTATGACCATGTGTGCTATAGTTGATTTAGTGTTTTAACCATATGTGAGATTTAAAAATCCCAAGTTCTACAAAAAGTGACCAGATTGTGAGTTACAAAGTTCTCACATGGCTACAGTGATATGGTAAAGTCCATAGATTGCATTTGCTAGCTGCTGATCTGCCATGCTTCCTGTGTGGATCAATCAAAGCACTAATGGCTTGGCAGACAGGGCTCACAGACAGCACTGGAGCAGGTGTGCTTTGGGGCTAATTGAAAAATGAGTCAATACTGTGTGTGTGTGTGTGTCCATGTACTCTCAGTCTTACACCATTTGAAAGAGTGATTATATATGTGCGACCGTGTGTGTGTGTGTGTGTGTATCCCAGTGCGTTCCCAGCTAATCCATCCCTCTGCCTGTGTGACGTCTCTCGGTAAATTGTTTATATCCGTTCAGGCTTTGCCTGCATGAATAATTTGTTTGCCTTATAAATATTTGAATGTACACCGATCATTAATATGCACAGACACCGTCTGTCTCTAAAGCACTCCTCCACGCACTAACATACACACTAAACCCCTGCCACTCCCACAATAAATTATTACCAATGTAGTTGCTGATGTATCATGTCTACAGTCAGATGCTGTACAAAAATTACTACTATGTCAAAACAACTGTACGTGACTAGATCCTCATAACACAAAGAGTGAATCGCTTTGCACTGCAATAAAGCGCACCAGCTATAAGGAAAGGCTAGAGCAATAACAGCCAAGAGAGCGCTAATAGAAGTCAGCTAAGGTCAGAGCAGAGGCTACACTAGTGATGGTGATGAAGTTGCAATGTGCTGATTAGTGTTGAGCCTGGCCCAGGACAAACCAATCAGAGCACAGATGTACAGAGACAGCAGGCCTGCCACGCTTCTAACAGAGTGGACTTCCGCTGCATCCAACACACACTGAGACACCCCACTGGTCAGTTGGCTGACCTTCCCTTAGACAGCAGATGTAGGGAGAGGTAGAGGGGAAACGCCAAGCACTGCCACTGAGAGCACAGTCATCATGAATGTGTGTGTGTGTGTGCGTGCGTGCGTGTGTGTGTGTGTGCTGTATGTTTGTATTTTACTAACATATTGGATATCGACAAGAAAAGAAATCCTTCACTGCTGAATGTCTTGTTTCATTGTTCTGATCTTAACAAAGGGTTAGGATTTGACATTAAATACTACAGTTTGCAGCAGTGGGTTCAATATAACATGAACCGTATTTCATGTAAAGTAACATACTCATGCCTTTTGTGTATGTTTCCAGGTAACATCTCCACTAGTGTGAAACAGGAAGTGTCGTCTGTGAGCAGCCATGGGCCAGAGAGCTGTGCTTCTGCTCAGTGAGCTGCTGCTGCTGCTGATGACAGCCTCACGCACTCTCCTCGCAGTCAGCTTCCCTGAGGACACTGTACCCCTTGATGTCGTTGACGCACACTGTGAGTACACGCAAGCAAATTAACTCAGCAGAGACAGGGGTAGAGATTACAATTACTGAAAAAGTCAACAACTATCCTTAATATACACTTTTTACTTACTCCAGTCACACATGGAATAAAGACAAATACCGGCAGCCTTTTTCTTCTAGTCGTGTCAGCAGTTCAGACACAAGCCTGTCATATCCGTAGTAATAAAATCAATCTGCTATATGGTCAGTTGTAGCTTTAAGTGGATTTCATTTTCATCTTAAGACAGTACAGTAACAGTAGTGTGTGTGTGTGTGTGTGTGTGTGTGTGTGTGTGTGTGTGTGTGTGATATCTTTATAGTTTCACGGAGATACCCTGTGTTCAGAGGCAGGCCCTCTGGCAATGAGTCACAGCATCGCCTTGACTTTCAGCTTATGACCAAGATACAGGACACACTGTTCATTGCTGGCAGGTAAACTCAACATGCACACACTATCTCTCTCTCTTTCTCTTTCACACATCCCCCACACCAATATACTCAGTCACTCCTTGGCAGGTAAACAGTGGCGTAAGCGGGGGAAAAAGCTCTTAGTGTTATTGGATCTTTGGCTTCTAGGCCTGTATCTGATGTATATGGCCAGTATTGATCCAGGAAAGACGTCTATCATGCCAGCCTGACGCTCTGTCAGGGATTTCTTGGCATCTTTACATGTCTTTTTTGGTATTTATGGGCACTGGGATTAATTTGACCACCAGCACTAATATGGTTGCAGGAAATCACCTCGACATCTATAGTATAAAAGTCCCACCTCTGGAGCCCCTGTAATCACTACCACATGCCACTGCTGACAGGTGGATCCTCTATTGCCAGTTTGGGATATTCACATGTTTTTCCTAAAAGTGATGCAAAATGTTGGTCTCTGTGTGTTGATAAAATTTGATCCCAATTGCATCCATCCATCTTCATCCGCTTATCCGGGGTCGGGTCGCGGGGGCAGCAGCTCCTTCCAACTGGCTTTATTAAATGGTTATAAATGGTTTTAAATAACTTAAATAACCTAGACATTTAATCAAAAAGTTGTTGTCATGTAAAATGGTGAAGGCATAATACAGACATTTGAATTAACTATATTTTAGTTTTCAATTTTTACAGGATATTGGTTTAAACCCATTTTCCTCATATATTATACTACCACAAACCAAAACGTTGTGTGCAAGAAGAGCCTGAAACCACAATAAATTAGGTCCTCTAATCTAAGTACAGTTCAGAAAATATTCACATCAAATCTCATAATGGCAAAGAAAATTAGGAAAACAATGCAAATGAGCTGCCGATTATGCACCAGATTCCCCCTAAGAATGTAAAAAATGGCAAAACCACACAGTAAAAAACATAGTAGTGTTGGAAAAATGTTATTTTTAAAGCTAGAATTAATTTTTAATCAAATTCTTACCCTTGGATTAATATTAAAAATAAACACAGATTTTTTAAAAACTGAAAATGCCCTGACTAGCCCTGATTATATTTTGTATAAGTGTATTCCATATTGTGCTATGTAACTTAAGTGTGTCTTTTGTTGTCTGTCCACAGAGATCAGGTGTACCTAGTCAGTCTGAGAGAATCCTACAGGAATGAGATAATTCCCTACCGGGTAAGATTCTCACCACAAGCTCTGTTTCTCAATCCACAAACACTAAAAGGGCTCCATAGAAAATACAGAGCCATTCATCAACAACTGGACAGGTTATAAAATGAGAGAGTGGGAAAAGGGAAGACTGTGCACGCGTGTGCTTGGGTGTATGTGTGTATTTACTGTGCTGTGCATGTGTCTAATGCACCATGTTGGTTTTTACAGAAGCTTACATGGCGATCGGGCCAAGCTGACAGAGAGATGTGTGCTGTCAAGGGAAAACACAGAGTATGTATTAAAAATCATTCACCTCGCTCCTTTTTGTTTTATATTCCACCACACGGACAGAGACTTAAACTGTGAGCAGAGAAGCCGGCTGCCTCTCAAAACACCGCTCTGTATTGTGTGTCTGGTTTCAGGACGAGTGCCACAACTTTATCAAAGTGCTGGTTCCGCGAAACGATGACCTGGTGTTCATCTGTGGTACTAACGGCTTCAACCCCATGTGCAGATACTACAGGGTCAGTATCTAGAGCCAGGACCTGCCCTGCGTCTTTCACAAGTCAAAGTTTGCATGCTCAGATGTGCACAAAGGCACAAACACAAAATCTGGTATTGTGTTAATGTCATGAACGTAATTTAACAATCCTTTATTTTAAATGCCTTTCAAATAAATTTGACGAGATTTGTTTGTTTCATGTGCATGCTAGTGTTTCTATGTGTATATTTTCCCTGTGTCCCTTGACAAAAAATCCTTTAATGTGTGGGTGATTGTTATGCTCCCTTCAGCTGGACAACCTAGAGTTTGATGGGGAGGAGATCAATGGACTGGCACGATGCCCATTTGACTCCAAGCAAACCAATGTTGCCCTTTTTGCTGGTATGGGTCAAACACACACCCACACACACACATAGTTAGTCTTGCTGAAGAAGAACTAATGTGTTCCTACTTATGCTCTCATTATCACCTCTGTGTCTTTGCCACAGTAAAACTGTGCCTGCAGCGATAACAACTCAGCCACTTAAGCCTTATAAACGAAGAGAAACAACAGAGAATTGAGGATCAGTGTATCCTAGTTTTTGTTGACTGTACTCCTTGTTGTTTTTCTTGTTCCCTTTTAGAAGGGAAGCTGTATTCCGCAACTGTAGCTGACTTCCAGGCCAGTGATGCTGTCATCTATCGCAGTATGGGTGATGGATCAGCCTTGAGGACCATCAAATATGACTCCAAATGGCTGAAAGGTAAGCAAATGCCACATCATCACTCAATCTTAATTTCTCTCTCCCCTTGCTTTCCTGTAGATTCATGTGTCTACCTGCCAGCTAGCTAAATGCCCATGGTGCTTTAGCATGGTGTATGTATGAACGTGGCTGTCAGAGCTGTTTTTGGAGCGATAGAGAGCTCTCCTGCCTCGCCAAGCTCCATGGAGATATGGCCTGTTCTCTCCCAGGCAATCTAGGTCACCCCCAGTCATATACAGCCTGGTACAAATCCCTGAAATATTCAGCATGCACAGTGGTGGTGACGGTGCAGAAATACACTTCAACTCTCTGCCTCTGTCTCTCCCCCAGAACCTCATTTCCTGCACGCAGCAGAGTATGGGAATTACGTGTACTTTTTCTACCGAGAGATTGCAGTGGAGCACAGCAATCTGGGCAAGGTAAGACAGCGCACCTGCCGTTTATAATACATTACATATGCCACACAGATACAGTATGCAGGCCTTTATCCAAAAAAAGGCTTACACTTCCCTCAGTGCATGTGTTTCTGCCACAAATGGCCCCAGTGGTAATGGGGCCCATTCAAGCGATGACAGTACATCGCATTAGAATGCACGAGAAATTTCAACAGCCAGTGTTTTGCTGGGAATGTTCTACTAATGTAAAACCATTACACAGTGCGAGGATTTGTCTCCTGGAGATTGCACACTCTGTGTCTGTTTCTCCCCATGACGTACACACACATGCAGAGGGAATTAGGATGTTCTATGTTTGAGGCCAACTTCAGATTTGACCATGCCTCATCCTGAGCTGGTCTGGCTGAGCCACAGGAAGCCAGCATCCTCCATCAGCCACAAGTCAATTAATATTTCAACCCAACTAATGCTTGTGTGACACCTGGCCTCTGATGGGGGTTTGCACTGGTAAATTATTAAAACTGTCAAAGCCAACTGCTTCACACACTTTATTTATACTTCCAAGCCTTGGTAATATGTGCAATCAAACAGATATTAAAATGGTGCTGCATTAGGCTGGTCAAGGATGGCCATCCTCCTTCTGTTTTAAAAAAAAAAAATTATACTCCAGTCAAAGTGAACAATCTCCATACACAAAGTTAAAGATGATATTGTGTGTTTGTTAAGTCGTCTGTGCTGAGTTGCTACAGGATGGAGAGATGCATTATTCAACATGTTGAAGTGTTTTTAGTGACGTTCACTCAGCTGCCTTCCTCTTCCACCCGCCTCTGTCCTCTCTTAAACCCCTGTTCCTCTCAGGTTGTGTATTCTCGTGTGGCCCGGATCTGTAAGAATGACGTAGGTGGGTCACAGCGGGTGCTGGAGAAGCACTGGACGTCTTTTGTGAAGGCGAGGCTAAATTGCTCCGTGCCGGGGGAGTCCTTCTTCTACTTCGATGTGCTTCAGTCCATCACTGACATCATCAACATCAATGGAGTTCCCTCAGTGGTGGGTGTGTTTACCACACAGATGAACAGGTAAGTCATGGCGGCAGTTAGTTGTTGAATTGCAGAGGGCATAAGTAAAAAGATTGGTGGTCAAACATTGACGTTACATTGATGTATTTCTTTCTCCACAGTATCCCAGGGTCAGCAGTGTGTGCCTTCTCCATGGTCGACATTGAGAAAGTATTCTGGGGCCGGTTCAAAGAGCAGAAGACTCCTGACTCTGTGTGGACTCCATTTCCAGAGGAGAAGCTGCCCAAACCTCGGTATGGATTGAACTCTTTTCTCCCTCATTCATTTTCCCACATTCTAAACCTTCCAAAGCATTCAGGGCCAAGAAGGCAAAACAGAAAAGAAATGTTAAAAAAATAATTTTTAAACAGATTTTAAAAGTGGCTTTTCATTGAGCAGGTGGCGCTTGACTCAGCAGCTGTTTACCACCTGTCATTTACCCCACTTTTCTTAACCCTTTGTCCATGTTAAAGCCAGTGAAATCAAATATTTTTCACTAGTAAGGGACCAGGTTATTAGCTTTGACCTAGCACACACATTCACCATCTGCTGATGATTAAATAATTAATATGGCATAATTAAACACGTGTTGCATATTTAACCTGTTTACAATGAGCACGTATATTTGTAGCTCTGCTCTGTGTCCAAAACACAAAGTCCACGAAGCACCTCATTACCCCAGTAAATCATTGATGGAGGATAACCATGCATATGTATATTTTATGTTTCCAGCTGAGGCCTTTTTGTGATCCTAATAAGCACCTGCTCCTCTCCCCCACCCTCTCATTGCACTTTTCATCCATTTCAGCTCACGTTATTATTACTCCCTCGTGTGCTATCATATGGACTGATCTTTGACCTTTTGCCCTCTCTGCATGTGCACCCTCTATCCTAGGCCCGGGTGCTGTGCAGGTCATGGTCCAGCTGCGTCCTTGAAGAGCTCCATCGAGTTCCCGGACGATACCCTGCAGTTCATCAAGTCCCACCCCCTCATGGACACAGCTGTGCCTTCTATCGGGGATGAGCCTTGGTTCACCAAGACCCGTGTCAGGTAAAAGCAGAAGCAGATTAGGGATGGGTATGGGCCATTGCCATACCACAGTTTTGGTACGGATACCTTAATTTTAAAAACAAATTAATTTCAATGTTAACCAAATATGCTAAACTTTTCTCATTGCATTAGTGTTTCATACTGTCTTATCACAAGCAGCTATATCAAATCTTGATAAAAACAAAGTTGTATCAAGATATGAACAAAGAATAAGTAAACCTGACGGAAGAATCTGCCCGAGCATTTGATGCAATGTCTCTTAACTTACTGTGTCCTCTGTAGGTAAACAGTCAGGATGATGATATAACAATGCACACTTAAATGGAATAAAAAAACAGTTTGACCTTTAGTAACTCAAGAGCCGCATGTATTCAAAATGGCCTCTCCTATTTGAAACCTTACTGCGAGTAACACATGCTTCTCTGCTGTGTGTGAAGGTACAGACTGACAGCGCTGGCTGTGGACAATGAAGCTGGGCCTCACAAGAACTACACAGTTGTGTTCATCGGGGCTGAGTCAGGGGTTGTCCTCAAGGTTTTGGCCAAGACCTCCTCTGTGTCCCTGAATGACAGCCTGCTTTTGGAGGAGATAGATGTCTTCAACAGGGCCAAGTAGGGATACATGCACTTTTCACCCTCTCTCTGTCTGCTTCTGTTCTCTTTTTCTCTTTCCCTTCTGTCTTCTGGCAGAGGAGTCAGCAACTCTTAAAGTGAAGCTTCCTGGCACAGATGGCAGTCTCTGTCTGCTTTCTGTGCATGCACAGTACGTGTCGAATATTTTTCTTTTGTGTTTATTTGTGCACGTGGATGTGTCAGAGGTTAAAATCTTGTTAAGCTGTGAGAAAAAGCTTTATGTGACTTCTTCACCTAACAAGTGATTATATCTGCTCAGACTGAAACAGTAGACAGACTTATCTGATAAACCTCTGATCAGGTTTCTCGTTTCCCTTCCCAGGTGCCTGTCTAACCGCGAGGATGACAAGCGTGTCCTCTCGCTGCATGTGGACAAAGACGCACACAGCCTGTATGTCGCCTTTTCAAGCTGTGTCATCCGTGTTCCCCTGAGTCGCTGTGAAAGGCATTCTTCCTGCCACAAGTAAGTGACGCACTAATGCACGGTTGGTCATAGGTTTGTGACTTTATTGTTATGTTTTTCAGTAAATGTCATAAAGAGAATGATAACAGCTTCACCTCATGTCTTGTGGTTAATGTTCAGACAGTCACAAATGACTATAGTGAACTTCCCAGAATTATTAAACCCGCTGTTCTGATGATGTGTGTGCGTGTGTGTTTGTACGACACCAGGTCCTGCATTGCATCAAGGGATCCTTACTGTGGCTGGAAGCCTCATGGAGCCTGTGAGAGGATACAGCCTGGTGTTATGTGAGTTCAAGCCTCAGCTGCAATATGAAGTGCAAATATTATAGATGGAAAACTGAGAGAATTTTTGCAACTATATGATTAATCTCTCTGTCTATTTATCTCTTCTTTGCTCTCTTTTCAGGACTGGATACGAGCAGGACGTTGAATTTGGAAACACTGCCCACCTGGGAGACTGTCAAGGTACGAATTTCATCTCCTTGCCATGCCATCTATCCTGAGACACACACACACACACACACACACACACACACACACACACTGACACACATGTACACAATCGAAACACAAACTCATCTTCACACACACCATGAGCCTGCACACTCACACCAGTAACCACTCCAGTAACCTGCCCCTACATAAGTCTATGTGCAGTATTAACACACACATCTGCATACAGTACATGACCACCTGTAACTTATGCCGCTTGTGAGGCAGAAACATGGACATGTACAATTTAGGGCCATGTTCAGCTGGTGCAAATGGTAGAGGTCTTAAGATTTCTGATGGCCAGAAAATGTGCCTTAACTGATTTTACTTTTAAACATCCGTCCCTTCATTTGTACCAACTAAACATGACCCAGGCTGAACCTCAGTATTGATCAGAACCAGAGGGCCTCTAATGACTCCAGTGAGAAAAAGACACTGCTAACGAGTGCTTTATGTCTTTATTATTAAACCAACTAAATAGCACTCTTAGTGTCGCTTAGCGATTTTAGTTTTTAGTTTTTACTTCTGAATTCCGTTACACTGATTTCTTGTCCTTTTTAATTCTTTTAGCGTTTTTGGGCACTACATCAGCGCCAGATTACAAATCATTTGGCGACCCTACCTCTGGTTAGTTTGATCTTTTACTCAAATGGTTTCTTTCCTTGAGTTCAGCATCTCCAACCCTGTCTTTTCACCAGTGCTACCATTCATCTTTTCTTACCAAACACCTCCTGAATGCTAATTTTACCTGCTTCATTTTCATCGTCACAAACAAATTCACCAGGCAACATTGGTGCTCTATCTCAGCCCAGATTCTCTTCCTCCTTTTCACTCATCACTTCCTGTTCTGATCCCTCCTCTCTTTTGCACGTCCACCCACCATCCCATGGCATTCTTACTGTTGTGTACCAACTCCTCTTTGAACCTCAGTATCCTCTCTTTTTTCCCCTTACAAATTGTCTAAACAACAAAGAGAAATATGCTTTCATTGGTCTGTGTATGTGAAAATACTACATTTTTAAAACTGATATAAAGTTTATTTAATATTTTTGCAGACACTAACCTTTAAAAATTACCCATTGCCCATGTCTACTAACCAGGATGGGATGATAACAGTATGCTTTACCCACGTCTTCACAGTTTGTTAACAATTTGTTTGTCACCACAGACATGGAGTTTTCATCAGCGCCAGTCACTGTCCACACCAGTGGGCCCATACTCCCCCCAGTACTCATACCCACTCAGAGACCCAGCTCAGAGCCTGGTCCAGAGCTCTACGGCTCAGGCTTTGTGCTGCAGGATGACCCAGCCACCTCCCATTCTTTAGACTCTATCCCAGGGGGCCAAGAGGGTAAGGCCCACAGGGAGGCAGCTAGCACGTTGCATTGAGTCTGATCTGATAGTTGCCAACACCTCTCACTAAGCCACACAAATGTGAAGTCACACATAGGCTCAGATATGCAAATACATATGTGCACACAATGACTGCTATTCATTAGATAACATGGTAAATTTTAATCTAGTCTTTCTTTTTTCAAATATACATTTTCATACATAATTTATGTTAAACATATACTTTAATGTTACCATTGTTTTCTATCCTTTAAATTGTAATTTTCTTATGTTCTTTCTTTTGAATTATTTCTTCCTAGTTTTCTAATCATTAAAACTTACACTCACTGTTCTCATAATATTCCTTTAAAATCTTTTGTTTGGATTTAGCTTCTGCCAGTATATTTTTTACTCTAGCTCTAGTAACAGTTTACCCTGGCTAGTAGATCATTGACTGGGCCTTCTCTGCCACATCACTATTGTGGCTGCACGGTGGATGACTAACTCTTTCAATGTCTGTGGTTACTAACAAACTTCCAGTAGAGCAACACCTGGAGGGCAAAAACGGCTTCTCTTTCCTCTGAACAACTTGCAAAAAGTTTGATTTGTCTCTCTATCTCAGATAAGAGTGCACTCCTAACTCTTTTGGTACCGGTTAAACGCATGACAAAAAGCCTCTAGTGGAGTGTGGATCAAGGAAACACTTTTAAGTCTCCCCCTCTGAACTAACATAGCACTGCTTCTTATAGATGGTGAAATGGATGTGGGTACCTAACAGCTTCTGGCAGTTTTCACCATATTTCTTCTTCATCTGGGTTTAGATTAATAGGAATGTGTCAATATTTATGGAATTTGGTTGTGGTTAACTGGCTACCTTGTATGGGGGTGAAAGCAGAAAATCATGCATGATTGTGTTCACACACAGATATGCACATTTCTGCTGTTGAATGGGAAAGTACACTTCACTGAGCACTTTGACTCTTTTCATCAGGAGGTTCACCAATGCTTTAATGTTTTGTAGGTGTTTGGGATATTCAAGCGGGTGACACCAACCAGATGGTTCACATGAACATCCTCATCACCTGCGTGTTTGCTGCTTTTCTCATGGGTGCCCTCTTGGCTGGTCTGATTGTTTTCTGCTACCGAGACTCATTTCTCCGTAAACCAAGACATGTCCACAAGGATGCAGAGTCTGCACCGTCCTGCTCCGACTCCACTGGAAGCTTTGTCAAGCTCAACGGCCTCTTTGATAGCCCTGTAAAGGTACAGCCATAAAACCAGCTCCAATGCTACGTCAAAGTCTTTTGTGGAAAGGTGTGATTGAACAAGCTGTGAAATTGTGTCTAATCTCTTTTGATTTTATTGTCACGTTCTTAGGAGTACCAAACCAACATTGATTCTCCCAAGTTGTACACCAATCTGCTGAGCAACAGCAAAGACCTGAATACACCCAACGGTGACACTAAGACCATGATCCTGCGGGATGGCTGTCAGCCCCCTGAGTTGGCTGCCCTGCCTACACCCGAGTCCACCCCTGTGCTTCAGCAGAAAGGCCTGCAGCCCATCAAAAACCAGTGGGAGAGGGCTCACGGGAAGGCTAGTGGGCCCCGTAAGGAGTCCAACTCATCAGTCAAGAGTCCTCAGTTCCTTCTTTCTTCTCCTGCTCCTCCTAATTCCAACACCCATCACCCTCACCTCGCCCTGGGACACTCCCACATCCCCAGCGCGGTTGTTTTGCCCAATGCCACACATGACCACCCTAACCATGACAATGGAGATGATACACTGCCACATTCATCTGAAAAGAAGCCAGATTCTAAGGGAAGTAGGAAAGACCAGAAGAGGTCTGTGGATGCCAGAAATACCCTAAATGACCTTTTAAAACACCTTAACGACTCTGTGGCTAGCCCCAAGGCCGTTCATCAAGAGGGATCAGGGCCCCGCCCAAGACAACAGCTCACACTGGAGCCCATGGAAGAACTAACTGAAGTACCCCCCATGGTGCCTAGCCGTGAGGCTTCCCTGTACTCTCCCTCTTCCTCCCTGCCAAGGCACAGTCCCACCAAGAGGGTTGATGTGCCCTTGCCCACCACTCCCACCACACCAACGGGCAGCCTGAGCATGGGGGGCACCCTGGAGAGGCAAAGAGGGGGTTATCAACTCCACCGGAGTGCCTCTCATAGGCACTCCTTATCCACCTCACCAAATGGGGTAACCATGGGAGTGTCTGTGTCTCGCCAACACAGTATGAACAGAGGGGGTTACATGCCCCCAACACCCCCCTCCAGACTTGACTCTCATGGCGGAGTGATGGGGGCAGGAGGAATGCACTCAGCCCACCCATCCTCTGTATCCCGACAGAGCAGCTACAGTGGGCATTGCTCACTCCCTCGCACAGGGCTTAAACGGACCCCATCGCTAAAGCCGGATGTGCCCCCTAAACCCAATGGGTTTCCACCACAGACTCCACAGATGCGAGTGGTCAATAAGTACAGTTATTAAAAGAGTATGGACACTTCTGAGTGAGCTCTTGGCCTTGACTGTAGAGCTTTGAGCCCTGAGGGCTTTTGGAGGGGGGGGGGGCTATGGAAGGGGTAAGGCCTAGTGTGTTTGTGTATCAACTTGAGGTGTGTTCCCCCTTTAAATGATATGCACATTCACTCACACTAAAAGGGAAATTCACACATGTGGCCAAAGATACTCCTTGGGGCTTTTTTTCTCCCTCCCTTGTCACGGTAGCCACAGGATATGAACAGTGGACAGTGGTGAATCTGCTGCTCCCCATTGTATCTGGGCTTGGGTGTTGCCCGTTCCCATTTTAGGTACAAGGTTTAGGACACTTGCTGGGGCCACTACTACATCTGTGCGTGTGGTACCAGGTTAAAAACAGTGGAATACTTGAAGAATGGGTCTCATTTGTCACTGCCCTAGAGCACTGTCTTCCCACTAATGTGAACTGAACAAAGAGGAGAGGTAGATCATGCCTTTGTTAGTAAGATGGCTGGGGGCAGAGGAGAGGAAACTCAAAAATCAGATGTGTTGCAATGTGTTTTGCTTAATATACATATGACCACGAACAGCTGAATCAAACAGCAAGTGAACAGAAACAGTTAGTGCAAATGAATGTGTGAATGTGTTGGTTGACTGGAATGCAGGTTTGTGTAAAGGAAGTACACATATTAGGCCTTCACACTTAATTATCAAGAGTGGCGCCACATGGCAGAGGATGCACCTTAACACCTGTCAAAGACCTAAGACACTGTCTCTCATTTCAACAATATAATCTAGTCTTTGGTCTAGTATCAACCCATCTGAACCAAGCTTAAACTATATTTTTGTGGTAATTAGGTTAGGCTGAGGTGAAGCTGGTCATGCTGGATGTATACTGGGACAGGCACTCTGTAATTTACTTGGAAATTTTACTTATTACATTTGCTGCTATTGCTTATAGACATAGGTGTTTGTCTTTGATTTTTTTCTCTACCAGACTAGGATACTCCTAAGGGCCTGCACATCTGTGTGTGAGTGTGTGTGTGTGTGTGTGTGTGTGTGTGTGTGTGTGTGTGTGTGTGTGTGTGTGTGTGTGTGTGTGTGTGTGTGTGTGTGTGTGTGTGTGTGTGTGTGTGTGTGTATGTGTCATAATGCAACAGAGGCCAAGAAGTACCGTTTTGAGCAACCAAACGCACTGGTATGACTGATACATGGGAAATAATGCTTCTTCCCAGGACGGAAACCTCCACTGCCCCTTTGTAGGAATTTTAATGGTGGTTCAAGAGACTTCTTTCTTTATGTAGCAATGGTATTAAGACAAAACATACATTTCTCATCTCATTCTATAAAAGAAATTTAAACAAAATGATTTGCCTTTATAATGTTTTACTGTGTTATTTAAATAATTTACCATATGAAACTAAAGCATCACCAATGGTTTAGCCCATGTACATGAATTCAACATTTCAGGGCACTTCTCTTCTGTTAAACTTGTGTGTCTCCTAATAGAATAACATTAGAATTTCCTCATACATTAATCCTATTAAAGGTATATTAAACAGACCCTAGAACAATACATGGATGTATCACCTCTGTCATCTGCTGTACTGGTCCTGTAGCCTGTGTTCCCTGTGCAGCTTCCCTGCAAGTGACCAGTGTACAATCAACACAACATTTACCAATGTGTCCAAATGAGTCATGCTGGGAATGACAAGATCCTGTATATACTTAAATACTATAAATAAGGAGTATAAATATTTTTAGGCAAGTGAACCTGAATCTGTGCATTGTGTGCCTTGTTCACAAAATGAACTACCACAGTATATAATATTGGCAATGTCAATTGGTCCTCTGTATGTTACTGTCATATTCTATATAAACTATATAAGCAATTTCAAAATCAGCAGGATGTGTTGTAATATCACCACCTAATCCAAATGGAAGTAATGTGGAAAACAGATTGACTGGCAAACATTCCACTTGTGAATGCTTGTTGTACAAAAGGACAGTCAAAAACATTTATTTGGGGTATAAATCAATTTTTCTCCTTTACTGCTGGTGTTGAAAAGAATGGTGTTAATCTACCACATTGAGGTGCCATGCAGTGAATGTATTTTCTTGACAGTGGGATGTAGGATGGTTAGGCTTTGTACTGTGGAGCAGTCAGCTCAATGAAGCACATCCTGCCCACAGCCAATGTATTCACACAGTGTTCACGTGAAACCTGTCTGTTGGCATGGGCGGCGGTCACGCAGAATCTGTAATTCCCCTTGATTGAGATGACAGCAATTGTTTCTATTGGCCAGAAGGGACGACTGAGGGATCATTTCTCTTAGCAATGGGTACAATATTAGGGTGACATCTGCAATCCTATCCGAGTGTCAGTTGCCTGTTTAGCCCAAAGCCACATTTTGTTTACAAGTGATGATTGTATGTAAAGACTTTCTGCCTGTCATCTAACCAGTGTTTGGGCTCTCTTTTCTACTCGACACATGCACACACTGACATCACAAATATACACTCAACATACACTGCTCAACTGCCTTGTACATTGCAATTTGAACTGGGTCTTTCTGTTGCAATCTAAATTGAAGCCTTTACATTTCAGTTTGAGCTTGGTGTATGTGCAGATGAACAGGATTATGTCATGTAATTTTGATTTAAATACTGTGCAACATGGCGATGCAAGGCCAGCTGTATATATGATCTCCAGAGTATTTGAGCGTGTAGATATGTTGTAAAGTTGTACTGTGAATGTGTAAATAATAATGATGGTCTTTGTTTCATGATATTTTTTGTTGATTTTTTTAACACGGCATGTATAGTTGAAATAAAACATTACTGCACAGAAGGAGTAGTCTTGGGGTATTTGTCATGTCAAGGACTTGGCATGTAGCCTGGTTGGATTTCATAAGTTAAGGCCTAATTTTATGACATGTGTTTCTAGTGTGAGCAAGCATGAAGAGGCGCTGCAAAGAGTTAAAAATCAGTAGTGCCTTGTGAATCCAGCCTAAGAGATGTATGAGATGTATTTGTTATTTACAGAATGACTTTGGTGGTGCTAATACTGTATGTGTCCTAGCTGAGCTCTGTGAGCTGACTATCAGAGACATTAAGAGTCTGCAGAATGATTAAGAGCTTCAGGCTATTTTTAGTGCTGGGTTGTTTTGAAGTTTGGGGCCAGCTCAGAGTCAACCACACCAGATAGCATGTGGGAAAGCTTCCAAAGTAGCATGTTCCTGTAGACGCCAAACATCTGTACTAACTACCGCTCAAGGCATAAGATCTGAGCCACCAATGAGCTGTGGCGGAATGTACACACACTAGCACATGCATACATTTAGATGCATGCAGCATAAACATCCATTGCATGAGGTTACGCACAGATAGGCCTGTGATAAGATTGGCTGTCAACAACCAAGAATAAAGCAGTGATGGTTGGAAGAAGGATAATTGCTTTTATGTGTTTCCGATGGAATGGAAAATAATTGCATTGCACACTGAGGAATGACCTCTCACTCCCCTCTCAAAAAGACATAAACATGCACATACAATCACCTGTTCTTCATGTGCTGTCGTAATGAACTTCATTTAGTCATTCATTTGAAGATCAGAAGAAGAAATACAGAAACATGCGTAAAAATACACTGTCAAATCAAAACAGGATTTAGTGTTAAAACCTGACAACAGAAATGCAGATGCATCAGTCCAATTGTTCAAAATCACAAACATGGGATGTCACAGTGGCTTAGCAGTCTAAAAACGCATACCACATAACAGCAACATCACTGGTTTGAATCTGGCTGGAGACCTTCTTTCATGTCATCCACCCTCTCTCTCTCTCTTTCCCACACTTCCTGTATGCCTCTTCACTGTTTATCAAACAAAGCAAAAATGTCCAAAACATCTTAAAAATAACTTTTGACCATCTTATATCGTCACCATTTTGTGTGCTAACGTCCTGCAGAAGCTCAAGTCAACAACCGCGGAAACATTTAAAGGTAAATATGGAGATTGAAAGGAAAAATCTCACTGATCTGCACACAAAGAACAAGTGCAGGAGGGCTCTGAGAGCGCAGCGCCTGCTTTTTCGCAGGGAGGTTATGCAGCCCCTTGGCTGTTTGGCCGGGAGGCTTAGTGGCTCATCACTGCCGTCAGAATGTTGACACAAGTGCTCCTTCATTTGCTTTCAGCAGGACCTCCTGAAAACTCACACCTCCTAGCAACGCAGATCTCTTTCTCTCTCTCTCTGTCTCACACACACACACACACAAGGGAAACATTCTCCCCTCTGGGTGTTCTAACGGGGGTTGGGGTGTGATTTGGTTGGGAATGGGAAACAACAAAGAGGCGCCTCTTGCTATTCTGATGTACATCCCATCCTCTCAATTTATCAGATGGTCTCTTTAAATTAGTGGAGGCAAATCAAACACAGCCAGTGATTCTGTAGCTGTTTCATTCACTTGTCCGTCCGCCTGGCCACACTTAGTCTCATTTCTGGCATTGACTGTTCCCGAACAAAAAGCATGCATTTGTTCTCATGCAGACGTGTCTGTGTGTGTCTGTGCATGTGTGTGTCTATGTTTATTCCACTTCACGAGGGACAGAGGAAGCAGATGCTAAAAAAAATATCTCGTAGTTAAGTGGAAGTGGAACAAACTACAGATTAAAATGTACATTGAAAGTGCAACACTCGCAAGCAGAAAATGCAGAAACACAAAAAAGACACACACACACTCAATACATACTAACACAGAGAGAGCGATCCGGTCCATTTCTCTGATTTCTGGCTTCCTCTACTCTTTACAAATTTAAGGATGGCAATTAGATTGAAAATTGTCCATCTGTACTCCTTCCTGTCCTCTTTTCTTAGGAGCCCGCAGGTGAAACCAGCAATTACATTTACAAGCCTCAGTCATGGAAAGGTGCTTAGAGGGTTTCTTTGTGGACTTTGGCAAGTACATGCATTAAAACCTGACAGAGTTTCTGGGTAATGCTTAATTTCAAAGTGGAATAAAATGAAGGGGAAGAAGCCCAACCTTCTCCTAGTTCTATTGAAAAAACGTTTTGATGCTTTTGCAGTCCACCAGTCGGGAAAACAGATGAAAATCTAATCCATGCACCCTTTCGTGGTGGATACAGACTTTTGGAATGTGGATAAACTATAAACAAAATAGCTTAATGAGAGAATAAAGCATACAAGGACATTTTCAAGTTCTCCCTTACTGAGTTTCAGCCAAGCTCTACAATCAACTGCATTGACACCACAGACAGTGACAGTGAAAGAGATGGCAGGAGGGAGGGAACTAAACTGTGGAGATTGTAATTCATTGGTATATTATATAATGGCTGCTAAGATTTCTCTGCTGTGAATGGCTATGTTTGCAGATAACCTCCAGAAATGACATGACAACTTCGTTTTATGTCTACTTCTGCACCACCATGTGTGTTTTCCATTAAGGAGGAATATGGAATGGTATATGGAAATAAAGTAATTATGCTGAGTCCACAAAGGCAATGCATCATATTATGCAAAGTCCAGAAATTACTTGAACAAAAAATAGAACATTGACAGTATTACTCATCAGTTGTTTTTTCAAAACATAAGCTTTAAGATGTTCATTTACAGTCGATTTTAACAAAAGGACAAACACCTACGTGATTTGTGCAGATCTGATGAGAAAATATTAAGGAGGGGTCACTCGTTGCTAAGACAGCAAATAGGCCTACCCGAGTCCTCTCATCTCTAGCATGAGCTTTGCAACTTTACAACTGGCTCTGCCTAACCAATCGTCACTCCTAAAGCCTCAACCCAACAGCCAATCAGAGGCAGGATAGGGCGGGTCTTTTTTCTTGTCCGCTACGCTGCGGAGTCTCACAGCTGAACACGTGAAGACGGTAGAACACTGCCAAACGAGCTGTCCATCGGAAAGTAAGTTTGATGCAAGACAGAAGTAAGCTAGCTTACAATATTAACTGTCCTCTCAGATACAGTAATGTTAAGTTTAGAACTTTGCCCGCTGTTATTAACCAGTAATGTTAGCTAAGCTAAGTGTTCAGAGCAGTGGCGCAACCTGGATATAATGTAGGCTAACATCAACACGATTAATGTGTCAGTATCTGTGTTATTTACACTGGGGACCCTGGGGACAAGTCCCCATCACTTTTTGAAAGCGTTTGTTAAAAATGCTTTGAAAAATAGCTTGCAACATGAAATGGCAAAGAAAAGCTAACTACTGATTATTAAATGACATACAGCACCAGTCAGTAACTTTAACAACTTCTTGTTACAGTTTTTATTTGGCCAAATTTTCCGTTCTCTCTCTGTGACTAAATCATGCCTGCATGTGTGCTAATTCAACAGGGATGATATTACATAATCAAAGTTCATCTACAGGAGAAACATATGTGAAAGCATCACAGAATGAGAGCTGCACTGCATTATATTCTGTAATACCTGAATTTTGTGTTTCCCTTTTACATAAATAAACTGATGTAGGAAAGGCAGAACAGGAAATTTCTCCAGAATGCAGGAATTTAAGTGTTTAATGCTCAGATCTTTTGGGGAGGACCCTCAGACCTCCAAACTCATATATTCAGCTTTGATGATTTCTATTAAATAGTGTTAATTTATCATCACATCTCGCTCTTGTGACACCAGTATGGTGCATCGCCACATCTCATAAGCTAAGTGTATCGTCATATCCCTAATCTGAGCCCTTATATCCCCACTACTTTTCAACACAAAGTGACGCCCTTGCTTGTTGGTATAATTTTCTTGTTGCAGGAGACTAATCCATGTTATCTATACAACATGTAAGCTTAAAAAAAGACCCATCTTACACTTTCTCTGTACATTTCTCTGCTTGCGGATCCTTCTCACCTTTTTTACCCCTGACCAGTTTGCATGCCTGCAAATGCGTTGCATGTGCATGGAAGCACAGGAACCAAGAGCTTTTTTCCTTCGATATATGTCATTAAGTATTACGATGCATAGCATCAACCCAGCGATACAAGCCAGTCTGAGAGAAAGAGCCAACAGACACAGATAGAGAACAGTGTTAAGCGCAAGAGGAGAGAGTGAGATGAATATCTGTGGTTCTTTAAGAGGCACAGACACTGCTCCAGCATCTGCAAGTGAAGGTGGTTATCTGTCAGATTTCATCTGCTCACCAGGCTGTGTGTGTGTGTGTGTGTGTGTGTGTGTGTGTGTGTGTGTGTGTGTGTGTGTGTGTGTGTGTGTGTGTATGAGTAAAAGGTGTGTTCTGGAGAAGGGGTGGGTGAGTGGGGCAAGTTGCAGCAAGCCTAATAAGCAAGCCTTCACTTACTGACACTGTGAACACCTGACAAAGTCCAACTCTTATTGCCAGGGTATCACATACAGATTAGGGATTATCACAACAAAGTGTCCATCTGATAGCAACATAACCCTCAACCTGCTTTATCTTGGTGGAAATAAACAACTTGATTTCTCTCTTTCTTCTTCTCTTACCTCCTCTTCCCCCCTCTTCCCCTTGAAGCCTGACTCAGGCTCTTCACAGTGTGGGTGTTCTGGGAGCTTTGTTGGTAAACCAGTGGATTATCCCAATTGTTTTATGACTAAAGCCTAGCCTGCTATTACGGTGCTTTGTCATTGGGAAATCACATCTTCCCAGACACTCACCCTGAGACACACCCCGACACACACATATCCCAGAGGGGTGACAATAACATACACATTGCAGCCGACGGGGCCCTCACCACTTGCAAAACCCTGAGCCTGGGAAAGCCCCTGATGCACAAATATATACAAACACACATAAACAGCCTGTAGTTTAGACCTACCCTCAGGCAAATGCTGTGGCTGAATGAGCAGAATGCTGTATTCACTAGCAAAGACCACACAATCAACAGGTACGATTAAATGAAAAAAAAGAAAGATGTACGAGGCTTGCAGTTGCTGAAAAGTGAATTCAAAGCGTTGTGGGGAAGCTACAATAGGGAAATCTGCCGTAGCACCTGGGCACGACGGACCCCCTTCTAACCCTATGGAGAGGAAGAAGGAGATCAGGAGGCAGTACAGAGAAGCGGGGGGGGGGGACGCAGAATGCGAGAGCGGGACGTGTGGGTATTTATAGAAATGCTGGTGACGTGGTTGATGTGTGTCCTGAAACTCTGCTAATTAGCTCCACATAATAATAAAAATCTTACACCATGTGTAGCAATATTTCTTCACATGACAAAAAGTCATTTTAATTGCTCGTAATATTAGTATAATAATAATATAGTAATATAAAATCAGACATAAATTACTGATCAGAGCACACCTACACAAAGACCATGTGAATTACAAAAATACAACAATATAACTGGGTCCCATGGATCAGATTATCAGGGGCCATTGTAAGTGCGGCACTCTGACTTTGTTACCAGGTTTAATTGAACATAGCTTGGATCTGATGTTGGCTAATAACATTAAGTAAGCTGCCTCCTGCATTAGTGCCAGAACAAATTAATTCTCCCTACAGATCAATGGGCTTATAGTCTATACACATCAGGACAGAGATGTTTCACAACCAGGCTGCTATATCAGCTGCCTAATTTTCTGCCTCTCCTCCACAGCTATCCCTAACCAACCTTGTTTATTATTGAGAAATCTGATCAAGACACTAAGGCATATCCAGAGCCAGCAACCTTCTCTTGTTGTTTCCCTCTTTTTCATCTATATAGATACAAACATACAAACGTGCCCTCGCTGCCTCACACAGTGTCCAGATCAATACGTAATGAGCAGAGGAGCTCTCTCTGACTCTTCCCATCCTGATTGAACACTGTCTCTTTGTGCTGTTAAGGCGCATCTCCAGTCTCAGAGAGAGCGAAGGACTGAAGGAGGATAGCTGGAAGGAAAAAGAGGAGTGAGGACAGAGAGTGACGGAGGGGAGAAGATGGCACAAAAAAGAGGGAAGAGCTGAGTGCCAAGATGTTGCACAACAACCCCTAGTCTTTCCAACAGGCAGAATTATCATTCAGGGCAAAAACACATCAACAACGATCCAATACCCTGGACTCACAGGATACAGCTTAGCACCACCCCCATCCCCAACAGCACATACCCACACATAACCTAAAAGAAGCTCTCAGCCATTTGATCTCTCCAAATATAGCTAAGATAAATTATATTGCATAACATATCTATAGAAGTTACAGTAACCCTTAAAGGATAAAAAGCTATGCTGTGATTTTCATATTGTGAACAAAAGTCTTCAATATGTTTCCACCTTATTCTGCACTTATGCTCTTATGTTGCACTGCACAGATGTAAATATTAGCATGTAGCTCATTTATGTGTTTCAATAGAGACCTACAGTACAGAGGAATAAGATATATCTGGTTTTGCTACACAAGCAATACTTGGTAAGATAAATTAAATGTTGACTTTGTTCTTTTTGGGGGATTTGCATAAAATAGAATAGAAAATAGAGCATATTTTAGTCAGAGATTTTTCTTTTGAATGACAAATCTAAAACTATTCTCTATAGTTGCCCCTCAGTAACCGTAGTCACATAAATAATTGTGAATTAGATTTTTTTGTATTTTTCTTTAGAGTAAATGCAACAAAAAAAAAGCTAGAACCTACCCAAATGGGGGTAGTTGTTTATAATGTTTCTGATTGACTTTTCTTTCAGAAATTATAGACCTAAATTTCAGGGAAGCTGTATCCACTCGGAACAACTCTCACAATACTTTTTCATGCTAAATCTTCATGCACCAAGTACTTGTAAAATCTACGTCATGTGGAGAAAATGGCCTTCAACCTTTAGTCCCCAAAAGTCGGCTCTTGAGTGCTGCTTTTACAATACTAGCTAGTCAGAGTAGCAGCCTTAGCTTAGCGGTTGCGCCTCTGCATGATGCGGAAAGTAAAAAGGCTGTCGCCTGGCCTTAGGAGCACTTCAAAAAGCTCAAAGCCGTGTGAGCTGCAGCACAAGTGACACACACACAAACACAATGTGTGTGTCTGCGTGTACATGTGTATTGCTGCATAGGTGCATGTGTGTTTGCGTGTGCTTATGCACGACTGTTTGTATGTGTGTTATGTGTGTGGACGTGTGTGCTGGGTGAGGGGAGGCCTATTAAAAAGCTGCCTGAGGAGAGGGCTTTCAGTTGGGAATCTATGGGGGGCAGAGAGGATGGCAGGGCCATTGTGTGTCAGAGTTCCATCCTGAGAGCTGGAATTAGAGCCTTTCTCCTCTGCTCGGCTGGAAGACTCTGTACCACGACGACCCTGTGTTTAATTAGAGCAGCTCTAGAGAGACAGTTGACAGAGAAGAAGAGAGGGAGGTACATGAGTGATGAAGATAAGAAAGAGGGGAAAGAGAAAGAAAAATTGGATTGACACCATTTGACAATGCTGTGCAAGTCTGATTGGAAGCATAATGAGGTAAATGATAACAACATGATGTGAAATATGACAAAGGTTAGCACTGGTGGTGTCATGACAATCTCTGTAGCATGCCACTGATTGGAAAAAGCAGCTGATATGACTAACTTTCACAGGGTGTATTTGACTTTCACTTCAATTAGCTTCCACCCTTTCAGGATTCCTCACATAAACAATGTCCAAGAGTGCACAATATGCCTTTGTGGTGGTTACAGTCCCATCAAATTAGGCAAACAAACTAATGGATGATAATGAATGTGAGCATTATCTCCAAATAGTATGGCCATTAATATTGATGATTGCTTTTATTCCAACGCATTCCAAGCCAAAGCAACATCAATATTTGTCAGAGCAAATGAGTGCGAGAATGTACATTAACAGTGATTGGATAACTAAATGGATAGATGGAAGAGATAAACACACGCTGTTGTCTCCTCTCCTGATGATCTATCCATTTAGGCTTGTAAGGTTCATTTATGTTAAATGGGTTGATTGTTATGGGAGGTAAACAATGTGTCAAGCTTTATTCCGGAACAACTCATTCTGCTTAACAGTTAATGCAATTAAGGCCAGCCTGTCTTTGGAAAAAGAGCTGGTTTTTTTACGACTGGCAGGACGATCAAACGGGCTGTCAGATAATACTGGATATCAGTGTAAACGCTGTTGTAGATTTGTAGGGATGTGTGTGTGTGTGCACCTTTAAACTCCGACCTGACAAGAAAAAAAGGTTTAGTGATGTTGATGATGGATTTTCTGAGACCCCCATGGCATAACACTGTAAAGCAATTAAATGGAAAGAAAGGCCTATCATGGAGCATCACAAGACTGGTACACAGTACACACAAACACACACACACACACACACACACACTCCCCTAGCGTGAGGTGTGTGTTGACCCTGACTATATTTGGACTTTCTCTCTCCAGTGTGTCTTAATCCTGCTGTCTGCTGTGTTCCACCTGATTAGTCTGATCAGTCACTTCTGACAGGCCCATTTCTTAACCCTTCGCACAAAGACACACACACAAACAAGCAAACGCACACAAAGGAAGTCATGCACACTCCTACAAACACACATGATACATCACACACACAGACAATCTGACTCAACGGGCAAGAAAATAAAAGCCTGAAGGGAATGACGTGTTGGCCCAGTCACTCACAAGGATAATATCCCATCCTAGCCTGCAGTTACCCGTGTCACACGTCACTTCACATAGCCAGTCACAAAAACTGCCTCATTTAATGTGACGTGCATACACACACACACACTAATTAAAACCAATCAACAAGATTCTATACCAAAATATGCATAATAAACTCACATGTATATGTGAGTTTATTATGCGTAGGGGATTTCAGTGAAGAGAGATAGAGAGGCATGAATTCAGGAGGCAAGAAACAAATGCAAATGTGAGGTTCGAATGTGGGGTAGAAGCTAGGTTTCCTATACAATGCCTGAACAATATTGTCCTTCACCTGCTGAGAGCTAAATCAGTAATCAAGAGGCGTGGAGAGCCATGGCGAGTATTTCTGTGCAGGGGACCTCTCTGGCTCTGACTCCCTCAGGCTGCTGATAAGAGTCAGACAGTGTGTGTGTGTGTCTGTGTGTCTGTGTGTGTGTGTGTGTGTGTGTGTGTGTATTCATGCATGTAGGTGAAGGAAGTGTATCCCACCCCCTCTGCCATCTATCTCTGTTGCTCCCCCTCTCATTGATGCTGTTTTAAGCAGTTCCCGCAATGACCAACCTGTTAGAGTTGTACTTGTAGTCGAAGTTGATTTAGTTGAGCTTGTCGTGCCTGAACTCTGAGGGACCATTTTGCTCAGTAGCTGTAAATTACATTTATTTAAAAGGGGGGAGAGGAAGGAAAATTTGTGGATGTGGGTATTTTATCTGTGTTGTGCGTGTCAAAACCAAGTTGGCAGCGCTTTGTAATAAAACACCCTTTTTATTGCGTATAAATGTTGAAACTAATGGCTTTGTTAATAAGTACTTTACTAATACTTTATAGATCAGTTAAAAACAATTAAAGGCACAACTATGGGGTTTATCCTCCTCTAGCATGACACTTGCTTTGTCTTTTTAGATATTACCTTAAAGGAATGTTTTGACATTTCTGGTTGCTTTCTGACGCAGTTATATGAAAAGACTGATATCACTCTCATGTATAGGATAAATATGTAGATGAAGCAGGCAGCCAGTTATGTTAGCTTAGTATGAAGACCGGAGACAGGGACAGCTAGCCTGGCTCTGTCCAACTTTAACAAAATCCATCCACCAGCACAAGCTTAATAGGTAGCATGTTATATCTTATCTCTCAATTTGCTGTTTTACGGGGGATTATGTAAAACAGCAGTATTTCGTGGCCGGGAGCAGTGACTTCCTTGAGTCTTGGCTGGTTGTCTGCTCAGATTTTGTAACCTTTGGACAAAGCCAGGCTAGCTGTTTCCGTCAGTTTCCGGTACCTTTGGTCTTTGGGCTAGGGTTAAGTTGTGGTAAGTTGTTAATGAATTATAACCCTATTAATCATTAACCATTAATAAATGTATTAGTTAAAACCTAGTGTAAGCCATTTATAAAGGGCTCCTTATTAGAAAATGATGCCACTACACCAAGCAAAAATGTCATGATATTCCCCTGGTGGCATCCAAACCTCACCTAAACCACAAATCCCTGATCAGTCTAGACCACACAGGTAACTCTCACAAAGAGTTGTGGCTGCAGTTTGGAGAAGGTGAACACAAACAAATGATTATGAGGTTCTCTCTTTCTCTCATAGGCATAACAATCCTCTTCCAGCCTGAGGCCAAGATTGCCTTTGTTTACGCAACGTCACATGGTGTTCTAGATCACCCTACCTGAAGCCAGGGACTCATATCTATTTCCCAGCTCTAGCTCCACATCCCTCCTCTTGCTCAGGTCTCAGCTCAGCCATAGACCATTTATCCCATTGCTTGGACAAAGGAAGCTTGACTGGGATGTAACTCATGCTTGCACATATAGAAAGTCAGGACAATGCCGTCTATTCTCTTCTGGCAACAACAACACTTTTTGTCTTATTTTACAACACACTGCAAGCATTTGCCAGCAAAAACTAAAACAATTACAAACTGCCTTAGCATTTAGTCAAACTACACACAAAAACAATACATTACAAATATAAGGCATGACACAACAACCCATTTTTACAGGGTTTGTGTATGCACATGAAACTATCTAAAACAGTGTACTGGTACTTAGTGATCTGTATGTCTTAGTGTTTAAATACATATTACACATATTACATAACCCTTCATTTGCAAAACTCAAATGCTACAATTTTTAATTCCTAAAATTATTTTCTGGTATTTTCTGTTGGCATAAATATTTTAACAGGATTTAAACTAAAGTTTGTGCAGTACATTAGATATACTTGTCATCAGCTGATGTGCGCTGTTAACAGTGTCTTAGAGAAAAGAAGTCACTCCTTGAATTATGCAATGAGGATCTTATCTTAGACTTTAGTTCCCACCCACTGCTTATCTGATTGCCACATTATTTTTAGTGTGTGCAATGGTATTGCATTACATAAATACTGTCTCTATAAACAAAATGCAAGCGGGGTGAACCACACCATTATCACAACTGTGTGTATAATTAAAATAAAAAAGGCATTTGGGTGATTTTGGGTTATGAATTTGCAGGTTTTCTATGATAGAAGATCTGGAGAGATACAGTGCCTTGCGAAAGTATTCGGCCCCCTTGAACTTTGACCTTTTGCCACATCGCAGGCTTCAAACATAAAGATATAAAACTGTAATTTTTTGTGAAGAACCAACAACAAGTGGGACACAATCATGAAGTGGAACGAAATTTATTGGATATTTCAGACTTTTTTAACAAATAAAAAACTGAAAAATTGGGCGTGCAAAATTATTCAGCCCCCTTAAGTTAATACTTTGTAGCGCCAACTTTTGCTGCAATTATAGCTGTAAGTCGCTTGGGGTACGTCACTATCAGTTTTGCACATCGAGAGACTGAAATTTTTGCCCATTCCTTCTTGCAAAACAGCTCGAGCTCAGTGAGGTTGGATGGAGATCGTTTGTGAACAGCAGTTTTCAGTTCTTTCCACAGATTCTCGATTGGATTCAGGTCTGGACTTTGACTTGGCCAGTCTAACACCTGGATATGTTTATTTGTGAACCATTCCAGTGTAGATTTTGCTTTACGTTTTGGATCATTGTCTTGTTGGAAGACAAATCTCCGTCCCAGTCTCAGGTCTTTTGCAGACTCCATCAGGTTTTCTTCAAGAATGGTCCTGTATTTGGCTCCATCCACCTTCCCATCAATTTTAACCATCTTCCCTGTCCCTGCTGAAGAAAAGCAGGCCCAAACCATGATGCTGCCACCACCATGTTTGACAGTGGGGATGGTGTGTTCAGGGTGATGAGCTGTGTTGCTTTTACGCCAAACATAACGTTTTGCATTGTTGCCAAAAAGTTCGATTTTGGTTTCATCTGACCAGAGCACCTTCTTCCACATGTTTGGTGTGTCTCCCAGGTGGCTTGTGGCAAACTTTAAACAAGACTTTTTATGGATATCTTTAAGGAATGGCTTTCTTCTTGCCACTCTTCCATAAAGGCCAGATTTGTGCAGTATATGACTGATTGTTGTCCTATGGACAGAGTCTCCCAACTCAGCTGTAGATCTCTGCAGTTCATCCAGAGTGATCATGGGCCTCTTGGCTGCATCTCTGATCAGTCTTCTCCTTGTATGAGCTTAAAGTTTAGAGGGACGGCCAGGTCTTCGTAGAGTTGCAGTGGTCTGATACTCCTTCCATTTCAATATTATCGCTTGCACAGTGCTCCTTGGGATGTTTAAAGCTTGGGAAATCTTTTTGTATCCAAATCCGGCTTTAAACTTCTCCACAACAGTATCTCGGACCTGCCTGGTGTGTTCCTTGTTCTTCTTGATGCTCTCTGCGCTTTAAACGGACCTCTGAGACTATCACAGAGCAGGTGCATTTATACGGAGACTTGATTTCACACAGGTGGATTCTATTTACCATCATTAGTCATTTAGGTCAACATTGGATCATTCAGAGATCCTCACTGAACTTCTGGAGAGAGTTTGCTGCACTGAAAGTAAAGGGGCTGAATAATTTTGCACGCCCAATTTTTCAGTTTTTTATTTGTTAAAAAGGTTTGAAATATCCAATAAATTTCGTTCCACTTCATAATTGTGTCCCACTTGTTGTTGATTCTTCACAAAAAATTACAGTTTTATATCTTTATGTTTGAAGCCTGAAATGTGGCAAAAGGTCAAAAAGTTCAAGGGGGCCGAATACTTTCGCAAGGCACTGTAACTGGTCAAAAGTCTGGTGAAGATTTTAAAATACCCTGTTCTACAGAAAATGAAAAAGTAATAGATGTATGTCATTGAATGGAAAAACAGTACATTTTCCATTCCAATGTGACTGTAAATACAATACACATACGCAACTGGTGATACAAATTATCTGCAACTCAATAAAAAACAATGCCCATACACTAACCCAAGTGACATACACACCCTCAACCCTGGAGCATAAAGATTAGATGGTTTGTGAGTGAGGCAATTTGTATAATGATCCCATATATGTGGTTATCCCTCTACAGTGGATACAGTCTTCTCCAGAAAATGTTTGATTTGTGTCTTCTTAACATCAGAATTGTCCTTCTGTGCTGACTCGTCCTTAAGATTCAACCAGTGCTGAAGCCTCATTTCAGTTCTCTCCCATAACGTATCATCCACACCTTCTCTTTCCCTTTCCCCTCCACTTTCTATATCATTTCACAATGTGAAAGCATCTGCTGTATTTACCTTAAGTCAGCAGACATAAACCCAGGGATGGTGACTTGGCATGAATATCAATGCAAACAAACTTGGTATAAGGAAACATGTGGCAGACACAGAATACACACATTCTCAGAAGGTGTACGATGAACTGGAAAACAGACTTGGGAGTTATCTCACACCGCCGACTAGTTTGGTGGTAGTGGTGCTTATAAAGGATGTCATGCTTCCATTTTATATTTTGGCATAAAATATATTATCTACAAATAATGATTTACATTATTATAGACATGAATTACATAGATGCAGAGAGGAAAAAAACAGATGTCTCTTTTCACACTAAAGTATGAGTACCACTTTTTCTGAATCAAATCTACTCCAATTTTAGCGACTATTTCTTTAAAAATGCAACCGAAGCTGAGCCATGTCCTAGCACTGACCCTTGGTGTACAAAATTAGGACAAACCTTTATTGGTAAACCAAATGGCAGCCACAGCTTGTGGACAAACTGTGTAGGGAAGTCCGGGCAGGACTGTGACAGATGGTCAGAGTGAACGGGTGACTGTTGACAATGTGTGCTGCGTTCAGGAAAGCACATTCAGCACAATCACACAAAAAGAGACAGAGAAAAGAACCTGAAGCCTCTGTTGTATCACTTTAGACACATATAACCACATAGACACCACACTCACAATTTTATGGAGGCACACACAGACACACACTTGCACAACGGGATAGAACAATACCATGCCATCAGGAAAAGATAAGAAAGAACACACAAGCCTACAGCCTATTTGCTGCTAAATTTTCCAACAAACATTAATTTTAGTTTTTCCCAACTCTATCTCACCTGCTCTCTTCCTTATATCAAAATCCTAACAAACATCACACCCCCTCCACTCCCCAGGTAATGCCTCTTTTGCGTTCCTCTTTGTCCTGCTAGTTCTTTGCAATTAAGCAAATGGGTCATTAATTAATCGCCGCAGGCAACAGGACACATGAGGAGTTAATCAGACTCGATGGATGGACTGCTGGGAAAGAGCATGACACACAAACACACATACACATTTGCACACACATACAAACACAGGCCCACTTTCACAAACTATTGACATTTCTGATAAGTGAGCCTCCAGTAAGATGTGTATGAATAGAATTACAGAAAAGCAGCTTGATCATTGATTTGTGTTGTCAAACTGTGCTGAGTGGCAGTCCCTTCAAGGAGGAAACTTTGGTTGAAACCTTGCCTCAGGCCATCAGCATTCAACATTATACAAGAGGATATTTCTCCAGCGTGTGACTGTACACAGCTCAATCGTTGAGACTGAGGACTGCTGACAAATCATTTTCATGAAGTATAAACAAATAGGGCTATTGACGGGAAAACCACACAGGATTCGTAGAGGCTGGATTTATACCAGGCAAATTGGTTTGATAAGTACAGGGCCGGTCCCAGACAGGTGCAATCTCAGTGACATCACTTTGCCTGTTGAGACAGAGGCTAATTGTGAATGCAGACATGTTTCTCAGACCTCTTCTGCTTTAAAGGTGGTTTCTCTTGAGGCACTGAGAGCATTATGTTTTCTTCTTTTTATCTTTCTCGTTCTGTGGCTCTCTTCCCCTCTCTCTGATGTGTGTGTGTTTGTGCAATGGATGATTGATAGAATAGGGTAGGACTCAGGTAATTACATGCACAAATGTTGGGAATGTTTGGAATCTGCACCAGCAGAAGAGAATACCAGATGTGTCCAGCACCACACAGCAGGAAGTAAAAAAAACTAGGGCCACAACTAACCATTATTTTCCTTTACAATTATTCTTCTGATTATTGTCTCGATTAATCATTTTGTTATAGTGAAAAATGTCTAAACAGTAAAGCAACAAATCTCACATTTCATTGTCTTACAATTTGATTCATACAAGAATCAATTATCAAAATAATCGACAAATCAAATTAACCAACTGCTCTAACTCTAAGACAAATTACGCTAATGACACCACCAAATACACAAAAATATATATGGTACACTTGCATAAAGACACACAGATCACATGCCATCAAACGCCTCCAGAATATCACGAATGAAGTGGTTTTCCTTGATTTCTGTTAGTCACTGTAATGCTTTATTAACTTTTCTCCAGTAGATGGCAGACTTTTACAGTAATACAGTAGATTCAGCACATTGTTTACCATAGTATGGTCTCCTGAAGCATGAACCATGTGTCATCACTTCCATCTACTGCCATTGAGTCAGAGGGGAAGAGGTGTTTCTTCCTCAGACATCCTCTATATTCCTTTAACCGCACATGCCGGCCTGCCGGCCAACGTGGACAGGACGGGAAAAGGCAGTAACCACAATGACACAGGATGAGAGTTGTTTTGTCCAGTGCATTCAGCACTATCTGATCTGCCAGAGGCACAAGAGGAAGGAAACGTTGACAACATGAAGCAGAAGTTAAGAAGCTAAGACTCTCACCTGGAAAAACCTGAAACACTGCTACTCTGGTGGTAATATTACAGTAAATATATGCAGAACTTGTGATGTAGACTTTTCCTGATTAGATAACACTGGCAGCAAACATTCCAGCAATGAAACTACTGAGCCAGATATGAACCACATGAACCATCAGTAAAATATCAACTAATGTTTTTGAGAGAAGAGCCAGAGTCTCCCGTATAATGTGAAAATAAGCTGATCGGCCAAAAGACATAAATCTTGCTGGAATGTATAGGAGTTGTGACTAGTATACTCAATATTTGCATTTCATCACAGAGCCAAAACGCTATGTGGAGTGGGGGATTAAATATATCTACCAGAGCATTTGATCTAATAGTCTATAAGAACACGAAAGAAATATTTTACATTGTTCTTACTGACTAAATGGATTCATTTATTTCTTACTGCACTTCTGTAATCAAATTTCCCTCCTTCATTAAGATAATTACTCTAAAAAGTCTGGAACAACAGAGCCTGAGACAAGACCAACAACTGTAATTTCATTTGAAAGACTCTTTTAGTCTGCTGAAACTGCACAGCAGAGGGAGGGACCACACAGACAGAAAGACAGATACAGTAGATAGCTAGCTAGATAGATAAAACTATTCAACTTGGCCATTAAAGTATACAGACAGTAAAGTACTAAAATGCATTATAGTTGGATTTATTACTCTGTACTTTCCACTCAAGCAAGAAATTGGCCCAATACCTGAACACCAAAAATGAAAGGATGGGCTTGTGACCCGTTCTACTTTACTTGGATTGAATTTAAAATTCATTGCAAATTGGGATTTTCTCCACCAGGTGGTGTTGCAGAGCTATCATGAACATTCACAGGGACAAACTGAGACACAGCAAGAACAATGGGTGTAAAGCCTGAACATTAAGCTGTGTCATGTCTTGGCGTTTATTTAAACATAGTCGTCATATTTTTTTATTCAGTCCCAAGCCTCCAGGTTCATTTGTTGTCAAAGAAAACATGAGATATTTACTATGATAAAACTGTACAGGAGCAGATAAGTTATCAGGCCACTACAGTAGTTAATTCCACTGTTTGATTCTTATCTGGAATCGAAGGTCAACTTTGGTATTAGAGTACAGCCACAGACTAGTATGCCATAAAATGAAAAAACTTCTGACTCAATTTTCTTTTTAACAACTGCAATAAATCAGAGGAGCGCCACCACTGAGAAGAGCATGCTTCTAACCCAGGGACTACCAGTAGTTCCCAACCTGGAAAGTTAGTTCAGCATTGATTCTCTGTCTCGCTGTGATACCACTATAACCATCTAACCTATGAATCCTGAGGAACCAAAACTGGAAATCCAGTACACACTGCCCTCGAAGAAGAGAGTAAGCACCATGAAAGGAATGGCTCAGCTCACCCTCTGGGCTGCGGACTGTAGTGCTTTTACTAAAAACCTCTGCTTTAAGCTCATGTCCTGTTAGTCTACACCTTTCACCCCTCACCATGATACCTCACATACCTCGACCCCACTCACAAATACAAAGATTTTTAAAAACTAAAAACTCTCACAGTTCCGTGATAAATCATTCAGTCCTTGGGCAACTTTTCAGACTTTTTGCCTTTATAATAAACTGGCAGGATGTTAAAATGAAAAGTATTAATAACAAAACATTGAACAGCCTGCAGAGCAAGGATGGATTACCAAGCTTGCCTATGTAGCCAGTGCCTAAGAGCCTTTCATTGCAGGGGCCTCAGACCTCGATACACCCAAGGAAAGACCTAAATTGGTGCAGAAGTTAATGTAAAAAATCTAAAATATAGCAGCTTATTATTTTTATACATTGTGAAATAAATTATAATATGTGTTAAATAAGTAATGAGTATGACATGATGCTCTGCCGTTCCTATCCTAGGGGTCGGGACCTCTCAAGAAGTCCTAAGAATTTTTTTTATGAATTCATCACATACTTCTGTTACACAAATTATTGTATATCTTCTTATGATTTGATTTAAATGACACAATCCAAGAAATGTCGATCTGCTCACTCAACTCCATCTCCACCCTATCACCATAGTCTGTGCTAAAGGGTGACAATTGGGCCTTTTTTGGGTCAAAAGCCAACAAGGTTGGGAACCAGTAGGGCGTATCGCCTGTTTATAATCCCACAAGCCCAAAGTCCTGACTGACTCATAAAATATGTTCAATAGCCTCACAAAAGACACAGTGGAAGGATAATAAAAAATATTTCCACCCCATTGCCATACAGCTGCATAACTCTGCTTGCTCTGTCAGGCCCCTCTACTTATGTGATATAATGATTATCCAGCTCAAGCTCAAGGTGTGTGCAGATCGGCTCCCACCTGTGCAGAGGTAATTACAATTTCACTCTTCTCCAACAGTCATAGGGAACAAGACCATAACTCTGAAAGTGAGACACTACTTAACCACACATAGATCTGCATGATGTAGAGTAACACACCTGCACACTTACAATCACAGACACACCCATATATTCCCCCTCACACACAGTAACACCATTCTTACAAGCAGATATATGCTCATAAAGTTGGCCTCATTTTGAGGGATTTATTGCATTCTAATAAGCATCAATGTGATTTAAAACAGCAAGTAATATTCATTTTTACATAACAATTGAAGACTCCTGGAATCTGTAAAACAGTAGTGAAAATGATTCAATGCAGAAAAATATTTTAAGTACCAAAATCATCATATCCTCACCAGCAAACAAAGAAATGAAACAGGTCTTTAGCTTTATCATTTACAAAGGGACACACTTAATCATGAAATTGTAAGAATCTTAAATATGTTCCAAAATTTACCCATGTGAGAGTTCAGAGGTAGACCACAAGGACTGAATAATCTCCATTTCAAATAATTTCAAGGAAAAACCTGGAAGACCTGTCCAACAATAACAATCTGTATATGAAAATAAGCTTTTTAGAGAAGAACTATTCATGTTATATATTACTTAAACAGGTAGAACTTCATGATTGATAAATCTATCTCAATACATATAATTTCAAAAAACAGTACACATAAAGATAATTTTCCCTATAGTCAAGTTAACATTCTTTGGATGCATAAATAATCTACAGAACCTATGACATTTACTGCATTGCCATACTACTGAGGGACTTTCAATTTTTCAAAAGTAGCAGCTACAAATTATAAAGGGCTTGAAAATTCTTATTTGGTATGTGGTAAACATGTTCCTACAGACCATGTTTATAAAGAGCCCCAGCCCCTCAGGTGATCACTCATCGCAGTGCAATGTGTGTCATGCTGCATTTCTAGTCAAGGGTGTGTTCATAAGGGTGTGTTCGAGCCTGACAACCTGATACTTAAAATGGAAAACACACTTCAATTTTAAAAGAGCAGAAACAAAGTCAAATTGTTTAAATTAACTGAATTAGGAGAAACAGACTCTGCTGTGAATAAAAAAGACAGTGGTCAATTGTGAGGGCTTGTGAACAATGCAAGCCATTAAGCTTTTTGTGGAAGGAAATTTCAAACAGATTGTTATGTGCACTGCTGCACTTCCTCCCTAACTAGTGTTCAGCTGGTGTTTTCACTATGCAAAACAGAAATTTGACACTGACCACAATCTAGGACTACTCAGTTCTCAGAATCTATTCTGACCATCTAAAGGTAGCTTTATGAACACACCCAATACCTACACAGTTGCAAGACAGACACACAGAAAATGCAATGACATCCAAGCTAATTACAAGGTTCTAAATCCTTGGAATTGTTTTGAAAATATATTTTTCGAACAGGGAATTTTACTGTGTCCTGGTTTGTTGCTGTTTTGTTTGTGTTGCTGTAATTCATCCTCTTGCGGCCTGTGATTCTCCCTCGAAGGCCCTGTTGTCATAGAGATGCTGATATCTCTCTGGGTCAGGGCTAGGTGGGTCGGTCAGTGGTACCTCGTACAAGGATTCTTCTGTCACTGTGATCACAGTGACATCTGGTGGTGATTCAACAGAAATGCTCTCTTTTGTCTCCTCCTCAACCCCCAGGGCCTTCAGGATGTCGCACTTACACATAGGGCAGGTCCTCCTCTCCAGCAGCCATGGCTCAATGCAGGTTTTGTGGAAGATGTGATCACATGTTAGCACTGTCACCACTTCGCCTGCCTTGTAGGATTCAATACATACGGCACACATATGGGAGTCAGAAGTAGTTTCCTCATCCCCTCTCTTGAGTGTGCGTACTTGTAGACGCCCAATGGCCTTCTTAGCCTCCGATTTCAGCCTCCTCTCAGCGCGCCTATGCATATTCAGATTGTAGAGACGATTTGCAGAGATAAACACAAAGTAGGTGATAGAGGCTGCTGTCACAATGAAGAAGGCGATGGACAGGAAGTAAAGCCAGTAGGTGTCCATCCAGGGTCCATGAGGGCTGCCTACATCAATAAGCATCTGAACATCTGTCCCATTCTGCACCAACCTGACAACCTCCATGCCCTGAGTGTTGCCAATCATGATAGCCACAATACCAGCTGCATCTGAGTGTGCCATGTGAGTGGTGCTGTTGCCACTGCCATCCACATTATACACCACCACACCAGCTGCTCCTTCAAGTTTGGCAGCATTGATCTTCTCATTGAAGGTGCAGTTGCCCCTTTTAACCAGGGCTATCCAAGGCGGTGAGCTGGAATTGCGGTTGTAGACAGCTGAGCCACAGCCTCTGGGGTCTCCCTTGGGAAGCATAACAATGCCTGAGGCTTTCTCCAGGGGAGAGTTACGACCATACACCCCACACTCACAATATTTGTCCACAGTCACATTGTTGCTGTTAACGTAGTTTATTTCCACCACGGCTGTCCAAAACACGAAGGCTGCTGAATAGCGAACAAGCCCTGACAAACACAGCAACAGCAGCATGCAATGTTGTGTCTTCTTATCCATGGTAACACTCTTCTCAAAACAACAGGAAGCCCTCTGTTAGCTTCTTTAGCTTCTTTAAAACTCCTTTGTTAGTTCCAGTTCCTGGTTTGTTCGAGCCACAGCGATCTGAATACAGCTACAGTGTCACCTAACCTGCTGTCTACAGTAATCTGATATGAGCCTTTGGTAACATAACACGAGCTCTGCGTCAGCCACTCACCTCTTGTTATCTTCCTGAACCTTGTTCACTGAGTGCTCTTTGCGCAGAGGGCAGGGTATTGGTATTCAACAAGTTGAAGTACACAAAACACACAGACCTGTGCTGTTTCAATAGCCAAGGAACAGCATACAAGAAGACAAGACGCGATAAGTAAAATGATAACGTCCTGGACATAGGTCAGTAACACAGAGCAATCTTGTGAAACTAATAAAGGCTGCAGACTTTTCCCTGTGTAATGATGAGTAGACCAACTCAACCAGTTTCTCTGGTTTGGCTTGTTTCCTTCCCCTATTTTGTGACTGTCAAAACTGTTGTGAAAAGCAAACTGACAAGTATTCACTCTAAAAGACTTACAGTCCACTTCTACCAAACATTTACATAGACACATTTTAAATGTGTCCTTTAAATCACACAGGATTTGCACCCAATCATATATAATAATGGCTTTCCTTCATGCCTACAGGTACTTAAAGAGCTGTATTCCACACCGCTAGCATACCAGTGACAACTGAGATGGAACCGGGTATTGTCTAGTTTCCATTGCATCTTCTTACACAAAAGTAAAAGCACACTCTGTGAGAGACAGAGAGGCTTCCATTGACAAATGAGATGGAAAGGTCTCTTGCCAAGCTGCTATTTTACCTTAGTTCTCCGACACACATTTACAAAGTGCAGTACACTAGCCTCTGTATTATGTGCTCTTAAATAATTTATTTCAGTGGGATAAAATCTGTAAATAAAATAAAGCCTGGTACTTGTTCTTAGTACGGCTGCTGCAGCTCATAGTTCTTGATAACAGGAACAATGGGGCTGCTTGGACCTTTAAACTCCTGAAACTCAAATAATTACCCAGACACAGATAAAAATAAAGCCAAATGTGAAACCCATGGATTAACTATACATTAACTACAGCTATTTTGTTTTTGTTTTTCTCAATTTCTTCAAAACATTCTACCATAAATTGCGTGAATTCAGGAATCACATTTTCAAGATAACCTCTATGACTTTCTACGCCAATGCTGGCCTCTGCTGGTTGGATAAAGGTCTGGTCACGGACAACAGCTGCACATAGTGAGGGTTATCTGAGTCACTCGGAAATCCAGGCTGAAACACTTGATATAATATATGTGTATGTCATAAATTCAAATTATTTGGTCCCAAAAAATATTTTGTCATTTTCATGCATTTGTTACTTGCTGGATTGTTGCAATTCCCTATTATCAGGCTGAAAAAGTCCCTTAGCACTCTCCAGTTGATCCAGATTGCTGCGGCACATGTACTAACAAAAAAAAAGAGATCAAATTTCTCCTGTTTTAGCTTTTCTGCTCTGGCTCCCTGTAAAATCCAGAATATAACTTTAAATCCTTCACCTCACCTATAAAGCCCTTAATGGTCAGGCACCATCTTATCTAAAGAGTACCCCATTGCCCCACTAGAACACTGCGCTCTCAGATTGTAGGGTTACTTGTGGTTCCTAATGTCTCCAAAAGCAAAACGGGAGGCAGAGCTTTCAGCTATCAAGCAGGCATTTCTTCCTCCAGAGCTGTAGAGTCTGGATCTGCAGTTGCAAGCCACCTACTGCCCCCTTCCTGCTCGACACCCACTGCTATAAGTATCATTATTAGTCCTATTAATATTATTATCAATATTAATACTATTGTTAATTTTATTGATATTTGTATTATTACCACTTCCATGCTACTCCAGCTCTCTCGCTTTCTATCTCTTTCTCTCTCTGCTTTGCCATTGTTGCCAAGTGCTTGCTTATGGTGGGAAATGTTGGGTTTCTGTAAATAATATTTCAAAGAGTATGGTCTAGACCTGCTCTACATGAAGAGTGCAATTAGATCTCTGAAATGGTGCAATATAAATAAAATAAAGTTGAAGGCACATCCTGTGCAGAACCATGGGGTTCACTATTAAATGAATAAATATGGCCACATTAAGTAAAAAATGTTATGCATAATGTTGAGTTTTAAAAAGTTACAACAAACATAATGTACTCCAGTGTTTCAGTGCCTTCTTCAAATGTAAACCTGCTGGGTTTTAGGCCAGACAATTGCATTAGAATGTTGATTAAACCATTGTTTGTATCCTCTTTGTAATGTAAAGAAAACTGACACCTCTTTGTTTAGTGCCAGAAGGACAGTTTTTTGACAGTTTCATTGACACTTAAGACAGGGTGTCAACCATTTTGTAGACAAGCCCTGTTGTTCTCCGTGATTAGTTTAGAGCAAAAGACTGTTTTATCCTGTAGATTGAAGGGGGTTTCACGTCTGGGAATTGGCGCTCTTTTGTTCGACCAAAAGTATCATAGAGCAGTAAGGTACACCCTTCCTAATTGGGTGACGAAGAAGTAACCAAATGACCAATGGCTATGGTCCTGAGCCATTTGAAGGAAAAGACCCATCCACATACCTGGAGGATATTAACAATTCATTTTGTGAGAATCAGGACTGTAAGCTGTGGATCTGGGAGGAGAAGCAGCTTTTCAGTCCACTGCTGGAGGCGGCTTTAGCTCAGTCTGTTCGGACTTGACTGAAAGCTGTAAATCTGAACGGAGGACCAACTTTTCACTCCACTGCAGTGTTATTTGTTTGTTCTGTAATGGCATCTCTTTATTCACTAATTTTTGTAATTAAATCTTTTTGTTAATTTTCATTGGACTGAGCCTCTCCTTTCTCAAAATCTAAAAAAACGCAACAATTGGTGACCCCGATGTGATTTTGAGAAAAGGACAGGACAAAACGTCAGACCAAGAGCAGACGATTGCCTGATTTTCACACGGGCCCAAATATCGGAAGGCCTGTTTTATCAAAACTCTGTATAGGCTGTATAGGATATTTTAGGTGTGAGAATCAAGCACCGTCTACTCCGTAAGTCTGTTAAAATTTTAAAGTGATTTAAAGTGAAGATACCGACTGTTAAACAGCATTTGAGATGGTAATACAGAACAATGGTATGTTATTGTTTGTCTATATGTTGAGGGGTTAGAGTCCCCCTTAGGGTTAGAGTCCCTAAGTATTGTTTGTGTATGTGTTGAGGGGTTGGAGTCCCCCCTTAGGGTTAGAGTCCCTAAGTATTGTTTGTTTTGAGGGGTTAGAGTCCCTAAGTATTGTTTGTTTTAGTGTTGAGGGGTTAGAGTCCCCCCTTAGGGTTAGAGTTTGTTCTGTTGTTCTGTTATATTATTTCATTTTTAGTACACACACCCAAAACCCAAAGAATAAGACACAAACTGATGTGTAGAAGTCAGGGATAGACAAATTAGCAAAATGGCAGACAAACAACCCCTGCAGCCATCCTCAAGCATTACAACAGAAGACTGGAAGAATAAGATTTTCCAGAAAATTGAGGCAGCCACAGAAAAGAAAAACAGACGAAAAACAAAAAAGAAGCTGGAAAAAATTTGGATGGATTGGCAGGACAGAAAATTGATCCCAGGAGATCCAGACCCATGTCCCACTGGAACATACAGAACACGGATAATAGGATATGAAAGAGGAGAAGCGTCCAAAGCTCAAACAAAATGGGAGAGGAAAGGAGAACCAAAATTTGGATCAACAAAAAGAGCCCTTGACAAGGCTGCAAAACGTATGGCACGTGTCTCTCAGTTGTTGATGTACGTGAAGCATGTCATCCCAGAAGAGCCCAGTGGAGCTTGCTCAGAGAAAGAGGCCAACTCGGACACCACCAAGGAAGAGCAGAATGAGTTTAAGGACCATAGACTACATTCAGTGATTCCCACTGCTCCCCCACCATACATGAGGTTCTGGCTGTGGCCCAAAATGCACAGCAAATGATAAGCGGACCCATAGCATACTGGAAACAAGCAGAACAGGAAGTGGCGGCACCGGAACGCCATTCACAAGCCCTGTGCATCCTTCCTTCTCCACCCCGGATCAAGGACAAATGTGTAGAGATAATGAGTGCACTGGAGATGGAGCCTTCAGGCTCAGGGAGGAAGCCACCATGCTGGGAAGTGAAAGACAGAGACTGAGGCAGAGACAAACAGAAGAGGAGAAGAGAAAGACGAAGAGTAAGAAAAAGCCTAGAAAACATAGGACTGGTTATGACAGTGAAGGACAAGAAGAAAGTGAAGAAGAAATTAAATAAAGGAAAAAGAAGGGATGTGTGACACATCCAGAGAGGAAGGAAAAAGGTGAAGACACCTCCAGTGATTCTTCTGAGTCAGAAGAAGAGGACAACAACAAAACATGCACACACAGACTAAGGGGCAAAGTAAAGGTTGACCTGCCACCCACCACATCTGAAGGAGCAGTCCTGACCAGTCCCATCTTAAACCCCACCCGATCACCCATAGAAAGCACAACACAGGGACAATACCCTCTGGTGGCTGGAGGAGGACGAGCAACAGTCTACCAGCCTTGGAAACACAGGGACATGGAAGCATTAGTGACCAAACTGCCACCACTACAAAAAGGAGGACAAAGATGGATCATCGAATGTGAGAAATACACAGCAGGAGACCAGCTCTGTTTGGGAGACATAAGAGACTCATAAGACGCATAGAAGGAAATATTAGAGTCCGGGAACTTGATGGAATAGCCAGATGCACCACTGAAGCAGATAGCACACCTTTCAACAGGTACAGAAATGTCTACTGGGAGGCAGTAAGAGATAGATTCCCTACACTAAGATCCCTTACTGGATTGGACAGCCTTAAAAAGATGCCTGATGAGGAGCTGCATGTCTTTCTAAGAAGGTGTGAAGATGAATGGTTGGAAAGCACTGGAGAACGCTATGATCACTCCACCTCTAATCGCATGCTGTACAGAGACAGAGTGATAAAGGCTCTCCCATTAGCAGTCCTAGCCAAATTGAATGACATTGCGGACTCAACATCATGGATGAAGAACACTGGCGACTCCAACTGACTCATCACTGCAGCAGATATAACAAAACAGAGGATGAACATGATGAAGAGTTAAAGGCCCTCAACAAAAGACTGCTGAAGATGCAAGTAGCAGAAAAAGAAGACATTATAAACAAAGCAAAGGAAAATAAACCCGAAAAACAAATGATAATGGGATCATTTGCAGGAGAAATACAAGACGTGGTTGAACAGGCCGTAGCTGCTGCAATGAAAAAGCTACCAGTAGAAACCACACCTTCACCCACGTGGCCACCATGGGCAACAACAGAACCAGTTCCTTCACAACCATACCCCATGCAATACCAGAAACCACCATCAACAGGACAGTATAAGCCCAGGACAACAGGATTCACTGGCTGTTACAAATGTGGACAGCTAGGACACTGGTCCAGAGATTGTCCTTTCGAAGGTCTACATGCACCAGTGCCTTATGGCCTACAGAGAGGAAGAGAATCCTCAAACAGAAGAGGACCACCAAACACAGGGAGAGGAAGAGGGAGTAACATGTCAACTAACTACTCCCAGTTGCCAATGACTGCCTGGGAAGAGGAACAAGGTCCAGAAGAATCCTGGCCACACGCACCACCTGGGGGCCTCACTGTGCAGTTTCCAGGGTTCCAATCAGTGAGACCATCACCAGACAGTCAAGATCATCCCAGGTGATATGGACAACTTCAACTGCCGCCAAGGTAGCTGAGAGGGACACCTGGGTCTATGCATCACAGTGCAAAGTGTTTCCCCAGTGAGGATCCCCTCCAACAACACAGACAATGGCTGCAGTGCTCACCACCGTCCTGGTCAGCACAGTTCAACAAGATGACAGACAAGTCTTGGAGCTCTCAACAAACAGACTGCACTAGTACTCATATAACCACAACACCCACACAGATTATTGATTCATTTGCACTCACCAATTGAACTGATGTCATTTACACTGATTTTCTACACGTACTGTTTCACACAAAAAAGGTCATAACCAGTGAAGATGCAAGAAGAGGATGCAGACGGGAGACGTAACATTGGCATGTTACCAACGCAGGAGGAAGAGGTCAGAGAAGAGGAAGATGATTTTTTGCTTAAACCATGATTTGATTTTACAACTTTGACATTTCAATGACATAATTGTAGATATGCTAAGTCTAATAGTAATTTCACACCAATAAATGGTGTGAAAGGAGGGATTGTTGAGTTTTAAAAAGTTACAACAAACTTGCCTTCTTCAAATGTAAACCTGCTGGGTTTTAGGCCAGACAATTGCATTAGAATGTTGATTAAACCATTGTTTGTATCCTCTTTGTAATGTAAAGAAAACTGACACCTCTTTGTTTAGTGCCAGAAGGACAGTTTTTTGACTGTTTCATTGACACTTAAGACAGAGTGTCAACCATTTTGTAGACAAGCCCTGTTGTTCTCCATGATTAGTTTAGCACAAAAGACTGTTTTATCCTGTAGATTGAAGGGGGTTTCACGTCTGGGAATTGGCGCTCTTTTGTTCGACCAAAAGTATCATAGAGCAGTAAGGTACACCCTTCCTAATTGGGTGACGAAGAAGTAACCAAATGACCAATGGCTATGGTCCTGAGCCATTTGAAGGAAAAGACCCATCCACATACCTGGAGGATATTAACAATTCATTTTGTGAGAATCAGGACTGTAAGCTGTGGATCTGGGAGGAGAAGCAGCTTTTCAGTCCACTGCTGGAGGCGGCTTTAGCTCAGTCTGTTCGGACTTGACTGAAAGCTGTAAATCTGAACGGAGGACCAACTTTTCACTCCACTGCAGTGTTATTTGTTTGTTCTGTAATGCCATCTCTTTATTCACTAATTTTTGTAATTAAATCTTTTTGTTAATTTTCATTGGACTGAGCCTCTCCTTTCTCAAAATCTGAAAAAACGCAACAATAAATACAAACTATATCCTTAAAATAGAAAATTTTAAAAAGTCCAATACATTTTTAAAACTCAAAAGTTATGTCCTCTGCTTAGTAACAAAAAGTGGCATTATAAAATAAAATGGTTATTGAATATTATGATATTTTGACATAAACACTGCCAGGATTAAATAGAAAGTACCCGCCATAAACTCTGTAATTGTGAAAAGAAGCAGGATTAAATAACATGTCATGAATTCAAGCTGAGTTTTAAAAATGTATGGATATAGTCCATAAACTGTATAAAAGAGGGGATGGTCACACAATGCTACACATTTACTTTAAGTAACCAAACTACAAGATGACTCACAAGTGTTTTAAAAAAGCCACAAATTCAATCTATTATACCACACAGGGGAGCCATTAACTCTATCCATCACATCAAGAGAAGCATGTGCAGCCTAACATTGCTGATGTACTTGGTCTACTAATACTATCAAAATTCCAAAAGTAGACTTTTTAGAATTAATTACTGTATTTTAAGAAATCATGTTATTTTTTTGCATTCAATAACCTGCGAATCTGACTACTTCATTCAGTACATGAAAAACTCACATTTTAGTGCAGGACCAATAAACAAACAAACAAACAAAAAAGAATAATCAAAACAACTTAACTCCCGTTGTGCAGCTCTGTCCCTGGAGTGAAGATAACCCCGTCCATCAGTTTAATATCCCTGAGCGCTTAGATGTCTTAAAGTGGGCACGCCTGTTCTGTCCTCTCTGGTCTGTGGATTTGGAGAAAACTTGGGACATGTCCAAACAAGTCCGACACCCCGAAATTTGCGCACACACCCCTTTTTTCTGCCATACAAGTCTAGTTGTTACGTGTCTAATAAAAGTTGCAATATGAGTAGAGAATGAAAGTATGTAGTAGTAGATTTAGTTTGAATATCCATACACACAGCCTATCTAAATTAATATTGTTAGATGTTATTGGGTATATTAATTTCAGTCAATATATCTTTCTTTATTGACATGATACTTGGTTGGAGACTGTGAGATGTGGATGAAAGCTCAGAAATATCAAGTCAATATTTCATTTGAGATAACTTTCAGTTCAGTACATTTTTTCTTAGTTAACTAACTCCTGACACTTTTTTGCAGCCACTAATGCCCATGAAGGTAAATTATTAGTTATATTGGTGATAAGATCCGGCATCATTTTAAATCAGACGTGAACATTTAGCTCTTTCCATTACCAGAAAAGAAAAAAAAAAGTAATTTCCACATTTGAAAATGTGATATAACTATATTAAAGTGGCTTTATGCTCTATTACACCCATGGTGCGCCTCAGGCTTGAGTCGACTGGAATGACTCGCAACTCGTGATTCCTCAGTCTTGGTAGCGCCAGACCTTTCTCTGCAGCTTGTAGTCCTAGTGTAGTGCTAGACAGAGTGCTGACAAGCAGTCCTCATTTAATCTTTGCAAGCTTGTTCCTTCCTTGGAATAATTGTTAATTTCACTTTATTGATTCGAATGACCATGAATAAGGCTGCAGCTCTGCAGAAAAAGAAGAGACAAGATTTTATACCTTACTTTCTAGGATTTGTAATATTTTTGTATTGCACGGTCCATCTTGTATCATTTACAGCAAGAACAGCTCAAGAAACCCACTCTGCCAGGGTGCGTCGAGCTCTTGGTAAGGAAATCAGGTGTGAAAAGCATTGTGTGTTTGACTATGATTAGTTTATAGCGTTTTTAAATCTCCCACAATGTTCATAGATATGTTTGTTTTACTATTCCTGTTGAATGTGTTATTATAAATGCAACGGCTCATTTTCTTGTGTTACAAAGTGGGAGTAATCAATTGCGGCTCAGCAGTGACAGTGTTTGCTCAACTAACCCTCATGTCTTAATGGGATGAAATACCGTGTAACTGCCATTTCAGAGTTCGGACTACAGTCGGCTACTCCAGAAACAGGCTGGTTTTTAAGAGTGACACATTTTGTCAGTGATGTTTGTGTGACCTGCTGTTTCAGAGAATGAGACAGAGTGCATCTCACCACAGTCCTCGGAGTTCCCTGAAGGCTTCTTCACGGTGCAGGAGAGGAAGGATGGAGGGCTCGTCATTTATTTTATGATTATTTTCTACATACTTATGGCTGTCGCAATTGTCTGTGATGATTACTTTCTGCCATCCTTAGAAGTGATCAGTGAACGTAAGTGGCCTGAAATATTATGCAATATCTGCCTGTTTAAAAGTGTGTGTGTGTGTGTGTGTGTGTGTGTGTGTGTAGTGGTAGTGGGGTGGGGATGGGGATGTTGCATTATCACACAACTGTAATACTGTAATGTACTGTAAAGGCAATAATGACAATTTAGTTTAGTTTTATAATATATTTACTTTCTAAAGAACTTTCTAAATAAGTTTAAATAATAAGCTATGTCTGTGAGCCTTAATTTTCCCTCGGGATAAATAAAGTATATATCTATCTATCTCATGTAGTTTGTATAACTGATTGAACAGTTTGTTTGTTGGATTTCTACCATGGCATGGTTTGTGGAGTTTCCACTCTGTGTTTCTCCTTTTGCTTTAGATGAGGGTGTGTGTATCTTTATCATCAAGTTAGGCTAACATTAACATCAAAGTTAACTAGGGCTTTCAGTCTTCAACTATCATGTTTTGACAGACCAACATTCCAAGACCTAAATATATTCTGTTTAAATTATAGAAAACACAGAAAAGCAAATGCTGAAACCAGCAAATATTCAGCATGAAGTAAAGAATTAATCATTTAATTATTAAAATTAAAACTGTTTGACTAATCAGTTAATTAAATAATCTTAAGTAAGCTGTAAACTTAACTAATAAAAATACAGAGGGTAGATAAATAGCCTACCTGTACAATGTAATGCAATCCAATAGGCTAGACATAGAACTTCAATATATGGCCTTGATGAAGCTTTAGACATTTTTGAGGTGGCAGTTTGTGGTATTGTTGAATTTGATTGCGCATCATCAGCTGTTTCTATTATGTTGTACACACGATATAAATTGTATTCTTGGTATTGCTTGTATCTCTCTCAGGTCTGGGACTGTCTCAGGATGTAGCAGGAGCCACATTTATGGCAGCTGGGAGTTCTGCACCTGAACTGGTCACAGCCTTTCTGGGTAATACAATAATTACAACCAGCAGTGTTGATGATGACACTAGCATAACAAGCACTGTCACTGTGTCTCTTCCCAACCTGATGAACTGTGACTTCGCCGCCATATGTGAACAGAAGGGGACTATGGACTTTGATTAGGACATTTTTTTCCTCTCAGCACTTTAATTGCTGTCCAGAAATGTCCTCTTCTTCTTCATCAATACTTCCACATCATCCCTGTCTTCAAAGCTAAGATATGCTCTTTTTGTGTGTTGTGTGTTAGGTGTGTTTGTGACAAAGGGAGACATTGGGGTCAGCACCATTGTGGGATCAGCAGTGTACAACCTGCTAGGAATCTGTGCTGCATGTGGACTCTTGGCCTCTGCGGTACATTCTGCCACAAACACTCACTCCCAATATTCAGACAAATATTACCCACCTATTAACTACTTTTACAGAAGCACATTTATATTTGAGAACCAGTGTATGCAATGTGTTGTTAAGCTGTAAACCATTCTTTTTTGTTTCTTGTATCAGGCTGGGCGACTCACCTGTTGGCCAATGTTCAGGGACTGCCTGGCATATGGCATCAGTGTTGCTGCTGTTATTGCCATCATTTCTGATAACAAAGTGTACTGGTGAGTGTATGCATGTGTATTTTTGTGCGCTGACTCGCTGATATATGGTTACATGGTGTTCAGACCTTACACCACCTACATGTAAGGTGGTTGTAAAAGACAAAGTCACGTTCAACTTTTTATTGCGTCTTGTGACACTGAAAATAAAAGGTGAAAATGAATCACTAAACAAATTCAATGTAGTACAGTACTGTGATTGCTCACTGGCCTTTATTAGAAATAAATGTACCTTAAATGATGCATTATCACATCATAAACAGAAATTGTAGTAGCATCCAGTGTTTATAAAAGATTTCCACTCCTCCCAGAATTACTTAATTTTTTGACATAGAGCTTTGTCATGATCAGGATATGGAGATTTGAACAATCTAAAGTGCATTTTTTGCTGTGAAACTAAAAAGACCTTAAAAACAAAAAAAAGTAACCAAAGCATGGCTAAAAGCAATGTGAAAAAGACACCTACTGGAGACAACAACAAGAGACTTGACTTCAGATTGAAACCAAGCCCCAAAATAGTCTCCTTAATCCACAGATTGATGTTATTTAATATATTTTAAAGATCACCTGATTAGACACAAAACACATTTTGAGGTCATGTTTACACTTAATGTTTTCTCTGGTAAATGTTCTAAAAGCAAGCTCCATTTGATTAGAAATTGCCAGAGCTTTCAATCACCAGGACATCCTTGTAAAAGAGATTAAAAATCTCAATGGATTTCTTTCCTGGTAAAATAAAGGTTAAATAAAAATAAAAATTCCATAGCCTTCTTCAGCAGCTTATTCAGATGGTATCACAGTACCAAGGTCCTGTGATGACATCTGAACAAGTTTCATTCTCTGAATTAGGCCTTGGGATTTTGCTTGAAAGCTCCAGGTATAGCTTTGTAGCACTTATATCTGTCCCCAAGGTCAAGAATGAATCTTTATGCTCAAACTGTATGTTTTGGTTACAGGTATGACGCTGCCTGTCTGCTGCTCGTCTACGTCGTCTACATTGTGGTTCTCTGCTTTGACCTCTGCATCAGTGAGTTTGTCCTGAGGAAGCTGAGCCCTTGCTGCACATGTCTGGGTAAAGGATCTGGTGAGAAGACTGAGAGACAGCCTCTGATGGGCTGGATCGATGACACTAGTCTGCGAGTCCACAATCACTCCAGAACAGACAGTGGGATCTTCCAGGACTCAGGATATTCTCAACTGTCCCTCAGCCTGCATGGTCTCACTGAGATTCCTGAAGGTAAAACACTCTTCCTACTGACACAAGTGCACTGTTTTCTGGTATTTTCAACATAATGTCTCCAACTGGAGTTTCACCTTTATGACCACTGATGATGTGATACAAATGTACTCATAAACATGCTTGTCTGCTCAGAAGAACAAGTTGCGCAGATGATGCAGAAGCAACATTTATTTATTTATTTATTTTAGTGATGATTATAACCTTGTATACTATAATTATATTTATCTATTGTCGACTGTCTGTATTGTTTCTAAAATGTGAGGATGGCTTGTCCAAGAGAAACAGATCTACATACGGGTACAAATAAAGCAACCTGAACCTTCCATCCCAGCAGAGCATAAAAGTGTGTTTGCCGTGCCAGAGAGCGACTTCAAACGCATCCTCTGGGTTCTGTCTCTGCCCGTCATCACTGTGCTTTTCCTGACCGTCCCTGACTGCAGGAGAAGGTTGTGGAGGCGATGGTACATGTTAACCTTCTTCATGTCAGCTGTCTGGATCACAGGTTTCACATACATAATGGTGTGGATGGTCACTGTTGTTGGTAAGATGATAGTTTAAACTTTTGTTATAACTTTGTAAAATCTGCGCATTTCTTTAGTCTTTTCAGTTAAGTTGCAGGTGTAAATCATACTGTCACACACCGGGTTATAGAGCCTTTGTGGATCACAAGTGCTCGAAGAAAAATGTCTGATTTGCAGAGTAGAATCACATGTTGATCTGCTGGCTAATTCCACAGATGCCATTGTCCTGGAAAGTTAAGAGGGCTGTTATTGTAGCTCCAGTGGGCCATGCGCATATCCAGCCACAGCAGGATTACGGCCCTGTTCACCCTTAAGGAAACAGTCATGTGAACCCTGCTTGTAGAGCTACCCCCGGAATCAGGCCCAAGAACAGCTTAAGCCCCCCTCCAACACAACCACCTACAACAGAGATGTAAACTGGTTTAAACAGCAACTACATCATGTGACGGTGGTAGGTCTACAGAAGTATAATGAGATTATTATCCTGTAGTCGTCAGATAGGCTCACATGGAAGTAGAGTTTAGGCTTTAGAAAAAGCAGGCATGGGACCGAGCAGGTATAAATAAAACATACAGTATGTGATTGAGTGTTTCCCTGTGGCTCTGCTCTGTTAGCAACTTAACAACATTTATACTGAGCGATTCAGAGAACTCAAGAAAGGTTGCAATGCGCAGGCATTATATGTGGTTAATATTTGGGTACCAGTGGAGCTTAACTTAAAATATTTTTCCTCCAGTCAATCATAGCTATCACAGAGGTCATGTCCTCTGTAATATTTCTATAGGGTGTATAATGACATTAAAAGTAGTAGGGCTGCCCCTAACAGTCGAATAAACTGTTGATGTCGATGAAATGAGTCCTTGACAACAAACTGTTCAGTTGTTGGGTAGTCGCAAAAAAGGCGACTAAAACCTTAAACTCCAGGCAGTCCATTTGTTCACAGTAGTGAAGTAATAAGTTATTTTTCAAGTTTAAGTTCATTATCGTGTTTTGAAAAAGACTTGTGTGATGTTATACTGTGTTAAAATAACAAGCTGATTGTTCCGACACATTCAGAATAAGTACCGCTTCTCATTAACAGGCGGCTCGCTTCATGCATGCATCTAAAATGTATATTTTAAAAGCTTGCAGTTTCATATTTCTCTGTAATGTAGCACAGTGTTAACGAGTCTTTCTCAGCCCTGGAACTCAAACCATTTTATGATGCCCCAAAAGTATATATTTAAATAAGTAATATCACAAACGTGTGACGACTTTTTGACTGATAGGTTGAACTAATGACAGTAGTGTCGTCTAAATCATGGTTATCTGCCTGCCCTGAGACAAAAAGACAAAATCTTTAGTCGGGGCAGCCCTAAAAAGGAGTTTGGGATTACTAGAACTAGAACTAGTTTTTATAGGATTACCCACATATTACACCTTTTGATCTTTGCAAGGTTCATTATAATATATTATTATATTATAAATGTGACCGTTTTTAGGCAAGAAACTACATAAATTAAATTGTAAGGAATCTGGTCTCCACCAGAATTTGATACCTGACACAAGCACATTATGAATAAATATTGAGTACATTTTCTTAGGTGGCTAGGGTTCTGCTGGGGGAAAGTGGTCTTATGACCTCAGTATTTCTAAAATCCTGGTTACAGCCCTGCTTCGAGATAATATATTAACCCTATAGCTTCAGTTAACCTGCTGCTGTTTTCTCTTTAGCTTGATTTTGTTGGAAGAGGGTTCTGATTTTGGGTTCTTATTATGTTTACACAGGTGAGACCCTTGGCATCCCTGATACAGTTATGGGCCTCACTCTGCTTGCTGCTGGAACCAGTATACCTGACACTGTGGCCAGTGTGATAGTGGCCAGAGAAGGTAAGCATCAGTGTAATGTTTTATCAGCTGAAATTCACAACAGACCTGGATATAGTTTGACTAAACTATTTAACAAAATTCAACAATGAATCGTAATTTGCTGAGTTTCTACTTCATAAGTAAAACCAGTGATTAATACCCAAATGTGGTAGATGCAAAAAACATCTACCAGTACTTAGGCACTGTGCTCTCTTGCTAAAAGACATTTTAGTAGTAATTATTGATTAATCATTCACTTTGCTGACTCATTTCCCCACCCGCCATGACAAGTAATTACCTTAAATATTTCTGTGTTAATGAGACTTTAATCAGTATGTAAACATGCTTCTGTTTGTCAGGGAAAGCTGACATGGCAATGTCCAACATAGTGGGCTCTAATGTTTTCGACATGCTGTGCTTGGGCCTGCCTTGGTTCATCAAGACTGCCTTTGTGGACACCAACAACCCTGTAGAGGTCAACAGTACCGGACTGGTCTTCGTTTCCTCCACGCTCCTCCTTTCCATTGTATTCCTTTTTGTAGCCGTTCATGTTAACGGCTGGAAGTTGGATTGGAAGTTGGGAATATTTTCTCTTTTCTGCTACATCCTCTTTGCCACTCTGTCCATCCTGTATGAGCTGGGGATTTTTGGGAATAATCCTATAAAACTGTGCAGTGACTGAGGTCTGACCTCCCCAGAACTGAAGCCATATTATCTAAGACTCTAACAAAAGTACAAAACCACAAATAAATAGTTCCTGAGATGTGGAAGAATAAAGGTTTTAAGATTTTTACTCAAAAATGTTATTTATTTTTATAACATGTGCTTGCAGTGGACATTGGGTCAATCTTTTCCACAAAAAATAAATTACAAGGCATGTTTTGGTAATGGTAAAATAATACATTTTCTTTTTAATTCATTCTCATTTGATGAATATTGGAAACAAATATAAAACTGATTTTAAAACCTGCTCTACTGCCTGGCTCTCTTCCTCCTCATCTGGTGACAGCTCAGTATCTGACCCTTACAGTAATGAAGTATGGAAAATTGTTGAAAATGAAACCCACTGTCCCCCCACAAAGGACATAGGTTAAAAGGTGTATTTTGAAAAACATTCACTTCTTATATCATTTAATATAATAGGTTAAGAGAATTAAGAGACTAATACATTTCAAAAACATCCTTCTGAAAAACAGATATATCTTTTTAAATGTGATCACGTAAAGGTATATGTTTTCTGCATTAAAAAGTATGTTATATATTGTCCTAAATGTTTCCAACAATTTTCAAATTCAGAAAATCCGAAATATTAATCAAGGTAATGGTATGTTTCACTTTGTCCCGTCAATGGCTTCATAGCCCCTCAGCACATGCTTCAGCGTTGTGGTTCTCTGCCAGAATCATCTTCTTTTATACTATGGCCAGAATCTGTCACAAATTGATTGTTATCCAGTGTTATTCCAGTCATATTTATTCAGTACATTTTTTAGTGTTGTTCTTAACTACTTTAAATTACTTTCTTGCACTTTAGCACTTAACGGGTGACATCAACTAAGTCTGTGAGGTCAGAGACGTTTTATTTTTTTATTTTAGCCTATAAGGACTTTGGTGAGGTTCAGGGTTTAGGCTTGGTGGAGATGACGATTGGGCCACGGATTCAGCCGTTGAAAGACTGCATGCTCTTATGTTGAAATGCGGAAATGAGGTATGGAGCAGGCGATCATATGCTATTGAAAATGGCCGAGTGATGTTTACGGATTTTCATTCGGACTGGTTGAAAGTTTGTCTCAAATGCAAATCCTCAAGTGCAGAATTGAGATCCACAAAATAAAAACTGGATTTAAAAATTCATGTTTCAATGTCATAAATGTCATTCTCAAGTTAGTTATTCCCAAATTCTTTTCTTTTCTTTTTAAATTTAGTTAAAGGCAATAACATTTTATTCATTTGTTGTATTTGTGCAGATCATTTTATATTTGTAGAATATTTTGAGTTTCCAAATCAGTTTTTTTATATTTGTGGAAGGTGTATATTTACAGATGACACATTTACACACAGATTGTTATCTGTTCACACAAATGTGTGCCTATAAAAGCCACAAATAGTAAAATACATTTTAACTAATAAGTAAAAATGGAATGATGAACATTTTTATTTGTGGGGTTTATAGCTAACTGCAAAGCTTATATGGACATAAGACTGATCTATCCTTACATTAACAATGCCATCAGAAATTACAATCCTTTCCTACTGAAACAAAAACTACCAATTTCAGAGATCTCAGAATTTGCTTCCTATGATTAGTGTTTGAGACCACGCCTGATAAATGTCCATTTGGTTCTCACTTTATTCCAATTGCTGCTTTGTGTTTAATGTGGAATTTCCCCACTTTCAAGAAGCCACTGTACGGCACTGTTGAGCAATAATGCTAAATAGATCCAACAACTCAGCGCCAGTTTACACAATGTGAAGAACAACTTCAGAGACTTTGATCTCAGGAGACTTTACAACCACCACGTTTAAAAATTAAAAAGTTTATTTGTTAAAATAAACTGCCTGACAAATTAAAAAGGGTTTACAAAACAAAGACCTATGCTGTATAAACAAAAAATAATAATTAAACAGACACATGAGATATGAAGTAATTGTGTTTTTAAAACAAAACAAAAGGTCATTGGCAAGAGGGCTGAATGTGGAAGTGTGTTAGCATAACTTCTACAAAAGCTCTAGGCGTTGCGATCAATACGGACGTCCACCTCTCGGCCGTTGATCTTTGTTCCATTCATCATCCTACAGGCCTTTTCAGCACTCTCTGGAGAGTCGAATCTCACTGTTCCACAGCCCTTTGACTTTCCGTTCTCCATCTTGATCTCTGCGAACATTACCTGGCCTGCCGCAGAAACAAAAATTTAAATTTGGGCATTCATGATGAAATGTCAAGAGGTTATTGAGTGATTTGTAAATTTAGCAATCAAGATTTACTTCACACTGAGCAATTAATACTAAGCAAAATACGTACCACAGTGACTGAACTTCTCTTTCAGCTTTTGCCATGTCAGATCATAGGACAGCTGCATCACAGATATGTAAACCTTAGTCAATTCATTTGTTAACATTAACGTACAGGTGCTGGTCATATAAGTAGAATATCATCAAAAAGTTGATTTATTTCAGTAATTCCATTCAAAAAGTGAAACTTGTATAATGTATACATTCATTCCACACAGACTGATATATTTCAAGTGTTCATTCCTTTTAATTTTGATGATTATAACTGACAACTAATGAAAACCCCCAAATCAGTATCTCAGTATATTGTGAAAAGGTTTAATATTGAAGACACCTGGTGCCACACTCTAATCAGCTAATTAACTCAAAACACCTGCAAAGGCCTTTAAATGGTCTCTCAGTCTAGTTATGTAGGCTACACAATCATGGGGAAGACTGCTGACTTGACAGCTGTCCAAAAGACGACCATTGACACCTTGCACAAGGAGGGCAAGACACAAAAAAGGTCATTGCTAAAGAGGCTGGCTGTTCACAGAGCTCTGTGTCCAAGCACATTAATAGAGAGGCAAAGGGAAGGAAAAGATGTAGTAGAAAAAACTGTACAAGCAATAGGGATAACCGCACCCTGGAGAGGATTGTGAAAACAAAACCCATTCAAAAATGTGGGGGAGATTCACAAAGAGTGGACTGCAGCTGGAGTCAGTGCTTCAAGAACCACCACGCACAGACGTATGCAAGACATGGGTTTCAGCTGTCGCATTCCTTGTGTCAAGCCACTCTTGAACAAGACACAGCATCAGAAGTGTCTCGCCTGGGCTAAAGACAAAAAGGACTGGACTGCTGCTGAGTGGTCCAAAGTTATGTTCTCTGATGAAAGTAAATTTTGCATTTCCTTTGGAAATCAAGGTCCCCCGAGTCTGGAGGAAGAGAGGAGAGGCACAGAATCCACGTTGCTTGCAGTCCAGTGTAAAGTTTCCACAGTCAGTGATGGTTTGGGGTGCCATGTCATCTGCTGGTGTTGGTCCACTGTGTTTTCTGAGGCCCAAGGTCAACGCAGCCGTCTACCAGGAAGTTTTAGAGCACTTCATGCTTCCTGCTGCTGACCAACTTTACGGAGTTGCAGATTTCATTTTCCAACAGGACTTGGCACCTGCACACAGTGCCAAAGCTACCAGTATCTGGTTTAAGGACCATGGTATTCCTGTTATTAATTGGCCAGCAAACTCGCCTGACCTTAACCCTATAGAAAATCTATGGGGTATTGTGAAGAGGAAGATGCAATACGCCAGACCCAACAATGCAGAAGAGCTGAAGGCCACTATCAGAGCAACCTGGGCTCTCATAACACCTGAGCAGTGCCACAGACTGATCGACTCCATGCCACGCCGCATTGCTGCAGTAATTCAGGCAAAAGGAGCCCCAACTAAGTATTGAGTGCTGTACATGCTCATACTTTTCATGTTCATACTTTTCAGTTGGCCAACATTTCTAAAAATCCTTTTTTGTATTGGTCTTAATATTCTAATTTTCAGAGATACTGAATTTGGGATTTTCATTAGTTGTCAGTTTTAATCATCACAATTAAATGAAAAACATTTGAGTCAGTCTGTGTGTAATGAATGAATAAATATAATATCAAAGTTTCACTTTTTGAATGGAATTACTGAAATAAATCAACTTTTTGATGATAGTCTAACTATATGACCAGCACCTGTATTTGAGGCTAGATGAAATAGTACAACATTCAAAGAGATGAGTGCATCAATAAAGCATGTAGTACAGACATCATAAAGAGTCAGACTCAAACTCAAAACCCTACTGTCAAGAAAAGCACCAGTTAATTCATCTAAACAAACCAATCATGAACTACTCATTTACAGCATCATTACCATTTATAATAATGCACAACAAGCATGGGCTGAGTCCCTGTAAAACCTCACTCAAAACTAGAGCATCAACACAGAAAATGTATGTATCATTGAAATAGTAATTTCGTCATTGGTTAGATGGCTAAATAACTCCAATCCTAATTTAACAGACGTCTAATTCTCTAAACTAGCAAAGTTCTCACATATCTAACACATACTTACATTTCGCACAAAGATCTGACAACCTGCTTTGGACCCAGAGCCTCTGTCAGACATGCCTCCACCCATGTGTCCTGGGCCCCCACCTCCAAAGCCACCAAAGCCACGGTTCATGTCCATTCCTGACATACCCATACGGTCATAGCTGGAGCCCATCCGGTCCATTGACATATTGCCCATTCCGCCACCTGCAATTAAGACACACTTGTAAAATGAGAGAGAAACTTAAACAATGTACTGTATATTTTAACAGGGCAGTATATGTATTTCTGATCACAGATTAATGCAAATGAGACATTAAGACAACATCTGCATATTGAAACTGCCATACAAAAAATATTACAATACCTTTCACATCTTAAGACAGAGCTTTATATTCATTTAGTCCAATGACATGTCAGTGTAGTGTAGAGTGTAGTAAACCCCAATTAACCATCTGTTTTAACTTTCCCTCTGAGCAAAAATCTGCCTTTAAATTTGGAAGAAATAATGATTTGACATTTATTGTGATGGTTATCGATATTGACTGATATTAATGTTTTTATTGTGATAATATTTATTGCCTAGCCCTAGCTTGCACCATTAAGTATTTCAAGAATGAAACAATGAGATGGCATTTTTGCTAAAAAGAAAGGTGCATGGAGGCAATTACACAGGACTGACGAGCAGCAGTAACTCGATGTACCATACAGTATAAAGCAGCTGTTGACAACAGATACCCCAAGATTCACTCGTTTATAGATCAGTGCCGCCTGCTTTACCTACGTCCCCTACTTTAACCACAATTTAAATATTTCTAATTTTTCATAGGTCTACAGCGTTTTTTTCATAACACTGCATGGCAGAAAGTCTTTCAGTTGCAACTGTGGCCACAACATCATATATCTCAATGTTGTCACTGTAGATAACTATTGATCCTACTAGAATATGCATCACACCTGTGGTATGGAACTTCACGTTGTGTTTGAGGACAACACATGAGTAGAGCCAACACTTATACTGGGGCTCAGCAGCACACTTGTAAGAGCTCATCACTTCAACAAACTCTCAAAAGTGCAACAATATCACCAGATGCAAGGCGCAAGCTCACTACTAGGGCCTTCTTCTTCATCCTTCGCCTATTCAACAAGGCATGACAATTAATGACTTTCTACACCGTGGTACACTAAAACTCATTCCTCCCTTTACATGACTGGCTGTATAAACTGTCAAAAGACTATAAAACAGGTGAGAACTTTCAAATGTCAAAAGTAATAAAGAAGCTTGTGGCTGACATAACAGATTTAGAACAGAATAGATACAGATGGAGATGGACTATTTCATGTACCTAATCCAGTGCCCAAGTGCCCCATGCCACCACTGCCCATACCTCCACCAAAACCTCCACCTAAAAGTTGAGAATGCACATTGGTTAATACAACAATGTCACAACAGCAAACAGAAACAGTCAGCCTGTAAGCATAGCAGTCCACATAACAAAAAGCAATCCCTTAGACCCATCATAACTCAAAATCAAACTGCACAGAAGAACTTGCATAACTTCCACTGTGTCTGGTGTTTAAGTATGACAAAATTCAAGGCTGAAGTCAGAGCATCACTTACCCATTCCTCCATAGGAATCCCCAAATCCTCGATTCATAGGCATGTCACTGTGGCCAAAGTCCCGATCCATTCCGCCCATTCCTGACCGGTACATATCTCAACACAGGAAACAAAATGTAACCTTAGACTTAAGGTGTCTATAACACAAAAGGTGCATCTCAATGTTTACAGAATAACATCCTTGAACTGAACCTCATCTTTACCTGGTGGAGTGAATTTGCTCACATACCTCCCATCCTGCCAACTGGTGCCATGTCTCTCCCTCCAAAGCCGCCCATGTTGCCCATGCTATCCATGCCCCCGAAGCCACCGCCACCACTCATACCTGTCAAAAGCAACACCAAGTTTGAGCATCACCCTCTCCTATCCTCCACAAAAGTTGACAATGGTCTTTCACGTGGAAAACTCATAGGTAAACAAAACAACATACCTCCTCCAAGTCTGTTCATTCCCCCACAACCTGGAACATCCATACCTATGGCAGAAGATGTCGTCATCAAGGCCATGCCAAAGAGCATACTGTGTCTTTTTACATTTTACATCACATTCACCTAGTAGTGTGAAAGTCCTGTATTTCTGCTGGTAGATTATGGTAATGTATGGTCACCACATTGAGACTGCTGTAAAGTCAAAAGATGAGCCATGAAAGACTTGGTGGTTGAGTAGTTTACACATTAACTGTGTATGCTGATTTGCCAGGATGATGTTCAAAGCTGCTGATTAATGCTGCCGTGCGGTGCAAATCTTGTGACCAGCTAGAGAAGATGTATCTGGTTCTCTCAGATGTGCATTTGCCTATAGATCCAAACTGGTAGCAACACAGTATGTAACTGACCTCCAGGCCCCATAGAGCCCATCCCTCCTCCACCGCTCAGACGGTTGGCATTTATAGGCTGCCCTCCTGGCCCCAGGCCCATGCCAATACCACCTAGACCCCCTACAAACAAAGTTGAAGTTATGCAATTTACTAGCACCAATAGCAAAGTTGATTACATACAATATGAGAATTAATGCAAAGCTAAATCAATAATGCTACTGACATTTAATGTAACTGACATTCATTGAGAAGTGTTTGCACTTAACGCAAGTCATTTAGTAAAAAGGAAATGTGCCAAGCCACATCTTTACATGATCCTTAACTGCATCTGCAATGCACCAACTCTCAAGAATGGAAGATATACTGCTCAGAGCATACTTAACATCAAAAGGTACCCAGATTTTGCTGTTGGGTAGAGCAGATATTATTTATTTATCCATGTGAAATGTTGTTCAATTTGTGGAACAATTCCACATCCCATTTTGGTGAGTCTTTAGTTTCAGTGAAGACATCAGAGCTCTACATTTCATTAATAAACAAGCACACCATGACATGCTACTACTCAAATTGGCTATTGTAATACAAATACTTTCCTAGATGACAACTACTACTTCTAAGTCATTAATGTTTTCCGATATCAAAAAAGAAACTTTGTTTGTAACCAGAGTAAAACAAGCACACATATTTGAATTTGACCATGAAACACAATACAAAATGCAGATTTTCCATCTATAAACACTGCTGTAATTACTGTATGAGAGTTCAACGTCATATACGTTTTTAAATATTTAACTGCTTTTATGTTGCCTTTGTGTGTGAAGCATCACTGAAAACATCAACAGGCCAACAACTATCCTACAGTTACGAAAAAACACACAAGCCACGTAGTATTTCTTTTCATTAGCACACTGCCTCAACATTATTTTTGGTCACTGTAAATGATAAATATGCTAATTTTATTAATGTGTCTCTTAAACTGACAATGTTATGGATATGAGTTTGACATAAAGAAATGACAGAGGATAAACGTGTACTCACGTGGTAACTGAGGTGTTTTTTCTACTTGACGGAAGTCTTCAGGAGGAAGAGATTTCTCATCCTGTAACACACAAAAAAAGTAAACATGTATTTTTCATGTTATATTTAGAACTTAAGTTATAAAATAACTTAAAATAACATACCATTTTAACGTGCATCTGTCTGTCAAAGAGCATCTGTCCATTGAACATGGCTGAGTATAGAGTCAAGGGAATGGTCACGGTACAACTGTAATGCATTTAGGGCTGGCCCAAATATCATTTTTTGAGCTTCAACGCTTCGATAGTAATTAAGAGCGAATAATCGAAGCTTCGCCCCTCAGCGGTCCCGTTGTGTTGATTGTTTAAACGTGTTTTGGTTTTTTCATGAGTTACAACTATGTATTTAAGGGATAGAAGCAGAACAGCAGAAGAAGGATAAATGCCCACTAAGTTCTGCTGAGCGAGGGGTGATCGGATGGGGAAGTGATAGCGGCGGCATGGGTGCGCAAGTCTGTCTGTGCGCGTGTGAGAGAAAGAAAAAATAAAAAAAGCGCTCCGTTTATTTATTCTCATAGCTAGGCTAACTGAGTGATTATTACCAAATCTTTGTTTTTAAATTTGTTATAGCCGCTAGCAGACCCAACTGCAGCACTAAGAAAGGGAGAAATATTTCTTGCGGGGTAAAAAGGATTGTAGGCCTATATTGAGCAGGTGAAGAGCAGGCAGAGTGAAAATCAATGCGTGCCAAACAGGGTCGGTGGCCTGCTGTACAGAGCAGGGGGAACCGTAGCAGAGAGTCTGATCCAAGCAGGTCCAGAGCAGAATCCGGGAATAGTTTAGCCGGGTCGGGGTCCAGGCAGAGAGCGCACGGGAAGAGCGGTGTTTCCGGTATAGGAACTAAATCTAACACGTTATGTAAAATTCACTTTTAACTTTAATTATAGCGACAAAATGCTCTTCTTCTACAACCGGCCTAATATAATTAGGCTTATTTAAATGCGTTCATTGTGTTGTTGTTTGTTTCCAGCCTACAGTTTGATACTGATTAATTTTAAAATGTAGGAAATTTGAATGTTTTGATCTGTAATGAAATTAAGCAATTGTAAAATCAATAAACACCATAACTGCCATGCTACTGCTGTCATCACTCAGTTTAAAGTTCTCCCACACAGCTGAGGGCTTCATTTCATTTTCCCTTTGATGTGAACTGGAGTGTTACGTTCACTGCTGTCGTCAGGCTCAATAATCAAATCTCATAATAGAAAATCGAATGTGTACCCAATGGTCGAATATTCAAATATTCGGGTCCAGTCCTAAATGCATTTAGTGTGTGTGTGTGTGTGTATGTGCGTGCACACACGCACATACACACACAGTGTGATATAATCAGCACACTTGTAAGAGCTCATCACTTCAACAAACTCTCAAAAGTGCAACAATATCACCAGATGCAAGGCGCAAGCTCACTCCTGGCTGTATGGTCAAACATTCACTGAGAAAAAATTAAAAAGCTTTCAAGCTTTACCGACAAAGAGGAGCATTGCCCACTTTTTACCATGCATTGGAGCAGTATGAAAGCTGTCTTGCAGAAGACACAAGGGCAGTAATCATCTATGGTAATAAATAACCTTTTTAATAGGGGACAATTCAGAGTACATGTATGGCAAGAATGCATTGATTGTGAATTGTCCCCATAAATAATTGCAAAACCATTTGAATGTTGCCATATGCATATTTGCATGATACATCAAATTGATATTGATTACATTTTTTATATTTTCTTAATTGTAATTTTATTCATCTAACACATGATTACACACTTTGATAACTAAATTAGCTTAAATTGTAAAACACAGAATTCAGAAAAATTAAAACAGAAAAAAGGTGTATGAATTTCATATGGCCCTAAGCATTACTTTGAGTTCTTTTTCTATTAAAGTGTTTAATTCTGAAGGATACAGATGGCCTGCACAGCCTCCAGTGACTGCTCAAAAGTCACTGTTCCCATCCCACGACTCTTTCCATCTTTATCCTCCTTTACATCTGCTCGTTTTACCACACCTGCCATGCCAAACACCTCCTTCAACTTCTTCCAGCCAACCTTGAAGTCCAGCTGTTCAACAGAAAAGAAATCACTATTTTTAAATCGACACGAATAATCATCACAACCTAAATTTAGAAATTGTTTGTTACTATGTCCTCACATTGGCCACAAACACTGTGTTGCCAAGTCGTCCAGCCTGCAGTGCATGGATGACATCCGGTGGGATGTTGGGATTGTTGGCAATGGAGAGTGGGATGTTTATCCCACCCGGCCCCATGTCTTGCCCACGACCTCCTTGTTGACCTCCTCCCATGCGCTGGAGCACACGCCGAGCATGTTCCCCATCAGGGTCCTTAAATATAAAATACAATATTTATACAAAATACAATATAAATACAAATTTACCTCTGAATTGCCAGATCAAGATAATCATGAACAATCAGTCAGTTTAAAGTGTACAACTGCAATAAACAACTCTATAATAAAGTTCCACACTTTGTCAAGTTTTCTAGTGGTATTTCAGTTCCCCTAGAAGATTTACAGTGTAATAATTGCTACAATTATTTGTGACCACTTACAAATCTTTCAAACCTCGTATGGATAAAATCAATAGAAAGGCCACAAGCAATGTCACAAAAATGCATCACTTCAATGCTAATGAGAAGACCTAAATGTATAACCATCTGTCACTGGGTAGTATTTTAGTTTGGAGTAGCATCATAACAAATGTTTGTGCTAGGATTATTTACTTTTTGAAATTTGGACCAATAAGAGCATGACAGTAACACTGGAAAAACAACACTTTATATCTGCTGCTACTGTGCAAACATGTATTTTATTTATTTTCTGAAACCAAAACAGGTATTTTGTTAGTAAGTTGATCTCACCTCCTTGATGTTGAGTGGCCTTCCACTTAGGTCATGCTTATTCATAGTTTCTATTGCCTTCTTCACAAACTCCTCATCTTTGAACTCCACCACACTGTTGAATTAGGGAAAGAGGAATCAGGGAGTCCATGCAAGTGTGAGATAAAAGAAAGTTCTATGTTCCATGTATGAAAGTAAGATAGTTTCTTACCCACAACCCTAGCCAGGGGGCAACATAGGTGTCCAGGTAGCACACATACAGGTAGCACACATATCCAAGGTCGAGGGAGTGAACAAAACACAGTTAAAAATCAAGACAAAGCACTGGGACATTTTAAATCTAATGCTTCATGTATCAACATGCTTCTAACATTTCCTATAGTGCATGTTGGCCATATTTTGCCCACTGGCTTGAGCCAGCAGGGGTGTGGTTGTGTTTAAGTCTACTGCAAACAAGATTAAAAGTTTAATTAGAGCATAGTCTTTATAATTACCTGAAGCAATGTTGACAATTAATTTTTTAAAATAATAAATTAACAATAATAATTTAAGGTGTATAAACATCGTTTATACGTTTGGTAAAAACATGAATAGCATTAACAGATACCATGCATTGTAATTTTAATGTAATATTTTTAATGTTTTGAACTGGACACAAATACCAAGGTAGAAAATGCATTAAACAAATTTAATTAGTACATTGTTTAGGATTAACCAGTTTTACCACTGCAATAAAGAAAAATAGTGGTCCATATAATATAAAAACATAACAATAAAAACACTACAAGATCTTTCGAGACTGGTTTGTTCCTTTGAAGAGAGCTGTGCCATGTAACAGAATTGTAAAATAAGATTTTGAGACATGGAGGGTCAATCAATAAGACAAATCCTACAACCCACACTTCCCTTTGGAAAATGGCCAAACAAACAAACTTTTTCACCAATTGAAATGACAACAACAAAAGCAAAAGTGTACTCTTAGATGAGTTCATTAAGCTACTTTTCCAAAATCAACAGGACATCTCCCTTTCAAATGAATATCAATCATTGGCCATCTATCAGGCTCTAAACACAACCTACAATATCTCCAGTTCGGTAACTTAGTAAGACCCAAAGGATCAGAACCTAAAAGAGCACTTTGTTAATGAGAGCCTGCTGAGGGCATTTAAAACCTCGTGCAGCAAGTTGGCCACATCACTTACCCTTGACTTTCCTTCTGCATCCTTAAAGAGCTCCACGTATGTAACCTCACCAACTACATGAGACATACAAAGGAAAAATACCAAAAGAACAAAGGAATTTAAGTCACCAAGTCTTCAAGTCGCCGTTGGCCTTGGCAATGCCGCTACAGATGGAAATGTCCCATTAATGATCAACAGTCAGCCCAGACCAACATCCCACCAGACAACACCATGCCTTTCTGGGCAGTGACTGAGACACCCAAAGGCCAAGGCCAGAGAGAAACACAGCTACATTAAACCTGGGAAATTCAAAAGACTTCAACATGATCAGTTCATCAGATTCCATTCATGGCAGTTGAAAGGTTTAATCTGTCCTTGGACCTTTCAAAAGGCTTCTTGAGAGCCCCATAATTCAGAAAGTAAAATATTACAATATTTTATTCATATGATTCACCTTGCAACAGATGCAACAAAATCATTCAACAATCTGCTACTGGTTTGAGGTTACATTTTGGAGCTGACAATGCCATAAAACAAGTGACAAGTTCATCTTCCTTTTCTCACAGACATATCAGCCCAAACTAAATTGGTGTCCAGCCAAAGAAATTTATTAAAACTCCAATAACCTAATTTCACACTATGTTGGTTCCCCACTATCTGTACATCCAGAGAAATCTACAAACTAGTTTACTACTGCTAGAAGCAGGATGCTCCATCTGGTAACAAAGGAAAAAGGGTCAAGAACTTCTAATAAGCTGAAAAGAGGAGAGACAATCCCCATCACTGGAGACATTACCTTTCTCACGCATTAGATCTTTAATTGCCTGCCACTTCATATCATAAGGGATATTGCTGATGAAAACCCGATTCCTATGAGCACCCTTCTTTTCTCCACCGTGTTTGTCTTTGTAGGGATGGTAGCGGTTTCCTCTTCTGCTCCCGGAGGACTTCTCTTTAGCATCATGCTTTTCTTTGGGGGGCTTATTTTCTTCAGCATCCCTACAAAACGCACAAAGCTGCAGGTCAGAGAACAGCCAAACTACATTTGGTTATCACACAGTATAGTATGTATATTAAAAGACGTGTCAATACATTTGTGAGTAATAGTAAGGTCCTGTCATGTGTTGTGCATTTCGGTGGTAATGTGCTTTTCTTTACATTCGAATAACACTTTCTTACATACAGAATGAATGATACAGCTCTGTTAATATTAGATTAATGCATAACTTGAGGAAAAATTGTCAAAAAGATTATTAGGTAATATTAAAAAACTATATCTATACAGAACTCTGTGTAGATAAATGCTAGGAGACCTTTGGATGTATGATTCAATTGTCCAAATTTGACATAATATAATGCTTACGAGTTTTTAAATGTTGTCGTCTTTATTAATAAATGGATGCTGTACAAATAACCACCTGGTCAGAGGCAAAGACAATACTACTAGCTATAGCTAGTTACGTTAATTAATTAACCCTAATTTACAGTGTAGCATCAGAGCCATTTGCAGCTCACGTTATTGTTGTTAACTTGACACATCGAAGCGTACAACTGTGTAGAGATTAGCTAACAGGGTTGCTAACGCTAGCTAGTTATGTCGTCTGCAATCAGCCTATTTGATTTATCCAACGAACTAGTTTAAAGTTTAAGCTGGGTTTACTGTGCAGATTTAACAAGAGTTAAATTTCACTATTAATTATGTTTGTGTTAGCTAACAAAAATAGAAACACAACCGAGATTCGCAAACAGTAACGTTAACGTTAACTTAACGTTGAAGGTTGAGCCATTACATTGAATAACGTTAAATTAATGTTATTGCAAAAGCGCACAATTTTGAGAGATGAGTTAGAAAATATATAGCATACGTTTGGTGTCGGGTCAGCTACAAACCTATCACACAGGTACTTAACGGTTTCAGTGTTTGACAACAGAGGTTAGATGCTTCTATGCTAACAATAGCTAGCATCACATGACTCCATTTTAGCTAAGGTAGCTAAAGGCTGCAAGGACGGGACAGACAATACATCATTTTTACTCACGTCTTCACGCCATTGGGTGTTTCTTCCGATGTCTCCTCAGGTTCGGACATGATGGATGCTGTGCATTCCTCTTGCTTTGACTCCTCATCGAGAGTTTCAACATCTGCCATGTTGAGGTTTTTCTAGCCCCATACAACGCAAGACGCCTTTGTCGCTACGCAGTTCAAAATGTGTAGTGGAGATTTGTGTCTCTAACGCGAGATTTGGCAGATGTTGCTAGGCAGCCAGGGTGAATTGAATAGTAGAATAAGAAAGGTTACTGGACAATAAGCACTAATAAAATGGGATTATGAAAAGATTGTGCAATGATTGCTCTAAGGTTAGTATGTTAGACACAGGGGTCAGCAAGTGAGTCTCTGAGTAACTGAATAAGTGGCACTTAACAGAAAGTGACACCTTCTAATGGATGCATGTGTGTGTTTCTGAACAGTACAGAAACTAAGTGCAACCCACTAAGGCAGGGATCCATGCACAAGACAAGGCCTGACAATTTGAAGTGTCTAATAGAACCAGTAAGTCCCTGAATTATGTGCAAATATTTTTATGCTAATGATGTAGTGCAGAATGAGCCAAGCCAATTCAGAATTCCTGAAACTATTGATTGATGCACTTTATTCTACCAGAGGAATAATTTCATTTTCCCTGTACAATATGCTTTAAAAGTTGTATAAAATACACTTCTAAGTCTTATTTTTCAGTATCACACAAGGTTGATTCTACTGCTTTAGAAAATGTTGTCCAACTCCTAATTGTTAAATTTTTTTTGAGATATGCAGATGACAACTTTTTGAACTTAAGAACGGTGTCAAACCATAGTTTTATGCTCTACATGAAGTATCATTTAGACATATTTTTACATCTAATCAGTGATTCAAAGCAAGACTCGTTAGAAAGCAAGCAAATGGGCTGTTTTTGTTTTAGTGCTGAGGGTACACTGGTGATAATAGGAGGAAAGACTGTCTCTGAAGAATGCCCTTATGACTTTACCTCCAGAATCAAACAGCGTGTTTCAAAATTGTGTGTGTGTGGGGGGGGGTTCATTTGAATCTTTTAAATATATTTAAAGGAAGTCACTAACAGCAAGCCTTTTTAAGCCACTTTTAGGGATACTGTCCCATTTACAACCAATTCACACTACATGTGCAGTAGGCTGCATCTACAGGTTAGCTTCTCTGACCCAGATGTCTGCTGTGTTATGTCAAAGTGTCCAATTTCCTATACTGATATTTTGATTCAGCTGCTTGGGTTTCTGCATGTAGTATATATTGTCACGAACCCCCGGTCGTGACCCTGACCTTCCTGTTGGATTGCGTGTGTGTGATTGTAGTTTTTGAGTTCTTTTCCCCTTGGGGCGTTTATGGTTTTCGTCTGTTGCTCTGTGTTCTGCTTCCTCCCTCATGCTCTGGGGCTGCTGGTGGGCGTGGTTGCCTGAGCTCCAGTTTACGCACCTGAGACTCATCCAGTTAATCAGCACACCAGTGCCTCAGCCTACAATCAACTCACCTTAAAAGACCAGCCCAACCTTCCAGTCCCAGCTGGATTGTTGTACCTCACAGTACGAACACACCAGCCTGTTGCCCATCCTGAACTATCAGCATCTTGTCTGAACCCTTGCATTAGTATTAACTTGTTTTTCTGTCTCGACTACAGAATACCTGCCCATGCCTGACTCGGATTCCCTCCTGTGCCATGGAAACCCCTGAGCTCTCGAACCAGGACCACATTCCCCTTGGAACAACCACCCATCCCCAAGCCACACCTGTCTCTCCCTTGTGTTCAATAAAACCTCTCACTGCTCATACTCTGGGCTGCGTCTGAGTTTCTGGCCCCAGTCCTGACATACAACCTCATGCCTAAAAATAAATATATTTTCACTTTATTCAGGAACAGATACCTCTGCTAAGTCAGGTACGGTTAATGACAAATTGCAACAACTTTTTATTACAACTGTGGATTAGGCTGACCTGTAAGATATCAGGGAAGTTAACCTTTAACATACAGCACAGTACACATCTTACTCTGTAAATGAAAAATCTGGTCGGTAAAATGATAATACATTTCCTTGATGGGAAGTCCATGGCTAGTTTATAGTAATTTATGGTGTGACTAGCACAATATAAACCTGGCACTAACTTGCATATGTCTAATTGTTATCACTAGCTCACTGAAGTACTCAAGTAAATCTCTCTATACTGAGATGTGCACAATCACATTGGCAGTATGTTTTTAAAACATTGTAGATTATTATATCTTCTAAAAACTCAGACCAACCTTTTTAAATGAAAATCTAATTGACATCTGACCATGTCAATTTAATTAATTTGTGGGCCCCCGGAAAATTAGTAATTGCTGCACACAGGCTAATGGGAAGGCCTAATAAAGTATTTAAAATCTGCATCTGCCTTTGTACTTTTTTTGTACAGATTGTTTTATCTCACAAGGGTGTAGTATAGAGTTAATTAACATTAAAATGAATACCGTGATAGCAGTTCGTAGAATCATTTTATAGTTCTCAATATCAGTTTTGTTCCTGACCTGTTGCCTGGCTGAGATAACAATCTTTATCGTTATGTCCTTCTAATGTACTTCATGTAACATGTTTACAATTTCTCTGCTTTTCCAATTCCAGAGCCAAAAGAGTCCAAAACACATCAGCACACCTTGACACACAGGTAAAAGCACATTTGCATGTTGTGAATGACTAGTTATTTTCTGATGATCAGCTGCCACTGGAGTGGTAGCCTTTGCCATCAGTGTATGAATGTGTATGAATGGGGTGAATGTGACGTGTAGACGTGTGTAATGTGCATTTGCACTGTCTGTAACTTGACCTCATCACTGATGACTATGCACTATTGCGCTGTGACCCAGTAGTTTTCCATTTTGACCTTGTCTTTTAAAGTGACATGTGGGCAAAGAAGCAATGTCTAACGATTTTATTGTGTTTAGGTTATCTCGGGGATTTTTTCTGCTGTTTAAAACCAAAAAAGAAAAATGGAGCTCTCTATACCACTTTTAAGCCATGAATATTGTACGTCGAACACCAGTGATGACCATCTCCCTCATGGCATGCCTTATCCTCAGATCCGAGTCACTGCACCACTGTGACAGAAACTACATTGCTGATATGAATTTGCACTGCATAACAGCAAAAATAGATAGCCAGATGCTTCACTGCTGCATTTGGTTACAGTGATCAATCAGATGACCTGCTGTTTGTTTGCTTTTACAATGCTGCTTTTTATTCACTACAGTAAAATATATTTAAATACCAGTCTCTTCTTCTTTACCATGTACAAGGCGCTTGCATAAGCCTTAAAGCAGATGGACTAATTCAATTTGACCACAACAAACTGCACCAATTAAAAATACATCATCAACCCAGGCTTGGAGCATAATGCTGTGCTGTACAAAAATACCTTTGCAGCAGCATTTACTGGCCAGGAGCAGTGAGAGGCAGTATTTCTCCTGCTGGCTAAGCCATGATATTCCTGTCACATTTTGGTGGAGTCATTTTTAGAAAAGCCAAATAAGCCAGGGAGGGCAGAATGAAGAGAGAAGAAAAAGAAGCTGCGGATTGCTTGTTTATGCTGCTGCATCCGTCCTGGTGTTGCTGAGGAGGGGATTGTTGTGAGTGACTGAGACAGCAGAGCAGCTGAGTGAGACTAACAAGTGGTTGCCATGCAGCAGGAGCAAGCGTGCGTGCTTCTGGAGGGAGAGATAGAGAAACAGAATGATAATGAGTAGGAGGCAGCAAGTAAGGGAGCATGAGGAGAGGATCTGTATCTCTGCAAAGAGACACATATCATAGCTTGATCCAGCCTCTCCCTCGCTTCTCTGTTCCTCTCTTTATCTCTCGCTATATGTTTAGATGAGAGAGATTAGCCTAGCACATCCAGTATGACAGCAATGGATGGATTAATGGATATGTGTCTGAGGGCACCAAGAAAGAGGAGTTGTTCACAAGAAACAGCAGCAACAGGTCTGTAAGGATGGAACGATAATGACGGTGAGATTCCTGCTTTTTCTTTCTTAGACATCCTCACTGGAGAATTTGTCAATGCAGTCTCTCTCTTTCACCCTGCCTCACTCCCTCCCTCTCTCCTCTCTGTCTCTCACTCCATGCGTATTTGTGCAGTGTCCTCCTCATCATTCTACTTCATTCTCCCTATGTCTGTCTTCACCAATTCTCCCTGTTCATTCCTCTATCCGTGTCTGTATGTGCCCTCCCTCTCTCATCTAACCCCCCCCACTCCCCCCAACCCCTCCTCCTTTCACTGGAGCCACCTGCTGCTTGTGTTCATATGAAAGATTTGGTAGGAAAAGAATGACAGAAGCAGACTTGTACTTGTGTGACCACACCAATTTTGTGATTATGTTTGGTCAATCATCGTCGCTTTCTTGTCTAATGGAATTACACTGTCTGGCAGGCATCTGCTTGCACGCAACAGGTAGAGAGAGCCCTTTTTCTAAAGCTAACATAGATAACGTCACATCTTTATGAGATGTGAGGCTTTCATTGATACTTTACCGCTTTGCCTATGTTTAACAGCTGGCTGTGCACTGCGACATACTGTAATTCTAACTCGACTTAAAGAAAGGTAGCCATGACATTGGCTCGTATTCCTGAACCCATTTCCCTGTGGTCTCCCTCACTCTTCTGTTCGTGTTTGCCTTTTGTAATTTTCTGCAAAATTCCCAGAGGGACAGAGTGAGAGAGAGAGATCGAAGTCTCTGGACATCTGTTTGATACTACATTCAAAAGAGGCTATTTATAGATAACCCTTCCTTATTTAATGGTCTGTATTTTCTTTTTCCCATGTCTGCACCCTTGTTTCTCACAGCGTATGCAGTGTATACATTAAGTGCGGTGATACTTAAATCAGTTGATTAAATGGATCACAAGAGATTAGATTGCACTAATCTAAAGCCATCATTTAATCTCTATCCAGGTAACATGCAGGCTTCTAAACGCCTGACCCCATCAGAGGAGAGATGAGACACCTAGATGTTGGTTTACCATGTTTAGCGTCCACTACAACCACTCCCTTGCTGCCATGAGCGGAAACGACATGATGGCGCACTCTCTGACTCTGGAGCAGAAGACAGCATTTGCCTTTGTGGGGATGCTACTGGTGTTCCTAGGGCTGCTGATAGTAAGGTGTTTCAGGATCCTGCTGGACCCCTACAGCAGTATGCCTTCATCCAACTGGGCTGATGGCATCGAGGGGCTGGAGAAAGGGACATTTGAGTACGCCCTTACTTAACACAGGGACACACATATTCACAGATGTCTTCACAAACCGAAACCTCTATAGACAAACATATGCATACACACGGGCATGAATACACTTGCACACATGCAAACACACACAGGCCACAGCCCTGCACAACCATTGCACCTGACACTGACATAACATTAAGACATCGCTCTGTGATGGACCGAACTAAGGGATTGTTGCTGTGTATGTTGTTCACTGTGTGTGCGCTGTTAGTTCAGAGCCAGTGTAGAGTCTCTCTACTGTATGTGACTACATGTCTGTTGTTTTGTGTGTGTCTGAGCGAGTGTGAAACGGATGCTGTATCATATTCTGCCCTTCTGCCAGGGGGGGTGCATTTCAGCTCATCGATTTATACGTAAATGGCTGAAGCTCCCTTTAACCCATACAAGTTGAATATCTGTAGATGATACGAGGTGTTAAGATGTGGATGCACGCAGGACAGGGTGGGGAATTTGGATGCAGTGAGATGATTCAGATGTAGTGTGAAGACTCAGGGACATGAATCCTTATGTGAACTTAGAATGGGAAACAGAGTGGTTGCACCAATGCACAGCAGAGCTGTTCTGCACAAGAATGCATATGGTTGGATACAGGGTATTATGTCAAACTAGTGCTTTGTGGACTAATTAAATCCAGTATGTTGGCGATCCAAAGGAATGCTGTTGCTGCTGTTACTGCTGTGTGTACAGATTGGTCCTTTCTTTGGCGTCTTGTTTTTTGAAATCATGCAATGAAAGGCAACTGAACAAACTGTGATTTACATTATGGTGTTACTGTTTCTTAATGATGCAAAAACAACTCTAAGAGTTTGTACTGCTACTGTCTTTGAGTGATACTGTATGTTGCCACAATTACATGTCTGAGTGAAAGGAAAAACTGTTTACTTTCGACAGTATGTCTGCAAAGACATATGATAATGTTGATTTATGGACTGACAATTGTCAAGCGTTCTGTGCTTACTGTTGGCTGATGTGGTCAAGCCAAAGAACATTGAAGGGAAATGAGGATTCAGCGCTCTCACTCTCTCAGCGCTGCTAGTTTTTCTAATGACAAGGATAAACTCTCACTACCTGTCTGCAGAGGAAAAGGTCACATGGAAAACAGGGGTGGGATGTCTGTCAGCACTGCACGTGGACATCTTTTTCTCCTATCCTCAGCCATCCTCACCCTTTCTCACCCGCTCTCTTCCTTCCAGACAGCGGAAGACAGGACAGTCCTAAAGAGAGATTCTGTAATACTGCAGACTGGTCATAGTCTTGAGTGTTCCTTTGCTAATTCTAACGGTCTACGGTTTCTCCTTAGTGCTGTGAATCTGCCTTACTGTGACCTTCAATGGGTTTATGTGCCTTCATCTAGAAACATTAGAGCACCTGTTTGTGTGTGTGTGTGTGTGTGTGTGTGTGTGTGTGTGTGTGTGTGTGTGTGTGTGTGTGTGTGTGTGTGTGTGTGTGTGTGGCATATCATGATGACAGATAGTGCATCCCCTGACCTGTTGCTTGCTCAGTTGGTGGTAGAGATTTCTCAATGATATAGATTTGATTCAATAATGTGAAATAAATAGAATTTCTTCACTTTAAAATTGGTCAAATCTTTGCATTTTTTTGGTCTCTTATTGCAATCTGCTGAGCATATTGAATAAAATAAATAATTTGCAAGATCACTTTTACAAATTGGCACATAGTGGAAGCTAAAAATTCCTTCTGATTTTTGTCTTCTCTGCTTCGAAACTCTGGCAGTAGTGGTCCAGTATTGCTGCGGCAACAGACAGAGAGGGAGCAAATGGGTGCATTAGAGCAATACTGAAAGAAAAGGCGATCAAAAATTTTAACAATACAGTAACACTAGTGGGAGTAGATTCTCATTCTTATGATGTGTGTATATGTACGTGCATGGTCCAGAGAGAGGGGCTGATGCAGCAGCAGAAAATGATTTACATAGGCATCCATGTGGCGATATGGCAGGTCTTGATCTGCAAAGCCCACCACCCTCCTGTGGCCACTTAAAAACTCAGAGGCCAGGCCACCACGCACGCCTACCTCAACACACATCATTCATCAGGAATGCAATCATTATTTTACTATCATCTCTGTCACCTATCTGGTATCCTTATTTGGAATCTATTTTTAGTGGGGAAAAAACACAGCCTTTTTCCTCTCCAGCCTACAAGCCCACTAAGTAACTATTTACTAACTATGGGGCAGGTGTGGCTTATAGCTAGAGCTGGAAGATCAGCAGTTTGATCCCCAGGTTATTCCAGTCCACAGAAGTGTCATTGGGTAATATGCTGAACCCCAAATTGCTCCCGATGGTGTGCCATCGGTGTGTGAGTGTGTGTACATAACTAGTTATTTTCTGATGACCAGTTGGCACCTGGAGTGTTAGCCTTTGCCATCAGTGTATGAATGTGTATGAATGGGGTGAATGTGACGTGTAGTGTAAAGCGCTTTGAGTTGTCAAAGTACAGTCCATTTACCATTAAACCTTAGGAGAAAAAACTAACCCATCTAGTGACAATGATTATAAATTGATTATAAATCTATTAAAGTTCAACAAAGGTATCTGCTTTGCATTGTATTTTCATATGTCAGTTTTTGCTTTGCTTTAGCCTTATAGTTTGGATCATTTGGATATGGCTGCTGACACAGATATTGACCGAAGTGACAGGAATGTGTATCCCTCCTCAAATGCCTACACTGGTTGCCTTGTGTTCTGAAATGAGCTGGAGCCAACTTGAATTCTTAAGTCAAAGCCCTCATGTCAGATGAAGGCTGAGCCAAGGCTGTGTTGGATTTTAGACACAACCACGTTGAAAAGCACTAAAAGCCTGTATAGATGAATAGGTCAATGATTACCTACCAGTTATTAATGATTATAAAGCTGTTATGTTTAATGATCTACTTTTAATTGATTCAAAACCGTGCTTTACTATGAACTAATACTCTGTTCTTCGATATTTGTTTGTTTTGTGCAGGTTAATGTTTCTTTTAAATAAATATCAAATAAGAAATATTAGATTTTTTCGATTTTAACGTTCAAATGGAACACTAAACCAAGTGGGATCAAGCTTAGTTAATTAGTATTACACTTCTTCAATTTTTATTTGGATTTGGTTTCTGTAGGATTATAGCACAGAGCAGCTATTAACCCACCACCCAAGGATCCTTCTTGTTAGATCTTACCTTAACCGCTCTCATTTGTAACCTAATGAAATCACTTGATAGAATGAATCCCATACATCCATGTATGACATGTTCAATACATTTCACAAAGTAATAGACAATGTTAGATTGAAGATGATTCTTTTTGTTTCTGATGGATAGATTTAATTAGAAGGCCTATGCTGACTGGAGTATACAGTATATAGCTGAGATGAGCAATAGGGTTCACGAATACACCTTCATTTATTACACCCATTTAAGATGTAGTATCAGGAATCCTGTCTGTTTCTGTATCTGCACTTTTGCTCTTAATCACTTATTTCACATTGCAGTGAAGCAAGGGTTGATAAATCCTTTTTCTGCCTCTTTTGAGTCCTTTGACATTAAGTAGAGCGCAGATTCCCTTGTCCTGTATAAATTGGAGCATGTGCACTTTCTGCCACTGACTCATCATATAGGTTCAACAGTTCTTTGAGTAGCACTGTATACTCAATTTACTCAAGTAGAGCAGACAAAAGACTATCAGCCCAGACAGTAAAAAATTAAACACCTTAATAAGTCCACACTGTGGGAGAGTCAGCAGGGTCTGCACTAAGGCAACTGCAGTGTAGCATGAGACAAGACCTGGCTCTAAACTCAAAATAAACTTTAAATCTGACAATGAACAAGCATCACTAAGCTGAGGATTAATATTATAATTATCAGTTAAAATGACATATTGCAGTCTGATTAAGACAGATAAGTGAGAGGAGAGTACTCAGCCAGTATCATTCTTGTATAAAATCATAACGACTTTTAAAACTGTGTTCCAAATCTGATAAACACTGTGCAATTCATTGCTTCCTTTCAATCGGCACATGAAAACACATTGTGGTGTATTTTTCACAGCCTGCAATACAGCCAAGGTCAGGTTCGAGTCATTAGCCTGCCTTTCACTGTGTGCATAAATCACTGTGGTGTATCAGTAATAAGGAAGTTTACCTGTTAAGAGGACTTTTAAAGGCACTTTAGAAGTCATGTGGCTATAGAAAAGTGCCTCCAGCATGTTCCTGTAATTCATGGTCTCATATTAACTCTAATTTTCCTCATTAAAATATGGCCATTTTTTTCTGTGCTAGCCAACTCACCAACTTTCCCTCTTAGTTGTAGCAAAGAGAATCATTAGAGATAACATTTATTTAATCAGTTATATAACTCAGTATTTTAGTCACTGTAACACACTAGTTCTATTCATTATATCCTATTGCTTTATATTATATATCACATAGCTTTATATTTTTCTGCCACAGTCATACACATCTTAATAGTGTCTGTAACCTTGAAACTTTTCCTGCTTGGTTAAGTGAGCTTTCTTGTGGTGGGATCTTCAATGTTGATGTTTCCTTATGATTTATACAAAGGACCCATAGGTCTGATCCCATACGCTGCAACCACAGAACAATATGTGCTGTTGCCCCACGTAAGAATATATTATTAATCAATTCTCCAGAACTTAAGCAATGAGCGTCTTTATCTCTTGTTTGGCGTTTATGACTTGGTTAATCGTTAAGCAATGCCTTTGTGTCCCCTAGGATGGAGCAAGGACATATCTGACACCCCTCTTTCAGTTTTCTGAGGGTTGATCCAAAGAGTTAGCCAATAGCTGGCCACCACTGTATGACCCTGGGATGCAGGGTATAAAGGTAGGTCATCTGAGACAAATCAAGCTTATGCTCAAGAAGCTCAGAGAAGAGATCTCTATAAATCTAATCCTAGGCTAGTCTATACATCAATTAACAAGGATAACCACCCCTGTTGATGGAGTGATCCTCTCTTTTAAATTTTGTTGGATGACTTAAGACCTACAACGCTGTTATCCTTGACTGTTTAAATCTGAGAATCTCCTTCAGCATTCCTGATGGAGAGGTTCAAGTCTTACGGAGGGGTACATGTTAACTCTGCTTATGATTCCACTCTGGATGAACCTCCTGTCTATGAGGAGACCAACTTTCCTAATGGGGAACACCGGACGGTCCGGCCCTCGGTTGTCAGTGCCTTTGGTCATGACACTTTGGATCGGGTGCCCAACATCGACTTCTATCGCAATGCAGGCAGTGTGAGTGGTCATCGAGCTGTGCGACCATCCCTGCAGGAGCTCCACGATGTGTTTCAGAAAGTGAGTGCATGTATGTTTGTAAGTGAAGATGGTAAATATGAAAGAAACACATCTTCTGCACTTATGTTCTCCTCTTGTTTTTCTGTTTTCCCTGTAATACATGGGGTGCACACCTTTTCCTTTTCTGTTATGCATGTTTGTCCTTCACTTCACCTTCTGCAGAAAGTAGCTTACACCTGTTTTTCTCCCTGAGTCCCAAATTCAAGTCACTGACTCTGTAACTGCAGTCTTTGTTCTGCTCCTGAGCAACACAGTCCATTCACTCAGGTTTAAGACTCAAAGCAGAATGAAATAAGATATTTCACAGTTGTTTAATCATTCAAACATCATCACTTTCAGTCTCCACAGTTCAGTCATTAAATCTTTGTCAGACTAAAAGGGACACCGAAAGTTATTTCTGGAACACAACAGCAATCAACACACTTGACACTGTTAATAGTTTTGCTTTTTATTGGGCCATTATACTGCCTTGTGTTGCAAAAGAGATGGGGGTCATAGGTCATTTGGGTTGTATAGGTTGAACTAGATTAGCATGTCTGAACTGCCAAAAGAAGACAGTTCTTTTGGTTATCTTACCTGGCATAAAATTACAGTCATTCAAGTTTAAGCTATAGTTTGAATGTGTAAGGTCATCTGTCACCCAGTCATCGGCATCTTGATAGAAAGATCTTAAAATGTTTCACGGGGAACCAGTGATACATGTAAGAATCCCCAAATTCATCAGGGAAGACTAAATACAGCTGACTCATAGTTTGAGTCTATAATACATTTAATATAGAAATTAATGAATACAAAGTTCCATCCATCCATCCATCGTCAACCGCTTATCCTGCGTACAGGGTCACGGGTCATACAAAGTTACATGGTTAAATTAGTCTAAGTTCAGTCTAGTAACATTTGAATCACTCACTAGGATAATTTGCAGTTTTCACAAACCCCATGCCACTGCAACTTACAGGCTGCCAAAATCTCTTTTAGTAAAGGGAAGTGAAATGTATCTGAGAGGTCTCAAGTCATTTAACAGTCAGTATTCATCTTAATAGAAAGTTTAAATTAGGTTTGTCTTCAGTTTACAGGGATAGACACACAGCAGTGTATTGTCTTTATTTTTTCTTTATTGTCACCTTATCAATCTTCATCTAAATCAAACCACAGTGGTTTTCTCTCCCTCTCTAAGTGTCTCTCCTGTATTACAGGGAAGGCGGAATAAGGCCAAATACACGATGCTACATGAAAATACATGAAAGTCTGCGTATCCTCATGAGAGGACAGAAAACACTTTGTACCATAGGCCACAGCTTGTAAATGATGACACTCTTTAACATTAAGACACATTAACATTGAAAATGCTAAAAGCACAGGACTTATGTGCATTAAGACAAATATACATGTTTCCTTTCCCTTATATTTGCTTCTACAATTTCCTCATAGAATGGAGCGATCTCTGTGCCAGACACTGTGGAGGACGATGACAAGGGGAGTGACGGTACCCCCTCTGATGATCTGGAGTCTGCAGTTCCCACTGACAGCAACAATGGAGCAGTAAAGTTTGGCTGGATAAGGGGCGTCCTGGTAAGTTATGTTGGGTCATGACGGTCTCCCTCTGCTTTATAGAAGCAGGGTCGCTCTACATAACTGGAACATGGCAAAAAGAGGCTCCATCTGTCTCAATAACACAGCAGGCCCAAGGGGCTTTCAAGACCAGAGTCTGGAAGTGGTTTGCATCTGCTCAAGAACTGGCATGCTGACCAAAAAAAGACCTCAACTGTTGTTTAGTGCTTTTTAGTACTTAAAATAAAGTTTTGTAATTGAGTTACAGATGTTTTGGTTTGTCACTGAAATGGAAACTCAGGTTATAACATTTTCATGTTCGAGTACACTTCCCTCGCTTTCTATCACATAATAGTATATCACAACCCACACTGAAGACTTTGAACTTAAATTGTTCTCTTCCACAGGTGAGATGCATGCTGAACATCTGGGGTGTCATGTTGTTCATCCGTCTATCCTGGATTTTTGGCCAGGCAGGCTGGGGTGAGTGAGAGAAGGATACATGTTGGTCAGATGTGACACACAGGGATAGTCCTTGAGTACATAGTTGTGTTTTGCACACGTTACATCTGTACACTTGTTTGTAATTACTATTTTCTACCTGTGGCTACCTTCTACCCTTTATTTGTGCTCTAGTTTTTTTAGATGTATGCCTTTTAAAAGCCCACTAAATTTTTTATGTAATACAGGTCAACTTGACTTGACTTGATTGAGACAAGTCAGTCCATCCCCACTCCATCAGTGAACTCAAAGATGATTATCCAGTTATTTTCAGGTTGATAATGTTGTCTGGAGTGAACAGTAGACAGATCCTCTGTGTTACCAGAGGTTCAAGACCATAATAGTGTGCTATCTTGGCCAGGTCTCCCTCGAAAAAGAGAATTGAATCTCAAGGGATTTCCTGAATAAATAAATAAAGGAACTAGAGACAATTATATAGGATTATATATCCCTCCCCTCATTAGCAGGGAGTGATTGAATTGGGGCAGATTCAACTGAAGTAGCCCATAATTATCTAAATTTGCAGAAGGTCTTTTCTGAAAGCCAAACCTCTATGAGCAGTGTGTGAGCAAAGGCAGAGAGAAAGGAGAAATGGTATGAATGGCTTCATGAGTGTGTTCATTGCTTAGGAACCTATCTATCTGCAGCAGCTTTTGTTGAGGCAGCGTAACATAATAGTTTTAAACAAGCCGCAGGCAGCAGGCAGAGCAGGTACAGCAGGTACAGTAGACGGCTGTAACTTATAGCCCCCAAGTTTCTCTGGGAATTTGACACTCTTTTCAGAAAGTTTTATGATCAACCACTTAAATATAATACCTGAATAAGTTGTAGTTGAAAAACAATTATTATATTATATTTATTATTATATTATATGTGTACACTGCAGGTCTGGGGATTGTGATTGTTCTTCTCAGCTGCGTGGTCACCACCATCACTGGCCTTTCCATGTCTGCCATTTGTACCAATGGCGTGGTCAGAGGAGGTAAGACAAGACATTTCATGAACAGAAACGTTTGGAATTCAACCTTTCACGCATAACAGACACTCATACAATAGAGCCACTGCAGCTGGCACCAACAGTTTAAACATTATTTATAAATGTATGTAGCCTGAGATAACACACACTCATAAAACATGACATATAATGACATGAAATATTTTACTGAGAGAATGGAATGGGCAAGAGGGCAGTTTGTGTAGATAAAGACACAAGGCAAAACTGCACCTGAAAGTCACCTTTTGAAGCCTTGTCTCCGTTTTACAGCCTACTTCACTTGTCCTGACATTAAATCAATGAATGAGTGATTAGGTTAGGATTAATCATCCATTACTGTATGTATGTGTGCTTCATTTTGTAATTTTCAGGAGGAGCCTACTACTTGATATCTCGCAGTTTGGGACCAGAGTTTGGTGGGTCGATTGGCCTAATTTTTGCCTTTGCCAATGCAGTGGCTGTAGCCATGTATGTTGTGGGATTTGCTGAGACCGTGGTCGAGTTGCTCAAGGTGTGTGATGTTATGTTATGTTATGACTAGAAGGAATTGTGGAAATGTCCCATTCCAAGATGTTGACTTTACACTTATCCATCCCTCTTTGGCCCTATCTGTTGCCCTCAGGATAACGATGCCATCATGGTGGATGAAATAAATGACATCAGAATCGTTGGGTGTATTACAGTGGTGTTGCTGTTGGCCATATCAGTTGCTGGAATGGAATGGGAGGCCAAGGTGAGAAATGAATATTATGCTTGTTGTTTGCCAATCTCAGGGGTTATTATGCTAAAACTTCTAACCATAACTTTAATTAATGAATTAATTGTTTTGTCCCCATAGGCACAGATTGTTCTACTCGTCATCTTGCTGGTGGCCATAGTGAATGTATTTGTAGGAACAGTCATTCCTGCAACCGAGGCTCAGAAATCTAAAGGCATCTTTAATTATCACCGTAAGGCACCCTCTCTAAACCAGTGCACACTTTATTACAAAAAAAAACATTATTTAACTGAAAAATTAAGATTGACTCGTTCAGAAAAGCACAGTAAACCCAAATTTTCTTCCTGCCTCTCGTCTTTCTTCCCTCTCTCACTCTTTTTCTCACAGCGAAAATCTTCTCAGAGAATTTTACTCCAGATTTTCGAGAGGGTGAGACATTTTTTTCAGTGTTTGCCATCTTTTTCCCTGCTGCGACCGGGATCCTGGCTGGAGCCAACATCTCTGGAGACTTACGGGTAACTTTTTCATACCGAGGTCATTGCATAGGAGTCATGCATAGAATGCATTAGCTGCTATGGTACACAGGTTTTTTAACAAAGAGGCTGAAGGAAGAATAATAAACCACTGCATTTGAGTGAATAATGTCAATGTACCGAAGCTTTTTTACTTTAATGTCAAAAATGTCTTTACTAAACAAACAGTTTTCTTCATAGTCACTGTCATGTTTTGAAAATGACATGTTCAGATCCATCTGTTGTTTTATAGGATCCTCAGGGAGCCATACCTAAAGGTACCTTGCTGGCCATCCTGATAACTGGTCTCACCTACCTGGCTGTGGCCCTTTGTGTCTGTAAGTACAGTAATCCTTGAAATACAACTCCAACGAGAAGCTTTGCTAATTTTATGTTTGTGTTTCATTTAGAAATACTACTTTACTGGAGTTATCTGGTGTTCCTTTCACAGATTCTGATAAATACAGGGATAGGTTTTCTCAACTAGCATTTGTCTTGATGACACATCCAAACACTGGAATATTTATCCAAGGAAGGTTAAAATCAAGGGCAACTGGTCTTGGTTGAAGATACTCAAACACGTTTCGTCTCTCATCCAAGAGACTTCTTCAGTTCGGAATATTTAGTATTTCTGTGAGGTTGTTAGACTTTTCATAAAAAAATCCTAAGCAATGCTTCTGTTCCTCTTTCTAATTGGTCAGCCGCCACTGTTGTCCGAGATGCCACAGGAAACACGACTGACCTCATTAGTCCTGCTGGAGCACCATGTACTGGTTCAGCAGTAGCTGCTTGTGAGCTCGGCTATAATTTCTCTTCCTGTGCAGTAGAAACATGCAAATTTGGCTTGATTAACAACAATCAGGTATGCAGCCTTTCAAACTCTGATCCTCACAGATGAATAGCTTTTTTTCATCTGTAATGGTCTTCTCTCCTTGACTCCGGTTCAGGTGATGACCATGGTATCTGGGTTTGGTCCCCTCATCATTGCTGGAACGTTCTCAGCCACCCTTTCATCAGCCCTGGCTTCACTTGTCAGTGCTCCCAAAGTCTTCCAAGTCAGTAACACGCCACATTTTTCTAAATGCATTGCACTAATATACAATTAATAAAACATAGAAATTCTAAGTTAAGCTCTGTCTTTAATAAGGCACTGTGTAAAGACAACATCTACAAGATCCTGCACTTCTTTGCCAAGGGACATGGCAAAAACAACGAGCCAATACGTGGATATGTCCTCACGTTCATTATTTCTGTGGCTTTCATTCTCATCGGTCAGTTCAATTGTCTATAATGGCCTTGTCATAGCATTGTAACATCTTTATAAGAACTAAAATGTTATACTTTTTCTTAAAATGTACTTTAGGCTTCAAATGAACAAATATCCGAATGGGCTGTTTACTGTTGTCCAGTCAGCAAAAAATGCATTGATCCTGAATTCCAATTTGATTGAGGTTTTTCTCTGTAGGTAATCTCAACACCATCGCTCCTATCATCTCAAACTTCTTCCTGGCATCTTATGCGCTCATCAATTTCTCCTGTTTTCATGCATCCTATGCCAAGTCTCCAGGTGGGTCTTTACAGACAAAGTAGCTTATAAATGAAAAATTCTGCCAGTAGGCTTTTGGGGAATTACTGTGGTATAAGTGACTGTGAATACATTAAAACAAGGCGGTATCACAAAAGCACCTGATATAGGATAAACTGAGTTACATTAATTAAATAGATTTGGATTTGTTTTAAATTCAAAGTAAGTCACTGTTAATAGATTTTATTTCTGTACAGTATGTTTCCTACCACTTGTCCAACACTCTGCAGTTACTTCTGTCATTTCCCAGGCTGGAGACCAGCATATAAATACTACAACATGTGGTTATCGCTGTTGGGTGCATTGCTCTGCTGTGTTGTTATGTTTGTTATCAACTGGTGGGCTGCTCTACTCACATATGGCATTGAAATCCTCCTCTACGTTTATGTCACTGTCAAGAAGCCAGGTGAGCTCTATGTACATGCTTGCTAATTTGGTAGGAAATTCCCAATGCCTGCATGAACAAACCTGTCAGGACTCTAATTTTCTCTCCAGATGTGAACTGGGGTTCCTCCACGCAGGCGGTGACATTTGTGAGTGCAGTCAGCAATGCTCTGTCTCTGTCTGCTGTAGAAGATCATGTCAAGAACTTCAGGTAAAAGTCTGCATTGAATCAATGTGGGTGCAAATACATATTTCAAAACAATACTGTAAAACTTTTACAATACTGTCCTTAACAGTGTGACATAAAAAACTGAAACACTAAAATCAAAAGTGATATTGTAACTTACTCCCATTTATTTCGTAGGCCTCAGATCTTAGCACTGACTGGTTCAGCACGGACCAGACCAGCTCTCCTAGACCTGGCTCACTCCTTCTCTAAGAACTATGGACTCTGTCTCACCTGTGAAGTATTTTTGGTAAGGTTATATTGTAATCTCATAATTTGCAAATGCAAAACAATGGATATTACCAAGGCAGCACGTATCGTCTTACCCAAATCTTATTTTAAATATCAACCTTGTATTCAAATCAAGATTTGCACATCAAGCAAATTTAAATTTTGCAGAGTGCAGACTTCAGTGGATATTCAAGTGAATATCAAGCAAGGATAAGGGAAATGCCAACTGTCTGGATACCCAAGAGACTAAAGCTTAGGTTCAGTTGTGTCCTCTGAATATGAAAAAGGTGTATCTGTGATTTCTTTCTCTCTCAAACACACTCACACACAGCTGTAATGTTGTGATCTCTTCAGGGCCCAAGGTCAGAGGCCCTGAAGGAGATGAACAATGGCATAGAGAAGAACCAGATGTGGCTTTTAAAGGCCAAACGCAAGGCATTTTACGCTGCTGTGGTTGGTGAGAACTTCAGGGATGGGGCTAAGAGCCTGTTGCAGGTCAGTGTTGTCATGCTTTACAAAACATTTTTTCAACTGAAAAGAAATAAAAAAGAAACCAACTAAAAATCAAAATTCCATTGATTTTGAAAAGAGGGAGACAGCAGATTTAAACATTGCAGAAACAGGTTTTATTGTTCCATTTCTTCCTCACAACACCGAGTTATCTATTGCTGTGTTATGACTCTGGCTTGAACTTTTCTTATGAATCTGGCAGGACATTAGTGCAGGAGGTTGAAGAGGAGAGAGTTAGAGGAGCAGGAAAACAGTCTTATGGCTCTGGCTATCGCACTTTTGAGATAAGGCCTCGGTTCATTGTCAGGATTGCTTACTTCAAACAGCACGGCAGATTAAAAGCTATAATTGATTAACACTGCGCTGAATGAGTCCCTGCAGACAAATTGAGGTCTGCTGAGTGATCTGGTCATAATTTTTGGCAGTAAAAACAACTTCTTGTATAGGAAACTATCTGGAGATTCTTCTTCTCCACTTAATAAGACCCCGTTTTCTAACTGCAGGGTAACATGGTGCCTATGTTGATTCACTGAACTGATTTCTAGAGGGTAAACTGGGTTTTATCTTTATGTTATGAATGTGGTGCTTTTCCTTACAGGCTTCTGGTCTTGGCCGTATGAAGCCTAACACAATAATGATAGGCTTCAAGGGGAACTGGAGGACTGCAGGCACAGAAGCGGTGCAGAGTTATGTGGGAATACTGCAGTAAGATAAACACACATGACAATCATGTACTTAACAATTAAAACAAAGATAGGAGAACTGTGTGTTAAACTGGTGTCCTCATTCTTTTTTCCTTTTTGATAGTGATGCATTTGACTTTGAGCATGGGACAGTGGTGCTGAGGATGAACCAGGGACTTGATGTGTCGCACATTGTCGAGGCAGAAGGTCTGTGTGTAAACTTCTTTAAACTATGTGTTTTGTTCTACAGGAACACCTGCACCCGTATGGCAACAATTATGTTTATATAATACTTTTCACGCAAGCTGCACAATGACAAGAAGCAACTGGCACCTAAAACAGCAGCATTAAATATAGGATGATATAAGATGGATGTATACTCACAATGAAGGAAAAAATGAACAAAAAAATGCCATTTGTAAATGTGTTTTAAGATATTAAAATACAGAGTAGTCAGTCAAACTGAACTAACTTCCCATTAATTTTGACGGTTTTAAACTACCGAAAGAATAACAAAAGTAATTATCAAACTGCACTGTTGCTATAGTGTATAATAACCACAGTAACTGACTATGATAAAATAACACCAATAAGCCATGGACACTTTGTTCTGTTGATTACAAAGTACTTATAAAGGTCAGATAGTTACACATATTCATAGTGATTACATATTTATTATCAAACGTAAATCTGATTCTGTCTTTCAGAGGAGATGCTAAAGGCAGCAAGGGAGCAACAGGCAGTAGAAGATGAGATGATGCCGAATGGAGAGAAAGCAAGAGGACTTTTCAGGAAGTCCAGGAAACCCTCTCAGCAAGTGCTCACGACCAGGGGTATCTCTCTAGAGTTTTTTGTGTTAACTTCTTAACTACCTTCAGAAAGACTTCAGTCTAAGCTATTTCAAGCAAAGGTAGCATCACAAGATGAGCATGATCTTTAAATATGTGGGGGAAGGAGGTATTTCTCTCATTCTAGTCCTCTCTTGCACTCATATTTCCTCTGAGATAACACACATTTAACAAATGAAATCAATGACACACATCTTTTTTTTGGAAACTTCTCCACAGTCCCATTGAGCTATAATTGAATCAAGCACTCACACTAAAAAAGTCTTTGAGGGTGTAATCCAATAATATGGTCCCTTTCGTTCCAGTTTGAAGAGCATCTCTTAAGAGCAGCCCTCTAACCCAGACAGCAGAGGGTGCTTGCAGCCTCTTACTCAATCTGTCTCTGTCTCTACATTACACACACACACACCACTGAGCTGCATCTTGGCAAGACTGCAATGGTCATTAGTATGCAATCTGGATCCCACTCATTGGAACATTAAACCTAAGAGATGGCTGTTCCTGCTGATGTAGAGTCAGCTCTTAATGTTGATTTGCGCCAGTTTTCCCATCCAACTTAACTCTCCACGCTTGGTCAATGAATTACATTCTCTCCTACTGTTCCTCTCCCTCATCCAGTACTTATTTCCCGTATCTTTTTCTCTTTTCAGTATCAGTCTGCGGCCCTCCACCCCCGCAGGTTGCCAAGATGAATGAGAGGCTGTTGGAGGCCAGTGCTCAATTCAAGAAGAAACAGCCTAAAGGCACCATTGATGTGTGGTGGCTGTTTGACGATGGAGGTAGGTGTTGGGTCCCTTAAGCAGCATTCTCTCATGTACCTCGCCTATAGATTGTGTCAGATGAGTGCACAGGGACACAATACATTCTCCCTGATACTAATACAGATAACCTGCAGATTGAAGAAAACTCACTAAGTAAAATAAATTACACCTGAACAATAATTTAAAACACACAAAAGGGAGACAAAAGATGGTAAACAGGAAGTCATTAATGCAAACCCAGAAAAATCAACACTGAACAGTCATCTACATTATGTCATACACAAAGATTACATTCTTAAGAATTATTATTTAATAATAATGTCTTAAAATCTAATCATGACTTTTAAAATCAAGTCTATTGATTTGTTACTGGACAATATTAATAGTCTAATAGCAGAAATGCGAGATCTGGATCACAACCAAAATCTAATCAATTGTATCCTGGCCGAAGCTTGATCTGTCCATTTATATAATAAAACAGACTGGATTAATTGTTTTTACAATAACAAATGCATTTCCCCTCTCTTAGGCCTTACCCTGCTACTCCCGTACATCCTCACTACCAGGAAGAAGTGGAAAGACAGCAAATTAAGGATCTTCATCGCAGGGCAGCCTGGACGCAGTGAGCTGGATAAAGATGAGTGAGTAAAAAAAAAACAAATTGATGTTTCAATATCAATTATAGCTTAATGGGTGGGAGTTAGCTTGGACAAATTAATTGGCAAAATCCATATATGAAAATTAATGAGCCAACAACATCACATTACAGGATATGTTATTTAGCATTAAATGAAAATAATTACCAACATTTATATGAAAGTTAAGCAGTGTGTGATAATCTGTCTTGCAGGATGAAGTCTCTGTTGCAGAAATTCAGAATTAACTGCAGTGACATTAATGTCATTGATGACATCCATGTCCAACCCCGCTCTGACAGGTAATTACATTCTTTTATGTTATAACAGTGACAGCAGACCAGATGGTGCAACAGACAGGAGTATTAACATTTAATCGAGAACACTTCCTCTTATAACACCTCTAACTCCTAACCTCTAACATGCACTTCCTGTGCTCTTCTTCTTCTATCCCCTACAATGATCTTGTATTGATTGCACTTTTTGTTTTGATTGCACGTTTTGTTAACTCTTACTTCCTTCCCTAGGTATTTACCCCATTGATATGATATGTACTGTGAGCTCTTACTAGTATTTATTGCTGCTCTTGCTAGTATGTATTGTCAGTTGTAGATCTGTAGTTGATCCTCTGTTGATGCTTGTATGTTGTTCCTCAAATGTAAGTCGCTTTGGATAAAAGCGTCTGCCAAATGAGTAAATGTAAATGTAAATGTAATCACTTCATAGTATCTGCATATATGCATTATATAGCCTATGATAAATAAATAAAAATATTATCCACATTCAGTTCATGTTCTTATCTGCTTTCCTCCAGCTTGAAAAAGTTAGAGGACATGATTGAGCCTTTCCGCCTACATGAGGAGTCTAAAGACCATGCTCAGGCTGAAGCCATGCGGAGGGATCAGCCCTGGAAAATCACTGACGAAGAGCTGAGCACCTTTGAGGAGAAGGTAAAACACTGGCCCTAAGTTAAGACTTTTTGTACAGCATAATTATGTATTTATTTGGTTTGGAGGTGGTGGGTTAAACAGCAAAAATAACTGCTGCTGTTTTATAGACCAGCCTCCAGGTACGACTGAATGAGGTTCTTCAGGAAAACTCCAAATCAGCAAATCTGATTATTGTGTAAGTATAACAAACTGCTGCCTGAATAATATTGAACTGTCAAGCTTCATCCAGCGTGGGAAGGAACAGTGTCTAACATCTTCTCCCCTTACCACCCGCAGGAGCATGCCCATTGCTCGTAAGGAATCTGTTTCTGATTTCCTCTACATGGCCTGGCTGGACATTCTGACAAAGGACCTTCCACCCACCCTACTCATTAGAGGCAACCACAAGAGTGTGCTTACTTTCTACTCCTGAGCGCCTTGCAGGCTTTGCAGGTAGCTATAAAGGAAATAAATGATAGTAACATAATGATGGATATGTTCATGAAGACACAATGTAACACAAACATTTTAGTCCTGATGAGGACATTCATACTATTCATAAAGCTTGTTAATATTTTACCATTAACCTGTTTTATCACTTTGTCTGATATGTGTTGTGTCATGATAGCTTGGGCATGCTGTGATCTTGCAATTACTGTGAAGTTGCAACCAGCTTGCCAGCAAGGGAACCTCACATTGTACTACACTGTACCAGCGTAAACTTTTAACTGCTGCACTGCTCTTTATGTGAATGCTGTCAGTAAGGAATAAGACTGGTCTAAATAAGGAAAAATGAATTTCTGACATTGAACTTTGTAAATGTCTGACAGGCTGAATGTAAATTTAACAGCAAAGTTTGAGGCTCTTTGAAACTATGGACAAGTGTGGAAAAAATACTCATTATTTTATGAATAATATTATATAAATAGAATAAAAACAAATGGTCATAAATTGGGGTTAGAACAAAGTCAAATCACACATCTTCCTAACTTGGTCAGATCAGTCCAGTGAACAAAGGCAGAGACAGACAGAGATACAAGGCTGCTTTGTTACACTAACCTGACTGTTTCCTGCTGCTGTGATTGTAAAATAAATGTATATAGTAGATGTATTTTGAGCAAAAACCTTTTCATGAATGATTAACAGCATCTGTTGTTTAAACTGTTGTATTAGTAGTTTTATTCTTTATTAAACATTCATTGATATTCCCTGAGTGTAAAATACACTGCTATTATAAAGCTGTTTACAGCAATACTATTAAAATATTCTTAATGTTACTAGTATCACAGTTCACAAAACTGAATAAAATTAAAGACTGTAAAGCCAATTTGTCTGTGTATTTTAGCCTAGTATCTGTCTTCCTATTTAAAAGATATAATTATCATTATCTGAAATAAATAATTAAAAGCTATTCTTATTCTTGTCTCTGTTATTTACGAGGTGATTAAATAGATAACATCATATATTGTTTGTCCAGAGAAAGTGTCAGTGGAAGGGGAACCTGCTTGTGTTTGTAGAGGTAATCAAGCTGAAGTGTTTACTTTTTTAATTTTGTGAACCTATAGCCGACTTTTAATTATATTTTTTTGATGTTTTTTTTAATTTAACAGAATAGGTTTATATGTGCAAAACAAAAGTATAACGTCTATGCACTTTGAATGTTTAAACTAGCCAGCAGTACAGGAAATACTACAACTAGAAAAGACTTCATGATTTCCCTCTTTTAAAGGCAGAAGCTCTGACAAGATCTGATATTGCCAAATAGAGTCATTTGGACACAGATTTATTTAATCCAAAATAATTTATAAAATGTCTTCAGAATTAGAGGTCATATATGCACTTCTTGAATATGAGCACTGAATTTTAATCCTAATAGTCAACATCCTGAATGTCAATGCCAATTTATTCCCAATGGGGGTAGCATGGCTAAAATTTAGTTTCTGACTGTATAATCTCTGGGGATGATAAATTTCAGGAGAAAATCGTTAAAAATTAGTTTACTACACATTCGAATGGATTTTCCCAGCCATTAGGTCTAGTTGATATTATGATTAAATTAAGTTCAAGTTCAAGGTAACCTTATTATCCCAGAGGGGCAATGTGTCATACATAATGAACTATGTGAATTGTTTTTGAGTGACTTTTGGATATGGATTCTGTTCTATCATCATCATAATAATAATAATAATGATAATAATAATAATAATAATATGATTTCATCAAAAAAGTATTTTGTGTTTTACCTAGACCAACACACATCCTGTCTACCTATGCCTATTCTGTATATAATGCCGCATTATTGTCATTACTTGTACTTAAACTATACCTTCAGTTTATACTGTATCTTAGCGAATTCATATCTACCCGTTAGAGTATATTGTTTATTACCTCTATACATATGTACATTAAGCACTTCTAGTTTAACGCTAAACAGCGTCTCAGTACTTGTAGCCTACACTGTGCAATGACAATAAAATTAAATGATTTCTATCTTCATTTCCATCCTGTTATGTTTAACACTGGAGTCAGCCATAGTCTGTTGTAGTGTGAGGAGCTGCATGACAGAAGGAGGAGGCAGCAGGGCCGGCCCTGGGAGGGAGGAGGAGGAAGTGCAGGAAGTGCAGCCCTGCGGAACGCAATCAGCTGTAAGGACATTAGCGCCAAGTTAGCTATTAGCTTGCAGACGACGTTAGCAAGCAGTATGACACGAATGTTCCTAAGGCTAAGGGGTCTTCAGCCACAATGCTCTTCGATTTATGATGCTGCTTCGCGTTTTATAGGAAGGGAATGTCATAATCAGACGGCCCCTCAAAACAAAGGCAAGCAAGATATTAATAATATGGATAACGTTACCATTAGCAATATGTTCAGCGCTTATTGACATTAGCTTTGCTAGCCTGCCTAGCATGTTGTAACCATAGGCTGTAAATGACCGCCTTGATTAATATGTTACACACAAGACTACGTCAGCTCGGTTCAGATGCAATGCGTAAGTACAGTGAGGCCTAATATTCTCTAAATGTTTCCTTTATTTTTATATCGGATGTACATTTGTTTATATCTGTAACGTTAACTCTCGCGAGAACGCATTTTCAGAGCGCATTTGTTGTGACGAAATTGCCATAGGAACAGTGTATACTTTTTTTCATTTTATTAAAATGTGTTTCTCTCACGAAATGTAATGACAGTTCTGTGGCAACTTATATAAGCTAGTTGAGTTATTTATTATATGTTTTGGGGGTGTAAAATAAAGTATGTTTGACTTTCATGATTTTGAGGAGGAGGAGCTAATTTGGCGCAACTTCCACCGCGGGAAATTCGGTTCAAATTGTAGGACCGCCAAGACACTGGAGCAGAAGCTTGTGGGGTTTTAAGCTTGCAGTTGTTCTGTCTCCTGCTTAGTAACGTTAAATAGTTTGTCTTTAGTCCGTATAAATTATTTAGTGTATTTAAGTGTTTCAACTGTCAAAATCTTATCAACATGCCTGTCCTAGATGCTCCTGCAATTTCTCCATCAAAGAGGGCAAGGACAGAAACGAAGCCTGCAGAGGAAAGACCTGTCCTCAGATTTGCAAAACTTTCTGAGCATGCTACAAAACCTACCAGAGGTTCAGCTAAAGCAGCGGGATATGATCTCTACAGGTTGGTAATACTTTGAATTAAAATTATGTCTGGGTTTACTAATGACAATGAGAGAAGTTATATGTTACGTTTTAGTTCTGTGATTACAAAATGTTAACGTTACTCTTAACAGAAGCTGTAAGTTAACGACTCAATACAAATGTGTTTGAAAAATCCCCCAAAACATTCGTTAAAATTATATTTCAAATGTTTCTGAACATTTAGCTAGTGTTCCTAAAGAGGTTGAATCTACTTACTAAACGGTACACAGTAGAAAACCCTGTATCAAATGAATATAGTGCTACCAGCTAACCTTAGTTTTCTGACTTTAAACAGTGCATACAATTACTCCATTGGTCCTATGGATAAGGCCATTGTGAAAACGGACATCCAGATAGCAGTTCCACATGGTTGCTATGGGAGAGTGGGTGAGTGCTGGACATGCTGATGCAATTTTTCAATCCTATGTCTACATATGGTTAAGTTTTGCTCAGTGCATGTAATGTTAAATTCAATTCAGCATTTTCTGTTGGTGTAATATTTTACACCAGTTGCAGAACAACAGACCATAAATATAGCTTTCCTTTTTTTTTTTTTTCTCTTCAGCACCCAGATCTGGACTGGCAGCAAAAAATTTCATTGATGTTGGTGGTGAGTCTCTAACTTATTTTACTAACCTACTTATGATGACAATCGACATGAACAGGTAATGTTTAAACACTTGTCATGTCAGCCATTTTAATTTCTCTAATGCCTCTGTGTCCTCAGCTGGAGTTGTAGATGAAGACTATAGAGGAAATGTGGGAGTTGTGCTCTTTAACTTCGGCAAGGACACATTTGAAGGTGAGCAGTGGCATCAGTGAAATAAAACTCAGATTTTATAAGAAGGGTGAGGCATTACTGTAGAGACATTTGTTCATGCTTCTTGTTGAGCATGATTGAAAGTGAAGTGAAAATATTCACCCTAGTTTTCCCAACAGTGGGAAAGTGTCATTCACAGTAAGCATAACATGTTGAGTTTAACTCGCCCGATGCCACGGTGGGTTATCAGATTCAACTGTTTGCTGGCAAATATCACTAAAGTCAAGACAGGTACATATAGCAAACTCATAAAGCGCTATGAGATAACTGTTGAATTAGCGCTATATCAATAAAATTGAATATTTAAGCTACATACATACTGAATCTGCCTACTGTGTAAATTCTGTCCATTTAGAACACAAAACTAGCAAAAGCAATAATAAAATTGATTTTAATGTTAATTTTTACCTCCTAAATGAATGAGTAGGAATTAATAACAGTCCAAATATTTTGCTATCCAGTTATGTTTAGATCTTATTGCATACTAAATCAGACTGTATAAAGACTAAAGATTATGAGGATTTTTATGCAGTCTATGGTACAGATGTGTTATTTACAAATGGTCTCTTTTCCATTTTTTTTTCCCCAGTGAAAAAGGGTGACAGAGTTGCTCAGCTGGTGTGTGAGAGGATCTGCTACCCAGATCTGGAGGAGCAACAGGTAAATTGCAAGAAACACAACGCACACTCTGTTGCCATTTTATTAGGTACACTTGGCAAAAAGTAATGCACTCTAATACAACAGTTTACAATAAATTCTACCTTCATGAAGCTTATGAGCTTTTGTTTAAATTGTTTTAAAGAGGTGTTTAACTATGTCATTTTGAAGGATGCACTACATGTTGTGCTGTTGAATTGTCATATTGACAGGTATTTATATTGTCCTCATTTATATTGATGATGGGCTAAATAACTGAAACACCTCATGTATAACGCAATACAGTTCAATAGCTCCACAAACTAGATCCTCCAAAATAATAATTTGAATAAACACCTAAAACTGTTTCAATAAAAACTGAACATTATAACTTTCATGGATACTTTTGCAAGACTGTTGCATCAGACTGCACTTTTGGCTAGGTGTAGCCAATTAACTGGCAACTGATAGTGTACTTTACCTGGTTAATATGATCAGATTTTTCCCATTGCATGTGTGTCTTCCCTACAGTTGGTTTTAGTTCATGTATATGTCATCAGATTAGATCATAACATTTAAAAAAAAAAAAATACATTGCTATGTTCTTTCAGACTCTTGACGAGACAGAGCGTGGTGCTGGAGGTTTTGGATCAACTGGACGCAGCTGAAGGCTCCAAATACAATAGAAGTCGAGTGTATATGATGAAACTGTATAGATAGGGTGCTAATAAAGTTAATGTTTTTTGGTACTTTGGATAGTGTGTCTTTACTGGGACTGTCACCCTCATGTTCTTGATTTTTGAGTTCTGTCAGATGAACCTGAAAGTCTTCCAAATCTCCACATGGGGGCAGTGCAGGACAAGAATTGCGTCTCAGCCAGAGTGGGGGGAAAAAACATATTAAACTCGGCTCCATGGCTGAATTCACTGGGGCAATGTGAGTGTTTTAGCTACAGAAACTCACGTTGCACATGCCTGAATAAGAGGGACATCTATCATGAAGCTGTTGAACTTTGTTACATTAGTAATTTAAGCTACATCATGGCGAATGCACAGCAGTCAATACATATACACCAAAAAATGTTTTTATTGTGAATTTACAACTAAACCCTCACTGATGTGAACGGAGAACACAGACTGGTGTCAGGCTGGTCCGTGGCAATGCAGCACTGATTGTACTTGTGAGAGTGTGTGGCCACGAAGACCTCAGTGCATAATCATGAAGGCCCAGGTTTGGCATCATCTGTGTCTGTGTGTGTCTGTGTGTGTGCGTGTGTGTGTGCGCGCGCGTGCGCAGGTGTGTATGTATACACAGTTTACAAAGGAAGTAGTTGGTCATTATAAGCACCATTACAAACCCCTCTATTCCAGGGGCTTCCTCTAGTTTACAAATGCTTCATAGATTAAAAGTGGCATCGATTATTACAGTATAAACACAATTTACATGTAGTATAGAGGAGAGCAGACAGGCTATGAAGCTAGCTGTTACTGTTACAAAGACATGAAATCTTCAGAATGGCTGATGGGATTGTATCTCGTTGACTACAGAGTTTTGTATAGTAGTACAGTGCATTCAGAAGTCTATGTGGTTGTGTTGCCAGCACCAGTAAATATGAATTATTCTAGTCAGTAGGAAAGATGGAAAAGCATAGTTTAAATATGCAGTAGGAGTCATTCAAGCTCAGACATGGCTACATCTCAATAGTCCATAGTGGGTTCCTTTCCTCTCCTAACCATTCTCATTCTTTTTTCATCTTCACTCCATTAAATTAATATCTGGGGAAGGAGAAATGTGTTTACTTTCATGTATCCAGGTTTGTTCAGTTGTTTACCTGAGGGGAGGAAATGAATTTATTGCAGACTATTGGGACTCACCGTTTTCTTCCACTTAAGGTGAGTTCTAAAAAAAAAAACCCTCAGCCTTTAGAGCTTTCTGCAGTCCACATGCCCTTCAAAGTGGCACTTGATTCCACATATCATCATACAACATTAAACCCTACAATTAAAAACCATTCACACTCTCAATAGTGCTTTATACACAGCTGACATTGTGTGTCAGGGCAATATGCTCTTCATTTGACTGAAATCTTTCATACTGCCTCATTCAGCTGGCATTTTCCACAGAAATTGTATCTATGATATGTAGAATCATCTTTGGCAATCAAAAGACGCAGTCCCTCCCCCCACCCCCTTGTGTCTTTGGTGGCGAGCCCTTCTCCCTGTTGGAGCAAGCAGAAGTTGCCCCTAACCACTGATCTAGAGTCAGAGATGTTTGGCCTTTTGGAAAGTGTGAGCCTGACACTGGATTAGCAGCTGCTGGGAACATCTGCCTGTCTCAGTCTTGTGATGGTTAATGGAGGATGATCTGCACCCTCATCTTCAGTATGTCTCCCAGCTGTCCTGTGAGGTAGTCTTTATCATGTCGGTCTTCCAGCTCAACCAGCTCCTTCTTCCTGTAGAGGGGCATACTGCTGATCTGAAGGTCGTATGCCCCTGGGGGGACGGCTTTCTTCTTGCTCAAATGCAAGTAGCTGACACCCTCTCTCTGATTGATCTTGAAATAGCCTTCTTCATTTCCATAGTCAATGCTGTACCGCACATGGTCACTGAGGGTGGATAAGGCTGGGGTGAACTCAAGGATGTGGTCATGGTTGCTCAGGTCCCTGATGTTCAGGTGGAACTGTAGTGTGTCCTCGATGTCCACACTGGCCAGACTGACGTCATTCTCAGTCAGCTGCAGAAAGAAAACGTGTTCCAACTGAATTCAGTGGCTATAAGAAATGTGACCTATAGTACATTTTGTTTTCTGTCATTAATCAAGCAAGGCAAAAGGGCACAGTATCATAAATGTACATAGAAACAAGGCTGTTGCCAGGATTTTAGCAATAGTGAAGTCCTGAGTTCTGTTGATGCATCCCCTACTACCCTCAGATGATTTGGGCCAGAAACCAAAGAGAAGGTTTTTAACACCTTTCTTTTTGTCATATTTTATTTGTTCAATTATTATTAGTTCAGTTATACTTTTTGGTCATTTATCTATTTATTATTTTGTTGGCCTGAACGTAGTTAAATCTATACATCCTGAGTCAAATATGACTGGAATCAGCTAATAAAACACCTACCCTGTTTAACATATAAATTGTTGAATGTTAGGTCCCCTCAGGTTCCCCTAAAATAACGAAGAGGACATGACTCAGCATCCTCAGTCTTAGCTACAGAAAGATTACCTGCACTTCTTCCAGAGGTTCCTCCTGTGTTGAGTTGGTGCTGCGACGTTTGCGTCCCTTCTTGGGATAGCCGTTGATTTTACATTCATAGCAGGCCTCAGGAGACAGAGAATTATCATCCTCCTCACCTCCCTGACCTCCCTGTCCAACACTGGTGCCGCCGCCACTAGTAAAGCCCAGACCTGTGACACAGTGCCTGAAAAGCAAACACAAAGCCATCGGTCAACTAGAAACATCTAGAGATCTACACTTCGATTCACTTTACGTACCCTTGTCCTGCGCGGAATTGTCCTGGCGGACATCCACAGAGGTAGCCCCCGTCTGTGTTTGAGCAGCCAAACCTGCAGGGGTTCTGGCTGGTGGAGCACTCGTTGACGTCTGTGCAGCCTCCGCCCGTCTGCTCGTAGTTGAAGCCGGTGGGGCAGAGGCAGCGGAAGCTCCCCAGGGTGTTGTGGCAAGACGCTCCCCCGCAGATCTGGCTGTTCAGACACTCGTTCTCATCTGGGTCACAGGAAGTTGACGGGAAGTAAACAAACAGAAGGTCATTCCAGTTGAAGGACACAAACAATGCTGGGAAAGTCTGCCATGAAAGTTGTAAATATGTGGAGTGATTGAAACTAAAAACAGAAGTTACTGTACACAGAGGCACACACACACACACACACACACACACACACACTGTACCATACAATTACATTGTGTATGCCTGAGCTATTTCTAATTCTTTTATGTACTACAGACTTTGGACCTATCATTTTTTTTCTTCTTTTTTGTCCCTACTTCAATAGGCCACTTTTTTCTGAGAGATATTTTCATAAGCCTCTCAGGGTCTCTCTTGTTACCCTCATAGTTTGTATTTTTGTCTCGTTCTATTAATTAGGTGTACATATATAGTACACTTAATTGTACATCTTTTTAGGGTTCTAAATAGGATATTGAACATTTAGTTGTAACATTTCCTTTTCTCACGACCTTACCACAGTAAGGGAAGGGTTGAACTTCCAGAGGAAAGGAAAAACATTTTGGACATGTTTCTATTTTAAGAGTGGCAGGAAAGAGGGGAAGGGTGGAATTTTAAAATTGATTTTAAAAATGGCGATACTATATGATACATACAGTGCTGTGAAAAAGTAAGTGCCCCCTTGTTAAATAATAATAATAATAATAAGCTTTATTTATATAGCACTTATCAAACAAGTACAAAGTGTACACATAAAATACAAAATCAAATAACCACGTGGGTAAAAGATACAGGGGGGTAAAATACAGAATATAAGAACAAGGATCACAATAAAGTAGTGAATAGCCTTAAAAGTAATGAGTAAAATCTTAAAATCAATCCTAAAACAAACAGGGAGCCAGTGCAATGATGCTAAAACAGGGGTGATATGATCATATTTTCTTGTCCTAGTTAGGAGCCGAGCAGCTGAGTTCTGTACGGTCTGTAATCTATTTAAGGTTTTCTGATTAAGGCAAGTGAAGAGGCTGTTGCAATAATCAATGCGTGAGGAGATAAAAGCATGTATAACAGTTTCTGCATCTGTAACATTTAAAATAGGAGTTATTTTTGCAATATTTCTAAGGTGGTAAAAGCTGGACTGGACCAGTTTAGAAACATGATGCTCAAAGCATAACTGACTATCGAATAGCACGCCAAGATTTCTTGCAACAGGCTTCACGTGTTGTAGCAGGTAGCCAGAAGAGAGCAGAATTTGATTGCAGAGATGTTGGGGCCCTATCCAGGATTTCTGTTTTATTGGAGTTAAGTTGTAGGAAATTATTTGACATCCAATGTTTTATGTCGGTAAGGCAGTCCTGTAATGAACTCAGCATACTAAGGTCAGTGGGCTGTACAGGTAGGTATACCTGTGTATCATCCGCATAACAATGGAAGGAGATAGCATGCCTGCGTATGATATCACCCAGAGGGAGCATATATATAGAAAACAAAATAGGTCCAAGGATTGACCCCTGAGGCGCACCGTAGTTGGTGGTAGAGAAAGAAGATTTAAAATTATTTATAGAGACACAAAACTTCCTATTGGATAAGTATGAGGCAAACCAGTTCAGAGCAGTACCAGATACCCCCACCCACTGCCTCAGTCTGTTTAACAGGATGCCATGATCAATGGTGTCAAAGGCCGCACTTAAATCCAGCAGAACCAGTATTGAACATTTGCCCGCATCAGCGTTCATTAGGAGGTCATTAGTAACTTTCAAGAGTGCTGTCTCAGTACTGTGGTGTTTATGGAAGCCAGACTGGAACTTTTCAAAGATACAATTATTTTCCATTACAGCAAGGAGCTGCTTAGAAACTATCTTTTCAAGGGTTTTTGAAAGAAAAGGCAGTTTAGAGATTGGGCGGTAGTTATCAAGGATGTTGGGGTCAAGGCTAGGTTTCTTTAAGACAGGTTGTACACATGCCATCTTGAAGTAGACCAGGACACAGCCAGTAGATAATGAGCTGTTAAAAATAAAAAGCAGGTGTGGGCTAATATAATCCAAAACCTCAATTAAAAACTTTGCAGGAATCAGATCAAGAGAGCTAGAGGAAGGCTTCATCTTCAACATAATTTCATAAGTTCTGCCATGGTAATAGAAGAAAAGGAACTCCAAGGATCCTGGGTAGGGTGCACAACATCTAAAAAGGCAGGGTTTGGGCTAATACTGGCTCTTAATGATTCCACCTTACTGAAAAAGTGTGTTCAAAATATCTCACAATCTGCATCACAATCAGCAGAGGCACAGGGAGAGGCAGGGTTCACCAACAGATCGAGAGTCTTAAAAAGAATTTTTAAGATTTTAAGATTTGAGAAATGGTGAGCTCTTGCATCTTTTACCAACCTATTGTACGAAGATAGTAACTCTTTCATGGCCGTGAAATGGACCTGGAGACCTGATTTTTTCCATCTGCGTTCTGTTTTTCTGCATTCCCGTTTGCAGCTTCTGATATTTGCATTTAACCAGGGTTGCTTTGCAGAAATTTAGTGTTTATTTGTTTTTCAGAAGGGCTATGAGATCAAGGGTTAAGGAACACAGGGAATTAAAATAGTTGACAATATCATTAGTGGAGGAGATATCAGGGGGCACATTGCTAAATGAACTGAAGAGGGCACCAAATTTAGAGGCGCTCTGCTCATTTAAACTGCGGGTTTGTTTTGATAAAGACTGGACAACACTAGCAGCCTGTAGTTCACAGTGGAAATGAATGACCTGATGATCAGATATAAAGATGTCCTTAATTTCTACAGCGGATATCTTCACACTCAAGCTAAGGACCAAATCTAAAGTGTGGCCATAGTGATGAGTTTGGCCCGACATATGTTGAATAAAATTAAAAGAATGAATGATACTTAAAAAATCAAGAGCAGGGAGATTTGAAGACTCGTCAACGTGAAAATTAAAATCTCCACAAATAAGGATTCTATCCTCATATAAAACAAGATCAGATAAAAATTCAGGGAATTCCAGCATGAAGGGACCAGCTGGATTGGAAGGGGCGGTAGATGACAGCAATTAGGACCGGTGGGGGGCCACCAAGTTTGAATAAGAGCTCTTCAAAAGAAGAGTAATCGTTACACGGAGTTTGAGTGCATTTAAAGTGCTTTCTAAAAACAGCCACAATGCCACTCTCCCTGGGGCGGGAGTCATAATCCGGGGGGCATAATTCAATAAGATGACTGTGATCACCAGGACGTAGCCAAGATTCAGTCAGAAACATAAAGTCTAAGTCAAAAGAAGAGATAAAATCATTTAAAATGAAAGTTTTGTTTGAGAGGGATCTTACATTAACAACTCTAGTGATCTATACTCTGGTAAAGCAGACGTAACGACCTGAGGCGAGAATAAAGCTTGTATCCTAATTAAGTTATTACTATTGCTGAAACGAATGTGTCTGTCTCGTTTATCAGGCTTATGTGAAGTCAATACAGGGATTTTAGGGATGCATGAGGCAGCGATGTGACAAGCCGGCCTCCCAATGTGGACTGCAGTTATAAAGGCATGGCTATATACCTTCCACAAGGGGGCGTCAATGGCAGTAGATGGTACCTTGTTGTTGCCAGTTGGCAAAGGGGCCAGAGAAGAAGGAGGAGGGGGAACAGGTGATTTAGATAGTCAGTCATGTACGGAGGACAGGTCACCGTGCTGCAGGTTGGACGCTAGCATGCGCCTACCTAGCCTATTCGGACCGTCTTGTGCAAAGAAGGAGTCACGATTCCAGAACAGATTAAAATTGTCAATAAAACCAATACCGTGGGTGCAACAGATAGACTGGAGCCAGGTGTGAAGGCTGAGAAGCCTACTAAAACGACCAATTCCACAGCACAAAGTGGGAATTGGGCCAGAGATGAACACAGACTTTCCACTCCTATTGAGCAAGTCGAGGAGACGATTAAAGTCGCATTTCGTGAGCTCCGATTGCTGACGTGAAGTGTCATTTGTGCCAACATGGACTATGATTGTCCTGATGGACGTAGGAAGTGAGGCAAGGAGGTCAGGGAGCTTATCAATGATGTCGGTGGTTGTAGCTCAAGGAAAGCTGTGTGATTGCATTTGCAAAGTGAATATTCCGCACTATGGAGTCCCCATTTAAGAGCGATGTAGGATGTATCAGAGGAGGCACCGTGAAAGGCCGTCTTACCGCAGCCGCACATGGAGAGATTGCAGCCCAAGGCTGCAGCAGTACAGAGGCCTGTGCGCAGGATAAGCGGATGATGATAGATTCAATTTAACTAGCCACACCCAGGCCTGCTTATTGCCAGACCTGTTGAATGAAGAAATCACCTAAATATAACCTGTCTGACAAAGTGAAGTAGTCTGAAAGATTGATGATTTACGATGATCACTAAAGAAACTCAAGAACATTTGAGATACAAAGTTGTTGACATCTATTAGTCTAGAAAGGTTTACAAAGCCATTTCTAAACCTTGGGAATCCAGTGAACCACAATGAGAGCCATTATCAACGATTGGAGAAAACTTGGAACAGCGGTGAACCTTCCCAGGAGGGGCCGGCCTACCAAAATTACTCCAAAAGCACACTGACAACTCATCCAGAAGGTCCCAAAAGAACTCTCATCTAATATCTAAAGAACTGTAGGCCTCATTTGCTTCAGTTAAGGTCAGCCTTCATGATTCAACAATAAGAAAGACACTGGGAAAAAATGGCATCCATGGAAGAGTTCCAAGGCGAAAACCACTGCTGACCAAAAATAACAAAAAGGTTTGTCTAATATTTACCAACAAACATCGTAATGATCCCCACGACTTTTAGGAAAATATTTTGTGGACTGACAAGACAAAAGTTGATCTTTTTGGAAGGTCTGCGTCCCGTTTAAATCTGGTATAAAACCAACACAGCATTTAATAAAAAGAACATCATACCAACAGTTAAACATGGTGGTGGTAGTGTGATGGTCTACGGCTGCTTTGCTGCTTCAGGACCTGGACGACTTGCCGTAATTGATGGAACCATGAATTCTGCTCTCTACCAGAAAATCCTGAAAGAAAATCTCCGGCCATCAGTTTGTGACCTCAAGCTTAAGCGCACCTGGATTATAAAGTAGGACAATTATCCGAAACACACCAGCAAGTCCACCTCTGAATGGCTAAAAAACGACAAAATTATGTTTTGGAATGGCCTAGTCTAAGTGCGGATTTAAATCCGATTGAGATGCTGTGGCATGACCTTAAACAGGCCATTTATGTTCGAAAACCCTTCCAACGTGGCTTAATTAAAACAATTCTGTAAAGAACAGTGGGCCAAAATTCCTCCACAGGGATATGAAAGACTCATTGCCAGATATCGCAAATGCTTGATTGAAGTTGTTGCCGCCAAGGGTGCCACAACCAGTTATTAGGTTTAGGGGGCAATTACTTTTTTCACATACTGTAGGGCCATGTAGGTTTGGATAGCTTTTTTCTTTTAATAAATATAATCATCTTTTAAAAACTGCATTTTGTATCTACTCAGGTTATGTTTGTCAGATATTAAAAAAATGTTTGATGATCTGAAACTAGTATTACTCACCCACACACTGGTTCCACTGGTAGTGCTGCAGGAAGCCTTGTGGACAACTGCACCTGTATCCACCCACTAAGTTCTGACAGCCATGCTGACACCTGTGGATACCATCACACTCATCCGTATCTGTCAGGGACAAATACACAATAAAACTAATGTAAGAGCCGATTTTCTGTAATGAGTCAGCTGATACTGAGCTTGGTATCAATTGTTTTCAGACCTTCACAGGTTTGTCCATTGGGATCTAATGAGAACCCTCGCTGGCACTCGCAATTAAAGCTCCCTGGAGTGTTCTGGCATACACCATTGGAGCCGCACAGATTGGGGTCTGATGAACATTCATTGTTGTCTACACAGAGAGGAGGGAAGGTCAGACAAGGGTAAAACACAAAACATCACATAAAGGCTGATTATAACCCTGATTTGGACACGATGAGTAATTTTAAAATTCATTGAGAGTAAACATTTGTGAATTGAAAAATAGGGCAGGTCACCGTGGATTGTTGGTACAAATGATCTTAGTGTCCAGAGGTTAAGGAATAAAATCTCTCACCGACTGATTCAATCTCACACTAATCGCAAACATTTGATTAATGAGCGTTAGACAAAACAATCTAAACTTAACATCTATTTTACAGCTTTTCCCAGAAAAAGGGTAGTAAAGTGAGCCTTGAGTTAAGATCCTTTGGTCAGACATCACAAACCTGTTTGACTGTTGTGACTGGAATCCAAGCAAATCTGAACACAGTCATGTAGTTTAAGGTATTTAGCAACAGAGATCAAAGTCGGTTGAGATTGTATTAAGTCTTCTGATGTGTTCCAAGCTTTTTATCTTTGTTTGCTGAAGAATCACCATGTGGGACAAAGTGCTCAGAAGCATTGAGAGAAGGTATATTTCCCCTAAGACCTACCTGGCAATCCACATTGATTTCAAGTATTGCTTTAAAGGAGACTGACAAACATACTGTATGTTTCTTACAGCAGCATCTTTGAGGTGCAGATGTGTTGGAAGGAATGAGAACGTCTTTACGTAACATATTTACAATATGTATGGTAAAATGTTCAGTTCAGTAACAATATTTTTGGCCTGCCTGAAGCAGTTTGGGGTTCAGTGTCCTACACATCAGCAGTAGTTACTGAGGTAGCAACAAGTGAACAAGTGTTTTATGTCACCCGGTGTTTCTCCAACCTCCTTACTCCTAAATTAATAACACATCCACACCTACGTCATTTGCCTGGGCTTATTCCTATAGTCAAAACTGAGGGTTCCCTGTGGCTGATTTGATGTGAGGTCATGGGAGCTGCTTTATGGTCTGTAAAGAAAAGCTTGTGGTAGTCATGACAATCCAGTCCAAAGTTCCATAACAAAGCATTGCTAAGCTGCCATGACTTCAAACCAGTCCAGCCTAATAAGATCATTGTGATATCAGTCCATTAAGTCTGAACGAGAGTCAGTAAAGGTGAAGCAAGAGGGTGCTACAGTGGCCTTTTATGAGCCGGGGCTGGAATATACTATAAGAAATTACATTGTAAAAGAACAAATTGTGTGTGCATTAAACACAGGGTGTACATGAGAGAATCTGCTTAAGGGTTATGACACCATGGAGCACGCCACTTGTAGGGATATACAGATAGTTGTATAAAGGGCATTTCTAATTACTAAATATTTGGATGTATATCAGTATATCTACATTCTGCATGTGCTTATTTACCAATGCAGGCAGTATGATGCTGGGTGAAGCCAGGAGGACATTTGCAGGTGAACCCTCCGATGGTGTTAACACATAAGAACTGACAGTTATGCTGTTTGGTCGAGCACTCATCCAGATCTGAAAAAGACGAGAAGTTGTACAACATAAAATCAGCTATGAATTTAACAGAAAAGATAAATCTACCAAGTAGTTTACATTTTAGATACAGTGGTTGGAGTGGTGTGAGATCACTGCATGTACTACTGTATGGGGGCTGCTGTTTTCTGAGTCAAATTCCAGTCCTTCTACAGTCACTGACCTACAAATGAACTGCAAATGAACCAGACACCGGAAAGGGGGACTGTAGAGGGGGAAACTAAAGCTATGGTAAATAAAGATGAAGGAGGCCCTAAAAAACGGAATACCATGTGTACACTTGTTTAGACTCACAAACAAGCCTGATAAACAGAGACAATGCCATATGCACTGTGTCACAGAGTCTGGATGAACAATTAAGTGCACATGGACACACCAGTCCAAATGGAGCGTCCTGGGACAGGGAGCAGAACAGTGACAGAGGGTCCGGCCCATTCAACACTACAGTGGCTTTAACCTGGAAACTACCTCAAATAAGAACTTATTATCACAAGGGGGACATTCGTCTCTGCTGCTGGTCACTATAAGAGCAACACCCTCTTTCCAATAGCATGCCACTGAACATTGATTTGAATAGCACTGGGCTTTAGGTGGGCTACTCTTGAATATTTAGAGGTTCTGTTTTGCTGCATGTGTGCGTGTCACCTCTGCAGCTCTTTCCATCTTCCTGTAGGATGTATCCGCGGGGGCATGAACAGAGATAACCTCCTTCTGTGTTCTTACAGATGAAGTTACAAGGCTTTGGTGCCTGGATGCACTCATCCACATCTAGAGGGAGAGGGGGAGACAGAGAGAGTGAGAGACAGAGAGTTTGATCCTGTAGCCAGAAATTCCATAAGGGGAGATGATGAGACAGACAGCATTTTTCACAGGAGTCTGTGGGCAGTCCACCCACGTAGTTTCGGCTCTTTACTAGACAGCAGGAATGAGAATGGGGTGTAGAGAGTCCATAAAGTGTAAGTGCTGGAGGTGAGATTAAGCCTTACCCACACACAGTGTGCCACTGATGTCAGTGGTGTAGCCAGGTTTGCAGGTGCAGCTATAGGAGCCCAAAGTGTTGATACACTGACCATTCTTGCACAAGTTCCCCATCACACGACACTCATCAATATCTGGACAGAAACAAAAAAAGTTAGCTCCAGATAAATGTGTCACAGCTGACTTACCAGTCAATTACCTGAGGTGGAATAAGTGTATGCTCTAAGTCGCCGCTTCCTTTCAGAGAACAATCTGCAGAGGACTGCATTTTAATAGTAACTAAAAGCTGTGTGCCGCACAACCTTAGGGAAATGTTGTTGTTGTTCTAACCATTTAGTAAAGTATCAGTGTTGTGTAAAGAAAGAAGAAGTTTATTTTTACTGGCAAAGTAAAAGTAAATGCATATGTTAATAAACAACTTCCTCTTCAGAACCATATAAGTGGTTTAAAGGGTACAAATTACTACTGACAAATTAAGAAAGCACAAGTTGCATTACAACTGTCCAGCTTTTCAGGCTATGATTTATCTGGATGGTTTCCATTCATTGTAAGTACACATAAAACATTAACGTGCAAAGACCCAACTCATGATAACCAATCACCTTAATAATTCACTGTTTTATTTTTTGTGGAGTTACCTTATAATGTTAATGGAGTTGTGAGCAGGGACCATTATGAAAACACTGCCTGGTGGCTGGTACTAACAGGAGTATTTTAATGCAAAAAATATATATCCTATCCTATAAAATGATATCCTAGCTAATAAATGCAATGCTTTTCTGCAGGCAAGTTTTAAATCTTAGATGTGGTAGCCTCCATGAAAACCAACCAAGAAAGATTTTAAATTAATCCAGCTTTCTACGGCAATTTACTGAAATTAAAAGAAACCACTGTTTGCCTAGTTAAGTTAGGTGGAGGAAATCTGTCTAACGGCACACTTATGCACCCAAAATACTGTTAGAGAAAGATCCACACTCATTAAAAAAAGTGCCACTGATTGTTGATTGATTCTCAAATTTTCACAGTGATATTAAATTTAAATTCTTCAGCAGTAAGATACCTCTGCCATCCGTGGTGTACCCTGGTCCCAGAGGACACATCCTCTTGTACTGTGTGGTCCCAGGCAGGGGGCAAAGCTCGCAGTTGGTGCCCCAGCCTCTGCCTCCATCACAGCAACACTCTGACTTGGTCACCAAGTTCCTGTTACTAGAAGTCATCTGACACAGAGTGGTCAGAACTTCAGTGAAACAGAAGCCTTCCCGGTTATCTGGAGGGTGGGAGAGACAGAGAAAGACGCATGAGAGTGAGGCAAACAGACAGGCGGACAAAAAAAGATGTTGGCCTAACAAAACCACCCAGACAGGACCTGGCCTCAGAGATCCAGACGTTAATAGAAAACCAACAGTGCTCTATCAGTACTGTCTGTACAGAGTAAGATAGCCATAGAACCAGAGAGCTTACAAAATCCCTGGAGTTTTTCTCACCAACTTCAGCACATCATGTCTATCTATATATTTAGATTAGGGAGGTAAGCATTGAAAGGATTGCCTAGCCCCTATCTTGACACAGACAGACACATGGTTTTTAACGAGTCTGTCATGCTTTGGTTAAATTTTCAATGAGATGAAAATGTACCTTTTCACCTAGTTAAAGTAGCCAAGATTCAATAGCATAAAACATTTCTATTTAAATATAACATCCATAAAATCTGTAATGTTTTATCAACCTGATACCAAAAGTTTGGCTATTAAATTCTAAACTATTGTTTGTCAAGATGTTAAACTGCTAAGTAATATGGGGGGCTGAGTGAGAGGGAGAGGTAAACAGATATTTTGTCATCATTTCCTACACACGGACTTTACACAAGAAGCCCTTTCTGGTACAAACTGGTAAGTCAAATTAAAGAGGCAATGAGGACACAACAGATGCTGATAAAAACTGACACTGAAGGCAAATAAGTGAAGTTAGAGCACAATGGGGAAAAACATCAAAGAGCAAGATATATAAATTAATAACAATGTACCTACCGATACATTCAGTCTGTGTGGGATTAGCAATGAATCCGTGGTCACATCTGCAGCGGTAGCTTCCTACTGTGTTTTCACAGCGGCCATTCTTACAGATACCAGGTTTGGCTGTACACTCATTCAAATCTAACACAGACACACATATACAGAAAAGTTTTAAAAATTAAAAGAGAGAGAAAAGGGAAATATTTGTTACACAGGACTACCTGATATGTCACTATGTATACTATACTATATGTCACAACTTAGTTAAATGAAGCTAACTTGGAAGTTCAACTGGGAGGTCCACACAGCACACACACACACACACACACACACACACTCACACAATATGTTTCTTATGGATTAATTTTCGCAGTTGTGCACATATATGTCAATACATCTTGCTCTGTTTTTATAGTTATGTTCAAATTATTAACAAATCTGTTTGCCACTTTTCCCAAGGTCACTAACCAAACCAGTCATATCCTTTCAAGTATATACATTTAGTCATATTTCCGAATTTCATCACGGTATCATTGTCTTTCATTTCCCCCCAACACTCCTCCTCCACCTTCACTATGCCACAACCGACACCTAAGACTTAGAAAAACTCATCATCGAGGACACAGCCTATGATAAAAGACCATCATCTCACCTACAAACGCAAGTTTATATCTCTAAATTATCATCTTTAGACCTGTGACATGGTTTACTCCAAAAGTCCTGTGTTATGAATATTTACATACATAAAGTAATAATGATTTTAAGTGTGTTGGTTTCTTCTGTTTTTTTGTTTTTTTTTACTTTTACTTGATGAGTATCAAAATAGATTTTTTTTAAGCAAAGTAAAGCAAGGATTTGAGGCCACAAACTGGAGTGATGGTTCATTATTTCCTACAGTAGGACATGTATAATAATCTTACCCATGCAACCATCTCCGCCGGGGTGGCGTGTGTATCCAGGGGAACAGATGCACATGTATGTACCAATCAGGTTCTTGCAGGTCATGCCTCTGCTGGCACAGTCATCTATACCATCTTCACACTCATTCTGATCTGGAAAACAAACAGTACACTAAGAGTAAGAGGATACACAAGAATGAATCTACGTATGTGCATGCATGCATGTGCAGCAATTACACCAGGGATGTAACACGGACACTCGTTCACACTGCAGTACTCCATACATTGAGCTCTGTAGTGCTAACAGGCGTGTAGTGGGAGGGTTGGTGGTCTGTTTGGAGCTCTAATGTAAACAGTGACGCTATAGACACTGAAAAGTTCCTCCTGTCTCGGCGCTTCCCTCCAAATACAACCGTTGCTATGTTGCCCGAGCTATCTGAGAGAACGGAGGTGTAAACAGTGACTCGGCCGGTTACAATTTCCAGAGGTTGTTTTAAGTTTGTCAGAGACAGAGAACGCTTGAGGATCAGAGATAGTGTGTTATGTAACTTTATGGATGGGGCCAGGATTTCTCTATGAGGTACTTAGTTTATTTTCTACCAACAGTTTTCAGTAAATGGACCATGACTTAGAAAGCTGAGTGTATGAATGAGTCATTTTGCCGTAGTACCTTTACACATCCTCTTGTCCTCACGCAGCACATAGCCTGTGGGACATTTACACTCATATGAGCCCACCACGTTAACACAGCGGAAGGCGCACAGTAGAGGATTCTGGGAGCACTCATTGATGTCTGGACAAGGAACAGAAGGCAACAAGTTATAGTTGTAGTACAGGACTACAAAGACTGCATAATTGAAGTGAGAATGCAGACACAATTTCACATACCTTCACAGGTCATCATTGGCCCAGGCTCAAACCCCTCATCACAGGCACACTCAAAGCCACCAATGACATTAGTGCAAGTGCCGTTGCCGCAGGGATTACCAATGTCACATTCATTAGTGTCTGTATTGAAGAAAGTTACATAAATCCCATTAAGCATGTTAGCCTTAGATTAACATCTACCAGGTGAATAAATCAATGAGGGAGAATGTCAGTGGCAAAAGGAGAGGTAAGGTGAAGATAAGGAGACACTGAGAGAAAGATAGCAAAACAGTGGGTAAACTGGCCTTCACATGTGACTCCACTAATGTCCAGACGGTATCCCATGGGACATTCGCAGCGGAAAGAGCCATCTGTGTTGATGCACTGGCCATTAATGCAAGGGTCATTGAGACATTCATCAATATCTGCAATTAAAAAGCATAAACACCAAGTGAATTACATGCCACACCTATACAGTAACAAACATGCAGGAAAGTGAGCATTCAGTGGTAACGACACATACCTTTTGGGTGGTCATCTGGCCCACGTTGATATCCCTCATTGGGACAGAGAAGAGGATAGGCCTCTGGAACAATGAGATGTGAAAAGTCATAAATACCATTAAATATTACATATAATTTTGTGGATGCGATTGCATGGCCGTTGGTGTTTCACTGCATATGTGTGTTGTGCGCGTGTGTCAATGTGAAAGGAAGTGTACGCACCTTCTCCTTTGCTGGGACAGATTTCACAGGGGTCTCCCCAGCCTTGACCTGGCATTCCGGTACAGCAGCAAGCTTCCTTGGAGGTGTTCTGAGGCTTTGGAGCCAGGCAGCGTCCATTTTCAAACTTGGTATAGCAGTAATTCACACGGATATCTAAGTGTTACGCACACACACAGAGGAGAAAAGTAAAAAATGAGAGCGGGGCCGAAGGAAACAATGAGGAAGAATCGGAGAGAGAATGAGAGGTGGACTGATCAGTGCACAACATACAGTATGTCTGTTCCAACACGTTTACTTTGTCTTAAAGGAATAGTTCCACATTTTGGTAAAATGTGCTTATTTGTTGTCTTGCTCAGTTACTTGAAATTGACTCTCATATCTGTCCATTAAATAGCCTGCCTCTGTCAAAAAAAACTTCACATCTCAAGCTCACTTATTCATAGAATTAATACTAATTATATGTTGTTCATTTAATACGTTCAAAACAAGTTTGTACTTGTTCGTTTGCACAGCACCCCAGGTAAGTTTTCATTGACATATCACTTCATTCAATTATCTGTGAAGTAATCCAAGCATACCAGACTACAGGTTGTGAGTAATTGAATTTTTTTTTGCATCTGGGCCTTACTGTCACACTTTTGGCTAATGTTTCCATAGGTCAGTGTGATATTTAATTTCCATCATCAAGGACGCAGAATTTAGTAGGGACATGTCCCTACCAATATCCAGCGACTACTGAATTGTCCCTAGCAATAATTTTGATCCAAAAATAAAAATACAACCACTGTTGTCCGTCAGTGTCTAGTCAATGTATTTGGTACACAAACTATTAACAGCTCTCCTTCTCTACTACAAGTCCAATTCTTTTTTAAGTTTTGAAATATTATGTCCTACCCCTACCCGCTACCCCTCACAGTGGTTTGGTCCCCTGCCTACCTTTTTCCAGCCCTAAGAAACTTTATTTCTAGAAAGCGACTACCGACTGATCTATTGAGTTATTCAGACCATCAGGGGGGAAAGTGAGAAATATACAAAAGTCTATTATATTGTAGGCTAATATATTCCCCGGCATGCTGCTCAGTCAGGCAGCAACTCCTCTCCTCTCGCACCGTGCAAGCAGGAGTGAGAGAGTTACTATGGTTACAGGGACGCTGTTTTTCTCTGTTGCTTTGAAGCTTCACGACTTTGGTCCTTACCAATGTTGAGACCAACTCTACGCCCTTGACCACCATCATAGAGATTCCAATGGGTTTTATTCAAGTCCAAGCTTAACCCAAAACCAAAAGCAACGCTCAACGGTTAGGTTCATGTTTCTGGGGTCAAATAAAACTCAATTGTAAAACTGTCCAGCTTGTGCCCACAACTTGATAATGACAGCGGTGGTAAAGTATTTGTAGTGAGCAAAGAGATCAGTGTTTGCCAGTCTCTTTCCCTCTCTCTCCCTTCTTCTGATGGTTCTTGTTCCTCCTGGACTAGGCAGGCACTTACTTGTAATGAGAAGCATATGGTTGTGCTCTCCTGCTAGCACTGGCCTTCACTGAACTCAACAAAAATAAGCTTTCTGACCACCATAGATCACACACATATGTGCACACACCTGGCTCAGAGGCAAGGATCACATACATGAACACCTGGTGCTGTGAGGAGAATATCAAAGAGTGTCATGTTACTTTCCTCCATGAAACTGATTTGTCAGCCTTTCCGCAAAAGAGATTTATGGTGCTCTTTGCACAGCTATTGTGCAAGTGCGTGAGCACATGAACATGTGCATCTGCACATGCGCATCTGCACATGCATATGTCATTCTTATTTTGTAGTTTATTAACTGGTTCCCTAAAGTGTCAATGCTATGTATTTTTTTTATCTGTATATAATACTGAAAAAATACTAAAAAAAATAAATAAAAGACAAAAAATTAACTACAAGTTAGGCTTGGCAAACAAAAGGTGGTGACAGTGGTGACACACATCTGATGGTGGTGAGGGTGGTGACAGATATTTAATGGTCATGATTATGGAAATTTGCAAAACCACTACAGCATTATAATTTAAAACATATCCTTAATTGTGGAGTCTGATGGCTTAGACATATACTACATCCTGTCTCTCCCCATGTTTCTCTACTATCAATAAAGGCTAAAAAAATGTTTTAATTCATTTATTATTGTATTGCGTGTTGCTCTGTCACTTAGCACCTGACAAGGTTAGCTGCAGTTTAAAACAGGTCAAGCTAAATGGGTTGCAATGGTTTTAAACTTAGTTGATTGCTTTGTCAATCTGAACATACAGCATTAATGTAAACTGACATACTGGATATGAGGAGTGGTTAACACTCATTGGTTCACTAGGCTTTTGGGGAAAATAAAAAGTTAGTTTAGTTGAATGTGCAGAGCTATGAAGAATACAGTATAAACTTAATCTTAGTGTTAAACTGTGTATGTGTTGTGTTTATATGCCTTGTTCACTGCTCCTGGCTCTCTCTGTGGAGAAGAGTTATTATTGATTTTAGGGGGATAGAGATGATATATTAACAGATTAAATCACAAATATTTAAAATATTAATAGTGTGAGTGCAAACAAAGAATCACACATGATTTTCATTGCAAAAACAAGGGTTTTCTCAGTGGGACAGGGAATGTCAAGAAACCTTGATCTTTTTTACTGCAAAGTTGTTCACTCTCGACCCTGCTCCTCCTGTTTATCCCCCAACCCAAGCACTTCTGAGACTGGAGAAAAAAGTGAAATATAAACTGTAAACTACCTCACTGAACTGATGATGTCATCACTTCAGTGTTTGGAGTGGGAACTCCCTAACAGAGGACTCAGCGCGCCCCCACCCAACCCAAAAACACACATACGTACATAAAAACACACACACACACGAGTGAGGAAATGGAAAAGTGATCTGTTCAGAGCCACCCTTGGCCTTGTTGAGGCAGCAGAACCAGCTGGAACACAGTGTGCTGTGTATAATGAAAGAGCAGGAAAAGTCTAACACTGACTGCTGCTTAGTCTCCACTAGCACTCAGGGACAGACTATACAGATACACTAGTATTTACACTTTGAACTTGATGCATAAGATAGTTTCATAGCCAACATCTCTCACACCCACACACACTCAATTACCTAAACATCTGCGTCCGGAGGCAGAGATCTGGAAGCCGGTGGGACACGAGCAGGTGTAGCTTCCTTCAGTGTTGGAGCAGGTTCCAAATGTACAGAGCTCAGGCAACTGGGAGCATCATCAATATCTGACACACAAAGAGGAATGGCATCAACCACCTCACCAAATTTACAAATCCAAAACATCAAAATCCATTCCTAATTTGGACCATCAGAAGTCCACCCTGCAGTGCTTCCTTGACACATTTTTTTCCTTGAACTACTGTCATAGCTGCAGGAATGAAGTCATACTAGCACGTCATGGTCTATCCAAATGTGATAAAACAGAATGTAATCTCACTAATGGACAGTTGGATAAAGCCGTATTATCTGGCATCCATGTCACGTGTTCGCTCATCACAATGACCAGCTGCTGCTGAGAATTCAGTGCTGTTCCACCCTGCTTCCAGGAACAGAGCACAAAGCAGGAATGTGTTGAAGTCTGCCGAATATCTCTTCATCAGCCCCACTGTATAAACAATCCAAGTGTTCTGGCTTGAGCCCACTCCCACGTGCGAAAGTGAGAAGAGGGGTGTTTTGTATCAGCGAGGCAAGGGAAGAGAAAGAAGAGGCAAAGCTTATTCTCGTCTTGTTCATCTCAGCAGAGCTGGTCTAAGCTGTGATCCGCGAATGTATATGTGTGTGTGTGTGTGTGTGTGTGTGTGTGTGTGTGTGTGAGTGTGAGAGTGTGTTGCATGTTAGCTTGTGTTCTCTGCATTACCTGATGTGAGATTCAACCCTGCATGCAGATATTTTATTCCTCCAGAAATTCCCATTTTTATTTTTCATGTTTTGGCTTATGTTTATTGACCATGATGCAGAAAGGACTGGCTTTACCTTCACAGGTTTCCTCATGGAGATAATAGCCAGGTGGGCAGATGCATCTGTAAGAGCCATCCAGATTCAGACAAGTTCCTGCACCACATGTGCCTGGATTCACTGCACATTCATTAATATCTGAGAGAAAAAAAGAATATACAGGGGATATACTGTATAAGTTAGATATTACATTCAGATAAATATAAAAAATTAGGAAATAAAATGGCGGTTCCTAACCTGCACACAGTCTGCCGTCTAAAGTGAGCTCATAGCCATCAAGGCACACACAGAGGAAGGTGCCCACAGTGTTCACACACTGCCCGTTTCTACACAAGCCCCTCTGCGTCGAACACTCATCGACATCTGATTAACGCACAAACACCAGAATATATCACATAAAAGCTTTAGCTCTCTTGCATTTTTCTTTTACTAGTTCACATCCACAGATGCACGCACCTATGCAGTCACTGTTGTGTGAGTTCTGAAAGCCGATGTAGCAGAGACAATTGTAGGAGCCCACTGTGTTCTTACAGGTCCCGTTGCCACAGGGTTGTCTCTCACACTCATCCACATCTGAAACCAAGGAGCATCATCACAGTTTTACCTCAGACATTACTCACCTAGTATCATGATGTCAAGAACTAGCGAGAACTGATAGGAACCAACACAGCTTACCAACACACATTGACTGGTCCCGCGTTGTTTTGAAGCCATTGGGGCAGATGCAGCGGTAGCTCCCCAGCGTATCAATGCACTGGCCAGGATTGCATATACCAGGGTTCTCAATGCATTCATTACGGTCTGAAAAAGGAGAAAAATTGTCCAGTCAAACCACAAAAGCTATTACTGCAGTGGTGAAATATAGAGTCGCACTAAAAAAGCAACAGTTACAAATGAACAAAGGAGTTTATTTCCTCCACTGTTCTTCTATCTAGTTTTATTGATCAAGTACCTCAAAACTAAATTCTTTTGTATTTTCATATCAAAATCAGACAATTTTCTCACCACTTCTGTACAGAACAATAAATGTGAGCATGGCATGGCAGCTTTGCATTGTCAGCCCATAATTTTGCATTTGTCATTTTAAGCCAGCTGGAGAACAGATGACTGACAGTTCTCTCCTTTACTCAGACATCAATGTGAAACCTAACTACTCCTGACTCCTGATGAATACCCGATCTCTATGCAGTCTTTAGGCTTGAGCCAATTTTAAAACATGACAAACTTGGTGACTGGAAACACAAAAAAACAGTCTCCTGAAATCTCCAATTATAGATAGTAAATGTCAACGACTGTTTCTTAACATTCATTAATTAGTCAAACAGGTACCAAGTTTAATCAACTTGACTGTGGCTATGCAAGACAAAGATTTGGGGAAATCCAAACAACCCTTCACATTATACACATATATATATTTATATATATATATAAATTAGAAAGTCATTTTTTGCTTTTACTGATAACTAGTGTACATGTGAAATAACTCTCACAATTATAATAATTTTAAGTTCCGTAAATTTAATATGACTTGAATTACTATTTAGATATTTGTCACTAGCCACAAACTATCACTAATATGGGCATGTCTTTATTGCTTCATATGCTAACTCTGATGCATGATGACAAAATAACTGTTTTATGATATCAAAGTAACGTCATTATTATTTAATTAAAGTCACAAATATGTCCGTTTTTACATACTCCATTTCACATTATGCCTTGAAGCAATGCTGATTGTTTTTACATATCACTGTAAATCAATGCATTATAAATCACTGTATTTAATTATGTATTTAATCCTCGTTGTCTCAAGCCACAGTTTCAGTTTTCTCTCACTGGAGTCTGATAATGTCTTGCTGTTAGAAGTCGCATGAAAAGCAGGAAGCAAAAGCTCTTCCTTAAGCCCACCATGAAGAATTCCTCAGCCTAACTGTCATTGTGCTGCCTCTGGTGCTTTATCTTTGGCATATAATTGTGCAGTTCAAAGAGTTTCATATGACTGAGTTTGATACAATAGCTTGAAGAGGCAAGACAGCAATGGGCAACAGAAAGACTCAGAGTCAGCATCATCCTCACGGAAGAAGGCAGGTTTTGGCTGCCTTCCCTAACTTTTTCTCTAATGCTGCTCCATGTTTCCACCAATACAGTATCATCTCCACTGAGGTCATTAGGAGTTGACTGAACTCCTGTTGGTTGAGATAACAGTGAAAACTATTAAAGCATTTTGTAACTTGTCTGTGAAAAGTGCTCTATAAATAAAGGTTATTATTATTATTATTAACTATGCATCGCATCACACCAGTAATGTCCTGTATAATCTGAGTGCTGATGATACCTTTTAACTCTTAAACTCTTCTACTCACTAGGACACCTATGTCCTCGACCTCAACTACATTATCTTATTATCTTTCAGAGGCTGTAGAAGGTTTAAAGCTACAATGAAGATACTGGTATCGTATGAAAATAGATTTAGGCTAAAATTTCGGCTACATTTTGGCAAGGGAAAAACTGGCATGCCCCCCACCCCCCCTCCCCCACAACCACAGCCTTACCTAGACACTGCCCAGTGGGAGTGAAGCGATATCCGGGTTTACACTCGCAGCGGTAGCTTCCCGGCATGTTCAGACAGGCTGCATTCTGCTGGCACACCGGTCCATTCTGACACTCATCAATATCTAACAACAACAGCAATAGAGGTGTTTAAAGACAGTCATCTACTGGTGACACTTTCACAAAGAGGGCATAAATATAAAAAGACTCACCTGATCAAAATCAATGAACTGACTTAGTTTAAAAACCAAGGAAGAATTCACAGCATCTTTTACGTTTTGGCATCACCTACAGTAGAACTTTAGTGCAGGTCATACCTTCACAAATCAGCAGCTTGTCATTGTAGATGAAGCCAATGGGGCATTCACACCTGAAGCTGCCAATCATGTTGATGCACACTCCATTCTCACACACTCCTGGGATTTCCCTGCACTCATCGATATCTAGCACATAAGGAAGAGACAAAGGAACAAGATAAGAACAAAACACACTTTCCTTTTCATCACATTAACCTTTGAATGGGAAAGTCTTACCAATGACCCGTCCAGTGGTGATGTCGATATAATATCCTGGTCTGTCACTGCCGCACAGGATCGAAAACTCATCTGTGTGGACAAAACATTCTTTATCCTTTAGATCCTTATACTCTCTACACATGTGCTAGCATACTGTATGTGTGTATGAGACCTCACCAGTACTGGGCACAGGACACTGTTCACAGGGTTTATTCCATGCACGCCCAATGTTGTACGAGCAACAGCACATCTTTTTGGTCATGTTGAAGTTCAGCTCTCCATCACATGTCCTGTTGTCAGAGTAAAAGTTCCTGTAGCAGTAGCTCTTCCTCATGTCTGTGTGTGTTTATAATAAAAGAGAGAGGAAGTTACATGCAAAAATGTCCCTGCATCACAGTAAAAAAATCGCTGATTAATACAGGTATGAGAGTACAGCATGCCAACCTACCCATGCAGTTGTTCCCTCCATTGACCTGCATGTAGTCCAAAGGGCAGATACAGGTATAGTTCCCGATGGTGTTATAGCACTGGCCCGGGCCACAGATGCCTGGTCGTTCACACTCATTGACATCTGCACACAGGACAGACAGAAATTGGTCCATTGTTTTGATGGATACTGTGTCGGATTTAAATTTCGTTGAGGTACCACATAACTTATTCTGCTAAGTAAATAAATGCTTGCTTATTTTAAAAAGGAAGGTGGAATTAGTGATATAAGGAATTTCAACAAAGACCACACCAATGTTAGGAATAAAACGGTAGTTTATTCGGATAATGAGTATTTATGATAAGCGACTTGCTTATCAACCCCCTGTGGTTCCTGTGGTAGAAAAAGAACAATTACTTAGGCGGAATTATGGATTTTAGCATGCATGTCTTTGATAGTGGGAGGAAACTGGAGCGCCCGGGGGGGGGAAACACACGCAAACACAGAGAGAACATGAAAACTGCACACAGAAAGTCTTGGGCTGACCCAGATCTGAACCCAGGACCTTCTTGCTTGAATGAGGCACAGGTAGTTGAATTAGTGAGGGAGAGAGGCACGGTCCTGTTCCTGAACTTTAGTTATATAGCTTCATATAAAGAAAAGATCTATGCTAAATTCCTTTCTCTGCCAACATTGCTGCCAAATAGCAAACACAGTGCTTGTTCCTTCCAGCCCAGCTAACAGCTGAACTGTTGATTGACTAGAGACATAGTGGATGTGCAGTCCTGGACTTTTTTAGAGCAGACACCCGCTTTTGTTCTCTTGGCCAACAAACACACACTAATTAAAATGCCGCCAACAATATGTCATTGTCTAACCCCCAGCCCCCTCCTCTCCTCTCTGTTCCTGTTTCTTTTTTCTAAACACCCTTCTCATGTGTTTCTTCCCCCCCTATCTGTCATCCCTCTGTCTCTCCCTCCCTCCGTCATCTCTGGCCTGTCTACAGGGCACTCAGCGTACTTCCCCAAGGAGAGGGCTGACCACATCAGAGCCTTGCTCCTCTGGACACAGTTAGGCGCTCAGATGTCTCACCATTCTAACTGAGCTTTGCTGGGTTAGCAACAGACATGAACTGGAACTGAGGCATGTTGAGCTAAAATGAGCTGTAGTGTTGTCTACAGGACAAAAAGGTCCAATAAATCTTTGTCTTTTTGCTGGACTCAATTTCCTTCCCACTGAAACATCCCAAGGCAAGAGCTAGAGAAGAATAGGTCACCTGTGTGTTCATGTGTCTGTGTGTGTCTAATACCTTCACAGACTCTTGTTTCTGTGTTGAGGGCGAAGCCTCTTGAACATTCGCAATGGAAGCTGCCAAAAGTGTTGATGCACTTTCCTCCCTGGCACAAGCCTGGCAGCTCCTGGCACTCATTGATGTCTGACAGGGAGAGAAAAAGAAACACTCAGTGACATTGTGAGTGGGTGGGTGTCCTCTCTGTCAGCGTCTGTCTGTCCACACACAAACAATGATAGCATGTTGCTGTCTGACCTTCCAAGATGACAGTGATGGGGTTTGGTCTGAAGCCTTCTCCTCCAGGACACAGCGTCTTGTACTCAGCTGTCAAAACAAACAAAAAAGGAACACAGCACCAAATCACATTAACCAGCAACAATGACACGGCACACAACATACAGTCAAGCTTGTTTTATTGTGGGATTTGAAAGTAATGGTTGGCTGATGGTGAGAGTCACATGCCCAATTGGTCAGGTGCCTTAAAAAAAAAAGACATTTCTGGTCATCAACTTGTTTCCTGCTACTGTCTGTTTTGTTTTTTTCTGATCAGCCATCTCAGATCTCAGTTATCCACAGAGCCCATTGGACCAGACATGACTGTAGCTACTCAGAATTACAAGAGAGAGAGAATAAAGAGAATAAAAGAAAAAGGTTTGTTCGTGTCATAGAAGCAAGCATTTCCTTGAGCTGAAAAGAGTGAGTCATTCCCTGTAATGTTGTGAAGCATCTGTTGGCAATTTCAAGTAAGTTGCACAAAGCTGTCTCATCTTTACCAGCAACAACAATTACATCAAATAGACCTTCATCGCATGACAAGAGCAGGCAGCATGTAGCCTGTATGATGGCAGAGCAGTAAACTCACACCTTTTGGGCCAAATTTACATTGTGGTTTATTTAAATATTGATGTTTTGGTTATGATTTTTCATGTTACTGTTAGTTTAAATAGTTAGAGAAAACCTTAAAACACTGCAATGGACTTAAAGGCAACAGGTGGCAATTGACTGACTGAGTCCTGTTGTACAAAGCAACTTATAGAAGGATTTGGCAGGGTTGACCCTTAAATTACTTTGCCAAATAGCCATTTTAAAAACAGAAATTCCCCGCCCACTCAACTTTTAAGATAGTCCAAAATCTTTGACTCTACTATTCACATGTTTACTTGTGTTATGAGTAAGAGACTGAAATGTTAAGCATAACTACATAAACTACAAAAGTAGCAGCAATTTTGTCAAAGCACTATTTGAATAAGTTCTCTATCCTTATTCGTACTATAATGAAAATACAAAATTGTTCATTTCAATTATAGCCATGGCCCTGCGATGGACTGGCGACCTGTCCAGGTTGTATCCCGCCTTTTGCCCGATGTCAGCTGGGATCGGCTCCAGCCCCCCGCGACCCTGTACACAGGATGAGCGGTTGATGATGGATGGATGGAATTATAGCCTCATGTAACAGGAGTTATGTGGTTGAGTTGGATTGGTGGAAATAATTATAATCATCATCAATGTTCATCTCTTCATTTCTTAAGTAAAGGGAAAGAAATTAATGTTGTGGATGACAGGTTATTTAGTAATGTTGCACTTGAAAGTGAAAGGTTTTAAAAGGTTGGTTTGTCTCTAAATAAACATAACAACTCTCTACTCGCAACTTCGCTAACTTGAAGAGGTTTTATCAAAACAAGTAATGATAACATCAAAATGCAACTTCTTCCCACTCCTGCCTTTTAATGTTTGATCATTTATCATTGAGCTAATCAATTGTACAGATGCAAAAAGTTGACCAGATACTATGGTGAGCTAACCATGTGCACATTAACTCCTTCAGTGTAGTAAAAATATCAATACCTAGCACTAAATTTACTGTGTATTGACTCATACATTTAGAATATCCATCAGCACTAAGGGTTATGTCTAGGGTTGGGCGGTGTCTACAAAATTTTCATCGGACGATGACTACAATGAAACATCGGGATGGACAATGTCATCGGGCGTGCGCAACGCATGGGGGGGCAGCGGTCGTCTGATGTGCATGTGTTCTCGCCATAGACTGTAGGTTCTCGCACAGACTTCACTCTACCAAAAAATTGGTAGACTATTAACTTACATCACAGGTAGCGGTGGATATTTTACGCACAGACCAGGTAAAGCAGCAGTGAACACACAGGGTGCAGATGTTGGTTTCAGTTGTTTGACAGGCTTGTTATTTAAATAAAAAGAAAAAAGACAAGTTCTCAGTCTTATAGGCGACTTTATAAAACATACTGCTGATGGAGAAAATGGAGCGTGGCAAGCCGGGGTGTTTACCTGAGGTGTAGGTGTATGTGAGTGTGTCAGAGTGTGGGGAGAAGAGAATTCCGAGGCAGATTGTGCAAAGCATAATTAAAAACAATAATAAGAATGTTCGTGGGCATTAAAACCTGCTTTCACAGGGTAATAAATCGTGAAAATTTGGGAATTTTTTTGCTCGGGGGGCAGGAGTTTTACAATCACGATGCCGGCTCAACGTCGTGATGTCTGTCAGCCTTCGCTGATGGACGATGGCATTGTCTATCAGTCCTACCCTCGTTATGTCACTTCAAAGCCCTCTATTTGCCTGTATAATTTCTGGCTAGATGTCACAAACCTTACTATTGAACTGAAACAGAAATAAACATGCATAAATTACACAAAGTCTAAATAACGATGGGTTGACTCACTTGAGTTGACAAAGGGACATGATTCACATGGATTTCCCCAGCCAAGGCCCAGAGAGCAGCAGCAGGATGCCTTGGAAACACCAACTCCAATTTCATTGGAGCAGTCCAAGCTCTCTGATGCGTCTCCTCGGGAACGAACATCCAGGTAGCAGCTTCCAGAGCGAGTGTCTGTATACAAACACACAGGTGTTTGGGTATACAAGTATGCCTTGCCCTGGCTTCAGAATTAGGTCTATGATAAACTGAGATCAAACACCAACAATGTGTAGTGAGAACTTGAACCATCTCACCTACACAGCCCACCCGAGTGGGGTTGAGTTCAAAGTCTGCTGGGCAGTTACAGTGATAGCTTCCAGGGATGTTGACACACATTCCATTAATACAAATGGTCGGGTCTGCACATTCATTGATATCTGAAAAAGAAACAACAGTCTATAAAATGTCTTCATCTCTACAAAAACATTGACACAAGACATTTTTTGTTAAGAGCAAGAAGGCGAACAATGACTTTTTCACTGTATCTCAGGGGAGATGAGAGCTGTTAATCTCTCTGTTACTGTTGTTACTCAATTCCTTTTATACTCAATTCAAATTTCCTCAGCTCATTGGGGCATCAACAGAGCATGATTGGGGCAGGCAGCTGGACTGGTGTGTTGACTAGCCTTACCTGTGCAGTTGCCTCCACTCCTGTCCAGTTCATAACCCGTGCTACATTCGCATCTAAAAAGTCCTGGGATATTCCGGCAGCGTCCATTGACACAGATGTCAGCAAAGGTACATTCGTCTATGTCTGTAAAAGAGACAGAGAGAGAGAGAGAATGATGAAGAGGGGGAGAGAGAGAGGCCCAGCTGTGAGGGATTAGTGGATCATGGGATCATGGTGGAAAATTGGCAGCCAGCAATAGGAAGTGAAGGCCGCTCACCTCTGCTTAAGAATGACAGTTCTGGGGCAAAAAATGCCCAGACATATCCAGACAGACACACACATACACTGTCAGACTAGCAGCCAAGGTTATGAAATTGTGTTCTTCCACATCATTAGACTCTGCACAAGTCATTACTGTCCAGTCCTGCCTGAGTTGAGTCAGGCAGGACTGGACAGGTTATTTGAGGATGTTTGACACATCAGCAAAATGAGGTCAGTCTGCTCATTCAGTTGAATCCAGCAATGCCTTATCACTGGAAGCATGAATCACCCTTGTCTACAACTAGTCATAAATGTGTTCATATTTCGACTCTATAGTAGCTCGGCTCAGGATCACACGCAAGATCCCTTCTCAGTTATTTAAGTCTACATGCAATCTTACATCACATCACATTAATATTTTATTCTATTTATGTATCATACACCCCAATTAAAAAATCAGATACCTAGATAAGGCAAACCTGGATAGCCTATAAGCATATCTTAAATGTGTCTGAAGGTGCATGCAGCTTTGTCCCAGACAAGATCAAGATCATTTCAGCCAGTAGGGAAATAGCCCCAGATTCAGACAGTATGACCTTTTGTTACCACTACATTTTGTACATCATCAAGTTGCCTGTAAGTCTGTATTGAGTCTATACAGTCTTTATTTACAATAAATGTTTTATGCAATGACAATTTGCACTTTAAGCAAGTAATAATATTTGGCCATGGATTTCAGTGGAGGTCCGTCCACTCTGTCCATTGTTTTTCTGCATCAGGAAAACCTTAATTCTTAACTGTATAACATCAACACTAGCCAAATAAGGTTATGTCTAATTGAGTCAAGACAACCTTAAAGTTTGTGCCCACTTAACCTTTACATCATTCACAACATTAGTCTAAAATGTTAACTTGTTAGCTAATGTTAGTCCTGTGCTGCGTCTCATAACGTTGAGCGTGGAACACTGGACACTCCACACCATCAATGGTCGCCATCTTGGCTACGTAGGGAAATAGAGGAGCCACCAACCTATTTTCCAGCAGATATTTGGGCCGGAGACAATTACAGTCAAATGTTGGCGACAGTTACAATTCACAATTTAAAAAAAGAAGAAGTGGTTAAATGATTTGACACTGCCCTGTTGAAATTTCATACACTACGCAAGTAAGTACATATGGTGCGTTCCAGGCAACTCGGAACTGGGAAAATTCCCACCTCCAACTAGAAAAAGTACTATGTACCACTTGAAGTCGAATTTACTACTTGTGAACTCGGAGGAAAAATATGGACCCTAGCTTCACGAGTAGCAGCCGAATGACGTCACACAACAATGGCAGCTCCCATTGAAGCACACATTATAAATGGTAAACCATAAACTAAAAGGCAAAGTAAAGTATTACATTAAAATAATACATTCTAGTATCAAATAGTCAAACTTGTTCTGCATGTAAATTGATGTACAATATAAACAATCTTCTCTACCTAAAACTTATTCAGGAAAATGTAAAAAATGCACAGAAATGTGAAAACATTTGGAAATATAGTCTACGACTATTGCTGACTTTTGAGGATTACCAACTGATGTAGCTAGAAGGATACACAGTTAACAAGTAATGTATATTTATTACTTAAATTAAATGGCCATCCTTTTAATTAACACAAAGTGCACTGCTGAGGGTTTAACTGTGCATAAACTTGCCAAAGAAACATAAGTTTGTCACAGCCAGCCATGTTTATTGTTTATATTAGGCATCATGCACCACCATGCAACTGAAACACTTTGAGGTTGGAAGTCGGATATTTCAACTTGGAAATTTCCCAGTTCCAACCGGTCTGGTATACACAGCGCTCAAAGAAGTTACTTTTTCTTTAAAATATTTTTTGTTGCCTACTATTTCTCACTAAAACACATGATGTTGCATTGCAAAAAACACCAAATCATCAAACAGATTTGAAAGAGAACGAGACACGATGTTCTCACAGCTAAAACATAGATGTTAAGCATATTGTGTGCTTCCCAAGTCCAAAATACTATCTCACGAGTTCCATTTGAACGCACCATCTGTTTGTATTGGTTATTTTTCCAAACAGGAAAACAAACCATTCGCCAGAGTAACACCAGACCTTTTTAAATCACTCAACATAATTTAGGATGTGGGCACCAACTCAGAGGTCTCTAATCAGGTTAATCAGGAATAACAGTGTTGTATTGCCTTACCTTCGCAGGCCTTACGGTCAGGAGTGGGCATGAAGCCCATGTCACATTCACAGCGGAAGCCTCCTGGCAGGTTTAGACAGTGGCCACTCTCACATAGGTTGCTGTTCTCTGCACATTCATCGCTGTCTGTAGGTGTGATCACACACACACAGTCCATAAACACACATGCATTCATGTATCTTTTAAAAAGCAAAAATGTGGTTTAGGGTATCAGTTTTGTGTGGGTGACCTGAGCAGTAGAATCCATCTCCAGAGAATCCATCCTTGCATGCACAACGATATGAGCCCATGGTGTTGAGACAGTCAGCGTTATTGCTGCACATGTGTGTCCCATTGGAACACTCATCCAGGTCTGAAACACAAAAAAGTCCAAAAGCAATTACATGTATGCAGGTGGAAACTACTTCATCCAAATGTCAGGAAAAGGATAAGGCTGGTGATATTCCGTATTTTATTAAATGTTAACAGAACCCATAAAAAGACCAAAAACAAATGCATTAGTCCATCTCTCAAATCTTTATGACTTCTCTGTCTGTGGCACTCAGCCACAAGCTCATTCATTCCGAATGAAGACATAAATCTTAAAATAAAAACTGCTAAGAAATTTATAGTTTCATTTCTAAAAAAGGCAAAATAATTTCCTAAAACAGTTGGGCACTGTAGTTTGTAACACATGTTACTCAGACAGGGGTAAATAGTACATTTGATGGGGGACTAATTTCAGCTGTGGATTAATACACAAGTATTTGCAGCACTAGGACACCAAGACTAATTCAAAATAAACTACAGTACCTACATATATTGTAATGTAGGAACATGTCAGCCAGTGCAACGGTGTGGTTTTATGTGTTTTCACTAGTTTAACAAAGGAGGTTTATGACACAAGCTACTGTATATTAGACTTAAACAGGTCATATGTGTTAATAGTATTGCCTCAATGTTGGTTATGGTATTTTCAGACCAACTTTAAGCAAAAGTAGGAAAAATTTGAAAGTATTTTTCCTGTTGTTTGGTTGCTGAATAACAAAGAATTTCTCACCTTTACTTTCTTAGATATTGACAAAAGGTTACAGAAATGTCCATTCCTTCCATTTTGATGCATCATACATATTATATTACATTATATATACAATTTCAATGGGTCCATTGAGTGGCAGCATTTAATTGTGCCTTTAAGACATCAGCCATACCTGTGCATTTGAGGCCGTTGCCAATCCACCCTGGAGCACAGTTGCATTTAAAGCTGCCAGCTGTGTTGGTGCAGGTGGCGTGTCTGTCACAGTTATGGGCGCCAATCTCACACTCATTGATATCTGACGAAACAAACGAGAAGCCACGTGAAGAAAAATAGACACTGCTCTGATGATCTGATGATTTGAGTCTGCATTCTCATTCCAGTCGGGTTCTTGGCATTGTGGAGTGAGTTGGTGCTTGGTTTGAATTGTATAAAGACAGCAGCAGGAGTCGACAGAACTAAGTCTTTCTGGGTCACTGTTTTCATCCATGGAGAGCTGTATTTCAGAGCAGAAGGCTCGGAGACATTCTCATGATCTCTGATACTAATAGCCTTCCTGCAGAGGTTTAATGAGCAGACCCAGTCTCTGGATTTTCATTGTGCAATGTGTCCAGAGTTATAAAAAATGTCTAAGAGAGAGAACAATATCCTAATGCTAAGGCCTTGTTCTGTCTGCTCTGTCTGCACTAGAATTTCTGAGGTTATTTTAGGCAAAGATTTCCCTCTTCACCCACAGACCCACAGACGCTGCACCTCTCAGATGAGGCTTTTCTAACAGCCCTCTTTAAATGCTCATGTTTTCTCACCACCCCAGATGTCAAGTTTGGAAATTTAATCTTTCCCAAATATAATTTCTATAAAAATGTGAGGTGGTAATGTTCCAACTCTACAAATAAACATTCCCTCATGGCAAAACCATTATAATTACATCTGGACGCCGCCAATCGATGAAATATTGAGGTACTTAGAAGATAAAGCGGTTGTAAAAATACCTCTCTATATGCGCCCTGGATTCTAATAAATGAACAAAAACAATTAATGGGAACAATTAACTTGGCTACTATTAAAAATCTGCCCTGCCCATAAAGCTGTTTACATCCTGAAGGGTGTAACCAATAAGGATCTCCATGAAGCAGCTGGAGGTGATAAGATGCTGTTGTTCTGCAGTTCCTCAGGCAGTTCTGACATTATCAACTACATGGCACAATGGAAAAAGGCCTGTATGGGTCTACAACAATGATGGCTGCTAATTTGAGCCAAAACAACTCTGTGAAATACTGACCAACACAATACCTGGCCCTGAGCCTGACAACTGAGTGTTACAGCTTTGATGGAGGGATTGTGCAAGTGTGTGTGCATGTGTGTGTCCTTGTACATCAAGGGAAGCCATGCTATGAACTCAATCAAGATGTTAGGACTTATCAGCCACTGAGACACACTCTTCTCTGTGTGGCTGTCTTTGTGAGGGTAGTAATTCAAAACACTGTCAATTAGAGATTAGTGCTGCTGGTTTACAGTCTTCCTGAGGAGAGGGTACGGTATATTTACACTACATTTGATGATGGGGTTAATATGAGGGCTGGGAGCAAACAAATCTTCCTGGATTACAGACAGAATTAAAGATAATTTCCTCCAAGCCTTTGATGACAGAGAGAGCACAACAAACACACACACACACACACACACACACACACACACACATTCTCATGTGGAAATGTAAAATGCAAACAGGGGTTGTTGCATGCAAGATGCATATCAGCGGTCACAGCTGGTGTCAAAGAAGAGGCTTGATTTTACTAGAGCTAATGTTTGACAGATGAAGGGCAAAAAAGGATAAAAAGGGATAGCAGAGAATTACACATCTGCCTACCTGGTTGTCTATCAGTCTCCAAGTTTGTATGCCTGCATGATTGACTGTCTGTTTATCTGTTTGCCTTTCTGTCTATCTAGCTCTTCCTGACAATGTGTCCCGACAGTTATATAGCTATATGCTAAAACAAACCAAACACATCTGCAGATCCCAGTCACATTAAGAATATTAAATATGGTCACCTCTCTACATTTGAAGCGCTCCGCCATATTTCTTAGTTTTATACCTGACAAACCCATTTCCTCTGTTATTGAGAGTATCTATTTGCTGTTCCTTTTCCTTATGTGCCTGTTTTGAAAAGCAGAACCCTGAGAGCATGTAACTTTTGATAAACTACAATATATGTGGCCTCAAGAGTCAATAACAGGTTAATGGTCAATATTAAAATATAGTGTAACAGTTGCATAAGTAGAGAAGAGTCATTAACTTACCAGTTTCAGTGGTGTCAATTAATATCTATTTAAAATTTGCTAACATTAGCCATCATAAGACTGCAGAAGCAAAACCCCTGATTCTGTTGAATAGGCCAAGCACATGTTTTATTGCTTTTGAATTTAACATTTCATTTTTAAGAGGAAGATTGTGTCATTTCTTGTTTTTAGAGTGATATAGCCCTGCTTTATCTCAGATTGTTTGACTGTCATGTATCTGAAAGACAATAAAGTCAACAGTCTTTCTCCCTTTCACCCTAAACCTCTCTTTAAAGCTGAGACACTCCCATACTTGTAAACTCCTCAAATAGATCTCCACCCAGTCCTAACTTTCCAAAACACACGCAAAGTGCTAAAGTGTACATATAAATACACACCCTGCCCAATTTCTCATTGTTGTTGTGGAATAAAAAGGGAAATCATTCTTCATCAACAGCTGGATCAGATCTGGGGGTGAGAGTGCAACTCACTCGTTGACACTCACACACACGCAAGAAGATTAGGTCCATGCATACCAACGCGTTCACATAAGGCAATTCGACAGTGACAACCAATTTCTGACGCATATTTCGCCTGAATACACTGGAAGGTGATCGGTTCCAAAAAGAGTAGCAGGTTTTGTTCGCTTGTCTTTAACAAGACATCCTGCCTGTCTGAGAGGAATTACCGTCTTGATTCCCTGGTATTCTGGAGCTGAAATTCCAAACCTGTGAATCAGAACTGGCTGCTTTACTGCAACTCCAGCTTTCTCAAAACAAGGAAAATACTGTATGGACATTTTAATGGGATTAGAATGAGCTAGTGTGTATACGTGGGTGAGTGAGTTTGAATCATACTTCAGACAGAGTTGTTTATTTGCATCTGAAGGAAGATGTGCTGGTGTGTCTGACTCAATTCGATTACCAAGACGAGGCCGGGTAAGATCATTGGCCAAACATTTAACTAGCCCTTAATCCCAAACTTTTAACTGCCCGTATAAATCAGACTTAACTCTGGCTAGAAACTATCAAAGGATTGTTCTTGCCGGATGGACTTTGTATTTATGTGTTCTGGAGCTGTTTCAGGTGATTACGTGATGCAGAACTATTCCAACCATCACGTAATGTTTAACTGACCTTAATGAAAGAGCAACAAAGGAATAAACAAAGGTGCAATATGATGTATATATCTGATAGAAGATAGTGATGTCACTGCTGCTGCTGCTCCTAGTTAATGTGAGTTATCTGTGTTTGTAAGCGTGTTTCTCATCAAGTCAGACAGGAGCTCTTGAATGAGGGTGAGTAATGTTAGAGCTGCTTCTGGTTAGCCAGACATTCTCCTTGCATCCTCTCATTTCTCACCTCTTTCTTTGACTTGCTTTCACTCCTCTCATTCACGAAAACCAATTACACACACACACACACACACACACACCAGTTAATCAGCAGCAGCCATCTACTGACTCAACGACCTTTCACTCCCATCCACGTTCTTCCACTGACAGGACGTTTTGTTGTGGGTAGGAATGCTCGTGTGTGTTTGTGCTTGTTTCGGTCACCTGTGCAGCCTGTGGTTCCCTTGCGTACAGAGTATCCCAGATCACAGTGACAGATGAAGGATCCCTTAGTGTTCTCACAGTTCCCACTCAGACAGATGTTTGGGTTCAGCTCACACTCATCCACATCTAGACAGGGAGGAAAAGGAAGAGAGAGAGAGCAAGAATGTTAATTTGCTAAATAAGACTACATTAAAGGAAAAGTTTATGACAATGTATAAAACTGAAAAAGCTATTGTTGATTTGGCCTGCCAAACAGGTTTTGATAAACTTGTGATGTATGCAAGAGAGTCACAAAACAATTACATCATGAACCATATAAAGGCTTTAAAATGTGTTTACCTATAATAAATACAGGACTAACGGGTTTTTGTTTTCTTACTCAGTGGATCCAGACATCTAAATGTCACGCATTCCTCCCTGCTCAACCCAGCTAACACACTGTTCACTTATAAATCAACAACATCAACATTACTCTCTGTTCTCTCACACACAGACTCATAGATCTGAGTCATTAAGTCTCATTCTCATGAGTCATATCTTGGATAACTTTTAGATGATCATTACGTTGTTTCAGTAAACTTTTGAGAAGTGGTTCTAATAAGTGCAGAGCTGCAGAGGGAGTAGCTGTAGTGTTTTATTGCATCCATTACCCAAACAGGTCTTCATATCCTCAGATGACATGAAACCATCAAAGCACAGACACTGGTACGTCCCTGGGGTGTTGGTACACTGGCCTCCATCACAGATGTCTGGGCTCTCCTCGCACTCATCAATATCTGAAAATTGAAGACAGAGAGGCTGAGAGGCAAATCAAATGAATGAAATGAAGAGTGAAGGGCAGCAAAAACTGCCCTTAAACCTGTTCTCAAAGCTTATATGTTGAGGTTTTATTTACCATACAGGTTTCTCTTTAGAGAAGAATACATACAAAATAAAATACATTAAACTCTGGTGTAAATATACTTTTTCACTCAGAAATGTTCATGTCTGGACAGAGCTTGTGCAATAAAGTGAACATTATTCTGAGCAATGGTAAAGTCACAAAATACAGTGAAATTACCCTCGTACTGCCTTGATCTGTGTTTGTCTGTAATTAAAGGACTGAGTTACAGGAGTCAGTCTATGAACAAGTCATGAAGCCTACTGTCATCATGGTATAAATGAATACCCTCTGAGCAAGAAATGCCAGTAAACCTAATTAGCCAGATTAATGAATTACCACCATCTATCAACATTTGGTAACATTTTTAAGCTAGTAAGAATGAACAGTCTTCAGATTTAGGCTTAACCTTTTACTCTGCCGACCAATGTATGATTTCGTTGAACATGTGCCAGTCAAATCACAGCAGTGGCTCTCTATAAACTAGGTTTCCTGATTTTCTGCTTTGTTCCTGCTCTTAAATCAGATCTTTCTAAATACAACCTTTGAATTACTTCTGTACTACCATACGTGCAATCTGTTGAAAATGTTCTGACTAGTAAAACCTATATAAAACCTATGAAATGCAGTTTTCTTTAGTTACCACATCTTGGAAAAGGTGGCAAAAGTACATTTAAATATTTTAAAACTGCCTGCTGTGTAACACAGAATAACAGACACAGGATAAGACATGCACTATAGCTGAATGACAGACAGAGGGACAAGATACAAGACAAGCTACTTTACCAGTGCAGCTTCTCAGATCAGGCATCAGGGCGTAGCCAACGTGGCAGCTACACTCATAGCTACCCTCTGAGTTGGTGCAGAAAGTCTCACAGCCACCATTCTCAATGGTACACTCGTCAATGTCTGAGAGGCAGAAAAACACACTATCACATACTGCTGTCATGCAACCTTCAGACTGCCTCAATGGTAACAAAAGGAATACTGTGTATATATATATAATAGTTAATAATATGTTCAATACGCACCAATGCATTCCAGTCTGCTCTCAGTAGATTTGTACCCTGTGTCACAGGTACACTGGTAACGGCCGATCATATTGACACATTGGCCGTTCCTGCACAGCCTGTCACTCAACTCACATTCATTGATATCTATGAAAAGGACAAAGCAATTATCAGAGTCTTGCACACAATAAAGATAAACCACATGTTTAAAGCTGAAGGTATCATTTGAATGATGGCTGGAAGTTTAAATGCTTGGACACAAAATGCAAGTCAGGATGGAGTAAATGGAATAAGTCACCCGCTCCTAAACATCAATCACCCTTCAAAGTGCCATTGAGAAGAGTGCCCAAATATGGCTGGCACTAACAATGAATCTGCTGCTTATTTTCTAGATTAAATAACTAAACATTTGGTCCATAAAATTTCAGTTTCAAAAAAATGAGAAAGATATTAGAACTACTTATTTTGGGTGGGCTTTTTGTGCCTTTATTTTTGATAGGCCAGTTGAAAGAGAGAAAATGCAGGAGAGAGAGGGCTGCGGGTCAGATTCGAACTCAGGGCTGCTGTGGAAAGGACTCAGCCTTTTGTACATGGTGTGTGCGCTGTACAGGTGAGCTAACCTGCGTTTTATTAGTTAAAAATGACAAACAATTAATAAACTATCAGAAAATTAGCTAATTAGTTAATTGCCATTATGCTGCTGCATGTCTTGGCCAGGTCCAAGAAAGAGAGATTCTTAATTTCAATGGGACTCTCCTGGTTAAATAGAGGTTATAAATAAATAAATTAGAGCGCTTAAGTGTATGTGTGTGCTATTTAACTGAGCACCTGCCTGAGATCAGTGGATTACTGTGGAGACCGCTAATCAGGGTTCGATTTAAGATTGTGGCAAATGTTTCATCATGGATTCATAATCTAATGGTGATAAATAGGACATTTCCAACAAGGAAATCTGACATCATTAACCACACTGTATTACACTGTATGAAACTGTTTATATAACTAATGTTTATTATCATTATCATTTCAGCACTTCAACTTGTTTTCACTTTAACTTATTTCACCAGAGATACTGAAGACCATTGTCTCAGAAGGGATGAGGTGTGAAGTTTTCAGTAATGCTTTCATTGTTTTTATTACTTTGGGTGGTAATAAAGAAAATAAATTAGCTTGAGAGGCAATGATTGCGCATTAGGTCATGGACTGAAACTCTCGCACACTGCATTAGGTCATCAATATGACACCCAGTGAATAATGCATGATCAGCTTAATGCTATAAACTAAACATGGGAATCGTGTAGCGATAGAAAGCATTGGAAAAGTCAGACTCCTCTCTGGTTCTTGTAGAAAGAGAGTGTGGTCGCATCTTCCCCGGTCAACTAGGCACTCAAGCAACCAAATTGCAAGGGAAAAAACTACACACAAAACTAACTGACTTGCTGGAAGAGTCTGCTCGTTATCCAGTCAACATGTTTCAGCACAGAGCCGTGACTGGGGTCTTTTACAGAATGGGGGAAAAACTCCCTTTATGGACACAACTACATGGCTGAATAGTTAGACACATAAAAGGCCAGCCTCTAAAGAATGCTGCAAGCAGAAATTTCACAGTACACAAGAAAATTTTGCATAAACATAGTCACAAAATACAAACAAATAAATAAGGAAAACATTTAAGACAGAAACAAATATTTAAAAGCACAAAAGTTTAAATGACCCCTCCCATAATAAAAAAAACTCTCTAATACAAAAATCCTCTTTTATGTTTCTCTCATCTTTACAATTTTGAGATTCAAGTTCACCCTTCTTAGTGCACACATGTCAAACACTCCCTCCCTACAAGTGAGCTCACACACAGAAACAGAAACAGGCAGATGGAGGGGGGCGATCCAAAGCTCCTTTGTCACTCAAACTGCTCTGTGACATCTCCTCTTGTTGGTCTTCTTTTCACCCTCCACATCTTTCTTTCATCTCTTACAAAAATAGAGTAGAAACTTTATTCTGTGACACAGATGTCTCAAAGAAAGTAGAAAAGCAAGGAGGAAAAAGTTTGGAGAAGAAGAGCTTGCCTCTCTGATGATCACTCACCTAGACAGGCCGAGCCATCGGGTGCGATCTCGTGTCCGTCGGGGCACACACACTGGAAGCTGCCCTCCGTGTTTACACAATCACCTCCACGGCACAACAGAGGGTTCCTCTCACACTCATCAATATCTGACAATGGAAGAACACACAGATGTACAGTACATACACAGACTCAAGTAGAGAAATTTAGTGTTAGGGTTCAGTCTATCCAAATATTTGTTTCTAGTCAATTTCCAATGAATCCCACTGGATAGATAAATTCTAAACTGTGTTTCCAGCTGGCATATTTGCAGATCAGATTCACCTTTGTTCAGCAATTTAATTGTGATTTAATAGAGGTTGTGGGCCTGACCTTCAGGAAGCACTTTGTTTTTATCCTTGTCTATATAACTCTATGGCTGGCAGCGATGTTAATAACCAAGATTGACCGTAACAAAAATAAAATTTGTAAAAAGGGTTTTTACTTGTTATATATTTTTGTTAGCCAAGTCAGCTAGCCTAGTCAGTACCAGCAGCTTATGATTGCAACCATGCCCATATTATTTCCAGTCTAAGCTGCTTTTTTTTGCCGCAGGGTGCAAGTAAATTGTGTCTCGCCAGTCTTGGTCTAATGGCGGCTTTAGGCCAACAAAAGTATTGAGACTCTGCATTTTGGCTGTACGATTTCTCCAAAGAATTAAATCAAAAAGGCAAACCAGAACAGAAATAGAGCATTAAGTATTTTCACAGATGTCAGAACATTAGGATTTGTAGCCACATATAAAAATCATTTTGCTGGGCAGCTGATTGTGTGTCTCGCATGCAGGTCAAGTACATAATAAATAACAATTATCTTTGAGACTTTATGGAGCAGTTTTGCAAAGACATTGTGACGACACTTGGGCTGCCTAGACAAGACCCTTTCAACGCCCCATAGGGGTTTAAATAAAGTTTTATTCTCCTTCTCTCTCACACACATATATATACAAATGCACACAGCCTGAAAATTTCAGATTACATCAGCCGTCTAAACAATGAGGCATGTTAGCCTAAGTACCTCATCCAGAGCTTATGGCCCAAAAGGGAGAGTGGAGGAGATGACTGGGTTGTGATTGGGACTGGGGTTGTGTGGTAGGCCTTTCTTATACTTGGAGACCTTTATAGGTTGGCAAAGTTCTCTGCTCTCAGATGATGCCACTTTAACTAGTGTGCAAGAGAACTGTTAAGGAGATCAAATTTCTGACTCATGTGCTCACAGACTAAATGATTTCATATGATAGAGTGCTGTCTTTGCATATAACTGTACCAAATCATCTCAGCCTGAAGAGGTGATTCAATGTATGTATTTTTAGTGTCTGCAGGAGTTGGTCACTCACCCATGCAGTTTTTCATCATCATGAAGCCACTCTCATAACCTTCAAAGCACTCGCATTCAAAGTCTCCTGGTGTGTTGATACACTTGCCCTGTCCGCACAGGTCCGGAGAGATGCGGCACTCGTCGATGTCTACAGGACAATGAATGCAAAACAAAAACAAAACTTAGCCAGGTGGAACTTTATAAAATATAAATTGCACCCACATTCACGAGCCTGTGTTTATTATAAATAGAAATTTAAAAAAGAACATTTGTTTTTGCAGAGATTTTCAATTAAGTAACAAACTGATTTAACATAAGTGAAAAACACATAGTAGTAGAAGCAATGAAGCTATGATTTATACATGTAAGAATAAAAAACATGAAAGCACAGAATATTTAACAAAAGGTTACTACATAAAAGAAAGGCTATAAAATAAGATTAAGAGGTGAATTTAAGGATGATTTAGGCAGCCTTAGCTCTTCAAGCAGATTCTTCCAAAGTCTAAAGCTAAAGGCCTGATCCCTTTGAATTTAATCCACCTTTTGAAACACTTAATGCAAAGACTTCAGGCTGGGATCTCACTCATATGGGGTTAAAAGGTCCCGTATATCATTTACTTACTAAGAGCCTATAAATTATTTCAGAATAAAGCCATGGCACTGGCATTTAAACCTAAAATAATGTGTGCACATTTCACCAGAGCAGTAATGCAGCAAACCAGACAACAGGGACCAGCTCCAACAAGTCCAAAACAGCCAGACTCCCATTAGACTGAATGAGCTGAATGTAGGCAATGGGCTTACACTACTTTACTGTAATTAGTGTTCTCACCGTGATTCAGAGGGGGACTAATGAAGAATAGTTAGACTTGTAAAGATACAATGAAGCTGAGGTATAGTCAATTTATAGTCAGTTTTCATGCTCTTATCTTGTTTTTCTTTACACTTGTTAAAGCACTTTGTAACTTGTTTTTGAAAAGTGCTCTACAAATAAGGATTATTATTATTATTATTATATTATTGTCATAGCTGATGTTACATTCCAGCCAAAAATAGCAGCTACACATATGTCAGCTCTTACATTATAGCCAATATGTGAATACCTGATTCCTGAAGAGTTTCAAATTCAAAATGAATCTGTCTAGTCATTCAAGTAACCACTGTACAGTTATTGAACTGTTCCGTGTAGTCCTCATCAATAAGGCTGCATTATCAGTTCATCTGTCAATTATTTTTCAAAAAATCAATTTTGAGCCATATAAAATGTCAGAAAATAGTGAAATATGCCCATCACAATTTTCCAGAGCCATAGGTGGCGTCTTTAAATTGCTCAAAACTTAATATACAATGATACCAAACAGAGAAAAACAGCAAATCCTCTCATTTGTGGAAGATGGAGCCAGCACAAGTTTGACATTTCTGCTTGATAAATGACTTAAAAGATAAATCAATATCAACTTGTTGTTGATTAATTTCTTTGTCAATTAATTAACTAAACAATTATTCGACTGATTCCTTCAGTACTACTCACCCGTGCAATTCCTCTCATCAGAGTCCAGAGCATAGCCATTATCACAGCGACAACGGAAGCTACCGATGGTGTTTCTGCACCTTCCATTTGAGCACAGAGTGTTTATCATCCTGCATTCATTTATATCTAAGGTATAGAGCAGAGGGGTAAAGACGGGTGAGAGACCATTAAATAAAACCACACTGGCAGTCTATGCAGTCTGTGGACGGCACAACACCTTTGAGGAAGGGCCTGCCGTTGATGAAGTCACCCCTGTGTGAGAAGCCTGGGCCACGGGGACAGAGCTGAGTATATTCTGGTGTGCCCTTCTCCGGACATTCGTCACATTCAGGGCCCCAGGCTACACCTACTGAACAGCAGCAGGCATCCACACGATGCTTCCCTGAGATAGGAGCCCCACAGCGCTCATCCTCATGGGTGAGGTAACACTGCTCCGTACGCAGGTCTGGAAGTCACAGACACAATATTTTACACATATATAAGAATTTGAAGTGGTTTTAATGCACAAGTCCAATCAGGCAGTAACAAAACAAAAACAGCACACAATTTCATTTAGACAGTAAGATGACATCACTACCACCACATATGCATTACCCACCAATGCACGTCCTGCCGCTGACATCAACAGTCATTCCTGGAGGGCATTGGCAGAAAAAGGAGCCTGGTGTGTTGATACACTTGCCATTGATACACACTCCGGGAAACACTTGACACTCATCCACATCTGACATCCAGCAGAGAAGAACAACATCAACAACAGGTCCAGGGTTTCAAGTTACTCAAATGAAATGCAAGTCTGAATTTCCAGGTCTATGAGGCACCAAAGCAGACATTACCTTCACAAACATTTCCTCTGATTCTAGAGAAGCCTTTACCACAGATTGGATCTGAAAAAGAAGGGGCACAGTACAATGCCAGTTAATGGAGTTATATGGTAAATTTTAAAATGTGCAAAATGGTACATATTGATCATCTGACCTTTTTCACATTTAGCACACGGGCTGTTCCAGGCTTCTCCCAGTGTGGCGCAGCAATGGGACTTCAGTGTAGCCCCGTTGATGTTGACCTCACAGCGATTATTGACTATCTTCAGCCAGCAGGTGCTTTTAGTAGTCTCTGTTTTATGAAACAAGCCTTATAGTTACTAGACATTCAGTTATATGGAATGAAATAACATCTGGGTAACACAGGCTGGTATGTGTTAATTGATGCCTAAATTCTGTAATTAATTAATATATTTTGCATTTAATTAATCAGGCACAGCTCTTCTAAAATAAGAGAGTGATCATTGGCTTACTAGTAGTCAAAGTTCCCTAAACAGGAAAACCAGTTTCTCCAGGCTATACCAGTTTCATCTTTCAGATTTTCAAAGTATTATTTTATTGTGTTCCAAGTTTTGCCAAATGTATACCAATTTTTTCACATTGTTTAATGTAGTTGATCACAGAGCTGTTGCAATGTTTAACTTGAGGTTAGACAGCTTTTTGTGTGTTATTATAAAGTGGGAAAAAATGCTTATTTTTTAAAACCACATTGAACTAGTATAACTTAATAATACTTAATACTTAATAATTGTTACTATTAACTAAGTTTGGTTTTATTTTAAATATTTTTTATTATTTTTTATGTTGAATAATTAAACATTTGGCCAGATAAACTACTGTTTTGGTGATGCTCACTTACCTATACACTCCAGCCCAGAGCTGTCCAGCGAACTGCCCACTGAACACAAACACACAAAGGACCCTGGGCTGTTCCTACAATCTCCATTAACACAGGGGCTAGACTGACACTCATCCACATCTGTGGGAAACAAACACCACATTTAGTTTCTCATATTGGCCATTTCATTTTAATCTGATATAGTAGACATGCTGTGGCATTGTACTGTACAACAGAAGAAATGAGTCTCTGACCCTCGCAGACGTCTGTCTCAGGATCAAAGAGATATCCTTTGGGACACTGACAGGTGAAACTGCCTGGTGTGTTTCTACACAGACCGTTTTCACACAGCAGCCTGTTCATTAGACATTCATCAATATCTAAAAACAGAGAGAGAAAACACTGATTTTTTAATATGAGGGCTGTATACTTTAATTTACTAAGAGGATGAGGAAATTATACAGCAGTTAACCTACCAACACAGTTTTTGCCCGTAAGGTCTACCTCAAAACCTTCATTGCAGGTGCATTTGTATGTCCTCAACATATTCTCACACACCCCATTCTGGCAGATGTCAGGGTCGAGGGCACACTCGTTAATATCTGAGAAGGCAAAGAATAACCTGTTGGAACATCACAGTAGGAAAAAGCTCTAAGTAATAACCACAGTTCATTTGTTGGCTCTGTTTGGTTTCTGCAAGCTCTCTGTTTTCATATCATTGAAAAAACACACGATGAGCTTGCATTCATTACCTCTTCCATCGCCAGTTATGCCAATGCCATTGGGACACAGAGCCAGGAACTCAGCTGCAGCAAAAGACACAAATAGCACAGTTTGGTTGAAAAAAAACAAAAACAAATAACAGGATTTGAGAAAATTTCTCATTTGCCAATATCCAAGAAATCTCAAAGCAAAACATTTAATACCATGTCATTATCCATTTCCATGCTTTCTCATTTAGCCTAGATGTATATAAAATGGTCTCCTTAATGTGGTGCAGTTCTGGCGTCTTTTGATATAGAAACTTTAATTGGCAGGACTAATGAGTGAATAATGTGTGGGTGTGGGTGTGTGTGTGTTTGTGTGTGGGTGTGGGTGTGGAGGCTGTCAATGTCTCCTAACTGTGGGCGTCTCTGTCAAACAACTTAGCCTTGATTTCATTTTCTGTCATTTATGAAATCCAAGCCGGCATGACAGAAAGACAAAGCATTTAATCTGGTCTTCCTGAATTTGACAGGTGTGTTTAGAATTAAACACAACCTCTGTGTGCCTTTCTGTGTGTGTCTGTATGTCAGGTGACAGGAGGTGGCACCATATGTGTAAAGGGTGGAGTGATTTAAATATCCGTACCAGAGCTCTGTGGTGGGCAGGGGTGGCAGGGCTCTCCGTAGGCGTATTCTGTGCTGGCACAGCAGCACTCTGACTTGGTCACAGCTCCAAATAAAGGCCTAACACACTGCCCTCGCTTGTAGCCACCATAACACGAACTGCGCATATGTGTGTCTGTTTCGGACAAAACAAGACAAACCCTGTGTGAGAAACAGGGATGAGGCAAGGGATCTGGAAAGAGACTGGAGACGAAAGAGAGAGAAAGGGAGGCAAGAGTCCGTAGCTCCTATAAACAACAACACTAGCAAAACAAACGGTTGTTCTCTCTCCATAATATCCAGGGATTTGAGGCATTCTCCTGCGCTGATATCATCCCGACGAAAACTCACCCAGACCCAAAAACAGCATTTCAACACTTCCCACACAATACACAAAGAAATGACATGTGGGGGAATGTAGGAATGTTCAAAATAAAGGCATACAGATCTGCTCTGCGTGTGCCAGTCCAGGGGACTGGAGCACAAGGAGGGAGGAAAACGTTTTTCAATATTGATCCACATAATGATGAGCATATAGTTGCAAAAGGTTTACAGGATGAGCTGTTGGTAAAGTTTATTACGACACAGTTATTCTCTGCTTTGTCACATTCAGTTTTGCTTATTGTATCACTGAACTGGAACATATTTTGTTGTGGTTATTCTTGCTAAAATGTGCAGACAGATTAAAGTATGCTCACTATGAGCATTCAGTTATTTACAGTTTTTTTCATTTGCTAACCTGCGTTGGTCAAAACTGAAGTCACATTGTCAAAACTCTCTCACTCTCAAAAGTGTATGTGGACCAAACTGTGAATCATTTTTCATTGCTTTCACACAAAATGCATTCAATGACCCCTTTCTCCAAAATTCATGAACTCTTTTCTCATTACTACTTTACCACCTGTAAAACACTGTATATCTGCAGCACGTTTTTCAAATGCTAACACACTGTGTCCAAAACTGAAAACACATTCAAAACAGATTGATGGTAAATGTACTGCATTCCTGCAGTGACCAGACTGAAATAAGTAGAAAATCTTAGAAGACAGGCAATATCACTTTTGGAAATGGGAATTCGGTCAGCACAACGACAATTACCAGAGTCCTGGAGAAACATAAAATAAGGACGAAGCAGTTGTACACTGTACCATTCGAGAAAAACTGTGAACTTGTGAAAGAACTCGGTTATCAATATGTAAGATGTCTGTTCAATAATCAATCAGGGAACATACACAGTGATGCATAATGTGAAGTCCTGTAAAACTGTGTATTTACTGTATTTTAGACCGTAATGGAGCTGCAAGCCAGGGAAACTGCACATACATTCATCTTTGTGGATGAATTTGGATTCAACCTGGCAAAAACAAGAAATGTGATTGGACAGAGAGCAACTGTGGATGTCCCAGGGCAGAGAGGAGCATAATCACGATGTGTGCAGCACTGTCCAATGATTGTTTGCTGTTACACAAACCACTCATTGGCCCCTACAATACGGAGAGCTTCATGTCTTTCCTGGATGACCTGCATAATCGCCTTGCGCCAGCGGAGGAGAGAGGAGCAAGAAACTCCCCTGTCTTTGTTGTTGTGTAGGATAATGTGGCATTCCACCACTCTGCTGCAGTTGCAGACTGGTTCGCTGCACATCCCAGGATGTCAGTGCTGTTCCTGCCTCCATACTCCCACTTCCTAAACCCCATAGAGGAGTTTTTCTCTGCATGGAGGTGGAAGGTGTATGACCACCATCCACATGACCAGATGACCTTACTGGATGCCATGAATGTGGGATGTGGAGACACTTCTCCTGGAGACTGCCAAGGTTGCACATTCCAGAAGATACTTTCCAAGATGCATCGCCAGGGAAGACATAAGATGTGATGTTGATGAGAACTTGTGGCCAAATGCAGCAGAGAGGGAGGACTAGCACCCTCAAGTACTGTACATTATGAGTTTTTGAGGTGTTTCTTATTTGTATTACTGTTTGCAGCCCTGGAATTCCAGAAATTTGGGGGGGGGGGGTTGTTTCAACTTACAGTAAAATTTTTCACAGTTTACAATACTATCCACAGATATAGAACAAATAAAGGATATTGAAGCAAATTGCTGCATTCTTGTTACATATACTTTAGTACCGTCAAAGTGAAAATATGTTATTGTTATTGTATAATGAAAACCAAATTTATTCGCTCACGCTTCAAAGATAAAAGTTCTTAAATTATGTAATGCTCCCTGTTTTTAGTGTTTTGTAGGTCAGTGTGTTATGAGTGAGACTGTATCCTTTCTAAATGAGAATTGTTTCCGGTGTTTTGGTTGAACGAGTCTATCTTGAGACTTGTACGAAGTGTTTTGGTGGTTTGAGTGACTTTTGGAGGTCAGATTAACTGTTTGGCCAAGATGCCTGTTGGTAATGCAGACTGTGTGAAGAATTTTGAAAAAGTGGCTTCAGTTGTGACCATTGCATCTTAGCAATTGAAAAAAACTGTAAGAAAACATATTTTGACAAAAGCTTTGTCCAATCACGGTTGGGTAAAAGAGGCGAATGGACACCTATGCAATAATTGACTAGAAACCTAAGAATATTTGCTCGTAGGAAACTGCTAGAAGCACGAGTTCTTTACCAAAGTAGTCAATGAACGTCTTCAGAAGAGACATTGTAAAAAAAAATCTAACTTCTATCTTCTCTTTGAAGCAACAGGGAACTTTCACAGGAGTTGCAGCCAGACTGAAACAGGGGGACACATACCAGATACAAAAAGAGGGTTCATCTTCAGTATCTCATGAAGCAAAACCCGTGTGGCTATCTAGCTAACTTTGCCTAAAGAGGGTGTTGCTTTTGAACTGAGATCAATGTGAGATTATTGCCACTCATGGAAGCAAAACATTTACTCACCAACACAGACTCGTCCATCCAGGCCCACTGCCATCCCAGCCATACACTCACAGCGGAAAGATCCCTCCGTGTTGACGCAGTGGCCGTTCATACACATGCCTGGAGTCTCACACTCATCAATGTCTAGAAACAGATGTAGCAAAATAATTTATTAATTCGCAAAATGAATGGCAAGAGGCTAGAATCTATTAAAACAAAGCAATTTCCTGCTGAAGCAGTGATTATTAAAGTCCTCAGGTACTTGGTTCATTTAAAACCCAGCCAACACTGCTGCACATTTTCAGTTTTACGATCTCAATGAAGAAAACATTCTTTTCCTTCCCCTTGATCCCATCAGCGTATTACAATAATTATCATAATGAGCATAAACAATGACATGGCATCATGCATGCATAAGTGTGTGTGTGTGTGTGTGTGTGTGTGTGTGTGTGTGTGTGTTCTGTCTGGGTGTGTTGGGGGACAGACAGACTGTAGATCGAGATGATGAGGCCCCAGGGCCCCTTTAGACTACACATTTCATTAATGACTGCAAACATCTGCATACTTCGCCCAAACCCTGCTCTGCTATTTATTTATTCTGCTATGACTTAACCAGGTCAGTGTCTCTGAGATCAAACGTGTGTATCTGAAGCCATGTGGAGCAAAACAGCCACACAATACACACTGTAAAGACTGTTCTTTACAGGACATTTGTTGGATTTATCTTTTCAACATTACAATTATTTAAAATCTGTTTGATATTGTACACAGCATTTGATAGTGTCATTTACGACAACAAGGTTGATCACTTGCTATGTGTCTCTAATCAAACCGGTGCCTAATATAGCATGTTTTGTCTCAGCTCAATCTCTTTGCACTGAACAAGTTTAGGGAAGGCTGTCTGTTAGAATCTCAAAACAGGTGGGCCCCAAATAGCCACATGTCCAGCTGGCCTGCCTGGATGCTGGGGGATTTTTCCAAGCTTTTAAGAGCATTTATGACTTGTGTGTGAAGACTCACATTACAGAACTACTAACATGACAGAGAGGTAGCCACCTTCCAAGCCAGACGGAAATGCAGATCAAAAGAACAATTGGCTCAAAATATATTCAGGTGATGTACAGATGCGATTTTAATTATCTGACAGTCTGCGGGCTTTCTGACAAACACACCTACACACATGCGTCCACTGGTGTCCAGCAGGAATCCAGGTTTACAGATGCATTTGAAGCTGCCATCTTCATTGATACAAAGTCCATTGAGGCACATGTTCCTGATAAGACACTCATCCTGGTCTGTGGATGAACAGAAACAAACTGATAGACTGATAGCAGTGCATTTAGGTATAAAGATATAGTGGTTAAAGGCACAAACTGGTGGTTTTGCATGGTTTAGTCCATAAACAGCCAAATAAACTGGAGCTATCTAGCAGAGTATCATTAGCATTAGCAGGACCACACTTCAGTCATGCCGGAATTTCCATAAATATCCACCGAACCCGTCTTCTCTTCTTCACTCTCTTATTCTGCCTTATTCTGCCTTATTCTGTCCTTATGGCCGAACTTACTGTAGATTGTGACATACCTTCAATAGAACTCGAGGATGCTTGAATGACCCACTTGCAAATCAATGCAGCGCAGCAATAGGGAGTGCAAAGGGACAGTTTGCATTAGTCACCTAATCAGGAGAATCAGCAGATTACTATTGTCTGGTACAGCTTAGCGGGATAAGCAAAGTGGCCGGTGGACCCTCTGCCTCAGCTGTCTCCCAATCCTTTGTTCCATCAACAACTCTATTTGACTGCATATGAGCAAATGCTCCAGTATTTTACTGAGGAGAATGAGCGCTGCTACGCGTACCTGTGTGTGTAGTGTATGTACATTGTGAGTCTGCCAATGTAGGCCCATCTTACTATCTGAGTAATGCACCAATTCTACCATCCAACAAACAGTTCTGAGGGAGTCTACTGGCCTATTAATGGCAACAAAGGGTTTCCTGTGACGGACTACCTATCTAAAGCAAGTTTGCAGTTTGCAACTAAAATGAATGAAAACAACTGAATACCTGCAAGGTAAGAAGTAAGTATTAACAATTGGGAGTCCTTTGGAAAAGGGTTGGTAGTAATATAAATGTACATATTTTGTAGTTAATGGGCTGAAACACACAAAACCACCAGCATGATCATTTAAAATGTTGCCTATAAGGGCACATGCCTCCATCAGCTATTGTTATTAAATTACCACCTCCAACAGATCCATGGTCCATTAAACATTACACATAACTTTGGTTATTACAGACACTCTCCTTAAAATATGTCTCTACTCCATAAATGTCAGAAGTTGACAGACCTTGACAGTTTTTGCCATCTGCTGAAATCTCAAACCCAGCATTGCAGACACAGTGGAAGCTGCCCTCAGTGTTCACACAGCGGCCATTGTTGCAGATACGACCATTGGCCACACACTCATCCAGATCTGGCAGAAACAAACAGATAAAGCACAGTAAACACATACATCCTCTTAAAGTGTGGGTGTACATGTCTGTGTACGTGTATGCATATGTAACCTCGGCACTCTGTCCTGGTTGCAGTAGTCTGGAATCCAGCAGGACACTGACAGATGTAAGACCCTTCGGTGTTCACACATTCTCCATGTGCACACGGGTTTCTCTCACATTCATCAGCATCTGGAGAACAAATATAAAGTTCAAAAATGTTCTTCACCTGCAGTTTAATGCTCAAGAACTTGTTCCTCACCATGTCAAAAACTTACCGATGCACTCTCCTCTTCCATCCAAACGAAAGCCCATGTTGCACTCACAGCGATATCCAATGACAGGCACGGGGATACACCTGCCATTCAGGCAGAGGTTACGGTAGGCCTGGCACATGTTGGTTATATTCTGGCCTTGGACAATAGGGGGACCTGCCAGAAATGTTCACAGAAACATATCATCTATAGATCATAAAATGCAACAGCAACAAATCCACAGCAACTGCTTAGTATCTTTTTGGTTGGTGCTGCTGTTTTTGTTCTTTTGTAATCTTAATTTATAAGATATCTGGTCAACAGAAAATGTACATAGTCTACAGTATGATCAAACAAAACAGTAAAGGAAGCACAACTGTCTGCGAAAGCATTTCATAAGAATGCAGTTTTGCATTGCCAGACCTATCTACCCCCTTGAACTGTACTAAGGTGGCAGGACCCACTATCATTATCATCAAAAATGCACTAAGTTGTTTGAACTTCTTAAGTGAAGCCTAAACTCTGACAAACTCCCCTGTAAAACAGTTCCGGAGGAAATGTTATTGGGGAAGGTTTTGCAAATGGCTAATTAAACTCTTGACTTGGTCTGGTCTACAAACATTCAAGGACATTTTCTTCACATTTACTTTGGATATCTTTACAGCAATACCCAGATGAACCAAGCAGCCCTGTGTCAGTGTACAATTAAAGTCTTGAGTGAAATGTTTCCATCATTAATATGTAACTCGTTAGCTAGAGGGAATGGGTTGTGATTGCTCAAAACCAGGATTTTGAACATGGCAACACAAGACCAGTGGGAGGTCGAGCATTGCACATCCACTGAGTCACACCAGAAAGTATGAGTTGTAAGCTATTATTGCACACGTCAACTTTGAAGAACGTACACCAAACACAAGTAGAAAGCAGGAGCCTACCTGGCGGAGGGTGTAAAGGCAGATGCGGAAATTGTCCGGGAAATGGAACTGGGATTTGTCCTGGGATTTGTACTGGAGTTTGTCCTGGAATCTGACCCGGTACTTGGCCAGGGACGTGGCCTGGAACCTGGATGGGAATTTGACCAGGAATCACTCCAGGTACCTGGCCAGGAACTTGCCCTGGAGTTTGACCAGGATATGGAACTGGGTAGATGCTGGGAAGGTCAGGGCTCCCTGGGACATGACCAGGTATCAACACTCCACCGTTCCCATCAGGTATCTGGATGCACAGTTTCTGATACTCCTCTAAAATATGCACAAAACGGCAGGGGGTTAAATATGTGTTGAAACATGGTAATGCACACATGAGAACAAAATATTTAACGCCAAGTGATTGGGAGTGACCCTAACCTGTTCCACGAATGGGGCACATTTCAGGAGTGGATCCATCAGACCAGCAGCGTCCACTATCACAGCAGCACTGTATTTTGGTCAACAGCTGTGAGTTTTGGTTGGCACACCGCCCATTCAGCAAGCTAGCGTAGCAGTACCCACCACGAGCATCTGTGGGAAACAACACAGCATGAAGTTGGTTAAACTAACCATGCTGTATGGACTATGGCATGTGTTGTCTGGATGTTGAGCAAACTGGCAGGAGTACAATCAAAAGGTTGTTGTTGCTTCAGATTTTCCATCATTTGGAAGATGGAAGTCACTTCCAGTAGTCATCACTTCCTATTTATGAGAACCATTCCTACATCCTGCAGTTTCTGGCACTGTGCACAAGCGTGACTAACACTCAGACAGGTTCCCTATTAACATAAATATATTATGTCTTGTTTCACACCCAGCCAATCCGGCGTATTCATATGGAGAAACTGACAGGCTACACTACTATAGCTCGGTTAAGTTTGACAAAATGTCAAAAGAGAGTTGATGCATGGGAAAGAGTTTTTTGGAGCAGAAGACGCAGACATTCCTTTCTCACAAACATCTTCTCCTGAGGGGGTAATGTGAGCGTGTGTTTGCATATGTTTGTGTATGAATGCATGTGTGTAAGTCTGCATGTGTGATTATGTGCGTGTACATCTAATGGACTATTTTGACCCAAATTCCTCCCTGGTCTGTTTTGGGTCAAACTGAGCAGCACTTGCAAGCTTTACAGGCATTTTTGGTGATTGTCTGTGTTTGTGTGTTTGCTTGTCTGTCTGAATATGCACACTGTTATCAACCACCCAGGATGTGGAGTATTGAATGACACACATGTAGAGTGGCAGAAAGACAACACACATGCCTACTTATTCCAACCACAAAGTCAAAAAACAAAGTCACTTGAACACGACTGGAGTTCACTTCTCTCATCCCGTCCCCTCCTCAGTTTAAAGGGAATATAGCTCATTGTTGTGGAACTAGAAACAAGCAAGTGACTACTGACCTAAATTCTACCAGCTGGAACACTGGAAAGATTTCATTACTTTCTGCTCCTAGTGCCAGGCATAAAGAGAGACAAATCAAAATGGGGTGGAAAAAGAAAGTGAATGAGGCAGCACCTTTTATGCTCAACTGCAGGTCTGAGCTGAGAGAATGAACCAAAGCAAATACAATCCAAACAATTGTCCTTTTGATGAGGTTTGACTGCCAGTATAACAGAGGACTCACCTATACACCTGGATCCGTCCACAGAGGTGTAATATCCCTGGGGACACTTGCAGAAGTAGCTGCCAACAGTATTAGAGCATTCACCTACACCACAGAGACCTTGAATGTTTGAACACTCATCCAGATCTACAGAGAGGAAAGGAGTGGAGGAAATTACAATCAAGCATGGTTAAAAAAAATTGAATGCTTCCTGTTTGTTCTTTGTTGCTAAAAATTGCATTGCAATCATAACTGTTGATGAAAGTGATTAAACAGAAAACTAGCTTGAAATGTGATTCTCTTCGAAAGTGACTATAGCACATATTGGCAATGACAATGCAAATAAGTCATTGTCATAGGATATTAAATGCAGGGCCCTTTGCTCTTCTGTTCACTTTTAACCACCAACCATCGTGCACAAAGTCTGTTAAGAAATACACTGTAACTTAGACCAGTTTGAAATGTCTTTTACACAGTCCAGAAGTTTTCCGGCAATTATTTCTGGGCATAAAATAGCACATATTTCACTCTGAAAATGAGTGCCACAAAACCCTGCTATGTCTGTTTCAATAGTTAAACTTGGTCTGGAAATTGTCATATTCATGTCTTAATGAGACAACACTTTTCACAGGCTAACTGTGCGTCTTTATTTGTGGGAGAACAGAAGTGATGCAGACAGAACGGTTTCATTTAAGATTGTTCAGCCAGAAACACTAAAAAAGTCTCTCAGTTGCAAGAATTATAAAGTAGGAAAAACAATGTGATCAAGCAATTCTGTAAGCCAGTCAGAAGGTGATAATTAGGATCCCCAGCTGAGAGAAAAATGTCTTTTCAAAACTACATGTGGACATAATGTTCTCTGACTGTGTCTTGACAGATCATGTTGTGCACTGACATACCTGTCTGAGAAGCTCTTTTACAGCGATTTAACTTTGGCTGAACAGTGGCCACTGTGGCCAAAAGTGAGAGTAAAACTAAATGCTAAACTACTAGTAAGCAATTAGCTAAAATGCTAAACTAATATAACAGTAGCGCGAGTGGAGAAGAGTCATGAGTCAGCGAAGTGACTCAATAATGTGTATTATTCAGCAATATTTACATAAAAAGTTGAGCTTTATTAGCATTAGCTCACATAAGCTACTGGTCTTACCAGACTAACTAAGGTTGTAGCAGCAAAACCCCTCAGGGAACTGAATTAAGCAATGGCACATTTTATTGCTCAAGAATTCAACATTTCATTTGTGGAGGAAAGGTGTGGTATATACTTTTTCAAAAGTTACATAGTCTCACTTCAACACAAGTTTAGGGGGGAAAAAACTACTGAAATGTGTTATACAGGATTACTGAAAGAACTGAGTTGAGTGCCACTATGATTTAATTAAACATATTTCAAAGGAAGGGCAAAGTGGCTTATGTGTGGTCTCTCCCCACAAAGTAACAATCAGAATACCGCGACTGAGGGGAAGTTAACCACAACTAGACGGATATGGCTTTCAACTCTACTTTCACACCGTTATATAATTTATTTTAGCCTGATCTGTCATTCAAGCTAACACTGAAAGTCAGACATTTCACAGTTTTAATGTGATGGCTGCTGCTTTGATTCTTACCTTCACATTTCTGTGAGACCTCATTGAACTTGTGCCCAGCGGGGCATTTACATTCAAAGGATCCCACTGTGTTGATACAGTTTCCTCCTTGACAGATGCCAGGGATGGCCTGGCACTCATCCACATCTGTACATACAAAGAATACAATTAATACACACCATAACACACAGATGAACAAACACACATGGACACAGATTGCTTTAATGTTCAAATCCAGACAAACAGACACAGAGATGGTCAAATATAATAATAGAGAGAAACTGAAGCCAAATCGACCAAGGAAGAGATAAAAAAGAGGGAGATAAATATAGAAAGGACAGGTCTACAGTCAGATAGAAGGTTATAGTTGGAATCTGTGATTTTGCGAGGTACATTGGTGATTAAATTAAATTAATTTAAGGAATATGACAGATTACAACGTAGGTCTAAGACTAAAAACCTCCAGGAGGCTGTGACCTGATGCAGTCCCAGAGTACTCCATGTTCCTCTGGGTCCTGGCTCAGGGCCGCCTCCCCTGCAGAGATTCTGATGTTGTTGGGTCTGGAGCAAGCAGGCACAGGGCCGTCTTAGCAGAAATGAGCTCTCCCACGTGGCACTGCCAATGACCCGTGTTACTGACTCTGACAGTCCCACCCCAGCAGGGGTCTGCAGGCATTCCATACACATGTAGGAGGCACTGCCGCCCACCCCAATTTAACCCAATTAGAAATAATCCTCTGGAGAGGGGATGATGGGTAGAGATGAGGGGATGACAGAGGAAGAGGGGTGAAGGCAGACAAGGAGGGAGAAGGAGTTAAAAGGGGCAGAGAGAACAGAAGCAGAAGTTTACTCAAATGAGAGGGGAGGGAGGGTGACAGAGAGAGAGAAAGAAAGAGACAAAAACAGAAAAAGAGACAGAGACACTGAGGAACAGACTTTACCTTGGCACGCCCCAGTGCGGTGGTTTGGTATGAACCCTCTTCGGCAGGGGTGAGGCTGGGCTGGGCACATCTCACAGGGGTGACCCCACGCCCGTCCCACTGTGGCGCAGCACAAAGTTTTTGTGCACACAATGCCTGTGAGCTGGCCTTGACACATCTGGTTATTCACAGAGGCGAAGCATGGCCCAGTGCGGTAGTCTGTAGAGGCAAAGCAGGAATTTGCTTTTGTGAAAACAATTTGTCTCTTTATTTTCAGTACAAACGCAATGCAAAACAGCAAGGTTTGGTAGCCATTCAAACAGAAATTTGGAAAAAAAAAACATTTCCACTGGTTGAAGTATTTCAGATATAAGAAACTGCAAAACAGTTACTTTGTAAAACATTTCAACCCCAAATGTGATAAAGAAAGCTAAAGCAAATGCTGAAAAACATAGAACCTGAACTTGATTCTGTGAGTGATTAACTGTCTGGAATACACAACCAGAAACACTCAATCTGAATATAATTTTTCTTGACATCTACAACTCACTCACATTATATGTGATGAAAGTGCTGCAGAGCAGACAGTATCATGCTCCATAAAGAATGCATTGTCTGTTGCTGGCATTTTAATCGGTCTGGCTCTCAGGTGCATTGTACGTGCGTGTGTGCGTGCGTGTGCGTGCGTGTGTGTGTGTATGTGTGTGTGATAGAGAAAAGCAGAGATAGGGAAGGGGTCTGGAAAACCTTTTAAAGTTGTGTGGGCGGCTGTGGAGAGCAATAGGCAAAAGCTAGAATAAGCAAGAACACCCAGACAATGAAAAATCAGTCTGCTGCACATATTATATGATCATCAGAGCTTTAGTTACTTGCATTGTGTTTTTAAGGCAAAATGGCACATTTACCATGTGGTGTGCTGATTTTTATTACTTTTCTAGTAATACATAATCTACGGAATAGGTCATCATCCCTAAGGCCGGCAGAGGCTGACAGGGTGTGTCTATGGAACACAGTAGGTGATTTCCACACTAGCTACAGCAGCCTAGAATTAAAACGAAAAAACATATAATAAATATGAGCTCAATAGTGTGAAGAAAGTCCCTCCATCGAGATTCTCTCCTCCCCTTCAAACTGGTTTAAACCTAATTCCCTTGATCCCGCTGCTTGTATGCATCTATCCCATCACTTCATCCTCTGTCCAAACACCACTCCTTAGTTGCAAACTCCCCACAGATTTAACAAAATCACTGAATCTTATCAGGTGAAGGATTGGAAGATGGTGAAACAGAGATAGGGACAGCGAGAAAGAGAGTGGAAAAAACTCATCCCTCCCAGTAGAATCTGGACGTGATCCAAAGGCAAAAATCATTTCCACATTTCACGGCAGACAACAAACAGCGAGAGGAAAGAGGGAGACCAGTTCCAACAGCGCAGTCATTTAAAACAAACGAGACATTGTGCGTTTCCCGTGTGGACCAGGGCCCAGCCCAGACCCGTCACGTGCACCACAGCTTCTACGGTCTCTATGCCTCTGGCACCAGCGTTGTGTGAAACAGAACTGGGTCATCTCTCCTTCTCTTTCTCACTCTCTCCTGCTCAGGCTCTACTGGAGACCGAATGCTTTTGATTCTTAGTCTTCTTCTCGTTCCACTCAGGGTGGAAAGTAACTAGCTACATTTACTGAAGTACAGTTTTGAGGTTTGAGTATTTACATTTTGGGCAACCTCTACACCACAACATTTCAGAGGGAAATATTCTTAATCCACTACAGTCATTTGAGAGCTACCAGAAAGCTGGAACTTACTACTTTCAAGAATAACTTGCATGCTAAATAACACATGCTAAACTCAGATGACATGAAGCATTGTAACATAACCTAAACCTAAAATGTTACAATGTTTAAGGAATGGTTCAACATTTTGAGAAATAGGCCCACGGTTATTCGCCTTCTTACAGATATCGAACAGAAAAATGATCCTACGTCTTTCCAGCGTGAATGAAGCTACCTCCACGAGCCGGTTAGGTTAGCATACAGTAGCAAAAATACTTGAAACAGCTAGCCTGGCTCTGTCTAAAGGTTAGTATTTTCCAAAATATGCACATAACCCCCTGTTCTTACACTATTTTACCTTCAAATAGAGCCAAGCTAGCTGTTGCCTCCTGTGTCCAGTCTGTAGGCTCTGCTAAACTAAGCTAGCCATGTTCTGGCTCCAGCTTCATATTTAAGAGACACATTTGTGAGTGGTATGATTCTAAATATCTAAGGTAATGATTATGTTTAACAAAATGTCTAACTATTCCTTTAAAAGTAAAAGTAACAGTAACTCAACAACATTAAAGGGGCTGCAACTTTTACTTATGATACTTACCTACATTTTTTTCTATTTAAATCAAATTTTGAATGTAAGACTTATAATGGCTTGTTTTAACATTGCTGTATTTTTACTTTGAATTAAGCAGGGATGTGATTTTCCGACCTGAAATGTGATGCACGTGAATCATGCAGATCTGTAATAAATAAAAAATTACAGATTTTTTTTTTGGGGGGGGGGGGGGGGGGTACAGGACCTGGCCTAGTGAAATAGAAAGGATCTAGGTTGACGTGTGTAAAGTTTTCTTCCCTTCTGAGTATCAAGGATGTTCGTTAACGCTCAGCTGCCAATTCCACACCTGCGCAGTGTGTACCACAGGCACTCTCGCACATCAGTGGTACGTAATGTGTTGGGCAGTAATAGACCTACTGCAAAATTACTTTGCCCAGTAAAGAGTAATGTAACGGATTACTATTTCCAAAACAGTTGTATTATTACAGTTACTAATCCAAGTAACGGTGCGCTACTGAACGCACCATCCCTGACGTGAATAATAATAATAATAATCTTTAGTTGTAGAGCACTTTTCAAAAACAAGTTACAAAGTGCTTCAACAAGTGCGTAGACAACAATACAATACCCAAAAGACAACAATACAAGCAAGAAAACATTGAAAAGACCAAAATACACATTTAAGATAAATAAGTAAAATAGAACCAAATAAAAGGGATAAAATAAAGTCAAATAAGATCGGGAAAGGCTCTCCTACAAAAGTATGTTTTAAGAAGGGACTTAAAAGAGTTCACTGACTCAGCCGACCTGATTTCCTCGGGCAGGCTGTTCCAGAGCCTCGGGGCCCTGACAGCAAACGCTCTGTCCCCTTTAGTTTTCAGTCGAGACTCTGGAACAGACAACAGACCTCTGCCCGGGGATCTCAAGGTACGTGCTGGTGTGTATGGGACTAAAAGATCAGAAATATAACAAGGCGAGAGGCCATGAAGAGCTTTAAAAGTGATCAATAAAATTTTAAAGTCAATTCTAAAACACACTGGGAGCCAGTGTAGTGAAGCTAAAATAGGGGTAATGTGGTCATATTTAATATATATCGAGTTCTGGACAGTCTGGAGTCGATCAGCAGATTTTTGGGTTAAACAAGTGAAAAGGCTGTTGGCAATAATCCAGGCGTGATGAGATGACGGCGTGTAAAATGGTCTCGGTGTCCTTAAAAGTTAACATAGATCGATGCTATATTTCTAAGTTGATAAAAACATGATTGAACAAGCTTTGTGGTGTGCTGCTGGAAATTTAAATTACTATCAAACCAGACACCAAGGTTCTTTACAACAGGTTTAATGTGATTTACTAGGGAACCAGCAGACGGCAGTATTTGTTTTGCCATCTGCTGGGACCCGATGACCAGGATTTCTGTTTTTTCTGAGTTCAGCTGGAGCAAGTTATTTGACATCCATTTTTTAACTTCACAAAGGCAGTCGGTAAGTGAACTCAGCATTTCAGGGTCTGTGGATCTGACGGACAAGTACATTTGTGTGTCATCAGCATAAATATGAAAAGAAATACCTTGTTTATGGATAATATGTCCAAGGGGAAGCAGATACAAGGAAAACAAAATGGTCCTAAGACCGACCCCTGAGGCACACCATATTTAACTGGACAGAACGAAGAGACATAGTTGTTTACAGACACACAAAACTTCCTATTTGACAGGTAGGATGAAAACCGACCGCGGCTGGACCTTATGTTATTAAAGTCAGCTGGAGAACAGGGAGAGAGAGGTATTTTCGACAGCTGTAAGTAACGTTATTGCCATTACTGTGTCACAGTCTAAGATGCAAAGAACATTGTTGTCCGTTGTAAAGTTTTCAATCGCGAACAGTTCTACATTTATACTTAGGCTAATTGAAGCATCAGCTAAAGCAACACAGCAATGTGAAACTCAGAGAGAAACTCCGTCCGCTGCTGCCAGCGATGCTTGGACTCATCGGGAGCGAGTGGCGTTATAATAGGCTATCACCCAGTAGTGGGCCTAAGTAAAGGGACACATCTGGTTAAAGGTTTTGGCACGTTATTAATTAATTTCTTGTGAATGGTTGTGACAAGGTTTAGGCTATATAAGGCCTTTTCACACGGGTCGCTCTGCGCTCCTCATCAACAGACAGGCAAACGAGCGCTCAGCGAGGTAACCATGGCAACGGCTTCTGTGTGACTGGCGCGATCCTGTTAAACTGTCGCGGTCGTTCTCGTCTCAGGCACACGCCCGCCCGCTGCCAGAGTTGAAATGTCAAACTTTTTCCTACAGTTTCCAACAGATAGCGACTGATCAGCTGTTTGAGTTTCCTGAATAATATAAGTGTTTCTTTAACAGTCAGGCCACCAGGTCTTAAACAGGCAACAACCTTTGCTGCTGTCTCTTATTCATTAAAAATCATCTATTAACTTCAACTGAACTAATTTGGAAGTTAGTAGTTACATTATTTAGTTATAGACTCAATTATTTCATGTTTCATGTTGCACATTTAGCTGTTGGAGTTTGGTAAAAAATTAATACAAAATAATAATTATTATAGAGAGGTTGCGATGGTGCAGTGGATTAGACCCTTGTCTTTGATTCCCACTGCAACACATCCATTAAATAACTTATTGTCATGGGTCCTGCTTTACCTTCCATGTTAGAGCCACCGCCAGTTTAATCGGGGTGTCGGGTGGTCTCAGTATATTTTCCTGCTTTTTTGCCCTTTGCCAGTCACATGCCTGATTAAGTAAGGGATCAGAATACTTCCACCACTGCTTTCAACAATGTTTAAGCTTTCAGACAAGAAACCAAACCATTTGACAGGTATCTTCTGTAGCTACTCAAAGCCTACATTATGTGATTTACCTTAAAATCAATTACAGGAGCTATGGAAAGTTTTTGCATGGCGCCCATATAAACTGAGTACAGCAGACTGTGTAAAGAACTCAAGTGTTTCTTTTCATCACTGTAAGATGTATGCGTAATTACAGTTGGGCTGCCACACATAATCCATCTGACATAATTCCTGATTATTACAGCTGTTTGTGGAGGAGAGGAAGCACTAAAAACACAAAGATCTGAGCATGAAAATGCAAATACAAGCGCAGCACCTAAACAGTCAGCTGAGGTAAACAGGGAGAGGCGGACGGCTTTAGGGTGAAAGTGGTGTCATTTCATCTGTCATTTTACTGTCTCTCTGTGAACTGCATACAGCTGGGGGATCCACCCATGTCCTGTACATCTGGGAGCAATCGCACGTGTTCACACATAAATGCACTCAAACACACACACACAGAACCTCAACCAATGGCCCAACCCCTCATCCACAGTCTAGCCAGAGATGACCTCAAAACATTTTTTTAAAGAAAAATTTTTGTCTTGTTTTTGCTTTACTGCTCTACTTTTGGAAACACGTCAATTATGTTAGCTGCTTCTGAAAACTTGCATCTTAATATGGGAGCAGGTAGTTTGTTTTGACTCTCATTAGCTAGTGATTTCATGTGTGTGCAGAGGTGCAGTTACTTTTGGAACACAATAGAGATGTTGGCTTCCTTAGTGACCGGTGAGATTACGCACAACAACAGCCTCGGTGTGAACAGGAGGGAAGCCCGCTGGGAAGTGGGTCAAAAGAGTTTCCTGGATTAACTCCAAAATGTTTGCACACACCCACACAAAAATCTGCCCACCTTTTTCACATCCACCCTCCCTTATTCTGCCACTTGGTGATGCTCACAGCATCCTTACGCAGAATATGTGCGCATGCATTGGTCTTATATCAGGGTGGGGCCTTCCCTATTGGCCTGTCAGCAAATTTCTCCATCCTCCCAGGACTAACAAGTTAAGCACGCACTCAAACACACACAGGACACACACTTTTGGTTATCTATCTACTGAGGTTCGCATTGGGCTAGAACAGACCCTAATAGGGGAAAGTCAGTGACTGCTGACTTATTGACTGTGTAACTCACGTGTCACTATGTTTCAGGCCAGTGTTTCACCACCATCCCAAGTGAACTCAATTGCGTCACACCAAAAGCTTGACTTTATTGCTCTGTAGCTGAATGACTCTGCAGGAGAAGCAAAGAGCCCTGTGTGCGATTAGCACCAGTGTGGCTGGATCTCACCAATCCCACATTCCAACCTAAATCACATTTGCAACCAACAAAGAACACGTTGAAGTACCAGGCTGCATTTTCACTGCCGTCAGCTGTGCCTGGTGGTGGGACCACTGGTCAGCAGACCATCAGTCACTTTGGCAATATAGCTCAAAGTCACAAAGCTCTGCAGTCGTGATGTGTTCATGTTGAGCCATGATAGCAACAGGATCTTTCCATATCCAAGAAAACCTCTGAGTCCTGAGTGCAGCTACATCTCCTCTGGTCAGATCATGTGTTTGTGGAAAACCTTGTTCGTGCTAATATGATAAGATCACGCCTAATAGGGTACAGTTCTGTAAATTGCATTAAAAACAGTGTGGGGTTGTGTGCATGGATGTGTGTGCACATGTAGTTTATATATGTGCTTGTGTTTGTGTGCGAGCACAATGTCTTTCCCTTGGGAGGTGATGGATCGTAGCCAAGGAAATTCCAGTGAAAGTAACTTAACCCAAAATGCCACTGTATTCGTTGGCCTACTTTCTCTACCTCTCTTGCAAAATAAAGGACCAAATAACTGATAACTTTCCGGGCTGAAAATACAGAATATTTTCATTATTGATCAATCTATTGTAACTATTTTTATTAATCAGTCAATAAAATGCGACAAAATGTGATTGTGAATAATGCCTATCAAGTCCCCCAAGCCTAACATGACATCTTCAAATAGCTTAAAGAGTCCAAAACCCAAAGATATTCAATTAGCAATGACACAAAACAGAAAAAGCAACAAATCTTCACCTTTCAGAAGCTGGAACCAGAGAATATATATTCAGCATTTTTGCTGAATACTACATTAACACCCTGCACTGACCAGTTCAGACATATCAAAATCTTGGATAGCATGGAAACGTGAACACACAATGACACAAATGAATACCTCACGTCTGTCCGGCACAATATACTCTTGTTAAGATGAACGACTGAAAATGGAAGTTAGTCTCCAAGCAGCTGTTCCCAGACACACACAAACACACACACAACAAAAAGTCTGCCTGTTTCATAGCAGACAAGAAACCACCATTCATAAAGCAGCAGACAGTTTGCATGCTTGTCACCTTACATGGCAAATCAAAGTTTTAAAACCAAATGTGGTTGAATTCTTTACCCGTACATGATTTCTTCATCAGAAACCATTACACAAGACACAACAGCAGAGAGTTTCTGAGATTCCTTGTGTTCACCGGAAAAGTATGAACAGCTAGAAGATACTGTGGGTTGAAAAATAAAATTCTTCATTTGAATTCCTCTACAGTCTCACAAACTCTTTGGCCAAGCTTCCGCAGGAAAGAGTGGAAACCAAAGTTACAACACGTAGAAGTGTGCTTCTGCAGATAAGGCCTGGCGTTAACCCACCAGGCAACCAGATAGTGTCTTATTCGTTGCAGGGTTGAAGAAAACACTAAAGTAAACCAAAGGACAAATCCTTAGGCAAACCTCACTGACAGGCTCCTGAAGCAGGGCCTCGTTAAAAGGGACATTACTAATTAGGAGCTCTGCTGCAAATCCAAATATTAGCTTTACAAGGTCACCACATTGACCTCTACAGGTCATCACCACCACAGACCCCCAGCACATACACAAAACACACACACACACACACACACACACACAGACCTGCATATGAGTACGCTTCACTCACAAACACAGCGCATGCTGCCCTTGCTTTGCGTGTGCTTGTATACTTTGGAGCTTGCTCACATATGCCAGAGAGCAACCACAGGAGGTTGGGAGGTCTTCAGTTAACAAACAGCGCACATTTAGAAAGACATTACATTCCCCAGAACGTCGTTTTAGAGCAGATGTGGAAAATAATGGTCATTTCTGAGCTCAAGCTTGTCATGCAAATGTTCCACAACAAACCACATTCCTGGAGCCACTGGCATTACTAAGAAGGAATCATCTTCAGTCACAAAAAACAACCGCCATTCAACATCAAATCACATTTGTAGAGCACAGAGACAGTGTGATGTAAGATGAGTAAGGAGAAATGCTGAGTACTGCAGTGTGGCACTGATGACTGTACCTCTCTCACACTGAGCCCCGGTGAAGCCGTAGGTGCACACACATCTGTTGGGAGCAACACAACGTCCTCCATTAAGACAGCCATTTTCACAAACCGCTGGAGAAGACAGGAGAGGAAAAACAAACAATGAAAGAAAGAAAGAAAACAAGGAATTAAAAGGATATTTCTGGTTTATATAGCTTGGGCTTTATGTTTGTAGTTTTGGCCATCATTTACATTGGTTATGAGAACATAGTCACAATCTGGGAACAAGCAGCCATCAATAATACCAGCTACACACAAGCTAACAGTTTAGGCACATTATCTAAACGTGAAAAAAGTGAAAAAAGTGAGTACAGCCGAAAGGCTGTTGATGATCCTTCATTAAACAGGAAAACAGTGAATACACAACTACAGGCTAGCGGCTCTGTGAGGCTGTATTGGGCACAGCAGGGCTTTGAGAGCTAACACTAGCATGGCAACATACTGTTAACATGCTGTTGTTTAGCATGCTCGCCGTCTTAGTTAATGTGTTAGTATGCTAACATCTGTTAATTAGTATTTAACACAAGCTTAAAATGAAAAATGTTATAAATAGAGGTTATATTGCATATCTTTTTCTGAAATTATGTCAAAAATAATAAGTGTGTCACAGTGATCTTTTCGGGATGATCCTTACGTTGACCACAGTGGTTTCCCACGTAGCCTTTCTGACACAGGCAGTGGTCCTCAGCACATGATCCCCCATTCATACACCGAATATTACAGTGCTGGACTATAGATAGAACAATACAAACACATACACACAGAGCAATGTTGGATTTAAATTCGGAGTACACAAACATACACTGCAGATTAGATGTACAAAATAAACAAAAATCACTCTGAACCTTGGTTCTTTGAAATGTCATGCTAAGATATAATTTCCTAGAGGTTTATGGTTTGCAAACAGATGAGCACATTAAACTGAAGCTCTGTGAGCTGCAAGAGAGCAACATGGAAGAGAGGTTGACTGTGGAAGTCAGTTCCAAAACACACATACATACACACACACACACACACACACAATCAACTCTTACACACAAACACACACACAAACATGCACACAAAAACCCACAAGATTGACCGCTATTTGCAGGAATGTGATTACAACATATATCAATTGCTTGGGGCAGTTTCAAGGGATGTATTTAGGAGGTTCTTTGGCTTAGTATCTCATATTTTTGTACCATGCTAGTTAGTGCTCATTACTCATGATGAGGAGAAGAAAACTTAAGAAAAAAGATGCAAACAGCACAGTGGGGTCTGAACTCAAACAATATCAGCCAATTACAGTCTCTTTCATGTATATCCTTCAGAGGAAAAAATATGACATGGCTGCATATTCTGTCATCTATCATCTTTCACAGTTTGTCATTATTGTTGCTGCATGGTGAAATGTTTTTCTAAATATTATAGATCCTTTATATTTATGCAAACAATAGGGTGTGGTGGTATAGGCCTTGCTTACCAAAAAACAGTTGTTTCGACATACATGCCTATTTACATAATTCATAACATTAACGTGTTTATGTTGGCCAAGTACTAGTTAACCCCTCCCCATCTATGCACACTATAAAATAAAACCCATCAAGCTGATGATAGCAAGTGTCGAAGGAGTTCACTCCTTGGGAAAAAGGAGGTGCTGTTTAATGACCTGACTTGGATCCACAAGATGGGGCGATCTGGCCATTGGGACAGGTGCACATGTTGGGTCTGGAGCAAAATCCATCTCCACATGAACTCCGGCAGATTGCTGCAAAGAGGCACATGACACAACATAAGCAACATAAAAATGTTCATTGTCTGGTGCAAGATAAAATAACAGTCCAATGCTCACTTTATGGTTGCAGGATTTGTCTTGATCATGCATGAGAGAAACCCCATTGCTTATCAGCCTGTCTGCTGCAGATTTTGAATTTCAAGTCAAAATTTATTTGGTGCAACTTAAGCCATGATCAAAACCTCATACTGAACTCTCCAGTATTATTTCAAAACTCAAACAGACCACAGTCCGAATATGGTCAAATGTTCCCTTTAACCTTCATCATGGTTAAGTTACAGAAGCCCGCTTGGCAACAGAGCCGAGCTATTTTCTTCTTTGAGCTTTGTTGCCATAAATGTGTACCAGTGTGTGTTTTCAGTTGGTTCTGGCTGTTATTCACTCAGTTGTTCTCTTTCCCACAGACTGTAGTTGGCAGGTCCCCTGCCCCCAGCTCCCATCAGGTAGAGTCCAGCCACTGACCCCTATTCCCTGAACCCCACTGCTAAACAATGTCATTAGAGCCGCGACAGGCATCCGGCCAGCCGACCAGCCAGACTGCAATCACACAACTCTACAGCCTCTCAGACCTTCCTGCCGACTGAGGGGGAGAGAGGGGGAGAGAAAGGGAGAGAGAGGTGGGGAGGAAATGCAAAGAAAAAAGAAACCACTGCCAGAATACCTGAGTAAATGGACCAAAATGAATGACCACTACCCATTTGTTTTAAGTCATGCTGTCGGCTTATCACCACCATTAGCCACACTAACCCATTGGTAATGTAAAATTATAGGGTGACCAATAGTAATATTTTGTTTGTACCTGAGTAAAGTTCCAAAGCTTACTTTTTCACCTGTTCAAACTTTATACCATCTGAAAGTAACTACATTTCTGAAAGTGTTAGCCGTCAGGATTATTAATGTTCATCCATTACTTGAAAACTACAGTGCAGTCCCTTGTAAGTGAACCTATAGGTTCCATATGATAGACTCACTGAACAAGTGCAATAAATCAAGGAGAGTTACATCTTTACTATAATAGTGCATTTTATTCCTGCTATTTGATATTACTGTTCAAGAGTGCAAATTTATTTATTTATTATGTTTATTATCTATTATTTATTATATCATTTTTTTCATGTGCTGAAAATAAGTGAATATTCAATCCTGGTTTGCAAGAGTCACATTCCTGTTGGATTTTTTTCCTAACAAAGTAGAAAACTTCAGGTAATGTGTATGATACTGGGTGGCTCCAATAAAAAAAACAGCAGGGTGCTGGTCTCTGAAAACTACTGCTGTTGATGATCAAAGCTCAAAGTTCTACCTGACCTGAATTTACAATGGTACTCGAATAATGGAGGTAATACTCACGAACAATGCACTGGTTTCCTCCCGTCAGAGTCTTCCAGCCTGGGCAGCAGTAGGCGTTGTTCCTTGAGCCACACACATTTGGTCTGTTGAAGACGCAGCACCAGAAGGTCAGTAATCCATGTCACACAGTTCAGATCACTCTCAAGTCTAGACTTTATTTATACACAGACCATAATCACAGATTTGTCTTTCGTCTTTACAATCTATGCAGCATATAACACCCTCTGTCTTTAGACACTCTATATCTGTCTACTGATGGAAGCTTAGTGATCATAGATCCACATACTTCACCCGCTCATCAGTGCAGGGTCAGGGTGTAACCAATCACAGCTGACATTGGGCGAGAGGCGGGGTACAACCTGGACAAGTTGCCAGTTCATCACAGGATAGGTCAAAATATAAAGTTTATATACATATTAAGTAAATTTAAAGACAAATTATAGGGTATTATTTTTTACCCCTGCAATTATAACATGACCCCTTTGATTAATCTTGTTACCCACTGTGGAAGTCTCGAGCCACTGGACTATGCTATGGTAATTGCAACTGTTGGGTGTGGCATAGCATTTGGCACCAATGCAAAACATTGTTATTGAGGAAAATATTACGCTGCACAAGGTGCTGCAAAAGAATTTTGACGCACCTATAAAAAACATTTCATCTGACATAATGGTGAACACCTGGGCCATCCTGCCACCTACAGGTATGTGACAGGCCTACATGAATGTGAATTTGTAATCACCTGCTGAGCATGTATTGACTCAGTGTATATACTGTACAGTGTAACTACAAAAAGATCCATCATGTCAATAATGAAGGCTGTTGGATCTTTGTAACATTCTTATAGTGGTAAGTCAGCATGAGACAGTGTGCATGTCGGTATGCTCTTCCTGTCTCTAAACCCAGATGTTCTGATAAATTAACTTAAAGTATGTCAAATAAAAATGCCAGCAGAGAATGCTTATTAAGCTGTCTACTGTATGACCTTCATCAGCTGTTTGCTGTCATCATTGGACATAGCCTTCTTTATTTTCTTTTCTTTCTTGCTTTCCTTCTGTCTCTCTCTCTCTTATTCATAGGCACGCACACACACACACAACCTCTCCAGCAGTGACCCACTGTGTACAGCTGCAGATGTGATTTATCCACAATTGGGGTGTGGTGTTTTTGGCCTGAAAGCGGATTAGGCTGTTAGTCTCTCTCTCTCTGTCTCTCTCTCTCTCTCTCTCTCTCGCCACAGCCACACACGACCAATGGCCTCCTTTGTTTGGATGTAATTTATTATTGCAGTCAGCAGGAATGTGATAGTCTTGCCAGTATTTAATTACAAAACTTTGCTCCAAACTTCCCATCACAGACAATGTCACTCATGGGTCTCAGTCTGCCTTATTAAAAAACACACACAAGTGTTTTCTGACCTTCACTGATCATGAAGGTCTAACAGGTTATACATGAACACAGCAGACACCTGCTCCGAGCCAGAACATGAAACACAGAACGAGTTAAATTAAAAGTTGGCATAGAGTGGGAGAGTGGAGAAAAAGAAAAGAAATGAAAAGAAACTGTTCCCAAATTGGACTAATGAGGATTATCATGGTCACATTACCCTCTGAGGACGTCCGTCCCTCCCCTCCTCTTGGCCCTGCTGGCTCTGGAGTCGGTCTGCTTGGTCATCAGCTCGGTGTCCCCGGTGTCCACCACCTCTTCTGCGTCTCCAATCTCGGCGAAGAGCGACAGCAAGGCCACTAGAGCCACGGCCAACTGCAGCAGCCGTCCTCTACACTTACTGTCCGGCATATCCACTTTTAAGACTAACTCCAGTGCTCGGTGCAATAAAAGTCTCCTTAACTAGTTCCCCAGCCCCGTCGACCTCAGTCTGGAGTCAAAGCTGCAAAACAATATTTTTTTAAAATGGTAAAGACGCAGGGAGTGCATGAGATGCGCACAAAAGAAAAACAACTCTGCTGCACTCTGAGAAGTAGCGTGACATGACATCTTCCATTATTAAGTTAGGAAATCATTCAGCTCAGAGTCGCAAAAGTATGCAGTGTAAAAATGATAATGTGCAAAACTGCGCAGGAGTGAGCCGTTACTTTACCTTGTCTCCTGAACAGGAGATTCGCCTCAGACTCGACAGAGGACTGCTTCACTTTTACTTGCAGGTATTGCTGAATAAACGTTTAGAAGAAAACTGCGGAGAAGAAGAAAAGTCACTCAAACCTTTCGCTGAGCTGCTATAAATAGATGTACATCGTAACTTTTGGAGTCTGGTCGTGCGCATCCAGTTGTGTGTTGACTTTGCACAGATAAGTTAGAGGAGCTGATGCATTCCAGAGGATGAGAACGGTAAAACTGTCACTGTGTCTCTCCCTCACAGCAGAGCTGTTCCCTCATCCCTGCTCTGCTCAACTTTCCCCAAAACTGTTTTTTCCTTTCTTCCCCTGCTCTCGCGATACAAAAGCTTCAATGCAAAAAATGCAGAAGTTAAGCTCTGGACCTTTAGCTTGAACTATTAACTGTTATATAATAATAATATAGTCAAACCAGAAAAGCTTGGAAGAGGAAGACAAAGCTTCTAATACACTTCTAAATCAGTGTCAAAGTTTGATATAAATATCATAAATCTACTATGAGATATTATTTAGCTTTTTTTTGCACCTGTTCACAAGTTACACTTCCTAACAAGACATGCTCTATAGATTAAACAGTTAATGAGTTGTAATTAATGATTAATTAATGTTTATACCTCATTTACTAATTATTTATAATTACACATCATTAATAAGAACTGATAGGTTATCAAGTTTTTAAACATCCCTCTGGCTGGTATTCTTATCTTGTATTTATCATAATGTTGGTAGCCCTTTATTAAATGCTTTAGTACTGGTATTAGATGTCCTGTAAATATTAACTCTGTGCATAAAATATGTTTTGAGGAATTTTGTCCATTGCAGTGATAGTTTTCACACACACTGATTCATGCCTACAGCCACACCCAGCAAATATAGAGTCAGCCTGGCTCCTCTCTCAAGTATGCTATTACTCTAAAACCAAGAGAAACTTCCTGACACTGTATATTCCACTCCATTGGTTTCCACCATCAGCTTTTTTCTCCTTCTTTCTTCTCTTCATTATTATCCACATTCTCCTCTCACACTTGTCTGAACACAGCTGCAGCTTGCTGTTATTCTTAGTTTATGTGTTGATTCGGCACATTAGATTTTGTAGTTTTGTTCAAGATAATAGTTACATGAAATATCTTCTTGGTCAGTGCAAAGTTGAAACAAAAAAGAAAATAGTGATGGCCTGCCTAAGCTGCTTCAACAGGCGTCTTGCCTTATGTAGTATTTCATCAGGATATTATGAATATATATAAATCATTAGCTCAACTTCTACAACTTTTCTTTTCCATCCTCTGACACTCAGGTTGAGGCACGCATCTCCACTAGCCTTGCTGACATCTCCAGTTGGACGTGTGCCCACCACCTCAAACTTAGTCTCAACAACACTGCACTGCTTTTTTCCCCCTGGAAAGTCCTGCCCTCTGCAAGGCCTCTCCATCACTGCTGACAAGACCACGTTTACTCCTGAACATACTGCCAAGAGTCTGTGTCTGCCTCAAGACAACCAACTGTCAGGCAGCACCCAGAGTGCAACCACAGTGCAATGTTGCAGGTTCGCTCTCAACAGCTTCTATCCAATACAACTTTTTCGAATCAGTGTCCTTACAAAGCTTCTTTATTTTTTTAATAGTTATGTCTTGATTCGACTACCACAGTTCTCTCTTAGACAGCCTCAAGCCCTGTGAGCCCCCACAGGGGCTGGTAATCGCTTCACCGAACCCCAATGAACTCATCTTCCTGCTCGCTACATAACAGAGGAAATGAACATTGGACATTCCTGCATGTTACTGAACTCACTTCTGAAAGTAAATATTCAAGACTTTAATGAGCTGATGATACTTTAGTACTTTACTAATTAGATTCAAATGCTTGTGTTATCAATATAAAACTCTCTCCTGACTTCTGTCATCAGCTGAATTAACTTACTATTTCTGTAAAAAAAAAATAAATAATAAAATAATTTAATTTTATGCATGTATTCCAACTTGATTTAATTGTCTATATGATGCCTCATTCCCTACTGTCTTAGAAGATTATAAATATCTTGACCATCATCCAGTGGTGGAAGAAGTACTTAATTTTACTTGGGTAAAAGTAGAAAAACCAGCGTAGAAATACTCTCTTACAAGTAATGCATTTAATATTTTACCTAAGTAAAAGTACAAAATTACTGCATTAAATAGGGGTGTGACAAGACACTTAACCCACAAGATCAGACCAGACGAGATTCGAGATTGGGTTCAAGAGAGAGACGAGACAAGATTTTAACACTATTTTTAAGAAATCTTTAATGCTGAATTATGTAAAAATTCTGAGCATTAAACACTTTATTTCCTGCATTTAGATGAATTTTTCTGCACAAGTTTATGGTGATATTTTATTTTATCTATATAAAGACAAACACAAAATTCAGGTGGCAGGTGATGATTCAAAATCTATAACAGAATATAAATCAGTGCAGCTCTCAGTCGTTCTATGCTGCCATCAGTTTCTCCTGTAAATCAACTTATTTAATATCATCCCTGCTGAGCCATGATTTAGTCTTCCCTCCTCTTTGTGTCTTTGTTTGGGGAAGTAACCTCTTTAAATGTGACTGTGGCACCTTTTCACCATAATGACAAATTATTTAATTTTAATTTAGTTATAAACTCCTGGACTTTAACTCCTGTGTTTCACCAGATTTTCTGCTCATGGTCAAAACTTTCTGCACATTCATAATCTCTCCCACATATCTATGTTCTCTGACATGTCCAGGGAAAAGGCAGAATATTACCAGACTTAACGTCATCATTTAATGAGAAGTCTACCTGCCCTATACTCTGCTGTGTATTACATTTTTGATCCGCTGGTAGTCACGTTATCCCCTTCAGACCGTTTGACCGACGCAGTTTGGGACTGCATGCTACATGTGAAACCGAAAGTAAATGAAAAACTTCTGACCAGGCAGAAATCTCACCACAAATCCACACGTTAACTTCCAGTGCAGCTCACAGTCCCAGACAGAGCAGACTGCGCTTCAGTTTTTAGATGTTTATGTTGAAAAACTCTACCAGCTACGTTACCACTCCTTACAGCTGTCTGGACTCACAGCGCGAGCGGTGCGGTTACTATCAAGGCGTACGCCAGTGTGGCATCAGCTCAGCTCCGTGAGTCTATCTCTTATTAGTTATAATTTGTATTTCACTACGAGAGAAAATTAATGTGTGGATTCACAGCATGTCAAAAATGTAATTTGCGTGAATCTCGTGAGACAGCTTTTTACCTGACGAGAATCACGTGTCGCGAGATCTCGTCACATCCCTAGCATTAAAATCATGATTAAAATATACTTAAAGCACCAAAAGAAAAATACTCATTGTGCAGAATGTCCCTCTTCAGAACAATGTATGTTATATAACTGGATTATAATTATTGATGCACTAATGTGTACATTACTGTAATGCTGCAGCTGGTAAAGGTGGGGCTAATTTTAATAACTTTATGTACTTCTGGGTATAATAATACATTTGCATACATGCAATTTATTTGCTTGCTGATTATATTTTGTAATATTAATCTGTATCTGCAAAGTAACTGTAAATGTACTTTGTTACTTTCCACTTCTGCCATCATCTGTGTTATTTTTGTTTGTGTTAATTCATATTATCAAAAACTTTAAGTGTCAAACAAGAAACAAGTGGATTTACCAATGTATTGCTCTGTCACTTGCCATGACTTTCCATAATTATACAAAGCAGCTGGCCATCTACATTTACTTCCAGCTTTAAAACAATCTCTTCTATCATGTACTGTGTTACCAAGGCAAGATAGGAAAACATTAACAACAATTAAAAAAAAAAAAAAGTTTTCTTGTTAACATGGTTTGGAGTAACTAATAATCGCAGTTATAGTCAAATCACCTTCTTTACTTAATATTTGTCTTCTCTCAGAGCTTTCTTGCTGAGAAATCCATCTCTCTCTGTGTACACTCATACACACACTGTTTAAATTTTTACATTATTATTATCTTGTCATTGAGATTTGGGACTCTTGGACCCATATCCTTGTGCTCCATAATAGTGGAAGTAATATGATAATGAAAGCACTGGAAAGTATGTTTGGTGATATAAGATATAAGAATATAATTGAAAACTGAAACTTGTCTTACTTTTGGACTTGTGGTAAGATAAGAACATCAATTACTGTAAATGGTATGTATGAGTAGCGAGGGATGATGGCAGAAGAGACAAAGGTCCGAAGGAAAGGATAAAAGGTCTAGAGTCGAGGAATGAGAGAGTCTGGCGGAGAGGCGGAGAGGCAGAGGGCAGACGTGGCGTCTGTTGATTGGAGTGGATTGTTTTGACAGTAAGACAGCCTCTCCCTGGTAGTCTTGGAGCCTCGACTCTCTCTCTCTCTGAGACGTAAGCGTGACCTGGGTGTGAGGAACTGAGATGAAGGTGAATAGTTGTGTGCTAGAGTGCAAAGTGGTTTGGGGTGTGTTGGTGGGAGTCATAGACAGCTCACTGGCTTTAACAACCAAGAAACTCTTGACGTTGAGCATCAAAAGGCTTCTATTGGAGTTTTCATTCAGTCAGATGTGGAAAGTAACTAAGTACATTCACCTAGATGCTGAACTAAAAGAAACAGTTTGGTATTTTGGGAAATGTGTTTTTGCTTTTGCTTTCTTGCTTTGAGATAGATGAAAACATACCACTATCATGTCTGTATCGAAAATATGAAGCAGTAACAGCCAGCACCCAATTAATCTGTATGTATGCCGATACATAAGGTGGGCATTATACAAGTTGTACGAGCTTTCTCCTCGGGACTCGTAAGCTGACCATCACGTGTAAAAGTGCCCTTTCATGCATAAGTGATAAGAAGCCAACAACAAGTCAGATACACCACCGACATGTGTACACTCATACACACACAAAAACACACACACACACACACACCACTTTGTTAGTGTGATAGCAGTGATGTCAGAGATGAGTGGACTGCAGAAATTGTTTCTCAGGTCAAGTCATGTTTCTCATCAACAAGCTGTAGTGTGGGAGACAACTGATGCCCAGGTTACCCTTTTCCTCAACACAGAGTAGGTGTCATTTACAGTAAGACACCACCTTCCCACCCACCCTCCATCTGCCCACTACCCACTCACCTCTGGGTCTCACCCCATTCTTTTCCCAGTTAATCTCTTTACTGTTCGTAACTGAGCGTGGGTTTCATTTTAGGGAATGTTTTCTCCTCAGGCTTGAAATGGCTGAAGTATAAGGCCTGAAATAGCAAGACTGAAACAGATGTTATAAAAAAGTGGTGTAGTATTTTAATACCAAAACAAATAGCCCTCAGACAACAAAGTGATTGTCATTTAATAATAACACAACTCATGTTCTGTAATTTACTTGTTTCTGCTTTAATGCTCACCATGACAGAAGCTAATATTTCTCTGTCTACATCACAAATATTCCTTCACCAACTAATTTTCTTGCCTATGTGTTTCATATATCCCAGGGCACTTTTTAATAGCTCAGATTGAGATTGTCTCTCACTGTGCTGCGAGCATAACTGTAGCGAGACTTTCTCACACTGTGTGTTGTCTTTGGCTCCAGCAGCCACGGTTCATTTCCTTTTGTCTTCTGCAGCACAACTGCTGCCAATTTTCATGTGAAATATTTCAAGAAAATGAGCTGCAGCAGAAATGAGTCTCCCCATATGTGTGTATGTGTGTGTGTAATGGGGTTACTTGTGATTCTGGAGTTTGGCCTTTTTGTCATGAGGATATTGTAATGATAGAATTCTATCATCTGTTTGGGCTTGGCCATATATTATCACATATGGTCTCCTTCACTAACACACACTGCACATATACAGTGCACTTCTGTAGCACAAAATCAAACATAACCACAAAATAACTCGGAGGAATCCCTTTTCGCCTCCAAATGGATCATTTTCCTTGTGTGTACCTAGGCGCTGCGTGAACTCATTTCCCTTAAAAATTGTTTCCCCAGAACGACAGAATAGAATTTTTTGGGTCATAAAAAGTTGTAATTGGTCCCTTTCATGGTGGGGATGCCTCTTTTAAGCAATCGCTATAAGGGTGAGGAAAGGAGGAACACAGGGTTGACTGTATGAGTCATTTCTAAGTGTCCTGGGAGCAGAGTTTAATAGCTGGTGACTCATCCTGAATGTTTTTCGCTCATAATCCTCGGCCTCTGGTGTCACTCCTGATTGAGAAATCAGGACATTGCATCAAAACACCCCCACTGATGGAGACAAGTATAGAGATCCTCAATGTGATCCCTATTAAAAGCTTGTATTCATGGGAACAAGAAACACTCTTGAACTTGCAGGAGGACGGGGTTTCATACACACGCACCAAAAGTAGGCTACAAATAGCAGGGGCTTTAAAGGAATATCCACGTGCCAGACAACCTCACAGTGACGACAAGACTGTGGATTAAACAAACAAGATGTATGTGTGAATTAGCTGGCTTTAAGATGGATTTTGCTGGTCAACACAAGGGGAGTGATTTATGATTCACTGCTGTTCTTCCCCTGTTCACCTCCACAGCGCTAGATGGGGCTTTAATTATATTCCTAATAATTGTGTTTCATTATTACATTACATTATTTCATTTACTTTGTAAAATAGAGCAGCAGTGGACTGTGATTTATAGAATTGGTGTTAAATAGAGAGACTATACTAGAGACTAGACTACTGCTGTGTGTCCATATCACCAAAAGTGTCCCTGCTTTTCTGGGGACCCTAGTTGTATGTCATACCCCTGTCTCTGCCCTGGTTCAAAGTATACATTTTCACTGTCTGCTGTGCAATAAAGGTGAAATGTAAACAAAAATCTCCATTCTCATCACTTGTAGGATAAAATACAAGCAGCCCAAGCTGACTGATCGCAGTTTTTGCAGTCTCCATGTTGTATCTCCTTTGCCGGTGTAGCCCAAACATGTAGTTCTATTTTCAAAAAGCGCACATCAGCTGCAACTTAGCTTTGTACTCGATGTATGTAGCTGCCCTCACTACACCATAACCCCTTAACGCAAAGGTATAAAATTGGCTGAAGAGGTGTTAGCAGGATGACTTTTTTAACCTTCTGAAACAGCCTGGCTGGCTGTTTTCCACTGCTAACGCAAAGTTAAGCAAACCATATGAAAGTGGTATAAATCTTCTCATCTAACTCTAAGAAAACGAATAAGTGTATTCCCCAAATTGTTGTGTTTATAGTTTATAATATATTTTCATACACATTGGAGTTCATTACACTGACAGTGATGTATTTTGTGATATTGAATTGTAATACATTATAAGGTGTTCATTTTATTTTGTCCACACCCTGTGACTGAATACACACAGATTTATTCAGGGTCTGTCCCCTGTGGGGCACAATGGATAGTATTTTTGGCTTGAGTCACCCATCCAGGCTGGTCTAACCGCCCACTTATCTCCCCTCCACATGTGATTTACGCAGAGTCAGTGTCCCCCACACAAATCTGACCATCTTAGGGATGGAAAACATTCCCTGTTGAGTTTTCCCGACAGGGGTTCACCACCACCATCTGTAAGAGACACTCAGCACAGATGTAGAGACCCATAAACACACTCCATGCAAATAGACACATAGAGAAATATACTTAGATATACACACTAGAGACCCAGTATTAATGTGATTCATTTATGCTAGGGTATCAATTCAGATATAAATACACACTTTCTTTGCAAAAGGGAGAATAGAAGAGGAGTTCAGAAGGATGAAAGAGAAAGGGGTTGTCAACAGAAATACTGTAGATCAAAAGATGGCGGTGATGGAAAAGAGCTGAACACCGAAATTAACCCTTGAGTTTTGTTGACATCGGCTGGTCATAGATCTCACTACTGTGTGTGTAAAAGAGTCTCAAGCAGTGATAGAGGTGCTATGAGCTAAATGCTAACATCAGCGTAATAACATGGTCACAATGACAATGCTAAGATGCTGATGTTAAGCAGGTAATGTTTAGCATGTAGTTTGACATGTTATCATTCTAACATTTGCTAAGTAGCCCTAAACACAAAGTACAGCTGAGGCTGAAGGGAATGTAAGTAGTTTTGCAGGTGTTTGGTCGAAGTATTGGACAAACTGATATTTTAGCCTGATGATGATACAAGATGGAAATTTAGAAGATTGTCAAATTTATTACAATTCTTCCTAAAGAGACTATGAATGTCCACAAAGTTTGGCGCCAATCTATCTAGAAGATGTTGAGATATTTCACTGGTAACTTTGAAAACTTTGATCCTGCTGATGGCACTATATGAAAGGTGAAGGCATCATAAAAGTCAGTTGGATTCATGGGAACCATGAATGTTGGTACAAAATGTCAATACAGTTGTTGAGATATTTAAGTGCCATTAACTAAAGTGTGGCTTATAATAATAATAATAATAATAATAATAATAATAATAATAATAATAATAACAACAACAAACAAATTCCATTTGTTTCTCAAAAAGTAATTCAAAGACAAAGGATTGTACAGTATATTATCCAAGTTTTTTGAGTAAAATTTTCTCTTATGAACAACAAATCTGAAGATTTTGATTTGGGAGCAGTAATGCTGTGTGCTGTAACATGTCTTCAGTTCAAAATCATGTTTATGGGCAATTCTTATAAAATTAGGAAAGGTCATGAAGAATAAAGGAGAAAATATTAACTATGTTTTTCAAGCTGCTAAAAAGACCCCAGTACAGCAGGACCACAAACAGAAGGTCCAGCATGACAAAGACACACTGAATCATCCCTCCTGGTGTCTGCTAGAATCCAAGTTCTCAGCCTCGGCTTGAAATCCAAGGGAGAAGTGTGAGCTGCTGGCCAAAGCATGAGGAAACGGCAGAGGAATGGAGAGTGAAAAGAGACCAACACTAGAGGAAAAGTCGCATTTTGAAGTTGGCCAACAGAGAAGTTTTGATTCAAGTCTCCCACATCTGTCTGCTGCCTCGTGCAAGAATCCTGGAATCCCCCACCCCCTCATCATCACCGTGTCACAAACACACACACACAAATGTAGACTCGATTTCCAATCCACCGGCACAGGGCATGAAAACAAACATTGTCAAGGAAGCTCTTAAGCCAAGTGGCAGATAAGCATGGCTGCTAACTGAACATGAACATACACACATGTGCACACAAAGTCATATACTTGGAGCAGAAGCTAAGGCCATGAACTGACACTGACCTAGTTTCCAAAGGGGCAATGATAAAGAGAGAGCGGAAAGATGAAGATTTGGAAGAGGTAAAGAAACTCCAGGGCATGTTGTGCTTGAGGACACAGTGTGTTATGCATGTGAGTGAGTGTGTATGTGTGTGTGTGTGTGTGTGTGTGTGTATTTCCGCTCAGAGAGGCCTGCCAACAGCCAATATTCCACACACCCATCAGAGCCGCGAAGCAGGGGTAGAGGGCTGAGGCCTGAGAGAAGATGGAGGTAAAAGCTAGAAGTAGAGCACTGCTGAGGAGTGTATCGATCACTGTGGGGGTTACATACACTCATCTATTCTGCACTGACACAACAGCAACTTACTGTATACTCATTTAACAGAGACCTTTGGCTCGCTCCTCTCCACAGCATGCCCTCACTGGTTCCTGACTTGTGGAAACAGTAAACAGAACTAGGCACAAAAACTTTGTTTGTGTGCATTTGTTTGCAGACCTTACATCTCTCTGTCTCTAGAGGAACATACATGTAGATTTTGGCATGCCAGTAACTGCTGCAACACAACCCAGTCAGTGGCCGTGTCTTGTTTTGTTTCCTCCCAGATTTGAACTCTGTGTGACTCTGATAACATTCAAAAGAGGAACAATTTCATGCTCTCATACTCTGGGCACTTTTTACGACTTTAATTGTTCCATTAAGGCGCTTCAGGGTCCACTTTGTCATATGTGCAATGTGTGTACATGTGAGTGTGTGTGTGTGTGTGTGTGTGTGTGTGTGTGTGTGTGTGTGTGTGTGTGTGTGTGTGTGTGTGTGTGTGTGTGTGTGTGCGTGTGTGTGTGTGTGTGTGTGTGTGTCTGTGTGTGTATGTGTGTGTGGTGTGTGTGTGTATGTGTGTGTGCGTGTGTGCGCGCGCATGCGTGTGTGTGTGTGTTTATAGTTAATGTCCTCAGGCTTATCAGTACTCAAGTTTATTCTATAAAGGAATTCAAAGAGTTCTGGCTTTTTAATGCTCTGGATCTGAACCAAAGCCACAGAACCTGAAGATTATACTAAATGTTTATCATTCCTGTTTCAGAGGCATGTCATGTTACTGGCTGGGTTCAAGGAATGCACACACATGTACTAACAAATGCACACACAACACGTGGTTGCATAGATTCAGAGTCTACTGTATCTGTTCAGCTGCTGACTTTTGATTTCTCAGAGCCTCTAATAAGCCATCTGCTGAACAAATGATGTTTGTCCTGAAAGCTGAAAACCTCTCAATGTCTTATTGTGGAAGTGGAAAGGAGGACTGTAATAAGGTCTGCATTTATTACCGGCGCTGATGACTTTATCAGTGATTTAATTAAATTAGATTATCATAAAATTTAGTGGTGGCTACTGGACATTAGTCAGTGACTTTAATCCTTTGTTTTTATGATTACAAAAGTTATATAATGGCTAGAGATATTATAAGTATGGATGAAACTAATATTTGTTTTAATTATCGCTACATCAGAAGATTATTTTCTCAAATAACTGATAAATCTTTTAATCCCTAATATGTCAGAAAACAGTAAAACTCAATTTCCCCCTCACGTTCCTGAGAAGCTGCACCTCTCTCTTTCTCTCATTGTAAGTGAGTTTTGTACGATGTGTAATTTATAAGTGTTTGTTAAGTTTTATTATCTGTTTTTGTATGGACGTATAAGACAGGTAGACACACATAATTTCCCAAAACATAGAAAATCCAAATAGACAATTACACTTCAAAAATAGAAGTTTGAATAAATCTTTGTTACTTTTTAAAAAACTTACTTAATGCAGGCAATTAAAAGGTCCTTTGGCACTGAACACATAATGTATTGATAGCTTAAATGTTATATATAAATATTCACAGTGATCTCTTTGAGTTCATGAAAGACGTGATGATCATAAAATTCATATTAAACCAGAAGAAATTATGCTTCGTTTGCTTTTTATTCTAGACAAACATTAGCGTCATGTTAATACCCCTAATCCCTTAACTGTTTTATAGGAACTGGACAACAACATAAACTGGTTAACTTGCGAAAGTAGTTTAGTAAGTGAGTGATGTGAGAATTGATAAAAAATGTATCCCAGCTTATGTTCTTCACAAAACTACTTATACAGTAATACCACACAGGTTTCCAGCTGCTGTTTTGACATTAATTCGGGGTCACAGGTCAAACAGTGATCTCACAGGTTTGACAACATGTGACCATCAGCAGGCCTCACAAATCTGAAAGAATGGCATCACATACTCGGTCACTGCTGTTCTTTGTGAGTTGTTTTGGGTGAGGTCTGTGTGACTCAGAGAAAAAAAGAAGCAGGATGGTCTGGTTTAAACAAAGCACTTAATTTCCCACTTATGATATCTTTCATGTTATTAGATGATAGTTATATCTGATTTTTAGTTTGGTGAGATACACTTTCAGTTTCTGTTTGTTTGTTGACTGAAACAGATAAGATGCAGATATCATTATCATATCTAAATTTGTGAATAAAGTGTCTAGGAAAGAGAAGCGATACAATTTCAAGCATGTTCATTTCCTGTTCTTTGTAACAAACCAGAGCCCTCTTTCTGACACCCCAAAAGTCAAGGATTGTGGGAAGTTCTGTGATTACATTTGACAGAATTATCTGAACAGAAAGGCTTTAAGTGTTGTTTTTCTTTAGATACCCTATCAGTGTTTATCTTTCTTTATATTGGTCCTTAGCAGAGCTGCTTCTTTCCCCATCAGCTGCCAGTGGTTCCCTGATCTCAGTCTAACAAGCTGTGCTAAGGGTGATTAATGTGGGCGAGACCCTCCAAGCCTCTCAGAGGACGATGAGGGCCACAGCCCGAAAGCAGTCAACTGCATACTTTCAGCACACAGTCATCTTTTACTTCACCAAAATCTGCAAGTGACAGGCTGCTGAAAACTGAGGGAGAAGTGTTGCAGAAATTATTATAGGCTGTTTACTACCAGTCATTTTCACTGCTTTTTAAGACACACATCTGTTTCAAGAACACTGAACGCAATGCAGGATTGTAGTTTAAATCAGATTTTTAAAAATCTAGCAAGAGTGAGGAATCAAGAAAACATATTTTGGTCTGTGCTGAAGGGCAATAAGCTCTTAAAGTAAAGACTGATAGCACCATCTTGTGGCTTAAAGAATTGGGGCAGCAAAAAAGACTATTACTTGATTTCCTCAGTGATTATTTTTCCAGGTGTGGGCTCAAATGAAGAAACTCAAGCCATAGTAAGTAAGCTTTATGAATTTCAAACCATGTATTTTCAGTAATTAGCCAGATGTTACTTTTAAAACCACTATTAGAAAGAGTATTTGAAATAACAAACTGGAATATAAAATAATAAAAATTATAATTACAATTTTATACAACATATCTGGTAATCACAGAAATAATTGAATTTTATTGACTGCGTTTAGTATTGGCAGTACTGACAGTGATTTCTATAGCCTATGTTAGGTGTCAAAATTCAACTCAATTCAATTCATTTTGCTTTTTACCGTGCACATGTAGGTTATTAAAAATTGAGTTTAGTAGATTACTGTACAATACAGAATGTTCAATAATGTGCACAGTAAATAAGCTAAGATGTTTTTTGAACAGAGTAATCCAGTTGTGATACTCTATGTGACATTTGTTTGTTCACTGGCAGATCTTCTGCTGTTTTGTCAAGAGATGTTTGCCTGTACCAAGCCTAACTCTTTATGTTGGACTGCAAAGTCTAAGAGTGGGATTATTTCTACAGTGCAAGGAATTCCACAGCCTCAGCATAAATAATGTTTTCGTCTCACATGAGCAAAAATCCATAATTAACAATCAAGACCAAATGTGGAGCTCAAAGAAACTCTTCAAGGTTCCATGGAGCAGCCAGAACCTGGAGAACCACAACTGTGTCCACAACTCTTACCAGAGGCTCTTCACTTGATGTCTCTTTGGTTGTATTTAATATGTTAAATGTAAAACAAAACTATAAAATCAACTCTTCCTCTTCTTTGTGCAGCACAATGCTCTGAGCTCTGAGATTGACTGATAAACACTCCAGGAAGCAGAAAATGTCACCTTGGCTGTGCCAAAATAACCAGTAAGTACCCCTTTATGTCTCAGCTACACATAAATAAAACTTTGACACAATAAAAGGTTTACTATGAATATGATTTTATGGTCTATATATATTGTCATTCCATCAACTAATTTTGTGTTATGTAAATTTCTCTGACTAATGGACGTGTGCACTTGCTGAATGCAAATGCTGCAATGCAAATTGGTTCGCACTTGCAACCTCCCTAGAGCAGCACATTAAAACATCTGTTAAGTTTAGTTTTGTTTTTGTTTTTTACAGAGAAGAAAACAAGACATTACATTTTTCCAGTTTTCTATATGACAGCCAGTCTACACTTTTGTCTTGTGACTTGTTAGATGTGTACCTCTGTTAACGATTTGATGTAAGTTGAGTTGTCCACAGGTGTAAGAAGAAATAAAGAAATGTTTTTGTGGTTGGGGGTTTTACAAGAAAGAAATTACAAAGTCCAGCACTCCATTCTGTAAAATAATTGAAGATGTATTTCATTACACTTTATAGAGAACAAAATCATTACTTTTTGCATATTTGATAGCTTCTGAGACTAAACTGCAAATCTCTTTCGGTTTTCAGAGCATTTGAACTCCATTCAGTATGAAACAAATAAGTGCAATGAAAATTTATTTTCAAAAGTCAAGCATGGGAAATGGGGACACAAAACAATAAAAACTCAAAATGAATAGACACAAGACAAATTTAGCCTGTAAAAAAATTATCCTGAAAGTCTGCCAACATTCTGGTAATTTCCTCCCGACACCAGTTATTGTGCTTAAACTTTGAGTAAACACCAGCAAATTCAGCCTGAGAGACAGAGACAGGATGTTCTGTGGGCCAGCGGCTGTTCTCCACACAGGGCGAGGCACAGTGTGCACGTGTGAGAATTTACTCAAATGTTAGGAAAATTAAAGAATTCACTGCATATATACAATATTTGTACTTTAATGACCAAATACTAAAGTATTCTGGGAAGCGATGTCTTACATGTTGCAGGACGTGGTTGAATTAAAATGTTCACATGGCTAAAATTGTTGAAAGATTTACATTTTGGGGAGGGGGCACATTGTGTCTCACCTCCAAAAACACTGAGAACCGCTGAAGGGTAATATATGCACGTGACAGTCTATGAGTGTGTGTGTTAGTGTCTTAGTAGGACTGGCTGTTTCAGACACAGCTCGCTGCTCCCAGAAACGATAGGCATCTGGTTCTCCATGTGGAAACGCACCAGGTGACCAACACTCAGAAACACCTGATCACGGGTCCGCACCTAGTGGAACAAAAACACAAACAGCTAGCTTAAATATTAATTCCAGTTACCATTCTCCTCTCCTTGTGCATGTATGTTTGAACACCACAACTCTACCTGTCCATGTGGATCAACCAGCAGTAGGTGCCGCACAGTGGCTCCCTCCATACCACTGAGTACATACTGACCAGAGGCAGAGCTGCTCTCTCTCACCAGGAAATCCCCACTACAGCTGAGAAGTGACTCTGCCTGCTCTCTTCCTAACCTGGGATGAAGCACAACACAAAGTTACTGAGAAAGGAGGACAAAGATGCACATTAGCAGACAGATACATCACAGTAAAGTTGGCAATTCACTGGTAGAAAAGATACAAGGATGTTGATTACATACCTGCCGTGGAACCAGCCCTCTTCCTGGATCAGGTCCTGGATCCGTGTCTCAGAGACAGGAGTACACTGTTCAGCACTAACCTCAAATTCCACTGAGACTGATGGAGATACAATAGAAGGAGAGCATAACAGTACACACTTGTGGATAGCTCCATACAGGATTAACTTTAAACCAGGATTATATCTTGATTTATTTCACTATTCTGTATTCATAATTCTAGACCTTTCTCAAAATCTAACATAATCTTATTTTTAAATCAGACCTGATTTTAAAACTCTGATTTGTGTTTAACTTTAAACTGACGGTTTAATGGCAGTATTTTAATAGAGTAGACTGAGTGAGTTCTCTGTGGAAAAAAGGTAGAAAAAGTCTAACAGAAAAGTTTGAGCTGCTATTGAACATGGGAGTAAGCAAGAAGCTTGCTGGCACCATCCTTTCTTCTTCTACAGCTATAATTAATACATAATAATTAATAATTAATGTTATTCTTTGATTTAAACGACCTCATGTATTACTCAACCAGGTTTTTATTTAAATTACGCTACACATATGGGATCAAATTTAAATCTACTATAATAATTTTAAACTACGTTTTCCAGATCTATAACTAACCCATACCTTAATTCTCATGCACATAGCCACAGTGTAGCTACTTACATGTATACAGACACCTACACACATACAGCATAAAGTGTATTGATGATGTTTACCTGTAGATGGAGCTGGAATTTCTTCTGTGTTGGAGCAGTTCTCATACAGTGAAACAGGCTGGGACCAACAAACCTGCAAGAGCAGTAGATGAGTCATATGCACAAGGCAGAGATCTTAGCATGTGTGTGAGTGTGTCTGTCGGGCGCAGTGATGGCCTAAAGGTTCGAGATGTGTGCTCATGACAGGAAAGTCACTGACTCAATTCCCAGATTAGCACAAATAATTCTGGGAGGCGAATGAGAAGTGTTTGTGCCTCCCTTATTACAAACCCCTAAGGTGCCCTTGAAAAAGCCATTAAAAGAAATGCTTCTGCTCAGTGGCACATTATGTTGCTCTAATGTGTAATTCTGTTAACATTTGTGCTCAGCAAACCTAGAGAGCCTAAAAGAGAGCCTAAAAAAATTTTCCGGACAAAGTGTGTGTTCCTGTTTAAACATCTATTGTAATCCCTATCTGTGCTGTTTCTCTGCCATGAAGTCTGTATCATATTTAATTATAGTGATATTATTTTCAAATGTAAAAGTGTGGCATTAGCTCCTACTGACTAAATTTGATACCAATTGCTATCATTATATAATACAATATATATTCTATGCTTATATAATATAATGTTAATACAATATATATTATTCTCCTTTTATCAAGTGATAAAAACTAAACCCTCATCATGACAACCGAGCAACTTAATCTGCTGAGGAAGCCAATGACATGTGGTTAGACCTTGATATTTATTTCTTTTTTTCTTTTTCAAGGGTTGTGCTGTTTCCAAAGTCAAATAGATGTTCAACTAACTAGATATTGTTTGTGTTTTGGTGTTACAATTAACTCTTACAGCATCCTGTTTGTTCTCCTCCCTTGTGATCCGCAGGTCCTCTATTCCACCAGCGGGTGGCGTCTTTCCTGGGATCACGTTGTAGTAGTCATGATACTTGCTGGCTTCACCTTGCTGCTTGGTCTTTTGGTCTGTGGTTATCTCTGGGCTCCATTTGGGACAGATTCTCACTGCTGACCTGCAGGCAGAAAGTTTCCACTATTATGTGGAGAAACTGTGACATGACGACTACTAATATAATGCACATGCATGTATGCGGGTGAGTACACTGTCATACAGAAAAATAAATATAAAGATAGAGACACATACTCATATCAAAAGTATAGATTCCTTTGGATTTGTGAGTGCTTCTGCGCTGATGGATATTAAATTTGAACACACAAAACAAAGTGACACAAATATATGGCTGCAAATAATGATTATTTTCCATGCCAATCCATGCAAATTTTTTATTGATTAATCAACTAATTGCTTTGTCTATAAAATGTCAGCAAATTGTGAAAAATTCTTATCACAACTTCACAATCCCAAATAGCTTGTTGTGTCCAGCTAAGGACAAAATCCAACACTATTCTGTCCCCTACTGTTTGCTTAAACTTATTGATTACATATCTATAAGACAAAGAAAACCATCTAATGCCCATATTTGAAAAGCTAGAACCACCACTGGTAAAGCCACTAAAAGCTAGTGGAAATAATTACTGGCCAATGCAGAGTGAGATACAGCTACATTGCATTCCTTTAAAACTGGACATGTGGCAATTTATTGTGTTGTGTCACAGTAAGACAGCTACAATAGACAGCAGGACAACCTGGGATTGGACGAGAGGACCGGTGGCGTGTGGCTGAGAAGTTGTCGGAAACGAGACTCAAAGGCCTGACCGATGCTGTTGATAACCTCACCAGCCCGGCCCTGGGGACACTCCAGGATGTGACATGCTGACAGGGAGGGAAAAGAAGAGATTTTTCATAATAATGACAATAAAACGTTGTGCATTTACACAATGAAGCCAGACAGTCCAGTTGCAGAAGCCCAGCTCATCATAACAACACATTAAACTGTCCCTTACCTCTCTGATTGATGGGGCCCTTAGCAACATAAGCAATGTAATCTGCCATATCCTATAAACAAATTGAGAAAAAAATAAAAACAAGCATGACTATGAAACTTTTGCTGAACACTGTTGCCACAAATGGCAATTAGAAAATGCTAAATGACAAGACGATTGACAAGTAAGGTTGTAGAACCTAAACATAAAAGTGTATGGTAGTTGAGCAAGTGTGCATTTTATTGCTTATAAATTCAACTTTTAATTTGCAACTGAATGTGTTATTTCTTCTTCTAAAAGTTGCTTGGTCTCACTATTCTCTATATTTCTCTTTATGTCTGCATAGTGTCCAAATGGTCAATAATAAACCTCATGACAGTGTTGTGTAGTTCACTTTATAATCTGGTGGTTTCAGGATCTGCAATCAGCTGTTCGATTCATTATTTTGCTTGGTGACAGCTCATTTAATCATTGAAAACACAGCAGACATTTGCAGTTAATGGTCATCCATGTGTATTCTCTGTTTAATTATTAATTCATTCCTTATCAATGGTTCTCTGATACTAATATAAGAGTAAAGTCAACTGAATATGTTTCAGATTCATAAAGCCTCTGTTGATTTTAATTCCCTCCGCTATCTTCCATGTGTCCGAGCCAACTGAGTTGAGGCTTAGAGCGCACTACAAGATTATTTTAGTTAATTAATTAAACAGCGAGCTATAATCCCATCCAAGGCTTCGCCTGTGTTGTGTTTCCCACAGAGAAACTGCCTTCTTGTTCTCTCTAGTCTTTGGCCAGGGCAATGCCACAGTATCAAAATGGCAAAGAAATATTATAGTGTGCACCCCACTGTTTGTTTGAGCTATAAATGGAGAGTTCATGCTAACCCAAACATAAATATACGTTTTTGTTTGTTAAACAGCTTATTAAGCAGGGTTTGACCTAGAAAGTGGCTAATAACTGACATATTCTGCTGGCTTTTCAGACATTAACAGAGCAGAATTGATTTTTCCTCCGAAATGATAAGGGCTTATATTGATTATAGACATTTAGGCTATTCAGGAAATGTTTACTCAGTATGAATAATGCAAATTATGTCACATTGAAATAATGTGGGCATGAAGGGCAAGAGAGGAAAAAATAGAAGTAATTAGTTTGAAACAGACTTTGTGATGTGTAAAGATGATGAAAGCACATACGATCTTTGATGGTTGTATTAAGTCACAAAAAAGAATTATGATTTGTTGCTTATAGTAATGTATTATAAGAATCACACTTAAGAAGCAGAGAAATGAATTTATCCTACATCTGCCATATTGATGATTCTTTTTTAAATCCTTCCAGTTTACCCAATGATATTCTGCCAAAACCTGTCTTTAATGTGTTTTTATGTCCTTCAAATCCTTTTCCAGTTGCAATGAACATGTGAAATCTAATCTATTTATAATTTACAATTATGGGAAAATGTCTGTAATGCAAAAACAGAAAATAAGACATGGAGGAAATTCTTCTGCTCGTAGAGAAGGAACATCAGTGAAATCTTATAATAAGGGGATTTTAGTATTACATTGATGTGCAGACAATGAAGATGCATGGAAAGTGATTGCAAACAAAATCATTAAAAGCTTTAATGTTGCTTTTTGCATCCCTCATGAATAGAAAGAAGGAAAAAAAGTGGTATAACACCCTATGGGATTGTTTGAATCATATTCAAATAGGAGGATAAAGCTATTCTGAATTAGACATATTGCTTCAGGTAACTTATTAATCATGATGATCAATAAAATATTTTGTACAATCATTTCAATACAGGCCTTAGAAGGTGTAGTGGTCGTGTGCTCATTTCTGTTTTTGTACTGCAGCCATATAGAAACTACTCCTACTACTACTACACCTTTGGGGTTCTCTTAACTTTAAGGGTATTTTTAAGTGGCAAGGAAATTTGATGAACAGCTTTTGTTAATGTGAGTACAAGTGAAGGAATTTTACTTCTATCTTTCACTTTTAGCAGTTTGATAAATATGGGCCCTGACCTCGCACCACCAATTAAAAGAACAGAAGGATCAAGAGTTTGGGTAGGAAATAATTTAATTCTCCATGAATGGCAGCAGACCAAGCAGTAATCAAACTAAATCTACTTACTCACTCTGTGTGTTTGTGCACATGATACCCTATTTGTGTTGCCCACTTCCCATGAACATGTTTGAATATGTGAAACATTTGAGAATATGAACTTACTGGGTCTCCTCCTGAGGCAAATGAAATGGCCTGCATGGGGTGATAGGCAATCTTCTAATGAAGAGAAGAGAGAGAGAGAAAACAGGTTTTGTTAATGCAATAATTTCCTGTGACAGTTAGGATTTGGTTAAGTATGTTGAAGCTGTAACCTGTAAGGAGGAGGCAGTGATCAGAGTCACACTGTCTGTGGAGACAGCGAGGATGATCCTGCTCCCAGAAAACTGTAGGTTGATTTGACCCAGAATAGCAGACAGTCCCTTGCATACAGGCTGATGATGACAAAAATCCCAGTTATTGTAGTTGTGTCTGTGTTGACTGTGTGTGTGTGCATGTGTGTGTGTGTGTGTGTGTGTGTGTGTGTGTGTGTGGGGGGGGGGGGGGGGTTAGCAGCTTACCCTTTTAGTTTTCATTGCTGTCTTATGCGCTGATGCCCTCTCACACAGTCTGCTGATTGCCTCTCTGCACACACACACACACACACACACACACACACAGATTATAAACATGTACACACAAACAGATGTACACGTGCACACAGCAAACACAGAGATACCTTTGTAAACAAGTGATCCAGTGCGTTCTGCTAACATGTGACTTTCATGTGAGAATATGAGAAGAAGGAAACATTACAAGAAGCTCATCTACACTATCAGTTAAAAGAAATATACTGTATCATTGCATTAAAAAGTAGCACTGTATGCTACTTTTGGTGCAGTGAAACTAAATACATTCTCTCAAGTACAATACTTAAGTAATTTGAGGAATTTGTACTCGAGTATTTCTAATTTCTGTTACTTTATAATCTACAACAATTCATAAGGAAATTTGAACTTTTTACTCAGCTGCATTAACTTGACAGGTATAGTTACTATTTACTGCAGATTAACAATACATACAAAAAGAATATAAATTGTAATACACTGATCCATTCCTTAACTAAAAGTACCACTACATTAATATAAGCAAGCACATTACAAGTACAAATCATGCATTCAAAATCCTAAATAAGCAAAAGTAGAGATGTATCCTGTTCTGCAGACAAATTGTCTCTCCAACTGATATAGTATTAAATATGTCATCATTTCAATATTACTAATATAATATTACTGATGCATCAATGTGTTGGCGGCAAATACTGATATAGCTGGAGCTAGTTTTAGCTAGTTTAGCTACTACTACTATATATAGTTTAGGAATTTTAGCCAAGTGGTTTCCAACTTAGGGTTTTCAGAGGATCACAAGACAAATCTATGGGATGTTGCGATGATTAATGGGGCAGGAAAAAGGAAAGGAAAAATAAGATTATTACATTACATTTACATTACATTTATTCATTTAGCTGATGCTTTTATCCAAAGCAACTTTGCTAAAATTGCTATTTATGTCAGAGTTCGCACGCCTCTGGAGCAACTACGGGTTAAGTGTCTTGCTCAGGGACACATCGGTGGATGTGTCACATTGGGAATTGATACCGGGTCTTTCACACCAAAGGCATCCACTGCCCCATCGCCACCCCACTATTTTTTTTAAAGTAACTTGTAACAAGTTGCCAGATGAATGTAGTGAAGTTAAAAGTACAGGAATTTATTAGAGAAATTTGTCATCCAGCTACACCATTAAAATGCTGTTTGCACAATGATACTTCAGTATTAATAATCCAATATAATAATTATATAATATAACACTGGAATGAGTTACTTTTGATGCTTTAGTACGTTTTGATGATGATACTTTCATACTTTTACTTGAGTAAAATTTTGAATGCTTGACTTTTCCTAGTAATGGAGTATTTTTTGCATTGTGGCATGGGTTCTTTTGCGTAAGAAAAGGATCCGAGTACTTTCTCCACCACTAACTACAGTATACATGCCTTGAACTTAATTACACTAAGACAAAAGTAGTGACACGAGTGTTATATGCTATAAATGCTGGTCTTTACATTGGTGCAATTTTTTAACACTGGAGACATAAAAATTTAAACATTATACCTGTTGCAGAATTTGAAAGTACTATATTTTATGTATCTATTATTAAGAATTTTAATCTATTGTTTATCTGTTTTCATATTTCACATTATGGTGTATGTATTGTTGTCATTTTATTGTATCAATTCTATGCATTATGCTTCTGATCTTATCCATTTTGTAATCCTTGATTATTTTCTTCATATTTTAAGTAATTCATTATAATTCTGTCTTAAATGCTTTGTAACCAAGGGCATTGTTTGTGCTGAAAAGTTGTGGGGACATACAGGCTTAGATTAGGGGTGTGAAGAGACAAGAGACATCACGACATGTAATATTAGGTTCACCAGAATGAGACAGAAAAGATCCTTAAACAGTGTTTTAAAGATAGCCTCACTGCCAAGATATATGAGCAGGTAGGCTGGGGGGACCTACCCCAGGAAATTTTGATCTTTAAACACGTCATTTCCTGCATTCTGGTTAAAGTTTCCGCACAAATTCATGGTGGAAATGTTTTTATTTCTGTAAAAGGAAACACAAAATTCTGGTGGCAGGTGACATTTCAAATTATATAAATATCATAGAACATGATGCAGTGCAGCTGTCAGAAATTCTGCACTGCTTTCAGATCGGGTTTTCCTGTAGATCAACGTTTCTCATGTAATATCATCCCTGCTGAGGCAACACATGTATAGGCATGATTTAGGCTTCCCTACTCTTTTTTTCATGTTCAAAGGGAGAGAAATTAAAACTTGACCAAAAAGAACTGTGCCAAGAAGTTGTTAAAGTTACTGATTGGTGGATACATGTTTTGGGGTCATTTTATATTCAGTAGCTTGTTTTGTTTAGCTTACTTTTTTTTTTTTTTAACAAATTATGCTTTAAAAAATGTGGTGGGGACAAAATCAGCCATTTAAAAAAGTGGTGGGGACATGTCCCCAGCATCCCCAGGGTAAATGACACCTTGTATGTTTGAAACCTTTAGATTTTATGTTCTATGTGGTGCTGTTTCTTGATCAGCAGGACTTGTGAATGAGTCGTTTCCTGGTCATTTTAAGCTATACATACAAATACAACAAATATATAGAGAAAAAATAAATTAAATAAAAGACTGTTAGTGTAACTGACCTATAATTGACTACAAAAATATGTGTTCTGATCTGTGTTCTCATATTAAAGCTGCATTTCTTCAGAGCTTTGCAGTCGCTGACATGCCTGTCTTCAGAGAGCTGATGGTGAGTCGAAGAGGTCAAAGCATACAAACACCCACCCACACAAAAGTATAATCCCACCATCTAGGAATTTAGATTTGTTTTCCAAGGAACTGCTTTTACTTCTCCTTGAAAAAACTTTTATGTAATGGATTGAGGTCTCCCTCCTTTAATAAGACTATGAGAGATCATTAGGAGGAAATTCATCTAATTGAATTTTCTGCTCTATCATTCAGCAGTATTGCTGTGAACAAAGGTTGCTGTGTTCATCGGCATTTTGGCATCCTACACTGAGATGTCAATATCAAATGATGAGGAAAAAGCCCTGGTTTATGAAACATTATACATTTAATTTGATTTCCCCCTTTGAAACATGTTTTTAATAAACCACACATGTCTCACTTGGCAAATATATGTTCAATGAATTCAGGGTAAAGCTTGCAACAAGCAAAACACCAGCATATTCATGCATAACTTCATACTCAAAGCAGTTAGATGTTTATTCTTATGTATCTACTCATATTTGTGTGTGCATGCGTGCGTGCGTGCATGGTGGTAATTGGAGGACCTCCTACCGTGTGACTTGCATTCTCGTTTCAAAGTCAAGGGTTCTCATGGACTGGGTCACCTCCACACTACCCATGTACTAGGAAAACACAACAAAACACCCGTTATTCACTGATTATAAGGTAAAATAATACAGACAGTTTGCTGATGTAGGCAATGTTTCTGTCCAGTTTTTCCACAACTGAAAGATAAAGCTGACAGGATGTGAGGTGACAGGAAAGGAAAAATACATTCCTTCTGCTTCCTGACCTTTCTCTATTCTTTGTTTGTTATCTTTGTCTTTATGTTGATTAACCTCTGAATACATTTCTCTAAAATATTGTGTGTAAAAATGTAAAGAAGGATAGAAGAGCCCATTTACATGTGCAACATGTGATTATGGGTTTGTAAAATTTAGCTTTTAAGGGATCTCAAAAAGCCTGAAAACCACTGGACTAATGATGTGGTTACAGGGCTTTCACACCAAAAGCACACAATCGACATTTCATAGCCATTATTTCCTATGGACAGAGAGGAGTTGCATAACCGGTAGCAACGTGTACTATGCAGATTTTCCAGCAGGTTTCTGTGGAGTAAATTCAACTATTCACCTTAGTTGAAAGTGTCCAACTAAGTCAAACTTTGTCTCCAAATACGTCTTTGATGAAAGGAGGATGTTATGACAGCGATAATTTTAATGATTATTTACATTCTGTTCTAATGTGTAGCATCCAAAATAGCTGCTTTGTTGAATTATGTGCTGCGTTTCATTTTGCACTCTAACTGTAACACAGACTTGTGCATTTGGTTTGAAGCTATGCAGATGACAGCCAACTGTATAGCTGTAGTGCCTGATGACCTAAACAATCTAAATTGATTAACAGACTACTTTAGGAGAATTATAAATACTGGTTATTATAAATACAGATTCAAAAAAAGTTTTTAAGTGGATTTGGCAACAGGATCAATCAGACAAAAAATGTTTAAGAATCAGTTAATTTGTATTTTTCCACCTAAGAAATAGCTAAAGTCAAACCACATCTTTTCTAACATTACGCATTTCTGTAATTCTTTTATTTTCTCTCTTCTTAGTAAACAAGACTAAGACACTAAACCCATGCTAGAGACTCCGCGAGACTATACTAAATGTTAACATCAGCATGCTAACATGCATGTTTAGCAGATAAAATGTTCACCATCTTAGTTTAGCACTTTAGCATGTGAACACACGCTAATTAGAATGAAACTACAACTACACCTAAGGACATTTGGTGCCAATCCATCAAGTTTGTCAGTACGTTTCAGTGTGACAGGTGACCATGAAAGTCTGTAAAAAAAAAAATCTATCCTATATTTGTTGAGATATTTCCGTCTGGACTAAAGTGGTGGGCTGACCGACCGATCGACAAACATTACCATTCTTTGATTCATGTCGCTACCATGGCTAAAAATAACGCATTGTAACTAAAGCTTACCTGTGACTTTTAAAATGTTTTATATTATTCTACCACCTTTGCACATTTGTGACTGTCTCCTTTACACTTTACTTTTACACTAACTGCTGGCTTAGATCATTGAGCACTTGAACATTAAATGTACATACAGCTGAGCTTATGGACCAAAACTGTGGAACAGCACTTATGACATCTTGACATAAAGATAAAGGTGTGAAGAGAATGGAGAACCAGACCACATTTAGGCCATGTACACTTAAATGCTCTTCTGCCAGTCCCACTTCTATTGGCCATGAGCTTTGGCAGAGCAGACCCTATAGGCTGGAGGCAGGATGAGTAAGTCCACTGATGGAGACCAGACTTAAATCAATATGTGTGTGTGTGTGTGTGTGTGTGTGTGTGCATGTATATGTGTGGGTGGGGTAAGTGGGCAGGAGTGTAATGTATGTGTGTGTGCTTGTTTATAGAGGACAATCAGACAGTCCGTTCTCATTTCCATCAGTGGACAGCTCACAGGCCCTGCTCCTAATCACCCATGCGGACACACCTCCGGTTCTAGGACAGCATGGGCTCTGCTGATACCGGATACATTCACACACATGCATTCACTCACACACACACAGAAGCCGAGCAGAGAGCCAGGATGAGTCACTACTGCCTACACAGGAAGCTCTATCTGAGAGGGAGGGGGTGAATGTACAAAAGTGAGTGTGATGGTGTGGATAGAGCACAGGGAGACAATGTGTCTGACAGTTTGTGCGTGAGTCCAATATTCTCATGTATGTGTTTGTGTTGGCACTGGTGGGAATTAAACTGTGTACCTCAACTCTCTGCTGGGACCCTGGATATTAGCTGCACTTTCTTGCAAGTGAAGAAGCTTTACGCTGACACACAATCAATCAATTTGAGCAAATTGTCAAAGTGAAAAACATGAAGATTAAAAAGAAAAGAATCCTATACACATGCTTAGTTGCACTGCTTAACATGTGTGGTGATAGGTACCTTGATGTGATGGTGAACAGCTCTGTTTGCCGTCTGTACCATTGTACAGTCATCCACCGCAGAAGAAATCTTCAGACAACATAGACCATCTCTGTGTTGCGAGTGAGGAGGACAACTAGGGGTCCAGGGGAGGCTGGCCATCCGATGCAGGGTGATGGGTCTTTTTGTGCAGTGCAGAGCAAAATGAGTTAGGTGGTGGCCAGTGGATAGGGGCACATTGAGGGAGGGTTGGCTACAAAATCTCTGAGTAGGGCCAGAACCCCACTCTGTTTCGGAAAAGGGTCTGTCAGTTTGTCCATCAATGGCTCTGTCCCTGGCTGTGTTTGTCTGTCCCCTAAGGCTCTGCAGGGAAATAGGACTTTGCAATCGGATGTTGGCCATGCGGGGAATGAAGTCCCTCAGGGTGGACGGCCCATGGTGTGTAGGCATCCTGGGATCCAGCTGGGCAAAATCAGAGTCTAAGCACAGGTCCGTCAGCATTCTTTGGGGCGGATCCTCCAGAGACGTCAGCGAATCGTTGCGCAGACGACTGTATTTGGTGCGCTTCAGCATGCCTGTAGAAGATGAAAAAAAGTGTCACAACTGGAAATTCAGCATAGTGATTTTCATTATGCTGATTATGTCTGTAATAACAAAAGTTATGAGCTACCTGGTAAGAGTCCTGTCTGTGATTTGAACCTTAGTAAGGTTTGCTCTCTCATAATCAGGGAACAGGACAAAAGAGAGCACTGGGACAAAGTAAAAAAGACAAAAGAAAAACCTGGGAAAAGGAATTAGACTAACAATGACAGTTATCAAAAACAGAGGATTGACTTGATAAAGGAGATTTGACTACAGATAGCAGAATTACAGAGAGGCATGACGCGCATTACGTTGATCATTTTGGTTGAATAGCTAATCAGCTGATTTTTAATAAATTATCTTACTGTGTCCCCAGATTATAAAATGGGATACCTGCAGTACATTTCAGTGCATTCAACTCACCAGTGTGGGGCTGGGGATGTCCTGTGGAGTCTAGAGTCCAGTCTGCTAGTCAAGCTGAGTACAGTCCCAACCTACTGACCCATACACTTTCTCAGTCAGTTGCCAAGGCTTCCAGCTCTGCTTCACCTCAACAACAACTTTCCTCCCCTCTGTCTTTTCTTTCTGAGTCACAGCAGAAATGTGCAGCTTTTATGAATGAACTTTCTCTTTTTTTATGAATGAGAGGCTCTCGCTCACTTCCTCTGTCTCTCTATGACGCTGCATGCAGATGAATGTGTGAATGGAGCGGAGGAGAGATTGACAGACGGCCCCTTAGGCTCTCTCCCCCTCCCTCACCCATAAACTACCGTCCAATCACAGGCGGGTAGGGTGACTCATGCTGTACACACACACACACTTATACACTGAAGCAGAGCCAATACAGTACATGATTGCTCTATTCCTCTCTTCTAACATCAGTTGCACCTCATAGATGGTGTTAGTGTTTAATACATTATTAGCCTGGCTTTCCGCCCTTCCTGTTTTCTCTTAATTTGAGGGTTTAACATCTGTACTAATTGATACAGCTCAGATTGACTTGATTTACACAATGACATATATTCCATGAAGACACAAGAGGAAGAGGATTTAAATGAAACATTTGCATTTCAGCTTGATTCCAATCAGAACAACGTATCAGGCACCGACTAAATACTGTTTTGCATACTGTACTTATTCCTGATTAAAAGATTATCTAAAAGCAAACAAGCAGGCAGAGTGTCAAAGTACTTCCATACTTTGGCCTGGAATTATAAGGTAAATTTGAAGGATTTTAGAGTAAAAAAATATTTCTGACTTTAAAATTAACAACTTAATTACAGGTAACTTGACAACTGCCGACTGTATGTAAATCCGCTGACTATAATAAGAAAAAGTCTTCAACTCTGAGAAGAAAATAGTGTACAGCGGAGCTTTGCCCTTCCCCAGTGGTTGTTTAGTAAAACTGCAATCTAGGCCTGCAACTAACTATTATTTTAGTTATCGATTAATCTGACAACTATTATCTCGATTATGCAATATATAATTTGTCTATGAATTATTGGACAATAGTAAAAAATGCAGTCCAAAGCCAAAAGATACTCAAAAACAAAGAAAAGAATTGAATCCTCACATTTCAGGACCTGGAAACAGACAATGTTTGGCATAATCAATTATCAAACTAGTTGCAGATATATTTTTTCTTGATCTATTCTTCTGCAATCTAATTGTGTACATGCTTATGAACCAGCCAACAGTTGTAGAAATTGAGGCATCAGACAAATGACTCACATAAACATTTTAATGATGTTAATCATCAGTCCATACATGTTAAGAGTGATAACAGGATAATGAGAAACAGCCTCTAACAATGTTGCTAGTGATGTACAGTCTAAAGAAGACAATCTTAAATATCCATATAAAGACGAGGAACACGTTGAAAAAGTACTTCATTTAACCATTTTTTGTGTGTTTACATTGTTCACATTAGTTACAAGACCTTTACCAGTACGTATTTACATAGTGCAAAAGACACTTGTCAGTTAACATACTTCAAACACTTTAATGGAAGTCATAGCAACAAAAAGCCTACACACAGCGTACCTTTTATCAAACCAGAAATACTTTCATAATCCCAAGTATGATATTCAGTACACAGTCATCTCCCTTCTCAGGGCTTCACATTGCATACAGCCCAACATACTGCATTTGCCCACCGCATCACCATCGAATAGCTGAAATCTCACTATGATTCACTATCAAATACCATTATCAAATTGGATTCCAACTGTTAAAATGTTAAAACTATCAAATGAATTTAAGAACAGGATGATTGTATTTTTTAAATACAATGCAAAATCAAAAGCTCTTTTGTACACTTGTATTTACAAGGGTTTATCATTAGTATGTGCATGATTTTGTGAAGACTTGTTTGACCTCCCAGTGGTGACTCTGCCCCAATGAGAGTACTTCTCAGCTGTGGTGAACTGACTTTAGATTAGCTGATATAGCTGGGCGCTCACAAAATCTGTCCATAACAACCACAATCGCTTTAAAAGGATTCATTTCTTTTTATTTATTTTAATATTTATGTTTATGTTGCTACTCTGGTTTCTTCTGTCTTGTAAGCCTGTTTGGGCTGGGCAAATTATTTACGCATGACACAATAATAATGAAAATCAACAATATAAGCAACCATGTGTGTTCTTTTTTCAACTTGGGTATTGTCAAACTTCATGAATACCAGTAAACACCTGCTTGTCCTATTGGTTTGGTAGATTTAGGTGGCGGGAAATAAGAAATAGTCTACACTGGTAAAAACAAGGACTTAGTGCACCTTTCCAGTCCCCCGATTATTTCATTATATTGTAAACTATTTACACAGGTGTTAAGCACTTTACTACCAAGTTTATTTCTGACACTTGCAAAATATCTTTCCGGATGGACTTAAAAGTATCTTAAGTGTTAATGATACATTTCATTAACAGGCTTCTAAAATGGTGATAGGTCATTACCAAGTAAGAGACAGCTTGAGAGCCCCCATCAGAGAACAAAAACCACCAGAGAGAACAAAACAGGTGCACTTTGTTTTTTTATGAAGCACAGACATCATCTGGGAACTCAAGACAATTCCAGTCAGAGGAAAACAACCCCAAATAGTTTCACACTAGGCAAGATCAATATGACAAACCATTATATACTGTAGTAGAACCACATAGACAAGGTTATATACAACAAAGCTTGTTTTGCTTCTTAGAAGTTAAGTCGTTTGAATCATCTGAATACAGAATGGGCCACTTATCATCTGAACATTAAAAAACACTCTCTGAAGACTGATGGGCGGGAGTGGTTTTGGTAGAAAGACAGAACCCCTGACACTAATATTTTGAGAGGAAAGCTAATTATCAAAGAAACAGTAATTAAGAAATGCACGTCTCTCCTTCCCTCATGGAGCAGTCAGGTGAAAAACAAAAACACACACACACACACACACACACACACACGCACACGCACATTATTTACAAAGATAAAGCTAATGAACACAGCAAAATAAATGCAAACTATGTGCCTATAAAACACACAAGCACACAAATACTTGTAGAGCTTCATCTCAGCTCTGTATAAAGTAAGACGGGAGCTGAAAGGTTACAACCTTCCTTCTCTGTAAGCTACAGACAGCAGTTCAACATTTTCTTTTTGTTTGTTTTTTTGTTTTGTTTTTTTTTTTTTTTAAATCGCTCATCACTTGCTCCCAGAAACATCCCTGACTCTGAAAGAGTTCAGCTTCGGAGGAGGAAAATCTAAAAATTCCCTCTGAATTCAAGTGTAGCAGGTTATGGGCAGAACGAGTGAGGGTATCCTTTTAAATGACAAGATGATGAAAGTATTGGTGTCAATTATTATCCCTCAAACTTTATTAGTTGTCATTTGGTCTGCGACCCTGTGTTTTTATAAGTTGGTCTCTGTAATGTGTTGGTCAGTTGGTTGGATACCTGAGACTATGTCTGGTGTAAGGGGTTAGAGACAGAGGAGAAAAGCTGCTGGCTGCTGTGAAGGGGGATGTGTGAGTTTAACAGAGGACAGAGGGAAGGAGTATATGTAAGAACAAGAGAGGTGGCATCAACCGGTGACCTTCTTAGCCTCCACTTGCTCTTTGCCCTCCATCGTTGTCTCTGTGATGTCAGCTAAATCGAGGTCCTCCTCGTCCTCACTCTGCCCTCTCTCCTCTTCATCGTCTTCCTCCTCCTCCTCCTCTTCCGTACTTTCCTGGCTCTTTCCCAGCTGCAGGTTTTCCAGGGTCTTTGACACCCAGGATTCGATGCGGCTGCTGAGGGTGGGCACCTCCACAGAAATAGGTTCAGGAGTGTAGTCCTCCTCCTCTTCGTCTTCCTCCTCTGCCTCTTCCAACATCCCGGGGACGAGGGTGGAAGTGGTGGAGGTGATGGAGGAGTTCAACGGGCCCCTGCAGCTCCCATCCAACGAGCCCGTCTCTGTGCTCTGCTGAGAGGCCAGTTCCAGCCGGTCGTCAACCCGGACCTCGTCTCTCTCACCTGTACCCTGTGTCAGAGGCCCTGCCCTGGGTTGGGGAGCTGTGGAGACAGGAGGGGCAGCACCGGGGGTGGCTGTCAGGGGCTCATTGGCTCTCTGGGCAGCTGTGGAAGGTGCAGGGCGACTCGGCTCAGCTTCTACAGCCTCCAGGGCATCTGAAGTCTCCACCATACTCCTCCAGTTGGTCTCTGAAGGAATAAATAGACTTGTTAAGCTCCATTTTCTATTCTCAGCAACAGTACAGATGGTGGAGGAAAGTACATTTACTCAAAAACTTGCATTTTACTTGAATGTTTCCAGTTTCTGCTACTTTATACTTCTACGAGTCTACATTTCTGAGGGAAATATTGTATTTTTCGGTTCATATTTTATATAAAAAATATTTAACTTAAATTTAAGATTGAGAGTAAATCAGTTTGGCTGGTCCAGTTGGGGCCCTTGTCTCATTTCAGGTGTCTGAAGTTCCACCATTAGGTGGTTTAATTTAAATTATTGTTCAAGGTTCAAGAAGTTAGTATTAAAGAAAAGATGTAAACATTTTGAGTAGCAGTATCTTTTCTACCACAATAATCATCTAAGAGTTCCTTAATCATCAGTAGATTCAACTCGGCTAAATGTTTCTCATGCATTGATGCATCAGTAACAATAACTGGTACTTAACTTAAGTAAGTAAAATGATCTGAATACCATACGTCCAGCACTGATAACAGATAACCATAAGAAAAATATATAACAAAGATCCCCAGCACAGAGCCACAAATGAGTGATCTTACCATACTCCTTCTCGTTGACCTCTGAGATGGGCTCGGAGAAGATGGAGCAAAAAGAGATAGCAGAAGCAGCAGAGTGGTTGCGGGAATGTCCCATGTGGTGCGGGACTTTCTTGTCATTTTTCAGAGCTTCCTCAGCCTGCTCCTGCTCCAGAGCCGACACCATGTCCTTGTAGGCCTTCCTAGCCTCTTCTGTCAGAGACACTAAACGGTTGAAGAGAGCCTAAAGAAGGTAGAGGGATTTAAACAAGTCAGCAAGGGGCAAAAAAACCTTATGCTTAGAGATGATCCTGTGTGTTCAAAGGTGTTTCTTGAGTGTCTCTCCTCTATATTGACGACTACTGACTACTAGCCTATATTTTTTGTTCATTCCCTGACCTGATATTAAGACAGATGGATCGGATGGTTAGATAATATATAGTATAATAATGTATCAAAAACTATTTATTACAATCAAGGGGTTTTAGTGAAAGGGAGTGCCTTACCTCAGCTCCAGAAAAGTTGAAAATGCCAACCACACTAACAGGCACTAGTTTGTTGACGCAGCGTCCAAGAGCTTTTCTGCCCAAAGCAAACACAAAAGGGATCTCCTGCTCCCTAGCCATGGCAATTACATTGTACAAAGCTTCATCCAAACCACCTGCAACACAGTTAACAATTGGTCACTCAAATGTACAGAAAATGTAAATACATGAACAAAAAGAACAGAAAATATCAGCTAAGGACTCGAACACAAGAGTGCACCTGCTGTTTTGGTAATACCAACATTAGGCGTGGGAGCTACACAACCCCACATCTATTAATTCAAGTATGACTGCTGGGTTTGTACGCAATGTATGCTCTCTTGTGAGTGTTCATCATGAGATTTTCTTTTTTGAAATTTTAATTCTGCAATAACTGACTTTTTTTTTTGTCCACTTGAAGGCAGTGGAAACAAGTTGTGAGCACAACATTGACACATCATCACCTTTCACGTTGACATGGCAAATTTGTTAGCAAACGGTTACTTATTTACACATTCATTTGGAGTCATATTTCTGGCCAAGTGCAATATTCAATCTCTTTTAGCTCTGTTTTTGGATGCTGCATGAGTGAAATATCTGAAGATTTTTTTTTTGCTGACGCTATGAGAGCAGTGACAGTGAACCAACACAGTAAAGTTGTTGGCTCAACAGATCAATAGAGAGCTGAAAGTTGCTACAAAGCTGGGTAAAACCAAGGGGAGCTGCAGATTTGGGTGATAATTCTCTGTAGGTTCATCACTACGAGCCACCCATTTCACATACATTGTTATTATAAAAAATATCGATGATAGCGGCTTTAAACATGTTCACAGCTCAGATAATCAGACTTCAGACAATTTGATCAAATATGGACTGATGCTGAAGACGGTATGTCAATATTCACCTTTGGCCTGGATCTTCTCACAGTTGGGAGAGATGATAACACACTTAATCTTATGCAACTTCATGTGCTTGGTGACCTCTCGGAGACCCATGACCAGGCGGCGTTTGGATTTGGCCTTGGTAGGATCCTTCTGGTAGACCCGCTCCTGGAAACGCACCAGTTCCTGTAATAGCAGTGTCACGCTCTCATCGATCTCCTTACTCAGCACTTGGTTACAGTACCTGCAGAAGGAAAAAAAAGAGGTTACAGATGTTCAAAACAGCACTTTCATCTTTTGGGTGACTGCTAAGCTAACAATGACAATTGTCATCAATGTTAACTAACACAAATGATGCTGTGAAAGGCAAATTAAAGGCTTTATGACTTCAATGAGTTTATTAATCTATTATTTAATTTACAAACAAAGAATAAGCACAATTATGATAATCCAAATATGTTTTTCAAGCAAATATAAATAATGTAGCCCCTAAATTGGGTCATCTGCTGCTTTTCTTTGTCTTAGGCAACCGTTAAATGAGTAGCTTTTAAATTTTGAAGTTGGTCCAATACAACAAATTGATGTTAAAGCCCCCCTCCAGCGTATTGAGTCATTTCCTTGCAATGTCGATTACCCACATAGTTTGACAAATGGCTTAATTTTTTGCTCAAGGTTGCAAAAGTTTCTTAGTTGTTAAAATAGGGTTGTGACGTGTGACTATAGTAATTCCATAAGTCATACGTCATTCTCCAAGCTTGCACAGGCTCACTGTCATGCCTCGTTAAACTGTTAAACACCTCGTAAAGTCACAGCATCAAACTGATAAACATTGTTGTGAGCTAGCTAACCAATTTATCATGTATTTACTTAGAACTTACAGTAGGTATGTCTGTGTGTCTGATGGTTTGTCTTTCTAGTTTAGTTAGCTAAGTTAACTTAGTTGTAGTTAGCCAGGTGTAGTTAGCTAGCATAGTTATTGCAGAAAGTTGGCTAACAGAGGTTCTTAATTTTATTTTTTATTTTCCTCCTCTTGGTTTAGTGTGCTGTTCATTTCCATTATGGCATCTGTGCATGCAGTGTTGGAGGACAGATGACAGAAAAATCGTCACACTTTCACCTGCCACCGTCTTATATACAGTCTGCAACATGCATTTTACTGACGGCCGTTGTACCAATGCATCAGCGAAGGCACCCACCACACCCCCGTGGTAAAGTAAGCGCACCATAAAAAATAGGAGTTATCGTGTGCAGTGCTTGACAGGACCATCGACTGTATGACTGATAACAGCTGATACTCGCACATTAGTTTCTATCATGGGTAAGTAATAGCTACTCCTGCCAGACAGTAAAGTGTACTAAACTTTACAGTGTAGTGATGTTAACACAGCATGTCGTTAGTGAACACTCCAGCTGGTCAGTTTTTGGTTGTCATGGTAATGTATTACGTCCGACTATTAACCACACCCCCATTCTCTGTTTGAGAAAGAACGTTTACCAAAAATGGCACAAAAACTGTCTGGATGGGGCTTTAATTTGGAATTTAGAACATCTTGGGGCATTTTTTTAAAAACTATTTTCTGATATTTCAAAGACCAACAATGAATTGAAAAAGGTCTATGATAAAAATAATTGTTGAATCCCTAAAAAAGCTTTAGTCTTTGTTGTTCTCTTTAAAATTGACCAATTCAAAGTTTTACACAGCTGTTCATGACAACTTTGTTTAACTGCTAGTTGGTTACACTTATGCTATTACCCTTTGTTGCTATCTGACCCCTTTTCTGAATCAGGGTAAGCCTTGCAGGCTCTCTAAGACAGAGCAGAGCCATCTGATAGCACGTGTACTCCCACTAGTGTTGTGGTTTGATGAAAACTATCGGAAGGTCGACGTAGTGTGGTCTGACGGACAAGTGAAGAGGTCAGTGCTGAGAGGAGGAGCTTGGCCACAGAGGCCTTTGAGGATTTAAATGCAAAATCTGTTAGAGAAGGGTGGGCTGGGACAATAGGCCTACAGCAGAGGACACAGAGGGACAAAGCAGTTTTTGTGACCACTGACATACATTTTTGCTGAGAAGGGACAATGTGCTGTGCCATACTCTACAATTCTTTATTGTACAGTTTCGCCCTTAAAAAACACCCGTTGACTTTCAGAGTACGCTTCTCACGGCCACGGCTCTGATTCTTGAGTGGGACAAGTATTTGCTTTGGTAACCATTTTTTGTTACCACATTGTGCATTTTTGAGACATTCCAATGCCAAGGATTCCTACAAAATGTCTTTCCCTGTTCAATATTTGGTTTCTTACTCCATGTGGGGGTAAGAGAGCGCACTTACTCTCTGAAACGTCGGCTGTGGATCTTGGTGATGGCGTTTGAAGCCATGGGGCTCCCAATGCCAGAGCTGGCAGGAGAACCCTGGGATACCGGTGTGATGCTGTAGGGAGAGTTCTGACTGGCTGGGGAAAGGGACGCATCACTGGGCATACTCAGACCATTGTCTGTGGTACAAACAGCAGACCAGAAATAACAATTAGAAAATGTATCATGGAAACCAAAAATATGGGTAAAACTGAATTGTTTTCACTTCTTAATAATGAATTAACCCCACCTTCTTGGGAGGCAGGCTCTCGAGGAAGATCATCAGTAAAATGTAGACACTCCTCACCATGCTCCTCCTGGCCTGAAGACTCTTGTTCTACACTTGACTTCCCTTTCTTCCCTTCCCGTTCCTTCAAGATAATCTATCGAAACACAAAACACAAACACAATATCAATAACAACAGCACTTGGCAGGTTCAAAGATCTCCATTCCTTTTACCAATTTCTATGTAGACAATATAACATCTTTCTCCCATCTCTCCTAAATGATTAACTTCAACTTGAATCATAACCTTCTTGAGGGCTGTTGGCCGTTTCACTTTGGGGATCTCTCTCTCCTTCCCTCTCTTGATACGTGGTGCAGTGGAATCCAGGGTATTATGTGGGGCTGAGTATGGCTGCTGATGACCCTTTAACATGGACGGCACGCTGGTCGAGCTTGAACCGTGGAATGGAGTAGTTGTTCCAACTGGGGAGAATGACAAGTCCGTATACAGGCAGTATGTGAGTATGTGTAAATGTGTGTGCACAGTAGGTTCATTATGTTTGGTTTGTGTTGGGACTGTCAGAGGTTTTGAGTCGACTCAGTGGTCATGCTCAGGCAAGTCAGTGGGGGCAACGAATCAAGCTTAATGAGTCACATTAAGTTAAAGAGAAATTAGGAGTAGGTGTTAGCTTTAGTAAAGTCTGATAATCACTATATTTTTGAACATGTTTTCATAAGGACATTTACAAAAGATACATACAGTGGGTACGGAAAGTATTCAGACCCCTTTAAATTTTTCACTCTTTGTTTCATTGCAGCCATTTTCCAAAAATCAAAAAAAGTTCATTTTATTTCTCAGTAATGTACACTCAGCACCCCATCTTGACAGAAAAAAACAGAAATGTAGAAATTTTTGCAAATTTATTAAAAAAGAAAAACTGAAATATCACATGGTCATAAGTATTCAGACCCTTTGCCGTGACACTCATATTTAACTCAGGTGCTGTCTATTTCTTCTGATCATCCTTGAGATGGTTCTACACCTTCATTTGAGTCCAGCTGTGTTTGATTATACTGATTGGACTTGATTAGGAAAGCCACACACCTGTCTATATAAGACCTTACAGCTCACAGTGCATGTCAGAGCAAATGAGAATCATGAGGTCAAAGGAACTGCCTGAAGAGCTCAGAGACAGAATTGTGGCAAGGCACAGATCTGGCCAAGGTTACAAAAAAATTTCTGCTGCACTTAAGGTTCCTAAGAGCACAGTGGCCTCCATAATCCTCAAATGGAAGACGTTTGGGACGACCAGAACCCTTCCTAGAGCTGGCCGTCCGGCCAAACTGAGCTATCGGGGGAGAAGAGCCTTGGTGAGAGAGGTAAAGAAGAACCCAAAGGTCACTGTGGCTGAGCTCCAGAGATGCAGTCGGGAGATGGGAGAAAGTTGTAGTAAGTCAACCATCACTGCAGCAATCCACCAGACTTTATGGCAGAGTGGCCCGACGGAAGCCTCTCCTCAGTGCAAGACACATGAAAGCCCGCATGGAGTTTGCTAAAAAACACCTGAAGGACTCCAAGATGGTGATAAATAAGATCCTCTGGTCTGATGAGACCAAGATAGAACTTTTTGGCCTTAATTCTAAGCAGTATGTGTGGAGAAAACCAGGCACTGCTCATCACCTGTCCAATACAGTCTCAACAGTGAAGCATGGTGGTGGCAGCATCATGCTGTGGGGGTGTTTTCAGCTGCAGGGACAGGACGACTGGTTGCAATCGAGGGAAAGATGAATGCGGCCAAGTACAGGGATATCCTGGACGAAAACCTTTTCCAGAGTGCTCTGGACCTCAGACTGGGCCGATGGTTTACCTTCCAACAAGACAATGACCCTAAGCGCACCGCTAAAATAACGAAGGAGTGGCTTCACAACAACTCCGTGGCTGTTCTTGAATGGCCCAGCCAGAGCCCTGACTTAAACCCAATTGAGCATCTCTGTAGAGACCTGAAAATGGCTGTCCACCAACGTTTACCATCCAACCTGACAGAACTGGAGAGGATCTGCAAGGAGGGATGGCAGAGGATACCCAAATCCAGATGTGAAAAACTTGTTGCATCTTTCCCAAAACGACTCATGGCTGTATTAGATCAAAAGGGTGCTTCTACTAAATACTGAGCAAAGGGTCTGAATACTTATGACCATGTGATATTTCAGTTTTTCTTTTTTAATAAATTTGCAAAAATTTCTACATTTCAGTTTTTTTTCTGTCAAGATGGGGTGCTGAGTGTACATTACTGAGAAATAAAATGAACTTTTTTGATTTTTGGAAAATGGCTGCAATGAAACAAAGAGTGAAAAATTTAAAGGGGTCTGAATACTTTCCGTACCCACTGTAAATACCAGATATTAGATTAAAAAAGCAAAACTGCAGAATGGGGCTAAATTCCAAACAAGAAAACTTAAATGAATGAAATAGGACATTTGTTTAAAAACAATACATATTATAGCCTCAGACAGTATTGAGTTAAATCGCCAAAGTCTATGCTTAAACTCAATACTGTTATTTACTGCCGGACTTTTGTATTGTAAGATGTGTGTTGAATCCCCCCCACTTGTTCATTTCTGATCAAGTCTATGAATACCTGTAAAGGACAGTGGCTTAGTATTGTTGAGTTGTCTGGCCTTCATAGCCTGCTGATGTTTCTCCAAAGCTGCCAGCATGTCTCCCAGGTCCAGCTCGACAGAGGTTTTACTCTTCTTCCCTGCTGCTTTGGTGAATGCCTCCTGCCGGGGTGAGGAAAGAAAAGACAGAAAAAGATCACACCAAGTGGTGAGGACCAGAGCTGATTTAACAAGGCATAGAAACTATGATAGAAACACATCAACAAGCCATAACATTCAAACTCTTCAGTCTGAACCTAACCTACATGACCAGCAGACATAGCGCAGGTTTATACCTGCAATTTCTTTTGTTCCATGCTGATTTCAGAGTACTCCTGTGCTGTGGCCAAGGCAGCTGCCAGCGCCTTCTTCCTCTGGCTCTTGGCCCTCTTGGGAACAGAGGTGGTAATGGGGATAGGAGTCTGCACAATATTGATAGGGGAGTTTTCTGGTAGGTTATCCAGCTGCGTTTAGAGATAAAAAATAGTATTTAGTAGGGGTGTAAAGATTAACCTATACAAGAATCAGAGTTCAGCTGCATAGATACACAAACACAGATCCAACCCACATTCTGCAAACAATGGTTTCGGCTGAAAAAAACAAACAAACAAACAAACAAACAACAAAAAAAATTCAAAAAGTGCTCTACTATATCACAGAACGTCCGATGTTTTTAGCCCGTATGTGTGTGCGTGTGTGTGTGTATTTGTGCCTCTTTGCTTCTGCTGGCTCGCAACATTTCCCCAATCACATACCGCTTCAAGTGTCCACAACATTTCCACACTAAAAGAAATGTCAGTACCATGTGCACAACACTGCCTGATATTTGCATTGCATATGCAGTATTCAAAACATTCAAAGAAAAACGCTGGGGGCACCACACACTTGGTACCAATTTAAGAAATCGACATGTACACTGAAAAATTACTGAAAGAAGTCGTCAACACTTGACAATAGTAATACTACTTCCAAGCTTCTCCTGGTTTAAGGCAATGTGCTGTTTTATTTGCAAGTAAATCCTGCAAACAGTCAGCGTATGGCACAGAAAACCTTCAAAGACTTGTCTTCAGAAAGTGCTTTCCCATACCAGGTTTTTCGGCATTTTAGGTTGAGTGTGTGTCTGGGCTGCAGCAGATTCTGGTTTGGTGCTGCGTTGGACAGTCCCTCCAGTAGCTAGATCTGGGAACTCATCTTCATCCTGACAAACATGTAGAAAACATTTCAGCACTCACTCTGCCAAAAATAAGTCTATAATGACTGCTGCATTGAGGATTCATTACAATGAAATTCACAAAAAAACCTCTCTTACCTCAAAGTAGAGGGGCTCTGGGGTGAGCTCAGTGCCAGCGGTCACTGTTGGCTGTAGTCTTTGTTCTGACTGGTTGGGCGGCAAACGCCCTGTATAGCCACTGTGGAAATCCTGAAAGACAAAGTGGCATGGAGAACTCAGGAGTCAGACAGGTTACCACTGGTATTTGATTTGGTTTATTCCCCTCTGTGTATGTGTGCACATACTGTAGAGTGAGGGACGTAGGAAAAGACACAAGAGCGAAACATATGAAAGCTTGCAAGCTCAGTCACGCAGACAGCAGAAGCGGCTGTACGTCACTATTTCGGTTATATCTTCTTCTTCCTCATGACAGTTTCCAAATAGGTTGACTGTGAATGGCTGTTTGGTCTACATTTGTATGTGACATTTGACATTTAATGTCACCAGAAGTCAATAACAGTATGCTAATTATTCATGCAATTGTAATACTACATATATGGTTTAAATAAGTAGCTCGCAAAACTGTCAGGGTGTTATCAGACAGCAATTACATGACCCTCATTTTAGCCAATTAGGGATCCTAATATTGCATAGCACTTTTTTGTGAAGGCACTGCTGAATACCAGAATTGTTTGTCTGACATACAGCAGTCTTTTACTCAGTGTCTGCTCCAGAGGGAACTATTATACCTGTGAGAAGTTTCTCTGTTCAGGATTCTTCCTCTGGTCTGCTCTGTGAAACTGGCTGTTCCTGTCCCCCCAGGACTTTAAGGTAGCCTGAGAGGCTACATTTACCCAGGTACCTGCTAGTGAACAAAACAAAATCATAATCAATTCTCAGGTAAAAGACATCAGTTTACCTGAGAGACATCAATTAGAGACATCAGTTCAATCATCTGAATTTTCAAACACAAAATAAATACAAAATTCATTCAAACACACGTAGCATCAAACTTACCTGTCATTACACCAGCCTCTACTCCCTGCACAAGACATAACATATCGAAAGAGAGAGAAAACAAGTTATATTAAGATATCTAGTGCATACTAATTATTCTAATAACACAGTTAGGGCAAAGGTAATTTAAGATTGCTGTGATGTATGTTTAGATATTTGTTAGTTGCTCTTTCTGGTATTTCTGACTTCTACCATTGTTACTACAAAAAACTGCCATGCCATTCTGCAATGCATTTAAATGTTTTTGTGTGATAGACACTTTGAGCCTACAATTTAATTAAGTTCAGCTACAGTCTGATAACTTGCAAACATAATTTCCTATGTGCAATTACACAATTAAAAAATAAGAAGAAAAGCTTGTAGACATGATATGTAGCTGTTGCAGAAACAAAATTCTTTCAGTACTTTTGCAAAATGAAAAGGACAATATGTTAATGTTTCTGGGACATTTTCCACACAAATTCGTCTGCTTAGTTGGTTGTCACTCCCAGGCTGTGAATCAGCTCCACCAAATCAAATGTCAAAACCAAATCATTTCTGACCTTCTATTTTCCTTAACCATCAATAACATGACAGCCTACCTGCCTACCTAGCAATATTTTGAAATTACATTTATGGCATTAGCTTGGAGAAGGCAAAGCACTACCTGACAGGCTAAATTTCTGAAAGATTATTAGTTAAGAACTTTCAACTCCCTGACTTGCTATCTGCATAGCTATCTTTATTGTATGCAAGTTTTCAATGAGTTTCAAACCTCTTCCTCATCAGCACTACCAATTTGCCGATTATGGGTTAAAACAAATTCTACAGTTGACTTTAAGTCTGTTTGGTCTGGAGCTGATGGTAAGTAGACAACTTACAGTGGGTGCTGCTGTATTCTCTGCTGTCCGTTGTGTTACCCCTGTTGCCTGGTTGTGTTTGGGGCTACAGTAGCCACTGTCACTGTCTATATCTGCCTCACTGGCACCCTGCTCATTGTAGATTTCACCCGGATGGGACGCCCTTCTTCTCTTTGTTCGGTTCTTCCAAAGCAAGGGACTTGCCCGCTCAGCAGCACTCCGCCCCGACACCTCACCTGGGAAATCTGAGGACAAAGTAGAAGAAATTTAGAGCTATAAATAAACTTGTTAGAAAGTGTTACAAATTGGAATAAAACTGCTACCATCATCAACATATAAATGTTAGAAAATTGAACTATAAATACTGTAGTAGAATCATTTGAGACTAGTTGAAAACAAACGTGGACTAACTTTACTTTGAGTTAACTTTATGACATTGTTCATCTGACCCAAAACCACAGACTCATTAGCTTTCTGAACAGAGACATCATTGGTGACATCATGTTAACCTCTCCAACTGGAAACTCTGCATTCTAGTTCTTTCAGAAGTTAAACACAAGCATCATCAACATCAACCTGTAAGACCAGAAGCTGTTACTGGCATTGTGTTCTGTGTCTTCACTGATAGGAAAGATTCTTGTATGCAGGCAAAGCAGCTTACTTTAATAAAGTCTGGAATGTTTTGAGCATCAGCTTCCTTTCAGCTACAGGAATGAAAACATCACTGATGTTGGCCATAAACTCAGCTAGAAATTGAAACTCAGGATTTTCCCACTGCTAATAACAGGTTTCTATTTTTTTTTATTGTTTAAAAAAACCTCTGTACGACTTGAATATCTCTAATTATTCTTACCGGTCTGCTGTGCTGCATCCACAAGCATAACTGTCTTGGTCCTCCCATCAGGTCCCAAGGTGCACACCTCCTTTTGCACAGCTACACTTCGGGTTGGAGGCCGGCGACCCCTTGGAGGCTGGCACACACCCAACTGTTGCTGTAGGAAAAGAAAAAAGGGCTTACTCACTTAACAGATTGACAATGAGGAGGGACATTTTTAGTGACACAAATAACATATGACGACTTCTGTACCTTTGGGATACCATTAGGTCGGATCATGCCTCTCCCCCGCTGACTGGCCATTCCATATGCTGGACCCAGAGGCAGCGGCCTTTCAGTGACATCTGCTGAGACAGGGTTGACCACTCCAGCTTGCACTGGACCTGCATAGGTGCCAGGGAAGGGCTGGTAGAAGCCCATCACAGGTGGGCATGGAGCAGGCATAATCTGGTAATACGCGTAGTCATTGGAGACAGGAGGTTGGGGTGAAGACAAGATTGGGTAGGCCAGGTATGAACCACCAGGGCTGGGGTTAGGCTGCTGCCAGCGCAGCTCCCCTCCATTATACATAGGATGTTGCCTGTGAAACAGTAGAGAAGTAACATGTTAAATATAAGGAGTATATTCTACTCTTTCAACTTATTTTTTCTCTGCTAATGCTTTTGAATACTTTACTAGCAATTCTGGATTTCAATTTTCAATTAAAATTTACATCTATTTGGGTGAAATGTTTCATGTGTACTGCACTTTGAAAATGCTGGCTGGTGGAAAACATTTCGCCAAACTAAACTTTGTGAAGTGTCTTTGTGTACCATGAAAAGTGCTCTATAAATAAAATACATCATCATAATATTATTATTATTATAACAGAAATACACTCCTTTCCAAACGGTTATTATACAAAATACTACACAACACCCAAACACACAAAATATAATATGAAACCATAAAAAGGAAGGCTGTGACGCAGGTTATATTGTCTTAATACTAAGCAATTTAGCTGTCAAATATTATTTTAATGTACAGGTGCAGTATAGGTAATGTAATGTACTTTAGGCTAAGTGTGCACTGTGCACCTGTGTTATGTGGGAAAGTAAACGATTGAAATTATATATATATATATACACACACACACACAATCTGTATAGGCAGATACTAGAAGACACTCACACAGTCTGTTAAGAGAAACATGATTGTGACATCCTGAATTAATCATAACTTTTTTTTAGCTTTTGTTTTAGTTTCTCAGTTTTTATTTTCTCTAAACATGCAGCAATGACGAGGAGACTGATTAAAATGTGTTCCACAAAATAAGATTAAAGCCCCTTTAGCAAGAGAGAGGTGATGCCTGTGTATACATCTGTGATGCAGCAGTGATGTGCATGAGGGTTGCTTTGTTGGGGCGCCTGTAAGTGGTATGCAGAAATGTTGATAAGGATCCAGATGACATTTTCACAGCCAGCCTACTATAGCGAGCATTTCCTTGCATTCAAATAGTGGGGAAGGAAACAAAGGAACGGATGTGTGCAGGATACAGCAGATCACTTTGGACAAAGAAAGAGCCACTGGAAACATAGATTGTAGTTCCATGTAAACTCTAACTCTGGGGAGGTTTCCGTTCATAATTAAGCAGTCTTAAACTACAGAGCATCTAATGGTCTTAACTCAATACACTGTTTACAGGATCTGATTGTGATCTCTTTCGTGAAGCATAACATTAAGGGACACGGTGTTCTCTTCTTCTTCTTATAGTAAACAGTGCAATAAATGAGTTATTCTGAAAATAGAAAGATCTAGACAAGAGTAGATTGTTCTTGGGCGGTTCACAATGGGACACCCAACTTCCCACAATGCCAATGGCAAAATCCATAATTATCATAAGCCAGAACCACTGGTGCTATTAGCTCAGAGTTAAATGGAGATAAAACGACTGCTTTTAGAGAGTTTCACCCATTCCCAAATCTCTCCCCACTGTGACAAAGTAACAGTACCTGTTAGGTTGGTTCTCCTGGACAAAAGGGTAGCAGGTGATAAGGTAGCTGGGAATAGGAGTAGTTTCCACCCCTCCACCTCCACCGCCTCCCCCTATACCTCCACCGCCTCCTCCTCCTCCTCCACCTGCTTCTCCAGAAAGACTCATGCTGACTAGGGATCCTTCGAGACCTTTCTTCTGTGGGATAAACGGTTCCACTTCGGCTGAAAGCTTCACATCCTGCACAAAGACAAATGGAAAGCGGTTAATGTTACACTGTGAGCAACAGCAGCCAATTAATGACATGATGAATTTGAGTGAGAAAATTATATTTATCAAGCCCACTGTTTGACTTCTCTGTATCTACAAGGTACAACAGATCATCTTATTTTATTTTGCCACCCCACACCTATCAATGGCATAGACATTAGAGTACTGAATGTCTGACACAGACAGACAGAGAGAGAGCGAGAGTGATGCATAGTCTACCAGCAGACTGAACAACCTCTGATTTGTTAAGCCGTAATCACAGCTGAGCACTACATTTCCTCATGTTCCAGTTGGTTTACAGTCTTGAGTGTGTGTAGCGATCAATACAAAAGGTATGAGGCCTTAACATGAGGACATAAAATTTTTCTGAGTTAAATGATGATGTAACACACAACGTCCAGAGGATCTAACGTCTCATAAAACGTCTGCAGCCATTTTTGACAGACAATTTCTTATGTGACAAAGACATTTGCAGCTGGATAAACAGAGGTGAATAATATAAACAATGACGAGTTTCTTGTTAATATGGTCTACAATGAGGTGAGTGTCTGTATTCTTGGAACACTCATTTTATTCCTGCAAAACACTTCTTGAACAGAATGACAGGTAACCAGAAAACGTATCAATCCAAAGCACCACCACACAGCCAACAGTGAGGCTGTAGGATACAGAAGGCCACATAAAGGCCTAAGATTAGAGGTCTGGGGCTGTGGAAGGCAGGCTTGGGATTGAAAGACTGCAGTACTTCTAAGCTCAATCAGCCAACTCAGACAATGGTTCTGCAGAAAACTACAGATGCAGCCTCAAATGTGTATGATATGCTTTATCATGACACTAACTAGCACGCCTGTGTATCTCCTCAACAAATTAAAAGCAAAAAAAAATTTGAATAAGAAAACTTGTCAAATGTACAGTTGTGTACTATATGTAAAAACCAGAAACAGAGCAATGTTTTTCACACACTGTACTTCACTTAAAACCTACACAGATAGATAAGATTGGAAATTTGACTTGAGCTCTACAAAGCTATGCCCTTATTTTAAAGTTTAAAGTTTAACAGCAACACCATAACGTGTTTGTTACCGTCAGAATAAATGCATTAACTTTGATTTTAGACTCCTTACATGCTTGTCAGATGAAGTAAACCATTAGGAAATCTTCCTGAAAACGAGTAACAAACGCTGTGGAAAAAAATACATTTTCTCTTCTTTACACTGGTTTTACTTACCATGTAAAAGTGTTATTGCTATCATTCAATAAAACTTTAAAAAGTGAAGTACATGAAATGACCAATTTGTGGCAAGATGGCAAAAGAAAATGTCCTGTCCTTCACTGTCTTTTTCCTTTTTGCCCTCTAGGAGCATCGTTCATGCCTCTGGGTGCTCCTCATTTGACATTAAAATAGCAAAATTCCTCAAAACTGGCCTACTGTACATCTCTGAACTCTCTCTTTAACCAAATCACACACACATGCTATGTGATTTCCTTTTGAAAACTAATAATATTTTTCTCACTTCCATTCACTGAACCTCTGTTGTAACTATTTGGAGCCTCCCTGGGGAGGCTCACCTCCAAGTTTGAAAACCTCTGGTCTAACCCAAGGTGGCAGCTCTATCCAAGAGGTCCCATTAAAATAACCTGCTATGTTGCAAAGGATGAGGAGAGGTGACAGGGTTCAGAGTACAAAGACACCCCTCACTTCTCTCAAACAGTGGTTGGGATGCATGAATAGGGTGCAGCCAGTGGATGTTACACAGACAGAGCTATTGTCTCCCACTGATACTGGCTGTGGGTGGTTCTCTCACTTTTCCTTAGGTAATCTATAGATCCCATCCTATCTAAACATGCTCATGGTGAATAGAGTCTGTTATGCCAATTCAATAAAGTCCAAACTACCGTTGTAAAGAAAGATTTTTTTACAACCCCCAAAGGGAGTAATAGCAGCCTCCATGTCCAGGCTGATAATGGGTTTAGGATTACAGTGGTTGGTCTGATTGTGTACGATGGTAGCATAGCAGATAGGGTGTAGTTATAGGATTAAGTTTGAGAGGATAAAGTAAGGACAGTAGTAAAGGATAAGCTAATTATAAAGCAAGCTATAGCATGGAGGCCTCATGTGCACTGGTGGTGAATCTTGAATTCTGAACAATCCCAATTATTCATTTAAAAAATGGAAATAAAATTATAAAGCTGGTCAGAGAATCCATCTCTTGATTGAACCATTTGTGTCTTTGTGTATCTGTGTGTTGGGGTGAGTGAGAATAGCTGTGATTGTGAAAAAGGCAATGAGGTCAGAACCAGATGTGCATTCGTTGGGGATGACAGATCTCGCAGTGATAAGCCTGGGGGCTACTGATCTCACAAGCCTCTGTTTGTGTAAGCATTTATTCCCACACCAGTTGCTTTCAAACACTAGTATCTGTTTCTGTACTGAAAGCAGGGTGAGCGGTGTAGAAAGTAGACCATATGCATTAAAGCTTTTAAGAAGTTTCACATTTATGAAGACAAAACTGATAAAAATCACAACACTGGATTACACATTTTCAGGTGCAGTCAGCCACGAAATCTGAACACCATCGTTCAATGTGCCATTTTACAGGTTAATCTGAGGAAATGGCAAAACGCCTTGGCTCACAAAACGCAACTGCAACCAAACTTTGTGCAACAGCGTCAGAGGAATGCCATAAATGCTGAAGAACCAGAAGTTCCCCTTGTGACTGTCCACGAAACCTCCTTGCCTCTCCTGACAATAACAACACTCGCATTCACACATTCCTACCTGACTGAAACCGTGTTGTCAAGTCCACCTTTCCAAATTGTGACAAAAAAATGTATTACTGTAACAAGGTATCTGTGGCCCCGATCAAAATGACAATCACCGACAAATGACATATATTTAGCGTTGGCTAGCTAGCCGAGCTAATCGCTTAACAACACAGACTGTCTTCATGTGATTATCACATAGATGTCGTGGAAATAAATCTAGGTAATTTTGTAAAATGACCACAAACACATGCACTGCGACAGAAGACAAGAAATGCATTACGCGTTGTCTTTTATAATGAGCTGCGGTTACCGTTAGCTGTTTTCATGTTAGCTTACTAGCCAAATGGGATCAGTGTTTGACTGTCGTACCATACTAACATACTATCATGTTGTTGGTACAGCTAATCACCCAAACAAATAATTTAAGTCACTGCCAAGTAACGCTGCTATTTGTAATTATAATAACGGAACAGCTGCTTTTTTGAATAACGTTAACATTCAAATTGTGGGCCTCGGCTGAATAAACTAACGCAATGTCCCTTCTTCCACAGGCTAAAGCTTTAGCAAGACCCAAACAAAAAAACATTTATTTTAAAATGAACTGTACCTTATTGTCACTAACGTCCATGTCAGTCACCAACGCCGCTTCAGTCAGTCATTGAGCACACTGCGGACGTCAGGATGTGGACCTTTTTAATTTCTTCATTGTAAATAATAATCACTAAAGGCTTAGACTCACACCCAGTTCCTACTAACCGCTAACTATACCCCCACCGCTATCTGCTGCTGCGTCAGCTAACAAGTCTCTCCGCAGACTAGCTTGCTGCGAGTGAGCTAAACTGCTGTCAGTGTGGAAATGTGAGTCACCTGGGACGGAAACCGACGAGGCCCAGAAAGGCTTTTACTTACTGGAGTAAAAAAGCAGTACGTCATGGCTACATACAAATATTTTCAAGGACTTAATTAAAACAAAGAAAACTTTCCTCTTTGTCTCATTTATGCAAGTTCAAATCAAAACAGAGATACGATTTCTTTATGTCTCATTTATGACAAAAACATTTTATTCAACGTTGGAACTAGTCACAGGCAGCGGATTCCTTTTAGTGCTGAGAGAAATCTGTTTATTACCAACAGGCAACAGTATACATTAAAATACTGTGTACAAGTTTTCATATACATTTGGACTTTTTTTTTTTTTTAAACAACTGAAGCATTTGTGTTGCACATGGAAGGATCAGCCAATCAGGAACATGAAAAACAAAAATAAGTGTCGGTGATTTCCTCTCATCACGACAGAACAACACACTTTGAACACCTTCTTGGGGTTCCTCGAGTCTTCTTGAAATTGGTGGCATTCTCAAAATCTGTGCTGTGTATCTTGTCTCAGAGGATATACTTGAAGAAGCATAATTTATGGATGTATTAAAACATGCCATTCTCCTTGTCTCTTGATTTTACATGCCATCATGTGAGCTTGCTAACAATGGCTTGGTTGAGAGTGTTCAGCTGATTTGTCCATTTGTCTAAAGCTGTGTAACGAGCCCCTCCTCTCTTCTGGTAGTCGAGTTCTAGTAGCTGGTTGACTTGGTCAATTCGGCCGTGGATTGTGCTGATAAAAGGAATAAGTGAGTAAGTCACACATGTTGCAATATAAGAATAAGTAACATCTACAAAATTACAAGTCAGTGCATAAAAGCCAGTTCAATTTCTCCACATAAATTAGTCAAACTCTTGAAGTTAAGCTTTAAACTGTGTATCTGATCTGGATGCTAATTGTACTTTGGGATAATGCAGTAAAGAGAATAAAATATGTGGCATCACTTCTTGAGAATGCATTGTAGTTAAAATCTTAAATGATCTTGAGGATGCTATCCTTTTTTAAAATAACCAATAATCCCTTTAATGTTTCAGAGCATGATGTGAGCAATAAAGACAAGATAAACAATATAAAAGTTATACAGTGTTGACTTTATCTGAATAATCACTTTTACTTCCTACTAAGTCATTTACGTCAGAGAACCGGTACAGCTGGAATGTGAAGCCATAAATAGCAGATAGCTATTACAGCAGGACTATCAATTAAGTACAAGATGTATGTTACTGAAACTGACCATTCATCCTGCCTGACTCTCTTAAGAGTTTGCTGTCAGGGCCCCGAGACTCTGGAACAGCCTGCCCAAGGTAATCAGGTCAGCTGAGTCAGTGAACTCTTTTAAGTCCCTTCTTAAAACATACTTTTATAGGAGAGCCTTTCCCGATCTTATTTGACTTTTATTTTATTCTATTTTACTAATTTTATATTTATCTTAAACGTGTATTTTAGTCTTTTCTTTTTTTTATCTTGTATTGTTTTTTGGGTATTATTGTTTTTTGGGTATTATTGTCTTTACACTTGTTAAAGCACTTTGTAACTTGTTTTTGAAAAGTGCTCTGCAAATAAAAATAAAGATTATTAAGGGCCAAAGGATGCAAACTATGAGGAAGTATAGCTATTTACAGGAAGGGAGCTATTTTGTTTCTTCCACTTCTCAGCACACGTGTGAAGGAGAAACTTACTTATCCAAGATGCACTGCACCAGCAAACTCTCCACATCACACACATCAATGTTCAGCTCCTGAAACACAAGAGAAACAAGACTCATCCTCACATTTGTAAAGAAGTATGTCAAGTAGTATGATTTAACATTAAAGGATGCACAGAATTCAACACACCGCAGATCCCTTCATAAATATTATGTCTGAAGTGTTGCAAAAGACCCGTGGAGAAATTCTATCATGCAAGTATGTAATCTATAAAGTAAATAAATGCAGCAAATGGGTTGAAAAAACATTATCAGATACCATGTGTACATAAGCATTCGTGTCAGAAAATACCATTATTTCTTCCTCGTAATAATCATGCCCTTTTAGCTCCTCTTCTTGTGTTAAACTCATTTTAAGTAAGATACACCCTCAACTATACTTTGTGAACCTGTATACTTGAAAAATGATAGTGATAAAGAAAAACATGAGTGTTGGAAAAAAAATATAATTTATAGGAATGCTATTATTAAAAAAAAAAAAAAAAAAGAGAAAAATTAGTAAATGAAAAACTCCAGAGGTTAAATCTGAAATGTATATAAATGTTTTGTTCTTTTTGGATTTCATGTATGATATATGTTAAGGCTGAAACTGTATTTCATATGCTAATTAAGGTGATGTCTACTCTCAAAGTGCTAGCTCTTTACAGCCAGACCAAAGTCTGCAAATCAGTTGTTGCTTTGACACGTCTGCAAAATGTGATTCTCTTTGTTAACTATGCCTTTTTCTTGATTGATTGGCTTTAAATACAAATCAATTAAAATGGAAATAATCCATTTAAAATGATCCACACAAAGTCACAATGCCATCAGTAAAAATGATTATCTTATAATAAAGAGAGAATGTGATTAAAGAAGGACAACAGATAAAGTCACTGTACCAGATGTATTTTGATCACATGGACTCACCTTAGAAATGAATGGGATGTGTATTCTCGTGTATGGTTTGATGAGTTTGATAAGTACTTGAGTTCTAATGTTCCGCAGGAGCTCTGCAACACAACATCACATGATCAGTTACACTTAAAAATGTTTCATATCACACATATCATGCATGAATTCATGTTCACACTCACCCTCTATGTGCTCTCTAATGAAGGGGTCGTCCATTATGTTACTGTGATTTGTTTTCAAGATTTTCTCAAATTCAGTGATGTCATTGTTCTGGTAGGCGCTGGAAGAAAAAACAGTGAAGTGTAGTTATAACATATACATTGTGTCCTTGTGACCCACACAAAAACTCCCATCCTGATAGCTGTCAAACACATTCCAGTCCATTAGACATCTTGTAAACACTATTCTTATTACAGTTTTGGGTGTGCGATCTTAGTTTGTTTGTGCAATATAGATTTTAAATATATGCATGGAACCTGAAGCAATGTCATAACATGCCTGTTATTTATGTAAACAGGAGGACAAAAGAGAGCAAACAAAGAAGCAAAAGATAACAAAAAGATTTGGGAAGACAATAGTCATGTTCCATTCTTTATACTAAGACTGGGAAATATACACTAATGTTGACACTGTTTTGGCAACTGGTATAAATTATATTAAAACTATTAATGTTGTAAATGTATAATTTTGTACTAAGAGGAAATGAAACGAGGCTTCCATTGAAATATGAGAACATACTGCACACACACACTGCAAAAACTAAAATCTAAGTAAGATTAATTATCTTAATTGAAGGCAAAACATACTTGTTTTTTGTTTGAAAAGACATTTCTTCTTACCAGGTGGCTTTTATTTTAGAGAATTTCACTTGTTTTAAGTTTTTTTTCTTACCTTAAGTAGCATGTGAAATGTTCTTGTTCTGTTCTGATAATTCTGCTTATTTTAAGTAATATTTCCCCCATTTTAATGCTTTTTGTTTGTTTGTTTTTGAGAGCTATGTTTTTGCAGTGCAACATACTGTATACAAATGGGAGATGGTGATTGAGAAGCTGAAATACTGACCAAAGGCCATAAAGTAAAGGAATCTGGGTCCAAGGAATAGCTACCCATTCAAAGTATTATGGGAATAGTTTTCATTAATAGCACTCGGGTCCATTTTTATAGTTTGTGTCATCAACAATAACATTATCCTCACCGTGTCAAGTGCACCATGCCCAGTATGTCAAGGGCATGCTGGCACACACCAAGGGTGCACTTGAGTGAAATGTGAGATTCTGGAGGGTTCATTATCGCAAAGAATAGGTGACGTGTTAGAGACTGGTGACAATCACAGTCAATCACATCTCTCTTTTCTTTTCTTTTTTTAAAAGTTGTTCTCTCCTCACACTGACATACTGATGTTTAGTCATGGGATGAGTGGCTTTGCGTCTTCGTCATAAGCGGAGATAACGCGGGTGCATGGGGGCAGCTGACCCAGGGCCCAGGCTAGGTAGGGGTCCCGCTCCGTGGGCCATTAATGTGTGTCAGTTATTTATAGACACGACCGCACCACAGTCTAAACAGGCACTTCACTCCTGGTTTCAATAGTAAATTACCAACAAAAAACACTATATTCTAAGCAGACACGTTTAAAAAAACATAATTCATGAAGTAAATTTTGTATTTCAAACAAATAGGAGACTTAATAGCTAATTTTAACAAAACTCCCTTCACTTCCATGCATTATGGGAATTCTGTGGTGTAGACTTACGCTGCTGTATATCACCCCAGACTCACACAGGCGGTGTGTGCGCCACGGTTTAGTTCCGTCCTCAACTTCCATTTGAAGCCTACAGCCTGCCCCACGTTATTGACTTGTTCTTAATATGTCCTTTTTGTGCTTCTACTACCTTCTTCACAGCTCTCTGTGACCCACTTTCTTATGATGTGCAGATCCCACAGGGATCATTTCAAAATAAGAGCATTTTGCCTGCCTGATTTCGCTCACGTTTAGATTTTGTTGATTTAGTGATTAGTGCTTGCTTTTTGACCTTCTTACATGATTAAGTAGGCTACGTAGTTAAATTGCTTCTTTTTTGTCTGTTTTAACTGTATTGTTGATGTATATGATTGGGGGTCTGCACAAGGTATTTTATTTTGGCTGCGTATTCTATCCAGAGAGGAGTGGAAATACACTTCTGGTGTGAGCACAAGCATTGACTAGAGTGGCTGCGATCAGCTAGACAGATGGACGCAGGTGGGCCCCATGATGAAGCTCTGCCCCCACTGTGCTGAGAGTCTAGCTCTGCCCCCGGTCTTCATGATTAAAAGAGCCTGTAGCGACTCTGACAGACACCTAACCTTACAACAGAGTGCATGGGACAACCATAGAATGATCAGACAGATTACCAAAGTTAAACCATATTATAGAAGCCTACTATTTGAAAATAAAAAGTGAATCAAAAAGTCTTTACATAAATGACCCGTTCTAAACATTTAGGTGCATTTCCTTTCCTTCTCACTTACAACAAGTTAGACAGTTGGGTTTAACCACTGTCAATTCCTAAGTGGTCTCACTATTCTTGTTGTTTGTCCATTTGTGCTCCTTAATAAAGCTGTGGCTGTCAAAATGTTACAGATTTCAGAATAAAATGAGACATTACAATAGCCTTTTGGGCCTTGTTGCATTAATTGACTTTTGCTCTAAACAAAGGACAATATTTTTCATAACACATTAATGCACACTTACCTTACTAAGTTTGTCATTGCTAGGATCTCCGGGTCATTTTTGTATGGTTTGGCCTTTGGAAAAAATTGGAAAGTTAAGTTAATGTCGACTGATTAAGCACAAAAAATACTTTCAGCAAATAATTCTGATTAGGAACTTTTTTAGCTGTGCTGTATCAAAAATTCAACTGCAAACTGCACAAACATATGTGACAACCACTAGTTCTCTTATAGTTACACAAAGCAAAAATTCCAAACATTACTTTTATACCTCTTGAGAGTCAAAAGGGTTTATTCCTGACTTCATCAGCATGTTGGCTAGGACCAGATACTTCAGGCATGTTGTCCTTCTTGGGCTTCCAGACTCATCATAGTTTTTAAAGGCCTCAAAGAAGTCTGTGTGAGCTTTCTCAAACTCACCCTCTCTCAAATGCATCTTCCCACCACACTCTAGTCAGGAGCAAACACACATAAGTCATTCAGCAAACAGCTATGACAGTACATATTGTAACAGTCACACTTAACACAAAGTTAAACAACTGTTTTATGAATGAAAGATATGTACACCATCATACCTCTGATAACTCCCATTATGAGCGGGTGAGGAATGGCAGACTTAATATGAAGTGACTGCTCATACAGGGCTTTCAATTTTTTGTTGTTTTTTTGTGCTGTGTACATCTGGATCTCCAGAGCATAGATCTCCAACAGCTGTGTGCCTTTCTTCAGGTCATCCTCTCCATCATCTGTCTGTAGTTGATTTAGAAATAAAACAACCACCTATTAAATCATAAATACCACTGCATATGTGCGCGCGCACACACACACACACACACACACACACACACACACACACACAGGCCATCTCATTAGATAACCTGTTCAACTGCTTGCTCACACAATAACCTAATCAGCCAATCACATGGCAGCAACTCAATCAATTTAGGCATATAGACATGGTCATGTCAATCTGCTTAAGTTCAAACCGAGCATCAGAATCTAATCTAAGTGACATTTGAACGTGGCATGGTTGTTGGTGCCAGACGGGCTGGTTTGAGTTTTTCAGAAAGTGCTGATCTACTGTGATTTTCAGTATAGCAGGTATTGGTCATCTTATAAAAGGTGCTATAGCTTATGTATTTTATATAGCGCTATAGTGATGATGCGCAAAGCAACACTGCTTGACACAACATACCGAGGGGATTACATGAAGCCACCAAAGTGCCCCAAAAACAACTGTTAGCAGAGAGGGGGCCAGCAGCAGCAGCAGCAGCAGCAACATAAGCAACCCAACTCTATGGCAGAGGTATGCAGAAGGCTGAACGTACAACAAGTCAAAGACCACACCGGGTTAGCACAGAACTGTAAACTGGGGCTACAAAAGGCACAAGCTCACTGAAATTGGACAATAGAAGATTGGAATAATGTTGCCTGGCCTGTAAAGTCTCGATTTCTGCTGCGACATTCAGATGGTAGGTCAGAATTTTGTGTAAACACTGTGAAAGCATGGATCCAACATGCCTTTGTATCAATAGTTTAGGCTGTTGGTGGTGGTGTAATGGTGTGGGGGATACTTTCTTGCCACACTTTGGGCCCCTTAGTACCAACTGAGCATCGTTTAAACGCCACAGCCTACCTGAGTTTTTAATGCTGACCATGTCCATCCCTTTATGACCACAGTGTACCTGTCTTCTAATAGCTACCTCCAGCAGGATAATGCACCATGTCACAAAGCTCAAATCATCTCAAACTGTTTTTTTGAACATGACAATGAGTTCACTGTACTCCAACGGCCTCCACAGTCACCAGATCTCAATCCAATAGAGCACCTTAGGCATGTGGTGGAACGGGAGATCCGCATCATGGATGCGCAGCTGACAAATCTGCAGCATTTGCATGATACTATGATGTCAATGTGGACCAAAATCTCAGGAATGTTTCCAGTATCTTGGTGAATCTCTGTCATTAAGAATTAAGGCAGTTCTAAAGACAAAAGTGCGTCCAACCCGCTACTAACAAGGAGTTCGTAATTAAGAGAAAAGTATGTTTTCAGTAGCAAAGTGGCAACATTTTTGAGAAGAGTTATTTGGTCTCATATACTGACACTCTTAACTGCTTATATTAGATTTGAATGACCAATTAACTAACGCGTTGAGTGGCTACATTATATGAGATATTGTATCAAACCAAGGAAACTTATTATTGGATATACAGTCAAAAAAGGGATAGAAATTTTATTTACCTGACATGACTGGTGAAGTTGCCTAAGAATCTTTTGCAGTTTCCCATACTCTTCCCTTTCCAAGTACAGCTTGCCCAACTACAGGGAGGAACAAAAACAGAGTACACTTGAATACCTGTTGTACCAGGAAATGATGATGTAAGACTACCTGGGATCAGTGAAGAACCTTTGTATACCTTTGTATTAGTTTTAAACCACAGTCTGTCGTTTTTTGCATCTTTCAAAGCATCCAAGGTGGTTTCGTAGAACTCCTGTAGCAAGTCCATCTAGTAACACAGAAAACCCATTTCAGAAAGACAGATTTAAAACACCCGGTACTAATCCAAGGACACAACATATGTAACTTCCAGCTAGATTTGCATCTGTGATATTGTCTATCCATACCTGTTTGGAGGTAGAGATATAGTCCAGAATGGAGTTGATGGACTTCTCTGAGTAGTTCCTGGTGACTGCACTTCTGATGTATGTAAGGAGCTGCTTATACCTGTTCATCATCTCTGGGAAGTTGGTCTACAGAATAGAAACACACAGAAAACCCCTCCTCAAGAATTCATGTCTGATGGGATAGACATAAACAAATGTGGTATTTGTTACAGAGCATACCAGCTTGAAGTTGATTTTGATCATCTGTTTCAGTGCTTTGAATCCCCATTCTCCTTTCTCTCCTTCTAGTTCCAATACCTGAAAATACAATAAACAAGAGAAGTCAGTCCATGTTGTAACTTACTTTTAAATAACTGAGATAAGCACAGAACTACAAAGAACAGATCATTTTGTGGAGCACCACTCCACCTTCTGGAAACTGCTGAGTGCTGCTTTGGGATCATCCTCCTTCAAGGCTTTGGAGTTGTAGTACTGGTTCTCCAGGTCCACGTTTGGCTCTGAATTACTGTCCTCTGAGTATTCCTTAAGTGTAAGCACATAAGCGTGTCAAAGTTCAGTTAAACATGAGTACGTTTGCTAACAAAACATATCAGAAACTCTTAGCTAGCTAAGACAAAGGTAAGGATAGCAGATTGCCACTAACCATAATTCTGCAAACATGAACCTTCAGCTAACGTTACGTTAGCCAACGCCATGGGTTGCTAACGTTAACTAGCCGGTTGGTTTGCTTACATGCCTCTCAGCTGAACGCATATACCCTCAGTTTGCTAAGCTTATCCAGCATGGTTTTTGTTTATTAATATTAGTCAACTGCATAGTAGCTAAAACCAACTATCGTTAGCCAGCTACGAAGCTAACGTTAGTCATCCGCAGTCAGATTGATATTAGCCAACAAGCTAACTAAACAGCTAACATTAGCTAGCCCGTACTGTCGGAACTTCACTGTTGTTAGCGCTCAGCGAACAAACTGTTACAATTTAAGCACAAGCTAAGTCATTTCAGTTGTAAATACCAGGTCATAATCCTCTTCGTCGTCGCACATGAAATCGTCTTCCATGTCAGACATCTTGATGGTCTTCCTTGGGTTTTTTTCAGGGACAGACAGTAGCCGGGCCTGTGCTGTGTTTTGCAGCAATGGTGAGGTGGTGTGTCAGGGTGGCAGCAAGCAACAGCCCGATCCCGTCCATAGATGGGGCTATTGGATCGCCTCAGATACATGAACAGCGTTACTCTGTATAGCCTAAAGATTTGACCAGCTGCAATCCTCTGGATGATGTAGCGGAACATGTTGGATGTACTGTAACATTAGAATAAGTAATAGTCTGGTAAGTACTTTTACTCAAGTACAATTTTGAGGTACAGTTTGCACTTTACTTTATTTCCATTTGATGCAGCTTTATAGTCTACTCCACTACATTTCAGGAAGAACTTCTGTCCCTTTTACTCCAGTATATTAATCTGACATCTTAATTTAGTTCTAGTTAATTTCCAGATTCAGAATATACATGTAAGATATTAAAAAATATGTTTTGTAAACATATGTTTATAAAATATTATGCTGTGTTTCAGATTAAACTCCACATGCATCTGCAAAATCCAATGATATCATATATGAACACTGACATAGGCCGTTCTGCTTTATAATACGAACCTTACTTTTAATAATACATTTTGCTGAAAACATTTATCTTGTTTGATTTTTGGATTGCTTTTGAAAGCAGGACTTTTTCTTGCAACAGAGTATTTTTACATTGTGTTATGGCTACTTTTACTTAGGTAAAGAATGTGAATATGTGAATACAGGGCAATACTCACAATACAGCACTGCTATAGAAGCAGTTATGTGTGTTTAGAGTATTTTTTCTTGAGTAGCTTAATAGGTTGAATATACATATATTAGGTTACATATACATATACTGACTTTAGCCTGTATCAACTGCCACAAATACTGTTGGAAGATCACAAACAGTGACTAAGCACAAGTAACCACACATAAAAACACACAACAACAACCACTGCCACCACACACACAATCTACCCCAAGTTTAACGAGTTCATCTATTGTGAATTAATTTACAGTAAATACTGTTGGGCAATGTAATCTATCACTAATCATATTTTGATTATATACTTTGCACAAAAAAATCTTAATCCATAAAGTAACCAGTGGCTATACCTGTCAAATAAATAAACACAAGTACATTATTTCCTCTGAAACATAGTATAAGTATAAAGTAGCATACATTGTAAAGGCATAACTACTTTAAAGTTGTACTTATAGACAGCACTTGAGTAAATGTACTCTTTTTCACCACTGCAAATACCCCGTGAACTCCAGTTGTGCGTATCAGATTTCAGTCAGCCCTGTGAATCAGGTTCATGTCAAATGGGTTTCGTGACTGTTCTTTCAACAGACTTGGCTGCCCTCAGAGAGACCACTGGCAGCATCACATCCCACTCTGCCTCACTCAGGGGGTCATTCCACATTGAACCATGTGAAAGATTTCATTACTGAAGAAGTTACGTTCCTGTTCCGAAAATGTACGCAATCAGCTTGTGTGTCATCAAGTTATGTGTCATAAGTTTATTTTAAAAAATGGATGAGTGTAGGTGAATAACTCAAGTCCATCATCCTGTGCAGTCAGTTTGGCCATAATATTTACAATATCCAGACATGAATCACCAACCCTAATACTAGAGGGAAGAACACATTCACAGACTGAGTTATGTGACTTTAAAAGAATAAAAATTTCCAGAGTAATATTACTTTCCTCAGTCGTATTATCTTTCATGTGTGCACTGACAGAGTTTTTGCATCTCTTACATAAAGCCAACATAGAAACCAAAATATAGTAATTGCTCTGCATCAACACTGGGCTGGTTACCCAGGTGTGGGCACACACTGTAGTGAAAGGATAAAATATGTGTACACCCAATTGTTGCATGCATGAGATACATCATTCTAGCATTTCATTAATTGCACTTGGTTTGCATCAACACAAATACTTAATGAATGAGCAGCATTTCTCTGCTGAAATCAACAACACCAGAAAAGCTGTAGATCTGAGACAAAAGACACATGGGTGCTAATACACCTTGATTTGTCATCACATCGCCCACACAACCTCCACAAATTATATGGCATTAGGCTTCTTCACATACCTGAAACACACTGTTATTGCCACAGGCTTATCTGTTAACACATTTACAATCTCAAAAGAGTGCATTTCCCAGCTGTGGTGGGAAGATGCTGCAGTATCTGAAGGGCAAAGGAGGACCCTCCCAGCCTGAGCTTAATACAACTCAATCTGAGGCACCAACTTAGTGCCAAAGACTTTTATTTATCTGACTAAGTCAGGGGGGTGGTGTGATAAACACAAGTTCATCATGCTTAACCTTGTCATGTAAATCTACTAACCTTATTTAGAGATCCAAAAGTGTGGTATTAAGCCTTGTAAATTCCCTCGGTGTCAATGTATACACTGGGTTTTATAAGCCGTTTAATTTTTGGTTGCCAAAAACCGTTTTATGCCCAACCTAATAACCTTAATACAGTTAATATAATCTAATTTCTGACAGTTCCTTAAACATGAGACAAGAGTCTTTAATATATCTCCAGCATGGCATCTGGCAGCCAAAGACTGTGTACCTCTCTCAGCTGGCTGCTTGCTTGTATACACAAATGCACAAATGGCTCTCACCACTAAAGTGCTCACACAAGGGTGCTAACACATTGTACTGCTGCCAACTCCCTTGTACTGTAGATCATTAGTCATTCATGCACGCACAGTCACACGCAAAGATATTCATATAATGTATACAGTATGTGTATTTATATATATATGGTCTAATGCACATACCTGCTTAATCATTGTGCCTCTGCATGCACATACTGTTAAACGCCCTAAGAGCCTGCAGTTGCCAACATTGTACAACCTACCCTGAGGTCATCATAGCTTCTCTCAATTCAACTCAACTCTCAACTTGTGCAAGATGCGTGACTAGCCAGTTTGTTTTGTCTCTTTTTTATTTTTTTGTTGCTGTTTTCATTTTTACAAGGTATGTAGAAGCGTGTCTCAATTTTATGGAACAACTTCCATCAAGTGGGGCTCTTATAACAGATGAAATCCAACTTCCAAGAGCTGAACCAGCCACTGAAGCCAAGTCCACACGCACCCTCACTGCATCACACGCTAGCATACTGTGGTATGTGTGTGGCATGTGCTTTGAGTGATGTATATGGGCTGAACTTTTAGGATGTTGAGGTATCTGGAGAGTTTGTGTGTATTATGAATGTGTGGAGGTTATAAAAATACAGTCCAGACAACACTGCATTCTAATGTGGGTAGGCTACAAGACACTGTATTCAGGACAATCCAGTACCCACCGCAGACGTACTGGGCTTGGATGGGCAATTTTAGACAAAACTGAGCTTGACAGGACTGATCTGGGCTAAATTCATCTGGGCCACTGCATGGTGGTTTGGGTTTAGGACTCAGCCTTACCAGACTGCTGGACTATTTCTTGGTCAGGACCAGTAACTGTGACAGAAAGACTCTCGGAAGTTACTGCAAGTTTCTTATTATGTTAAACTGCTCCTTTAAGGATGACATCCAACACTCATTAAAAATTATAACAAATGTGAAGACAGACATAACTGTGGTGAAATTCCTTAAACATTTGGAATTGCAGAGCAATTCTCCCTACACAATTATAGTTGTTGTTGAGTTAATGATATTATAGCTTTGATTTTTTGAGTGCAAGGGAAGTTGGTTAGAGTTTATTGTTGTTTCATAACTGCGAACATCTCACAAAGTCCAGTCAGCCAAAGCTTTCCCTCCAGTACAGAGCATCAGAATATCCCACCCACACTCGCTGATGTTACTTCCCCCGACAATGGGATAGCAGACTTTGAGCAGCCCTGTTTTTATTATTCTCTTTTGCAGATAAAAATAAAAAACATATGTGGTACAAAACAAGTCCAGCTTTTAGGTCAGGTCCAGGATGCAGAGTGCAGGATGGGACTGTGAAATACCCATTGTCTCTCCTGCCCTCACCTTTTTCCCCATGTGAGGGAATCTTTTGATTCATGTCCTCTCCCTCTCTCCTGGTGCACCCATTCCCGTGAGTTTGGTTTAGAGCATCAATCCAGGAAACAGGGTATATTTAGATGCCCTTAAATATTTCAGATGCCAAGGCTGAGGCTTTGGGATTGGTGGTTTCCAACTTGATATTCATGCAATGCAACAAGACCACAATCAGTAACAGTCTGACAGAAGATGTGTGACCCTTTAAATGCTTTCATTAACATGAGACAGTGTCAAATCGCTTGGCAGACCGGATGCTGGTTTATACAGAGTGAGTCCATAGTGGTGAACTCACCTCCTGTTGTCACGGTGCTGACCTGTCAGAGGAAGCAGAGTGATTTATGCTCTTAGCTGACAGCCAAGCTCAGAGGAGCCACAGCTGTGAAAGTGCTTGTCAGAAGTTGAATAATAAAACCTCCTGTTCTCATCCTCTACTCCAGTTGAAAGTCTTGCATGTGTCTTTAGCTCCCAAATACTGTAAATATTTATCAAATCCCATTCCTATTACTGGAAGTTCACAGCATGCCTATTATTGGTGGATTATTTTCTTCTTCAGGTTGTCTTTCTTCTTGATGCAAATTTAACCTTGTAGTTTGATTTTCTGTCTGTTATTTGTCATGCCTTTCTGGTTTGCAGCTGTCATGCTTTATTGTGCCATCTGCCCTAACTGTGACTCACTGGAAAAGAAGATGACAACAGACTTGGGAAGATTGCCATAAATACTGTTGGTGCAGTAACTGCATGGAGTTCTTTGTTGTGGGGAAAACTACAATTAGCTATGAAAAAAACTACAACATTACTCTTACAAGCTTTACTATACTGTCTGTAGACAGATTCTAGGAGCTGTTTCTTCCCTGTACAATGAAGCTTTAGAATGAAAATTATGTAGTTGTAACTTTCAGTATATCCTCTCTGTGTGGTTTCCCAGGAGCATTGGCACTGACGGATAGTTATTCAAATCTTGACAATAGTTTTTATAATAATAATTTTTTTAGATATGTTTTGACAAGGATTTTCTTTTTGAAGAAGAGCCAAAGCTCCCAGTTGCATGCAGTAACATTGCAATAACACATATATTATAGTGACTGGATGTACACTGTATATATGGTAGAGAGCCTGTGTGTCCGTCCTATGTCAATCCAGCAGGCTCTTATTTCTGAGTCTAAAGTCTTTGAGCATCCCCCAGATCAAATAAAAGCCCTCACATTCATCCATTAAGATCAACTTTGTTTATTCCTCTACCAGTATGTCGCCCTTATTTCGTGAGCTAAGGGCTGGAGGTCTACTACCAGCGAGGCATGTGAGATTATCCAGTCAGTCCCAAGTAGTAACATTCCATTGCATGGAACCAGGGTCCTTGCTGAGTGATTACTTTGATGTACCTTATCTGTCTCTGAGTGCCATCAATGTTAAATGGCAACAAATTACAGTTCCAGGAAAGGCAAAGGGCATTTAAGTGGGAGATCTTGATCATAGTGTGGATTGATGGCTATTCAGCGGCTCTAGCTGTGCTTATGTTTGAGACAGCAAGTGTCCATGCATGTGTCTGACTGACTATTGGTGCACACATGTTAGTTGGCGCATGTAAGTTGTGCCTGGCCCTGTTGCACAACCTCCCCAGAGACGGGTGAGCCACACTGTGATCTTCCATTTCCCACACTTGATGAAATCGCTTCTCAAGATAAGGAGCTGACACGGAGGTGACACGCATAGATGTTGACACTGGCCACTGCTTAAGAAAATATGAACTCACAGAAATTAGTCCAATCGTCACAGATCACTGTAAACAGAGACATTTAATAAGACGCATGATCAAGCCCACATCAAAACCACATTTGTGTGTTTGTGCATAGGCTACCACAGATGATGATGTGGTTAACAACACTTGTCCAAATCCAATGACAAGGACAAATACCAGTTCAGTATGTTTCTTTTTTTGTGGTTCAGTATGAGTCAGGTACTGCTGAACCTGAGATAAGGCTGAAGAACGGAGAAAAGCCAAGGGAATGGCACAAGTTGGAACAAGACCGGAGCTGAAGCCGGGGCCAGCAAGTGGAGCTCATGTTTAGGATACTAGGGCCAGCAGTGCATCAGATGACACTTTGCGTGCAGACATTTTTATGAACTCAAACAAAGTTGCCACAATGTTTTATATTTATGAGAAAGATTCGTGCTATAATAAAACAAATGTTATTACACATATCACAATCTCTTACTGATGTAGATGAGGCATATGGCTCAGGTTTAGCCATGACCACAGTAAAGGCTGGCATACTGCCAATACTTCCATGTGATTGTCCACTCTTACGCTTGTAAAGAAGAAACAGGCAAACACTTTCCCCCTAGAGTAAACTCATGGGCTTAATGCATAACATACAACACAATACATTAAATTGATATGATTCACAGTGTTGTCCACATGTAATCTGACGTTATGTTGAAGTCTACTAACCACATAGTTACACAGAAGCAACAGGCTATAGTGTAGTGTGCATATGTTTTCAAAATACGGTGGAAATGAATACATGTAACCAAACCTGTGAGGTTCCAGCCAAAGAAAGAAAAATATATTGTGTCTTGCGTGATTACATTTTTGGGGGGGCTGTCATGACCCATAGAAAGAAGGGTTGAGAACCTCAGCAGAGTAACTAAAGAAATCCAGAGTTTTACAATCTGTAAAGAGTTAGGAGGCGGCGGAGAAGAGGGTTTACAAATGGTTCTGGGCACATTTCCCACAAAGGCGGGAATTCCATCCCGCTACACCAATCTGGAGATGTTTACCCACAAAATGTGAAAGCATGATGCAGTGTCTATGTATCAGTGTCAGGATGTGTGTGCGTGAGTGTGTGTGTGTGGTCAAAGGAGACCCTTGGCTCTCGTGACTCTGGCTGGGGATAGGAGCAGGGGGTGGGGAAGATACTATCAGGCCCTGATTTTTGTGGTTATGATGACATCCAGATAATAGCAGACACATACACAATAGATACACATGCACAAGCATCTCTTCTGCTCTGAGCCTGCCACCACTGGCCTTTCACTCACACACACACACACATATACAAACACAGACACACACACCAGGGCCTGAAAATTACAGCTTAGCATGCAAGCATTGAGCAGATGGGTTGCCTAATGACTGTTGTGTACAGTGCAGAGGGAGTGTGCTGCTTTCCCATTACACGTTCCCCTTACAACTCACTAGACCCCAAAGCGCAGGTCTGGCTTTCATTTACTTTATGTCTTAACTGGCACTTGCATGACATATGCAAGTGCAGGTGGTCAGACTACGAAAAAAAAAAGAATGAAAACATATTGGAGACTGCTCTGCACGTGCTTTTTGTAGGAGGGACAGAATCATCACTTGTCAAATGTGATGTGAAGTTTTTTATGGCATTCAATCACTTGATTAAGTGAAAAAATAAAATCTGTGTGTTCTCTAATGCATCATAACGTGATGAAAGTCTATTATTGTCAAATTGTCTACAAACAACAATCCATTTAGAAGAGGAGGCTTTAAATGACATCAGTGTGTTAGCGTGAGAGTCAGAGGTAGACTGCTGAGGATCTGTCATGACTGCTGTCCTGGGATGATTACTTTACGATGATCTCATTTAATGATCTAATATTTTAAAATATATTGCTCTACTCTCGTACCATTAAACGGGGATAATTTGCCACTTAAAATCAACCTGGGCTCCTTTCCTCCTCCTTGGAGAATACTATTAGAGTATTTCCAGGGGACATAATCAATTGAAATTGGAAACATTCAGAAATAATACATTATTAAAGCTAACACAAAGAGACAGGACTAAATTGACCAATAACGATATGATTTACTCTTTGAACAGCATACCATTAAGGATGCTGTAAAGTATTCACCATTTCTTTAGTAAAAAAAAATATATGTATACACATATTTTTTGATATTTACATTTTTACAGATATTTCTTCCATTCCACTGCACTCCACGCTGATTTTAAAAAGGACTGAAATATCACCTATGGTACAGCAATTACTGACAACTCTACGACTATTATATCCTGGTGATGTAGCCTTTCAGTTTAATGATGATGCCCTGATGGCTATTAGCCAATTATGTAATTTGGTATCACACTTCTGTTTGGATGGATCCAAATAAAGACCTTTCTTCTTTTTAGTCACAATTATGCCTTCTTTTTCCAGCTGGAGCCTTGTAGAAACAGGTATAGCAAGAAACAAGCTGTCAAACACGCACATAAAATTTGTAGAGCTGTAATAATATCTTAAGCCAGCAATTCCAAATCGCAGTGTCTAATATTATTGAAGATTAATATGAAAAAAACAGGCTGTAGCATCCAAAAATGTCAGGGATTATCTGACTGACAAGGTCACAATGACACCATCTGACTCGAAGATAAACACGTCTATGAAGCCAAACCAACTACAACCCGCATTAAAGAAGCACGCATCAGGTCACACTCAAAAACCTACATTTACACACGCCTATCTTTATTACTAGCTCCTTTCAAGAGTCATCAGCCAGCAGCTCGCTCAGAGCCATATGAGAGAGTGATTGATGTTGTCTTCATGTGCGTGACCCCTCTTTATGCATGTTCAGTGGGTGTGTGTGGAAGAAACAATACAAGAAAGGCCTGTCTGCAGGCCTGTTTACACCTAATCTGCTGTTGCACGCAAAAGGTGGTATGCTAACAACCATGGAGGTAACTTCAGATGGACAAACGGCCGCTTTGAATATTACATCACTGTGAGGATGCCTTTGTTTTTGTGAAACCAAACACATCCACATGAATGACATGTCAAGCTGGCTGTAATTGAGATGTCTGTGCAGGAAGGCGTGTTGAACTTCTGTTAGTCTCAATTTCTCCCCTTCTCGCACGAGATCTCATCCATGATACCTCCCTTCCCCATTCTCTTCTCTCTCCCCCTCCATCTTCATCTTCATCACTCTGTCTCTCTGTGAGGCACAGTGCTGTGATATCCTATACAGTTTGCACTTTTGACCAACGGTCCTGGATAATGGTTTTCAGATTCTTCAAGGTGGCCTGAATCTGTGCCAGAGCTGAAAATGGAAAGCAAACACATTTCCACCACCCTCTGTTCCTACTTAGCTCCAATGTAAGCTGATTATTCAAGTTCTCAGAAAATTCTGTCAAGCTTTTTCATGTGAGACTCCCATCCTTTAATGGCAGCACAGACAGAGCGTGAGCACTGTCTGGACTGTTTTTTACTGCCTGTCTATGTAATACAGTCAAACAAATGAGGAATCCATCATTAGTTTTAGAGTGCAGAGCATGCTTCAAGAAAACATCTACATGTGTGAGCCATGCCTGTATGATGAAGTTAGCTGTTACAGGTTGTCTTTGGATCAGCAAACACATTGGTGTCCATAATCTCACATTTTTAACCTTTAACAGCTCTTCTCACGTCTCACATGGCCTTGGTGTGGGGGTTCTTTCTGACCACAAAACTGTGTTTATTCTACCAGCCAATTGTTGAGGTTTTGGAGCTGCCCAAGACTTGTCTAGCAATCTATGATTCCAACCATGGTGTTACTGGTGAACAACTGAAAAAGTGAAATTAAACATTATAATGCCTTGGTTATATCTTTCATTGCTTGGAATTTGCAATGTAAACAGCCAATGACCAGTCAGATCAATGATACATTATCCCTGTGAGGTTCTGGTATCCATGCAATCGCAAGACAGCTGGGGCTATTTTCTATGAATCACTGCCAAAGTGTGAATGTCTGGGCAAAACCTGAGATCCCAGGCTTTTTGATGACTCCACCAGGGTTTGTGTGAAACATCTAAAATTAAGTTTAAAAAAATCCTGTGGCATGAAAATAACAAATCACTTTTGTTTCATTCTGTTCAGTACAAAGATTTCTAGTCAGTGAGTTTGCAGTTGGTGAAATTGTTTTTGCAAAGCAACTGATTGCTGTTCCAACATAGACACGGAAATTGCATCACTGTTCAAAACACTGTGATGTTATACTGTAGTACTGTTTCACCTCTTCACTGTCCTCAGTTCAGTCTTGGATTCTGAGTAAGATCAGCCTACTGCTGGTTCAAAAGGTTTCACTCAGTTCAGTACCAAACTAGGCCATATAAGCAGCCTTTGTAAGGTCAATATATCAGCAACTACTTAACACTAATAGAGTTATTGCATTGTTCTTTTTTTGTTTTTGTTTTTTTATTATTATGTTTTGGGCAATGTATGCCTATATTATAAAGCTTAAGGTGGAGCCATGAGGGGAGAAAGATGGGGAATGACGCAACAAAGGTCCCCAGTCAGATGCAAACCAGGCACATTGCGGCTCATTCTCAGCAACACCTAGGCCACCAGGGCACACCTGCATCATGATTATTTATGTGGATTACACTGCCTTTCAGGAAACTTTTACCCAGAAATGGACATAATGTACTGACTGTCATGACAGAATGACAATGACATTTAAAGTCACCAATGAGGAAAGGTTCATTGTTCACGTACTTAACACTCCCACTTGAAATGAGATAGGTCCGAATATCTTCCACAAGGTGAAGTGCCACTGTCTCATTCAAATCTCCTAAAGTTCTAATGAGCTTCAACTAGTCATGTGACAGTACTGACAGCTCTAAAAAATGCCACCACTGTTGTCCTTGTTGTCCTCTTTAAAGGGAGTTTACACATCCTGCAGATGAACATCCTGATGCCCTTTTGCCACACCAGCACCTGTGCATTCTTCTGCACTCACTAACACACACTAACTTTCACGCCCTATTAAAGAGGCCCCATACAGAGAATTGTTGCCCACTGGCTACATCTGCAAGACCATCTTCATGGATATGGCAACCCTCAACGTCCATTTCAAGAACATGCGAAGCACCATAGTGAGCATAATTAAACAGAAAGCTTCCTTGAACCTCTGCATGTTTTACAATGTCACTGCAATCTTCTCTTCAATGGCCCCTGTCACACAGCAGGGACTATAGTGATAAGCTCTGAAACTGATTGGTGAACGCATTCCACGTTATAGGATCCTGCAGTCTGCAAACTGGGGAGTATTTAATCTCCAGAATGTGAGCTAGTGTGTCCAATTGCTGAGTAAGGCCAGCAGTGGCCTGGAGAGAGAGAATATAACTCTCTGGCTTGCATGAATTGTCTAATTTTAAAGATCAGATATAGCCAGCATTTTGGAGCATGCACAGTGCACCCGAGAAGTAATATTCTTTACTAAAGTCAACTTCTTTGAAAATGTAATACATATTTACAATATAATTATATTTACAATTTTGTGTAAGAGGTGAAATAAAGAAAATGAAAATTGCATCCTTAACCATTATTTTGTTTTAACTATTATGTGACTGATTTCCTTTTCTTTGTGTATGCCATCAATGTGCATTGTTGTGGGGTTTAAATGTTCCACCATGCAAAGCCGCCCACTCCCCCCAACCACACACACACCTTCCTACACCTCAACCACCCCATTAGGTGTGAGGTGTCCTAGTGTGACGGGATTAGGGCAGGCGTTCCTGGAGTCCAAAGACGTGACGAGGCCAGTAAATCTGCAGTGAGGGGTGGTCTCTGAGCCTGCCCTGCCTTGGCAGGACCCCTGGGCCCAAATTGAAAGCAGACGTGTTTGGAGTTCATTCTCTGAGTTACTACTGTTCAATTGTGATTTACAAGAGTTTGTGAGATATGGAAATCTCTCACGCAACTCAAGATATGGGCTGAGTGAAAGCACATTGTGAAACAGGCCACTCCGCCCTGTGGGAAGGACTAATCTGTAAACTCATGCTATTCCTTCATTTGGCCAGCACTGTTTATTCAGTGTTTTCATCCTTTCAGCATGTCAACTTCTGAAATAGAGGAACAATGTCCTCTTGGCTAATGAGAAAAGCATGCCAGCAACACAGGCAATCCAAGATTTTCTTCTAGGGGTGCAATGTTGAAATATTTTTTTGGCGTTGATTTTCAATAAGAAAATGGGGATAATGAGAATTTACCTCTATATGACATATGATAGTATCTTTTCTGATAATAAATTCATACATTTTATGGAAAAAAATTTTAGTTAGTAATTAAATTGTCAGTGCTTTCTGATGACCTCCAGATAGGGTTATAACACCTCCTGCACTCCCGGTGAAATGCCATTGACTAAGGCCCCGCACTCTCAATACACAGTAATCAATTGGTTTTGTCCAACGCAACATACAAATGAGTTACAATCTAAGCCACAGTAGATCAAGGTTAAGCCAAGGTTAAATTCAATCAATAATATGCTTAAATAACAAACCATTGCAAAAATGGTGACCAGTTGAGTCGTCTTTTGGATTATTGTTCACATTATTATTATTTTTTTATTTAATTTTAGAATTCTAATGACTCTAATGACTGCAATTAACTGGTGCGGTGTCCGATCACAGAGGCCGATGTGATGCCTCCCTGCGCTTTTTTTTCAAAATGCACATTGGTTTCACCTACAGTAGTGGTCGACAATAGGCGGCTCGTGGGCCAAATGAATAAATACATAAATAAAATAAATACTTTGATAGCGGCTGGTGCTGAAACAGATCTCAGTCATGACAGCAACGGTTACTCACATAATCACTTCCTCTTAAGGGATTGTGCCTACAAAATAAAAGCCGGAGAAAGTTTTTTTGCAGAAATGCTTTATTTCGAATTGAATTGAGAGCCTTTACTTTAGAACATTCTGAAAGACATTCAAAAGAGTCTGTGGCTTGCTTCATAGCTGTCAGGAAACGTGAGATTGGATTCCCCTGAATGAGAAGTGCAGGAATTTCCTTTGCCTGAAGATGCTGGGGAAATGAAAATAAGCATCCAAAGCTTGATGGATGTGGATCAATCGCCGGGATGCACAGTTAATTTGTTGAAGAGGGAAAAAGAATCTTCACACAAGGGGGAACTGAACACAGAACCCTCCAATTGGAAGGCCCAGTGGCGGCTGGCCAATAGGAGGCCTTAGGGAGGGCGGTGCCCCAATTATATTTGGGGGGGAAATTAGCTTCCTGCTCGTCCACTGATATCTTCTGGGGCGCTAGAAATATCGCCCAGGCAGTACAGCAGCGCAGCCAATAGCTGACAAGATATGCCCACAGCAACATAAATTAAGCCAATCAACATCTTCAAATCTGATGCCTGAAGGGTGATAAATTTATCGCCCTAAGCAGAGTCAGTCGGTAGAGTAGGGACACCTGACGTTGCGGAACTCAAGACAGGAATAAATGACACAAAACATTTATCTGAGAAAATTAAAAAACATGAGTGTACGAGGGCACATATGGATAATATGTGAAGCTAGCCATGCTAGGCAGAGTTTACATCGCTACACAGCTGGACGAAGGCCACAGGATTGGGGTGAGGAAACACAACAAAGAAGTGGATAAGAACAGGCACATTTTATCAAAGATAATTGACTGTGTTCAATTCTGCGGGGCTCTGTTACTTCAACCTTCCGATCTCAGAGGCAGATCAACACCAGCGCTGTACCTTTCATTCAGCGCAGTGAGCCGCATATCGGCACAATCCTCCCGAAAAAAGGCAGAGTGACAGCGGGACATATAGACAGGCAGGAAGAACAGACAGAGCTGGAACCTCAGGTAAACTCCCACTGCAACGTTACAGTAACATTTTTATCAGCTGCAGGTTGAACTAATACATGCGCGTTACATGATTACGTTACATTTACTGCATTTAGTCGTGCTACATCGTTAGCTCGCCTGCTGCTTTTCAGTAACTATCTTTGTGAATCTTTCACCGGAGGCTAAGCAATGTCAGCACAGCTACATGTATTGGATGATAATGAAACGGTTAGTGAGACTGGACTGAATATTATAATGAGATTGTGTCACACTTTATAACAGTTAGACCACAGTAAGTAACTTTACTGTAACTAGTGTTAGTGCATGGCTCTTCCTCTGTGTTGTTGTGACCGTTTTGTTGCAGTATTGTATATTATGTGGGTCATGTTAGTTACAGTGACTACGAGGTGGAGGAGTATTGGTAAAACCACAATGAAAATAAACTGAACGTTACAAAGCTAACAGCGGCAGGTCCGAGCTACTGTAGCTTTAGTTGGCAGCTCCTGGCTGCATCACTAGGCTAGTAAACAAATTGCTCCACATTTGCTTTTTACCGTTACATCTTTTCTTGCAGGCTAAATCAACAGTGGCTTCAGCACATAATCCTTACGTTGAGTCTGTGTTTTGATGTGGTTTTATGGTGTTAGTGGACTGCATGTGGTTAGCTGCCGTGTTGTCGCTGTAGTACGAGCATATACAGTCTAGGAGTATGAGAGGCTCAGGAGCGCGCACAGGGCTGAATCTGAAACGGAGACCTCAAATTAAAAGCAAAATAGTGGCTGATGCAAGCAAGAGAGAAAACAGGCGTGTGCTTCATTTCATTGAAAAACTTACATATAGCCCCTTTAAATAAATTAATCTCATTTTTGAAATGACGACAAGTTTTTTAAAGTGAGGTGGAATAGCCAGTGTTTTTTAATGTGGAAACCCCGACACACAGCTGAGCTGAAAGAATAAGGCTGATATTTTCATACAGCTCATAAAAACACATCAAATCAACGCATTATTATAGACTACGCCTGTTGATTTAGGCATTCACACGATCTGTGATTTTCTTTCTCCCTGCATGTGTCAGATGCAGGCGTGTTACTGTTGTATTTCTGTAGTGTTACAGTTTAATCCTCGTTCGTAAAATATGACGCTCTGCTGACAGTGGACTTGTTCATGTCTGTGATTGGTCATCTGCTGCTAACACTGCCTCTTTTATGTGAACACGCTCCTGGCTGGATTGGGAAACCTGGGTTGACTTACAGAGTTGATAACCAGCTTCGTGGTTCCGCTTATCCCTATCGCGATTGTTAGGGGTACTTAAGCCAGATAACGAAAACATATCCGGGGTATGTTGAACTCGCTTCGAGGTACAGGCCCTTGGCCTTGCCCTGGCCAAAGTGAGACCGAATCCTTTGACAACCCTGGTGTTTTCAGTAGATCTTGTTGCCTTGCTGGACAGTGTGTTGGAGGAGCACCTTAAGACAGCTACTGTTTTCAAAGGCACCTCAAATATTGTGCAAAACGAACTTTTGGACTGCATTCTATCAGTTCTTAAAGATTACATTCTGGAGGAAGTAAAAAATGCAGAATATCTTACTATTCAGGCAGATGAGACGACCAACATTTCCACCCACTGCCAGTGGGTGCTTGTGTTACGGTACATCGACAAGGAGAACAACAGCGGTTGGCTACAGAGGAAAGCTGTATAGTTTATAGGCAACTCTGAAGTGTTAGGATGTGGTTATTTCCAGTGGTGGACAGTAACTTAAGAAGGCCTACTGTACTGAAATACAAATTAGAGGTATTTTTATTTTACTTGAGTATTGTCTTATCATGCCACTTTCTATGTTTATGTTCACTGTTTATATTTTTGTGTATGGAACTTTTTAATATTGTCATTAAATAATTTCTGACTATTTCACAGAGCACTGGTATCCTGCAGTTTGTGTTAAATTGTATTGGGACGGTTACTGAGACTAACTGGATATGGCACAGCCAAACCTAAAATATTTTTCACTAGCCGCCACTGCGAAAACCTGTGCACCACGACTGAGCTAAATAAACGTCAATGCACCCCCTGGATCCGCAGCAACACACCTGCCACACTTGAAGCCGATTGGATGAACGGTTCCTGACATAATCCAAATACAAACACAGACAGACACACACACATACACACACAGATTCCTTCCTTTATTAGAGAGATAAGAGGGGGGGGGGCTATCACTGTTACTTACACTCCACATTTACAGTTAAACTGAGGCTTATTGTTGACCATTTTCTCTCTGCTCTGCTTGCCTGCCATTCACCAGTCTTGTGCAGGGTTATGCTTGCCCACTGACTCGCAGAGAATTGCATGCATGCATCGCAGTTCTTTGCGGGTATATTCCAAGTAACATTACTGTAAAAACAATATAATATTCTTCGTGTGGTTCGTCAGTGGTGATGAATGATGCGAATGTCCTGCGAGGTGCACGGACAATTCATCACAACACCGGTGCAGCTGTCTCTCTTCCTCTTCTACCACATACACACACACATACCCACTATGCCAACACATGCGCAGTGACTCTCCCTTAAGGGTTAGGGTTACAATTTTGGATTTATTTATTATGCACTTCTTTTATGCGCTTCTTTATATTAAAATTTTTATTTACAGCATTATATGCTGATATTTATATAATAATAGGCTGTATCTTAACTTATTGCAAGAAAACTTTGTGGTGGAGTATGAGAATACACAAAACCTGGTGCCAACTATAGCCTGAGACTAGCTGCACACTGTTAAAAGAAAGATTTTTAAATTGCACATGTCCTTGCTGACAATGCTAACAAATGTGGTACATAACAAAGCCAGCACACTGGAATCAATGCATTTCACACTGTGTATATAGCTGGCACATTTTCCAAGGTTTTGCAATGGCTGACTCACTCATAAACAGTCGATTTCCACACAACCTGCAGCAACACTTCTACCATCTTTGCTGTAGTTCAAAAGTAATGCCATTACCGTCCACAGCCAAAAAAAGAGGCAACATGTGGAAAGTTACAGATTTCAGCTTTAAGTAATAAAAACTATGATAAAGATGCATAAAACAAAAATTACCTTCCCCCTTACTTTTCATTTTTACATCATCTGAATATTATGAACAGTTAAGCAGAAAAGTTTAAAAAACATTGACTGGATAGTTTATCTGTATTAGCTTAATTTGGTAATAGTTAATATTTTAACTGTTATAACTAATGTCAGCCAGGTTGTGGGTTAGTGAACTGTCACTACAGTTGCTGCTGCGGAACTAACATGCAGAGAGGACAAGATGGTCCCAGAGCCAGCACACTGGGTACAAACACCAGATTGTTTTTCAGCGCACACACAGAGCTGACAGCTAGTGGACAAAAAGACATGTATTGGATTAGCATTACATTCTCAACCTTTAAGTAAATGTTATAAGTGCTTTTTATGACTAATTCCCTACAACAGATGTCACAGGTAAACAGAAACATATATTGTAACGTAGGTTTAGCAGTTTGACAGCAGTACACCATTAGTTATTAACCAGGCCAGTTCAGGACATAACTGATCACAGAAGTTATTTCCTATGGCCTGTGGCCTGGACTCTTGCATGCATGTTAACTCACATGTGCCTCTCATACACGACACGCACCAGAGTCTATTCTCGAGACAACACCTGCTCTCCACACGAACAACCCCTGTTAATCCATCTTTGTCTCGGTACAAAACTCCTCCCCTTATGGCAAGTCTTGGCTTCCCAGGTGACAGAGGACTTTAATGAAACACTAAGAAACTCTGACCTGTGACCTTGCCAGAATAATGCTCAGCCATTGACGTTGAGCAAGTTGAGAGAAGGGTCACACAGAAACTTCCAGGCAAGTTAGCTGCTCAGGAATTCAAAGGTTCGATGTGTCTTTTCTCCCTCCAACATCAGCTCCTGTTCTCCAGCTCTGCTTCTCCCACCCTTAACATTAAAAAGACATCCATCCTTACAATGAGACAGAGAGGGAGGCACGACAGAGATTGAGAAGCACTGTTATCTACAAGCCACAGACAGCGGTGCTTTACTTGTCAAAAATAAAACCACATAGATACATCACATTGACATAGACAAGACTCTGCATGTGCACACACACAAGCAGATTCACTTACATGACATTTGCATAGATTAGACAAACATAAAGGATGACTAACTTGTGGATGCAAATAAACAAGTAAATACCACTGAGGTTATGTTTAGTGATGAAAGGTATCAATGTAAACTTGATCAAACATATTTGTTTCGCTCCATGTTTTGAGAACTCCTTGTATATAAACTGAAAGTTGTGTGTGCGTGAGGATGCACTCGTGAATCCATGAACTTGTCATCCTTTTGTAATGAGGGTTATGAAAATAAAAAACAAAATACTGGCCCTCGTTATCCTCTGTCATAACACATGACACAGACATTCCTCTCAGAAGCTAATGAACAGTTGAGTGACTCAGTGTTATGGTTATGGCTCCACTAAAGCCAGTAGCTATGAGAAGATTAAGGAAGACTTCAGATGGATCCAAAACGAGCTCTGCCCCAGAAGGAATCTTATTTGGCCTTTCACTTGAGGGAGATTAATCCTGATCACGAGTCCTTTTTGTCTGCTTACTATTTTCACTAATTACAATTGCAGATACAGAAGTGAATGACAGCTGATTATTGTGTGTGTGTGTGTGTGTGTGTGTGTGTGTGTGTGTGTGTGTGTGTGTGTGTGCTTTATGAGCGGCTGGAGGTGTCTCAACTCATTGCCTCCCTTGCTGACCTCTGCTGTCTGTATGTCTGTGACAACTCCAAACCACACCACAACTCAAGTGTTCCATGCAAGTGATTCACAGAATATTCACTTTGTTTATTACTCTTTGTTTATATCGAGGTTTTGGTTTTCTTTTTCTTTGTTTTTTTTTTTTACATGAATCTACTTTCAGGGCACACATTTTATTTTTGGATTCTAAAACTTCACACACTTGTGTTGCCCATTGCCAATCATATACTGTCTACAAGTAAAGAGTGAAATTTGTAAATTTGCATTTACTTATCTGAACTCTGGAAAGTTGTTTATAAACAACCATTTTTAGCCCAAGCTAAATGTGCCTCTTGCGATGTCATTATTTGCCCATGGTACAAAGTGCCTGACATCAATGGCTGACATGGACTTCCATGGCCACCATATAAAGAATGGCAAATGGACTTTTTTTATGAGCGGGTAACCACATTTCTGATTCCTGATTCCTCAGTCTTTTCTCTAACACCACCATGAGTGTGAAATTATTATGTGAGTAAAAAACTATTGGATGGATTGTCACTAAATCTTGTACAGACATACATTTTCTTCTCGCACCATCCTCAGGTCAAAGTTTTAATTTAACAGTAAGACTAATGATATTCTCATCTCAACTGGACTTTGTGTTTAGTGTTAATTAGCAAATGTTAGGACACTCACTGTCAGCCGGGCTGCCACCACAATAATTTGGATTGAAATTATACTATACTATAATATATATTTATATATAACAGTCTGACAAAACCCCAGTGATCAACACACCCACCCCCAAAGAACAACTCTTAACACATAGTTTAAAACTGTTCTGTCGCACAAGTCCCCCCGCCTTCCTTTTCACATTCCCCTCCAATGCCGGATTCATGCCAGGTTCATTAAGTGCCCCATTTAGCTCAGTGAAACCCCACACATGGCTCTTTTCATGAAGTGTTTGAATCTCACATTGCACCCTGCTGTCCACTTTTTATGATTAGACTTGAATATAGTGCTGCTGCACCTAGATGAGGCATGGCATTTTATTAGCACGCTATTTGTTAGTCGGTTTTTAAAAGCATGTTGTGCAGGTGTTTTAACATGTTGTTATTATTGAAAAAAAAAAAAAAGTACTCCAGACACACGGCTGTAAACAGGTAAACAGAAAGACAGACACAGCTAATACTGACATATGCATATAGAAAGACAGTTAAACAGGACAGAGAGATTAAGCAGCGACTCTGGCTAATAATGAGACACTCATCTGGAAGTACTTTGTGTCAAAGAGGAAAGCAACAGCGGTTCTGTAAATGGTCATGACAGCAATCTACACAGTATAGGGTCTTATCTGGCGCATTAATTACAGATAATTCTTTAAATAAAGCTCTCTTTAGATAATACATGAATGCTGGGAATGATCATGATTACAATTTATTTGGACAGTCCAATACTAATACTCAACTACAAGTGATAATATTTTTCACTAAAATAAGTTAGGTTTTATTGATAAAAAAATAACTGATATATTCAGAGCTAGGCCTAAATGTACTGCATGTAACAAGTATATATATATATATATATATATATATATATATATATATATAAATTATAAATTATAAATATATACAGTATAGATATCAATGTTTTTATATACACTCACCTAAAGGATTATTAGGAACACCTGTTCAATTTCTCATTAATGCAATTATCTAATCAACCAATCACATGGCAGTTGCTTCAATGCATTTAGGGCTGTGGTCCTGGTCAAGACAATCTCCTGAACTCCAAACTGAATGTCAGAATGGGAAAAAAAGGTGATTTAAGCAATTTTGAGCGTGGCATGGTTGTTGGTGCCAGACGGGCCGGTCTGAGTATTTCACAATCCGCTCAGTTACTGGGATTTTCACGCACAACCATTTCTAGGGTTTACAAAGAATGGTGTGAAAAGGGAAAAACATCCAGTATGCGGCAGTCCTGTGGGCGAAAATGCCTTGTTGATGCTAGAGGTCAGAGGAGAATGGGCCGACTGATTCAAGCTGATAGAAGAGCAACTTTGACTGAAATAACCGAGGTATGCAGCAAAGCATTTGTGAAGCCACAACATGCACAACCTTGAGGCGGATGGGCTACAACAGCAGAAGACCCCACCGGGTACCACTCATCTCCACTACAAATAGGAAAAAGAGGCTACAATTTGCAAGAGCTCACCAAAATTGGACAGTTGAAGACAGGAAAAATGTTGCCTGGTCTGATGAGTCTCGATTTCTGTTGAGACATTCAGATGGTAGAGTCAGAATTTGGCGTAAACAGAATGAGAACATGGATCCATCATGCCTTGTTACCACTGTGCAGGCTGCTGGTGGTGGTGTAATGGTGTGGGAGATGTTTTCTTGGCGCACTTTAGGCCCCTTAGTGCAAATTGGGCATCGTTTAAATGCCACAGCCTACCTGAGCATTGTTTCTGACCATGTCCATCCCTGTATGGCCACCATGTACCCATCCTCTGATGGCTACTTCCAGCAGGATACTGCACCATGTCACAAAGCTCGAATCATTTCAAATTGGTTTCTTGAACATGACAATGAGTTCACTGTACTAAAATGGCCCCCACAGTCACCAGATCTCAACCCAATAGAGCATCTTTGGGATGTGGTGGAACGGGAGCTTCGTGCCCTGGATGTGCATCCCACAAATCTCCATCAACTGCAAGATGCTATCCTATCAATATGGGCCAACATTTCTAAAGAATGCTTTCAGCACCTTGTTGAATCAATGCCACCTAGAATTAAGGCAGTTCTGAAGGCGAAAGGGGGTCAAACACAGTATTAGTATGGTGTTCCTAATAATACTTTAGGTGAGTGTATGTATGTATGATGTATATTAAAGTTAAGGTAACAAGATCAAACAAGTTGAAAAGCAAGCGACAAAACTAAGGCACTAAATAAGACAGGCGAAAAAGAAAAACTGCAAGACCTCCATGTTCATAATCATTAACTTGTACTTTAAATTTGGCGTGGGATTTGCTATTTAGCATTTTACAATTTTTCATGGTTTTCTCAGTAGAAATATTTTCCAATAAACAATTTACTTTAAGCAACAATTGTACCGTGAATGTTATAGGCTTCATATTCAGACATCAAGATTAACAAAAACTGAGCGGTGCTTCATGTGGGTGTGACCACAGCAATTTAACCTACCAAGAATGGGCCAAAACAGAAATAACAAATGACATACAAGGATTATAAACAAATGTGCCTTTACCACCCACTGTTTTGCCTGTGAGATACTAACTATGTAGAACTTCCATGGACTGTTACCATGAAAAGTCACATCAATATGATGTAACATATCATATGTATTGAAATATTAGACAATTGTCTATTCCGTCAGGGTGATCACTTTCCAAAAAACTCTTGTAAAAATAATTGAGGTACAATGCATGGTAGAGCATATAACTGAAACCTATGGTCATGCTAATGGCTCTTTGAGGCTGTACTTCGCTAGAGCAGTGCTTTGAGCTACATGTTAAGTCAGCATGATAACATACTTAATGTGACAATGCTAATAATAATAAGTATAAAGTTTTAGATAAGCATGCTAACAATTAGGCTAGCAATCAAAACAAAGTGCAGCTGATGCTGATGGGAATGGCATTCATTTTGCTGATATTTGGCCATAAATCCATGTTGTTCCCTTCCTTAATACACACTGACTGATTAACATGTGTTCTTTCATGTAATGCTATGAGAAAATATAGTCTATAGTCTGCCAAGGTAATTATATTTCAGTCTTTCTGACACTAATGGATTTGAGAAGACAATGGCAACATAATAAAAATGTTTTTTTTTCTTGACAATCCAGCTACTGTTCTGCAAACAACCCCAACTTCTACAATATCTCCTGCAGCCCATGTATTCAAAAACACCATCCTCAGATCTACAAAATGTAGACTGAACTGGGTAATGGAATTGGTTGCCTGTGTGATGGAAATGACACATGGCTACACAGTCTGACTGTTTCTACTGAAATTCTGTAAACGCAAGTGATAAAGACTGCTTTTGAGCACAAAATAAATATGTGCACAGACACTCATATACTATGTGCATAACAAATGTGATCGCCAAACACAACCTGAGGGAGAATGGCAGGAGTGGAATCCCATATGTAAGAAGAGAATACAACATTACATGAGGGGTAACCACAAGATTCTTGTCCTTGACTCAGTTATACCCCACAAAACAGCTGGTTTCTTTTCTTCATGCATTTATAAATGCAAACTGAATTAGAAGATTCAATGTAAACTGTCCACTGGTCTGAGTCAGAAAATGATAATGAAAATTTAGAACCTCTTTCTCTTCAAGTCACTAAGGCAGAGCATGTCTTTATAAGCAAGGCTCTGCTTTTTCTGATACATGAACAGATACGGTGAGCAGTTAAGACTGTGATCCCTAACAGCTGTTCCTGCATTAGATGGGATCAGAGTATTCCCCCGACAGTGAAGTACAACACTGGTTCACATTCTCTAACAAGGCTGATTACACTGGCCCTAATGCACTGCAACTGCCTACAGATGAAGTCTGCCTACCAACAATCAATGCCTGTTGTACAGAAAACGTCTAAAAATGTACTTTTCATACTCACTTCTATCACTTTTCATTTCTAAAGCAAACAATGCTTTGACTGAATATTCTTTCAATTAAATGCACTCAGGTTGTATTCAGAAGTATTAGATGGGATAATAACATTTATTGAAGGAGACAAAGGAACATTAGAAACCTCCATCTCACACCTCAGACCAGGCAGAGGCAGCAGTGACCTGAGTTGTGACCATGTGTCACATTTTACTGCACTAACACTCCTGTGTGTGTATGTCAGCAGGACCCAGGAAGAGAATCTTCAAAGAGCCCTGCAGAGTGGTAGTGTGTGCATGTGTATGTGTGTGTGTGTGTGTGTGTGTGACACTGTGTATACGCATGCTGTCTTAACAGAGTATTGCAAAGACTGCTGTAACAGACAGCTTCACAATTCTCTTTGTACACTACCTTAAATGGTGAGTACAGCCTCAGCACTTGAAACCTGTTTTAGTGAGACAATATTTAACTTTATTTAACTTTTGACACATTTGATTTGTATAAAACATTTTAAGAGAAAGAATAATCTGAGCTAAACATATAGGGAGTTCTTGTTTGGTGAGACTACATTTTTTCTAAACCTAAAAATATTACTTATCATCTAATTCAAACAAATCAAACTGATGGCTAGGCTGAATATGATTGAAAAAAAGTGATATTGGCTTGGAAGAGGCATGATACTGGGTGGGAAAGCATAGTTATCCATATGAATTAAGCATTTTGTTTCTGATCTGTTCTCAGTTAACTGAAAGTTTTGGCTGACTTCACAAGCAATTCAATTGTTTGCTGCTTTGTGAAAAAAGTTTCTCCATTGTGCTCTTATGAGTTTGTGTGTGTGTGTGAGTGTACCATGTGTGTACACATTTGTGTGCGTGTTTGTAAGTTAGTTATTTATAGTTGGAGCTAATGTTGTAAGGCTCCATCCCTAGAGATCCCCAATTATCATGGAATTTAGAAAGCAAAAGCTTAACCCAAACAGTCTAAAACAGTGCTAAGAATAGACTGACCTTCGACATGATCCATTCTCCCTGCATAAATGCAGTCAAATCACTTGAAGACAGGGTAGCACACACAGACATAGACCCAGACACAAAGGCAGTTCTCTCTCCAGGAATGCTTTTAGATGTTGTTGAGAGCAGACACTGTGTAAGCAGATATAACTGTAGTAACAGTGGAAACTTACAGAAATTGTGGCTCTAACTTCATGTGCTAATGCTCCAAGAGGTTCTTTAGATACAACAGAGTGATTAATTGCATAGCAATATTCCTGTCCTGCATGAGAGGTATTGGAAACAACTTGCTGAACAACTGCTAGTGAGACTTTAAAAGATGATGTGATTTGCATGACAAAATGTCACTAAAACAACTATTTTGTTCAGAAAAATAGTAAATGAATCCCCAATTTCTTGTGTATGCATGTTTGTGTAATGCTGCAGGTTAGGGTTAGATTCATGTCTGAACTAGTCAACAAAAAGCTAACAGCTAAACAATACAAAATTATTTTAAAATGACTTTTTCTTCGATTTATTCTTTATCTCCATGATAACTAGTAAAATGGTACAGTGGTTAGACATAAGTGAACACTTCACAAAAAGCAGCAATGAGACCAACTGACAATAAGGTCACTGTCAATTTATGCTGGATGAAGCAAACAGACACAAAGTGAGACTCTGAGACCGGAGCTGGAGGTTAGTTTGAATTTGGAGTTGGAACGAGAGTTGAGTTCATGGTGAGCTTGCATGTTTGCGTGTTACACTGCAATCATCTAAACCCTCACAGACTCTCTACTGGCTTAAACAACATTTAGCACAACATTTAACAATGGGAATCAATTAAAAGGAGTTGCAAGATGTTAAACGTTGACCTACACTCATCAAAACAGCAAATAACTCAGACAGAAAAAGAGAGAAAGAGAGAGATAAACAATGTAGTGAGGCGGACTGAGTGGAGTAAAGGCATACAGTCATTGTGATTTAAAGAGGCTCACTCACGCATGTTTAGTGTGCCTGCCTCACGGCCACTGCACTTCCTATGCTACTGTAAACTCCAGACAGTTCTGGGCCTTTGATCTTTGAACAGCAGCAGGCAGCAATTCAGGCTATAAAACCAAACTACCTGCGCACACACATACCTGTATGCATGCTACAGATGCATACACGCCAACACACACAAGATTCAAGGACAAGTAATTTCTGATTACAGTACACTATACATAACGTGTCAACTGAGGATGGTCTTAGAGCTTTCAGGTCTCGGTTTCCAGGCATTCTCATAGGCCACTGAAGTGTCCTTATGATGCTCTTATTGTGGCATTGCATTCTATTACAAACAAGTAACACTACTACCACCACTAATGCAAATACTATTGACGACGACGACGACGACGACAATTTGTTTTTAAAGTAAGTCCTCAGGCGGATCATTTTACCGTCTCAGAGCTCCAATGCTAAAAACAATAATGGGTTGGACAGAAATTTGACAAGCAAAACAGGGGACTACTTTAGAAATGGATGCTTGGGAAAACCAGTTCCTGTGACAAAGATAATGGAGCTAAAAACTAATCTGATATGTTATATGTCAAAGCAAAGGTCACATGGGCAAGTCCAAACATCATTCAAGAACAAAGTGAGGGCACAAAAACCTATATTTAAAAGGACGTCTGCCAAGTCTGCAACTTCGTCGTCTCCCCTTTCCTCATTATGTAAGGTTAATGATGCCGCCCTTAACCTGTGAACTTGAGGCTCTTGAGACTCTACAAAGAGATACATTTAACTGCTGCAATCAACTATTCAAGAGGTGTTTCATGCTGTTGGACCTTTCGTCTACCTAAATTTATACCTTTACATTTTCACATGACTTGGTTTTCAGTTACGGGAGCAAACCTGCAAACACATTTCCAAGTGGCCCCCTAGACATCATTTCCCCCTTTGTGCTGATCCAACCCAAGGTGAGAACAAGGGTCACTGGTTGAACATCTGCTTATCTAGTGATACATACTCTCCACTCTTGCAGCATCCCAACCTCATAGCAAATGCCATAATGACTGACAGTACTGGAAGTGACCTTTCCCCAATAGGTTACTGACTTGAATGGTGAGACATGTAGATACTATATATGAAAAGGAAGTATTATTAAGTTACTTAATGATACTTGGGTGACAGCCTCATTAAGTTACTTAATGATACTTGGGTGACAGCCACAGGTGGCTGGCACTATAAAACAGCACAGATGTGAGCCTACATGGCAATCCTGCATTGTTTTGAGCATGACCAGACCCCATGTGCACAGCCACTGAAGTCTTGCCTGCAAGCTCCCTTATAGGCCTATCTAGCGGGGTCTATAGGGGTGCAGTTTCCAGGCAAGGTCACACATTGCTGTTGAGGACAATTCATAAGGGATCTTACAATCGCCTTGCCTGGCCCCTCTCCTTGCAGCAATTTGCCTTGGTGCCCCTACCAAGTGCTACTTGCCTCTGACAACACAGCTCCTATGGTCACGCAAACCCCTCCACCATGAGAAGGTGGCAATTCATGGATAGTGGATCAATAAAAATCTCATAAACTGCCATCCACCAGTCTGGAAGAACATTCAAAATTCTAACAAAGTATTGCCTATAAAGTGCACATAAAGTATATGTCTAGTTCTATTAAAGTATTAATTTGTAAAAATACAGGATTTTGCATTCATTTTAATGTCTAGTTCTGTGGTATTTGTAATATGCCAGTTGCCTGAAGTGATATGTTAAGTGACGTTTCCTTGGCCTATGCGTCCAAAAAACCATAGCGTGAACTGTCTCTGAGGTGATAGAAGGGACAGATGAACGGGCCAGAATGACACCTAATAGATCAGGTCTTTACGACCCCCAGTTTAGAGATGAGAAGGAGACCTGATGCGGCCAGAAGCCTCTCTCAGGCCTGCAGCCCTGACCTCCCCAGGGAAGCGCATCATTAAGGCCCATATAAACTTTTGAAGTAGTGAGTCCAAGGAAAGGCCAGGTATGTAAGGTAATAAATTTTGACTTTAAATACAAACACGAAAAGTGAAAGAGTGCATGAACCCTGACACAAAGATGACTACTTCTGAGCAGTTATGTCTTCTGTTTTTCTCCCCTTGGATGGATACCTGCCAGCCGTAACTTATTGCTTCCCACTACTACACTCAATAAGAATGAGAACTAAAGGGCTTCTTTGAAGTTTTTTTTACTTGAGTCAACAAATCCTTACCAATGATTCAGTGCAGCTAAGTAAAACCACTAATTAATTGTGACATTTAAAATGATAGGGAAGAAATTCTTTAAAACTTTGTCATCAGACCAAATATCTTAACCATCACTTGAGTAAATATAAATCACTATGAGATCAGTAACAAGCACAGCACAAACTCATTTAAGTGCAAGATGTTTCTTGGAAAAGGAAGAGACATTGTAGTAAGTTCTGCAAGTGTGAATGTGCATGCAAACCTTATTAAAGTATTTAGGAGTGCATACCAAGGAGAGCCTGCTATTATAAGAGTTTTTAGCTCCCTCTCATGTCCAGTGGGTGAGTGACAGCGAGAGGCAGGCAGAGGGTGTTTCTCCATTGCATCTCAGCCAGGGACAGCTGACTGGTTGGGATCTAATTGCTCTCAAGTGAGGTCAGCAGGAGGCATTTATCTAAGCAGAGTGCACAGCGACAGTGGAAGATGCACAGAGTCAGCCTGCAAGAATCAGGGAGACATCCATGGGAACTGACAGGAGCTCCCAGCTCTTGCTTAGCTTTACTGCATTACTGGGCTTGGTTTACAACTGAAACAACAACTTTAGAACTAACGAGTCTTCAAATTAAAACTCTTGCTGAAAGGGAACACACATCTGACAACTCCTATCATCACTCAGATCATATGTAAGTCATTAAACTTCTGATTTTTTTTGTACAAGAATAGCAACATAGTTTGTTTGAAAGTAAATATTGTATGTATGCTAATACAGTGGAGATTACAGACCAACAGCACTGGTGCAATATTTCATTGTTCTGGATTGATGACAGGCAGACAAATGCCTGTCAAAGTACACCACAAGAATTTTGATTTATTGCTAGGAAATGTAGAATACATATTTGTATGGGGAAAAAAGCTGTTTGAAATTGTATGGGAGCTCTACTATATAAATGGGTGGATCCCGGTAATCATTTAATACTTTTTTAAGCTGCTTTAACACAAATCTTTCAACATGTAAGTATACCTGTGAGTAAATTTTTTTTCCAACTGCATTAGCTGGAACAGTTCTACATTTTTACTATTTCTGTACATTTTATAGTGACAACATTTCCTGAACTGGATTATGATGTCCCTTGTCGGACTATGGTCTCAAGAAGAAGGAGCCGTCAATGGACACAGTCACTGAGGTCTAAAGAGCGACATCATCTCACAATACTGTCACCTGCCTTCTTCTTCACACCACTTTCCAGCTTCAGCCAACTCAAAGTCTCCTGCACACACCACTCTCCAGCTTCAGTCAACCCAAAGTCTTCTCCACAACCACCCTGTCTCAACGTCCCACTAGGAATCCATGCTGCAGGAACAGTGACCCTGCACTCCCCACACAAGGGTCCCAAATAAAGGTTAAGGGTGTTGCTGTGCTGAGGAATAGCGAACAAATCTCTATCTGACAATACATTATGTTGTTCATTGATCACCACTGCATTGTATTATAATGCGCAAATGGATGCTTACATGGAACCTTCAAAATCTTTTCTCGGGACTGTACCTGCATACAATCTTCCTGTTCGGCAGCGTGTGTGTGGTCTACAGTGACTGCACTCCAGAGCAACGTGCCGCCATCATGAACTGCTCCACACACGAGCGCCACACCAGGAATTATGACTACATGGAGGGAGGAGATGTGCGCATCCGACAACTGTTCAGCCGCACGCAGTGGTTCCTAACAATTGATGACAATGGTAACATCAGTGGGACTCAAGATCCCACCAACTGCCACAGTAAGGATGACTCTTTTTATAATACCGATGGTTTACTATTCGTTCCTATGCATTTATTAGTAATATAGAAAAACGGCATCTAATTTGCCTGAACATATTTTCCAAATGTAAACTTGAATGTAGGTGTGAATTTATTTCTTGAATTTGAAATGGCATAAATCTGTTATGCAGAACTTAATCTTTCCACTGAGTCAGTAAAGAACCTTTGGCCCATCAAGGTGACAGAAGCACGTGGGAGGTGTTATTGTACAGAGTTCTCCGCAGTGTAATCACAGTGTTAATGGGCCATGTGTCTCTTTTAGAGCATCCAAAGTGACAGAGGTAAAATGAAGCAGGTGGAGGCTTTGGCTTGTTAAACCATAACACACATAAACACAGGCTGTAATTAAGAGAACAGAAAGGTCTTGATACTGATGGGTGCTGGGCCTGTAACCTCACACTTGTTCAGCCTGATTTATTCTCCCACAAATGTGTAGTGTTAGAATAAGATCTTGGGACAAAGAATTGGCATGAATATTAGAAATGGAAAAATTAAAGATATTCACCTTCTGATGAACCTCTGGTAAGCAACTGACATCTCACACAGAGACAGCCATCATGCTGTGTCCAGTCTAAAATTACTGTTACATACAATTAAAAGCAAAATTTGCGAAATAATGCATGCCAGTTAACTACTGAATGGCTAATTTTATTTCCTAGCCTTGGTCATTGTAATTTAACGTGGTTAATTGTTAATGTTATTGCTTTAAAGCTAACATTTTCCAAAGTTTGAGTTTTCAGATATCACTGGAAATCTGTCATGGTGAAGTAGTTATCATTTCCTCCTATCTGACAATGTGGCTGTGGCTGGAATGTTGGCTTGACAGGGAAATGCCTCAAAGTGGATGGAAAAGATGCTTGTGCAACAACTGGCAATGAAAGACAAAAAAAAAACACACACCCATTTGTGGCTGACAATCGCACGCTAAAAGCACAACCAATAAGTCTTTGAAGAGAACAGCATGGACAGATATATATGTAATAAATCAGTGAGTCATACTTTTTGGCTGTAGTAAACAAGTCCTGAAAAACTGATTACATAAGTTTTTTTTTTTTTTACAAAAACAGAAAGAAAAAAGATGAGAAGCAAAATGAGAAACTTGGAGCTGCATAATTTTTGGCTTCCACATTCCGTGTTACCTCCAGTAAACCCATCTCTTGCACCACACAGGTTTTTCTAACTTTAATATATTTGAAACGGTTGTTGAGATTGAAAATTAAAAATGTTTACAGTGAAGATTTTGTGATTTATTTGAAACTTTTCTATCAACAATATACTGTATAGAGAATTAAATGCTTAACACAGAAAAAAACAGTTGTGCTGTAGATATGTTTCTAAAAAAAGGGTGTGCGTTCTGGTCAGGGGTACCAGTGAACTCTTCTTCTGAATGTGTAAACAAATCCTAAAAAACAAAATTTCATTTTAACCAAAGTGTGATAACAACAATGAAAAGGTGTGTTACGCCCCACCAAAGAGCATATACAATTCCAAGTAGGCAGTCAACACTATAATTATAAACCACAGCATGACAACCGGAAAACGGGGAATTTAAACAGTAACTATATAAGTGGGTCTTAGTATGTTTAAGCCTAGTTATCTACTAAATTGCTCAGATTGTGGCATAATAGACCCAGTGTCAGGTACAGCCAAATAAAAATAATTGAGAGACTGATTGTACTGTTTACCAGCTATTACATTCACTGTAACGAGGTAAATGCCAAAGTGAAATACAGATAATCTGATAAAGGTATTAAATATTTTATAGTTGTAGTGCAGATAAGGATTGCATTTGTATGTGAAAACAAAGTACATAAAGGTTATAAAAATTAATTTGCTAGACATTACGTGTCAAGGTATTTAGTATGAAGCAGCCAATATTAATCTCATATTCCATTGTATACATTTACTGGAAGGCTTACTGCAACATTCTCCCCAGCAAATGTAAACACTGGATTAAAACCCTCTTCAGAAAAAAAATTGGATTAGGGATTACCCCACAAATTAGTTTACTTAGCCAGGGACTGGATCACTGAGTGACAACAAATCTGTTCGAGCTGAGGATAGCCTGAGCGGCTATCTGTGTCAGAGCCAAAATGTTAACTGTGTGTGTGTGTGTGTGTGTGTGTGTGTGTGTGTGTGTGTGTGTGTGTGTGTTCCATCTTTTCACAGTATACCAAACAACTGTAGCTTTTACATGTAATATTATGGGAATAGCACTTCTGCGCTATGAGCACATGCTATAAGGTGTTATGCTTCTTAACAACCATAAAAATACATTCATCGTAGCTATAAACTCAGGCTGAAATCCCAACTTGAGAAATAAACGGTTTATTAGGAAATGAATGGTCCATTGACTCTAAATGTATAAGGGATTTACAAATTAAGATTTGCAGCTCTTGTAGTGTGTGTTCTTTGGGATCATGTTCACGTCAAAGCATGACAATAAAATCAAATAGGGGAATAGAAAAGTAGGGTTAAATAAATATGAGCACATAAAGGGCAGTAATATTAAGTAAAATATCAAGTGCAAGCAGGGCACAAAGAGCATTCCAAGATCAGGAGACTGCCATCTGTTTGTGATCAAATGCTATAATGCAGCATGCTTTATGTCAGTCTGAAGAGCTTTAATAGAGTTCTGCCATTTTTTCTCTCTGTCAAATGAAATACTTTCTGCAATATGTAAAAATGAACAACAAGGTTTTTTATTTTACCTAAAAATGTATTATCTGCAATTTGTCAGCGTCCTTGAAATGTACATTTTTGTGTTCATCTTAGTTTTACTGATACTGGTTTTGGACTTTCCAATCAGTATATAATATATCAATAGCAACATCATACCTTCAATTACAATAACTTGGCAAACAGTATATCATAATAGCTTTTCCTATGTTGAGACAACAGTTTTTTTAAATTATACCTGTATGACTGTTGGACTAATAGTCAGTGATCTGCAAATCTGTTGATTAAAGTAAAATGTATTTTTATTTTAAAGTCTTGCAAGATAGGTTATTAGCTCCTTCAGTTTCAAATGAGTTGAAACACCATCCTGTACTCACTAGTGCAAATATTGTTCACATATATTGCATAATAAAATAATAAAAATATCAAACCAAAAAAGTACTCTCCCACAAATTTGAAGAGCAGTTCTAAAATGTAGCGTGCAAAGCACATGCAAGGACATAGTTCTCTCAGTCCCAGGAGAGAGAGGCCTAATCTGTCTCCCACATGTTCTATGGCATAGGTTGTGGTTTGTGTAATGGCCACCCAGGCCAGTTAACAAGGCTTGAATTAAGCCAGAGAAACCAGACTGATTAACCACAGGAATGTCCAACCCATTTGTTAATGAAGATAAATGTTGAGAGCAATGTGGAGCTGGACTGAAGGCTGGGTGGCAATAGTGTCTTATCTGTCCTGTAATATGTCTCATTTTCCTAAATGTGTGATTGTCTGGCAGGTATCCTGGAGATCAGGACAGTGTCTGAGGGGGGCATACTGGCTATCAAAGGCGTGAAGAGTCAGTATTATATCTCTATGAACAGGACTGGACATCTGCAAGGCAAGGTAATATTTTTCCTCAGTGAGAAAAGTCATACACTGTCAGCTCAGCCACAGTCAAGCACTTTTAGAATTTTTTGCTAAATATGAATTTGAATAATTAAGATCAAGAACTAACAGCAGATTGGAATGTATTAATGCTGTGATGTTTGTTTTATCCTTTACAGAGGATCTACAATGAAACCTGCAACTTCAAGGAGGTTTTCCTAGAAAACTACTTCAATGCTTACTCCTCTGTAAAGAGGACTAATAACGGCAAAGAAATGTTCATAGCCTTGTCTCAGAAGGGAAAACCAGTGCGAGGGAAGAAGACCAGGAGGGAGCACATAGCATCCCACTTTATCCCTATGAAGTGCAGAGAGGAGGAAAGGAGGGTGGACTAAAAAACCATGGGTCGCAAATTGTGTATCATTTCAATCACATATTATATATGTTAACAGAGACATATAAACACATTACCAACATGATGCTCCACTCTCCATGTGTAGATTTATTATGTTATGTTCATAATTTCAGATGGGCACATTAAACTACTCCAAACATCCTCAAATAAGATTCTGAAACAATACTGAAATATTTGAAATAGCTTCACCTGGTGCACAGACTGTAAAACCAACAAAAAGTCTACTCAATATTCTTATTATTTTAAGTTAAATATTATATTTACTTATAAAACAGTTAAGTATTTTCTTATAAAACAGTAAAGTGTATTACACACAGTCGGGACTGTATCCTTTTCCAAAGATGACACCCATCCAGATGAGGAGACCTGTATGATCAACAGAAAGGTCCAGAATAGAGATTTGGCTTGACAAAGATGTGCTGAAGCAAGCTGGACTTGTCTTTTTTAATGGTACAATTGTCCAGAGCACACATAACTGAGGCACAATGAATTACAATAGCATGTTCAGTAAAACTAAAGTGTGTATGACCTGTGAATCATCTGTTTTGATCTGTCTGTCCTTCTTGCATTGAAACCTCTGTTCAAGTGCATTGTAAATGTTCCTCTTAATTATCAAGGTGTGATTTTGAAATGCTAAAATATTCTGTTGCTGCTGAAAATACATCCAGATTAAAATACAAAGTGAACAACATAATAAATGTGCATGCCATGCAGTCTCTTCACTAAAAGAGCACATATTTATTTATAGGGAGATTTTTTTAGTTTGTGTTAAGACATTCCCATTTTTAGTAAGCATGAATATGACAAAAATGTACCAGAAGCTCCATTTATTTTGACAACACCTAATCAAACACTCATTGCAATCTCAAAGGCCAACTCTACATGCTACCACTGCAATTTCCCAATACTGGAGAACATTACAGTGCATTGTCATTCATGTTTGTAAGTTATTTGTTTTATAAAACAGATGAGTGTCCATTTCCCTTACAATGTGCATTGTTCTACCTGGATCATAGAATGTGCAACTGTTGAAGTATAGTATTAAAGACTGCAATAATGGGTTATTTGATCACTAGGGGTATGAAATACTCCAAAACAAACTCACAGGAACTATTTCATGAAGTTCTTTAGGCTAACATATTAACAAGAAACTGCCTTCTTACACATCCAGTAGAAAGAAAGCAACAGTTATCTTTTGTGTCATTTTTCTAATAATCACAAGAACTTTTTCCTTCTTTGGTCTGACAGTTTTTTAGAAAAATATGAAACTCTTTGACTTGCAAAATGTACCACTCTGCATGTCAGCAAGCCATTATTTCACACCAGACGTCTGGTAACGTGTGAGCAGTGTTAATTCTTAATGGATTTGGCAGTACTAGCAACGATTTCACATTATTGGAAATCATTCGATTGTGAGAAATACTGCTTCATGCAACTTCAGGAAGAAAGTCTGCATATGAACCGTGCCTTTATTCTGACACACATGAAACTACGAAGCTGAGCAACAAGTTGTGGCTTAAGATGAAGAGAGAATTGTACTCTGCTGACACACTGTGATTAAAAAAATCAACACACACTCGAAAACTCAATAAATCAAATTTGAGAAATATTTTTGATAAAGTTTTTTTACTATGTGCATGCCAACCATTACTAAGAATGTTGACCTTGTTATTCAATCATAAGTTTATAAAGAGGTGGTATTATGCTTTTTGGCTTTTTCCCTCTCCTTTATTGAGTTATATATCTTTTTGGTGCATGTAACAGGTTTGCAAAGTGAAAAAGCCCAAAGTCCAGCCCAAAGGGAGTTCCCATCTCCCACAGAAAGCTCTGCTCTGCTTAGTTTGTAGTCCAGCCCTTCACTTCCTTTACTTGTGACGTCACAATGAAATCGCGTCAGAAAGCTTGTCAAGCGGCTAGCAGGGTCAGGCACGCCCTCAAACCAAGCTAGTCTGAGCGGAGGCCCTTCACTCGCCTTTGTTTGGGTTTCCATTGTAGAAATGTTTTTTTGTATCACCTCCGTCGAGGTTCCAAGCGAGCTGAGGGAAACTAAAATGTAACGTGAAAACACAACAGACTGCTGATTGGTCAGAGAGAATATTCTCTATTCACTGCATCATCATTGTGTGCGCCTGACAGTGGCCACCAACAGAAAATTTTATATTTTACTGTTTTCGTATGTAATTTCATCACTAAATCCACTTCTGAGAATTTTTGAGGTGAGAAATCAGCTGTGTAGATTTTGAATATTGACAGTTTTATGAGAAGTGATGGCGGAACAAAAATGTGCTTGAATATTTTCGGAGTTGAGGAGCTCTGCAAGTGGCTGCGGGGGAAGCCTGTGCCAACCCGCGAGAGGAGCGTGTGAGGCCGGCCAGCCGCCCGTTCACAGAGCCCTCTGCTCCCACCGTCACACAGACCACTGCAGCAACAACGGCAGAGGAAAATACAGCTGGAAGGTTTTCATACCGCTTATCTGTCTTTACATTCTGAGGAATGTTGAAACGTTTTAACTTAAAAAAGAGAAAGCTGTGTGGATCGCTGGTGTGTGTGTCACATTGAACATTACGTCGCGGCAGTTGAGTGTGGCGTTGCTATGACGACAAGCTACGTACTATCTCTGGGTACTGCAATGGAAAACAGAGCAGGGCCGAGAAGAGTCGAGGCTATCGATTTGCGCTATGGTAGTATTTTTCGGCAAGGCAGCATAGATCGTCAGAACACCGGCAACAGTTCGACGTTTAGTCCTAAAAGACGATGCAACTCCAACTCTGTTTGGGCCTGGAAATTCACAATCACAACCTGTAAGTATGCTTTATTGGTTGTGAATTATATTTAAAATAAACACGGCAATGTAACTTCACAGACTGTTCAAGTGCGGAGTTGTTGTAAACGTTGGCTAACACAGCTAAAGTTAAAACTATAATGCTAATGTTACACCTGATGTGAAAGTTACTGAGCAAACGTTCAAATTGTTTGTCCAAATTTTATGTAAAATTGAGTTGAAATATGGTGATTTTTACAGTGGTTTATGGTAAAATATGGAACAATGATGTTGTGTGGTTGTGAACTTGTGAGTAACTTATACCATCTGTTACGGTCGCAGTCTGAAGCGGCTTTGATTTGGATCACACTTCTGATTGGCTAGTAGTCCTTACCTGGGAACTGCGCGTGTGCAACTCCCAACAAAGATTTTGTACAAGGAAGATGCATCCCTCTGTAGCTCAAGAGTGGAGCGTACAACACACAGGGTGAAAAGAGGATGTTTTGGTGCCACCAATTAACCTAGCCTGCATGTCTTTGGATGGTGGGAGGAAGCTGGAGCACACGGAGAGAACCTGCAAACTCCACACAGAAAGGCCGGGGTTTGAACCCATGACCTTCTTGCTGTGAGGCAACAGTGCTAACTGCCTAGACCTAACCTAATCTTCAAATATTATTTGATAAAAGTTTCAGCCTCTAAATCTATAATTCCTGTAGATAAAATGTATCACACACTGAGTAACTACACTGTCTTAAACTCTGATATTACAGCAATCCTCTGGAAATATTAAGCAGTCCATTTTACAGCTTAGCTGATTTAATGATAGCATATTCAAATCTGATAATGTTGTCTTTAAAAAGATTGAATACACATTGGAAAGAAACATTTGAGAAAACATTAGCATCCTTGGATAATTCTCAATGCATGATTTACATGAATAAGATCAATCAATCTGATCAGGGACAATGAGATGTGGTAATACAACAAGAGGATAAATCTATTCATTTATGATGGCAAATAAAAATACACATTGTCAAATGTTATATTAATTCCATTAATTTGTTTGTATTGAGTATGAATGCAGTCTGTTCGGTGCAGAAAAATATCGCAGACATATTGACAGGGTGCCTACACCCTACGTGTCAGAGTTTGCTTCTCGGTCCTATCCTGCAGCCACACACTCTCATCCATAGCCCTCTGCATTATTATCTCTATCTGTCCCTGTCTCTAGCCACGACTCCATCAGCTGTCCATCAGATGCCCTCAAACTTTCCCTCCTTTCCCCATCACCTGGCTGCCCGAACCATCTGTATACCTATTCCCACTTCTCTTATCAGCCCTTCAGTTCCCTGGCCTACTGTAGCCACCCCTCACCTGCAATTTCTTCTCTCAACAGCCACTCATCAGATATACAAGTTCACCTCCTTTTTTTCCTTGCCAGATTGTATGTTATGTTACTTTGTGCTTCATGTCTTAGCTCTATTGCATCTGTACCTGTAATCTGTTTACCTGAGACCTGTGTCTGGAACCTATTTCTGCCTGCCAGACCTGTGTGTTTGAACTTTTCCTTTGACCTTTTGCCTGTTATGGGACTTTGGATTCCTGTCTGCTTCTTATTGTATTTCTTTGACTGTGTTGGACAGCCTTATGGTTTTGACCCTTGCCTGTCTCCCATCTCATATGCCTCAATAGTCTGCACTGGGTCTTTCCCCTGTATTCCTGCTACCCTGCTTGCCACAGTTGTGAGATTACTCACATAAATACGTATGAACACATGCAGGCACACCCCCCTCTACCCCCCAACACAGAGCACCAGCTTTACCTTTTGCATGGGTTCACATCTGGCTTGGAGAACCCCCTGTCAGATAAAAACAGTCAAATTGAGAGCCAACCCCTAAAATACATTTGACCCAAACAACATCTGAGTAAGGTGAAGGCTTCTGCCAAGTCACGCAAAGTTAGTCTTAGCAGATAATTTGTAACATGCTCAAAATGTAAACACATTTCAGACTCAAGGCTGTGTACTCCCAGCAGGACGAAGAGGGGCTGAAGCCAATGAGAATGAGGGCAAATTGTCAAGACGTAACCCAGGAACGCCAGACATATAAATTATACTTACATGGTATTCCCAGACGAACATATTTTGTTTAATAAAATGCTCCTGAAATCACAAATCATTGTAATACTTTTTCTTCTTACAACATGTGGGATTCCCGTGCACTTTTCTTCATCTGCTGTTCATTAGTTATCAAAACTCAAAATTATGAAACCAGCTGTACTCTTGGCAGCGTCTTGACAGTGTCTTTACAGTAAAAAATATCACCTTGTAATGTCATCACTGAACGTATGCAAGTAGATTGTTTCAACAGCATGTTTTGTTTGCAAAACAGTTGTTATTTTGTCTTAATAATTACATATCTGTAATCGCTTAGCAGATTGAATCATAACTTTGGGTCAAATGTAAAGGTTAATAATAATGGAATCAAAAATTCTATATTAGCTGATAGAACATCAATAGTGGTCTGCTGTGGTTTTAAACCACAGCAAAAGTACACTTTTACAAATTACATTACATTGTTAGTATTGTTTGTTCATCTCTATACTTCATTTCCTTTGTTCAAATAAGCAGCTAAAGGGCTACTGTGTAGTTTGATGGACCTCATGGGATGAATAATGACTCTTTGACAATGATTTACTATTCATGGCAATGTTTTAGAACAGCAGTGTTATATTTGCATTGTGTGGGGGCATGAACACAAAAAACATGTGTCCCATATTGTAAACAGGATGTGTAGACAAGGTCAAAGTCACTGGCTGTGAAGAGCACTGCAGGGGAGGATGGAGTGAGACAACCAGAAAGGAGAGGATGACAAAGTAAGTCAAGTGAAAATAAACAGAGAGAGAGGCTTGAAAGTCTCGTGCGATGTGGAAAGGTGGTCTTGGCGCAGCGGGAGAAAGGGGAGGTCCTCAGGGGGAGGGGGAACACGCAGTTGAACTTGATGCATTTCAGGGCTGTAAACTTTCATTTCCCCAGAGGAAATTGTTATGCAACGAGGGAAATTCTATGTTTGCAGACCTTAGTACGGAACCCCCTGGAACAGCAGGTCATTGTGAAAGAGGGCCGGGACCTTCAGCAACTCACCACAACATCGCACTTTCCCTGACAGTAAATCCACACAGAGAGATATAAAGTTATGATTAAAATCATTTTTAATCACCTACAACTTTTAAGACTTGAAAGACTACTCATTTATTCATTACTCTACCATGACATTGAAGTAAAAAAAGACATCTGGCACTGCTGGCTTTCAAAGGCCATTTTAACTATGGAACATTAGGAAATTACTGCGGACCACCAAGTAAAACTTAAAACAAAAAACAAAAATCAAAATGAAGTAAATAACACTTTAGCAGTCAAATTGTACTTTCTTAATAGACCAAAGTAGATATGATCATTTTAAAGATGAACATCCTAAATGAATCCATTTATTACTGTTGCTGGTCGCATGTACCAGTATGTAGTGGCTTACATGGGATGATTGGTTTATTGTTAACACAAACAAAAGTCTTACAGCTGGATTCCATCGGGCACGGTCGTGTTATGGCTGCAATGTGGTTTTATTTCACCCTCTGCACTACTTCACATCCCACCAGAAGCTTTTCAAGAGAGAAGCATTTTACCTTCCCAGGGTTTTTAATTTTGAAAATTGACCGGATTCTCTATGCTATTTTTGTGTCTGATTTTAATTAAACCAACCGTGTATTCTCCGCGGACAGTCACTTCTGGAAGGCTTCTGAAACCCGCTGTGGCGCATCTAGTGAAATCATTAACATTGTCTATGGCGGCAATCAGTGTTCCGCGTTTCAGCTGATGATGCTTAGATAGCTTTTTTAGTCTAATAAATAAACAAAAAAAAATCACAAGATGTCAATAAAGGAAATCTTCTTACACCTATTTTTCTTATCTATTATTAACTAAATATTGTGAACTACTATTGCCTTGTTAACAATTTGTAAAACACACATCATTTAAACTCAACAGAAACAAAATAAACTCACCAAAAGCTTCTTGGTTAGTCTTTCCAGTGTTCCAACAATCACCATCTCTGTTTGGTCGAAATAAACCTGTTAGGGATCAGGACAGAATGGACACAGACCAAGAAAAAACCAGGACACTCACCGTCAGCCGGGCTGTCACCACAACAAAACCCTTAATTCACAAAGTTACATTTGAATATATTCTGTCTCTACACACTGTGGCTGCCTTTCTGATGTCCGGGCACCCTCTCACTCCTCTCCTGTTCCCGCCCAGAGTCAAGAGTCTTGGTTGGAGCCACTGTATTTGTCAAACTGGCCACTTGTCAAACTGGACTCTGTCTGTCTCTGAGGCTGTTTGGCCCGGCCGTAATCCCTATAAAGTCTGCTGCTGAGCCCGGTTCCATTGCATGCTCGCCTGCCTCCAGTATGGGCTCAGTCAGCTAATAGGACCGCTAAGTCAGCTGCATGGCTAACTGAGCTAACTAGCTTATGGCAGTTAGCAGCAGTTATATCCTGAAATGTGACAAGATGCTAGGTTTGGGTATCATTTAAAATTTTATGATACTGATACCAAAACCAGTACCCTTAAAGTGATATTGATACTAATAGAGTACTTATATTTTACATATTATTTATTTATTCAATACCTTGCGTAAAATGACACCTGTTGAAACCATAGTAGTTGATTGGTAGCCTATTATTATTTTTATTGTTGTTATGGACAAGCAAGGTTATCTTTGTTTTTTTCTTGTTTCAAATAAATAATATATAAAAGTATATAAAAGTATTGGGAAATTGTATCCTCCTCAGGTCATCCTCATGGGTAGTATTATAGGGAGAAAGACAACAGATTGCGAGTTTTTTTATATTTGAATAAGAGAGAGAAATAGTTCAGTGACCAAATTAGTAGCGGGAAACGAATATACATTTGATGAAAGTAAACAACAGAAAATGATTTTGTTAAATTTTGATCAATAAACTGTAGTGAAAGATCTCCGCGAGTGCTTTTTCCTTTATTGGCGAGTTGCAAACCTCCTCCAAATACGACAGTAACAAGTATAAAACCAGTAATGAGTCGGTTAAAACAAGTCACTAAACTACACTAAAGACTCTAAAGAAGCAAACAGAGGAAAAGAGAGGCTCCACGTCCAGCCAATCAAACCGACTACACCTGAAGCAGCCACAGCTGCAGCGCCGCAAAAGCGTTTAAAGAGGTGGTATTATGCTTTTTGGCTTTTTCCCTCTCCTTTATTGAGTTATGTATATTGTTTGTGCATGTAACAGGTTTGCAAAGTGAAAAGGCCCAAAGTCCAGTCCAAAGGGAGTTCCCATCTCCCACAGAAAGCTCTGCTCTGAACTGCTTGAAAACAGTTCGTTTGTAATCCAGACCTTCACTTCCTCTACTTGTGACATCACAATGAAAAGGCATCATAAGGCTTGCCAAGCCTGTGCCAACCCACGGGAGGAGCGTGTGAGGCCGGCCAGCCGCCCGCTCACAGAGCCCTCTGCTCCCGCCGTCACACAGACCGCTGCAGCAACAACGGCAGAGGAAAACACAGCTGGAAGGTTTTCATACCGCTTATCTGTCTTTATATTCTGAGTAATATTGAAACATTTTAACCGTAGATATATTTTAAGAGCTGGTGTGTGTGTCGCATTGAACATTACGTCGCGGCAGTTGTGTGTGGCGTCGCTATGACAACAAGCTACGTACTATCTCTGGGTACTGTCTGCAATGGAAAACAGAGCAGGGCCGAGTAGAGTCGAGTCTATTGATTTTCGCTATGGTAGCATTTTTCGTCAAGGCAGCATAGATCGTCAGATCACTGGCAACAGTTCAATGTTTAGTCCTGATGGTAAGATGTGGAACAATGATGTTGTGGACTTGAGTAACTTATACCATCTGCTAGGTTACGGTCGCAATCTGAAGCGGCTTTGGTTTGGATCACACTACCTTGTTTCTTACGACCCGCCCTTCTCTGCTTCTGATTGGCTAGTAGTCCTTACCTGGGAACTGCGCATGTGCAACTCCCAACAAAGATTTTATACAAGTAAGATGCGTCACTCTGTAGCTCAAGAGCAGAGCGTACAACACATAAGGTGAAAAGAGGAGCTGCAGCAATGTGCAGTATGAGAAAAATATGGTGTTTTTTGAAAATTAAACCATGTAAACCTGTTCTGGTACAACCCCTAATTAAGATTTTGAACCTGAAAATGAGCATAATACCACCTCTTTAATTGATGTGATGGAGCGCAGTGATCAATCAGTGACAAGTAATGTGAATAGCAAACAAAAATGTACAGAGAAGTGTTAAATGATACCAGAAGATGAAACCAACAAAAGCCAAGCTTGTGGTGATAAACTTGCAACAGAGACGAACATGCCTGAGACCGCAGCCGAAGGTGAGCAGCTGTTAAAATCATGTGTGGACTTTCTGTGTTTTGCTTGCGTATTTGGCTGCAAGCAAAACCATACAAATAGTAATTTTTTGCCGCAATCTGGTTACAAAAAGTATCGATTGAAATACTGGTTTGACTAGAGACGTTTCGATTCTACACGATACTGGGCTGTTTCGGTCAATACCATGATGGTATCGAGTAGCGATTCCCATCCCTACAAGATGCCCCCTACATTTTTAGACTCTGAATCCGACAGGTGAAGAGTAGTCTCAATCCTTACACACTGTACCTTTTAAAAGCACCGTACTTAATATTTATTGCGCTGTACACCTAACCACATAAATTCTTGTTGGTGTATTATGTTAATACAGGTGATTTTTCCAAGAATACACATATTGTGGGCAAAAAAACCTTTTGTTGCTCCAAACTAGTGTGTACGCATCTCCTTGGAGTTGAAGTTGAATTTAATGGAAACTTCCTAGCCATGACAAAATAACCAAGGCTGTATATTTCATTCATTGACCCAACTATGGTAGCAGTTGCCGCACCTAACATAAAAGTGGAATACTAGCTGACCCCACCCACAGAATACATATAATTAGTCATCAGGGTAGCTAATACCAAAATAATTTTGGTAACTGAAATTAAAAATATTGACATTTTGTGACTGTAACCAACCAAGTTTGTTTAGTATGATTTCTGAGGCATCTGATAGCCATTTGCCTGTTCAATAGCTAACATGCTGACACTAACGCTAGTGACTGACAGCCAGAAGAGATGCAAGACGGCGTGCTGACATCACATGTTGCTGTAAATGCTGCCCTAAGAGGGCTTTCAAAACTAACTCTACTTTCATAGAGACTCCTTCACTTGAAAGTGATGCCTTCTGAGGCACCTGTCTATCACGGTAGCAAGCCAGTGAGGCAACTGCTTTCTGTTTCGAACAGAGCCACTATGTGAGGTCTACTACACATACCAAGCCACCACATAAGCATCTGCCCCCACCTACTCCCCACACCGTACATTTTTAAATATTCTGGCTGGGGATATAAAATCGTAAAAAAATCGTGGGTGAACATCCTTTAGATTTTTGGTTTAAAAGCCACTAAATCATGCTCATATGTTACTAATCTGTTTGTGTCAGTATTCATTGGAGTTTTACATCCATCAAATTGAGGTGCTACTATGTGTCAAAGATACAAACCATTTTTTATTTGTAAGTTTGACAATAGCCTTCTCTCCGCAACTGTCAACGTCATATAGAAGTGGTAAATTACTTTCACTCAGTTTAGGAAGTGTAATGTTATCTCTAGGGTCACATTTAGATAAAATCAGAAAAGGTTCATAGCAAATGAGTCACACTTGTCTTACACTTGGTAAAGTACATCTCCCACTTATCATGAATCCATCTGCTTTTAAGTCAGCCCTTTAGATTAACAACTAAGATAAGATAAGATAAGATAAGATATACTTCATTGTCCCCTAAGGGAAATTTGTTTTGGACTCTGTCTGTTCTGCAGCTTTACAAGACAACACAAAATACAGAAATAAAACATCTCTCACACATATTCTCATGCAACACAACACATGCTGTCGTATACATTAGACAGTTCCCTATATAGTAGCACATTGACTCCTTCTTCCAATGCTAGTTTTGAACTAAGCATATTTGTTTCAGTAAGGAAAGGACAGGACAGGACAGGTTGTGTGCGGTAGAGGTAGAGGTTTGTGCTTGAAGCAGACTACTCCGCACAGTATCGACCTTTCAAAGCAGAACTATCGCTGCCTTGTTACATCCCAATCGTATCAGAGAGGTGTCATACCGGTTTTGAATACAGGGTGTGATTCTCATTCTGCTACTGTATTGAAACACAAAGCTGTAAACTCTGTTTTTAATTGATCTGTTTTTATAAAACAAGCGTCATTGAACAAAATAACAATAATTAGAGCAGTAAGGCCTCTTGCATTCAGATCTGTTTGATCATGGTCTCAGATTGAATCCATTCACACAAATGTAATTGGCCAGCAGATGTTTCCAATTTGACTGTAACAAATACATTGAAACTGAACCATTTTCATCACAACTGCTTCATAGTAATTTGGTGCTTCAGAAAGCTTTGTTTCCCATATCACTTATCAGAGATAATGAGTCGTTAATGTTTTCATCAACGTTTTTTAATGCGCATTTTGAAGTATCGCATTAAAAAAGGTTGATAGAAACAGCAAAATTCAGGAATAAATCCTTAATTTCGCAAAAAAGTTTCACTTGACGTGGTTTTTGCCTTTGTCGAAAAACAGTTCTTGTGCTAAATGGGAGATGAAAGCACTTTTGCTGAATAAGTTCTGACATGGTGAAATTGTAACTCATGGCTGATCAGCTGTTTCAACTGTAGGCGTCTTGCTGGATATTCTGGATGAAACACATTTCTGAGGACCTCTCTCCATTTATCTAAGATCAATGGCCATCAGTTCCATGCGGCTGGTTTTGAACCCATATGTCTTGTTTATTACAGCCATTTGTAACGTCAACTACTGATGTAACAACGCTTGCCGTAGCCTGGTTAGCCTTTGGCAATATTGTTGTTACACATTCATGCCAATAAAGCTAATTTGAATTTGAATTTGTGCCTTGCAAATACAGTACCTGTTTTGAAAACTTGCAGTCTCAGCAATTTTTATATTAAAAGAGGAGTGCTGGCATTGGTTAACAAAATGGTTGAACCCTGCTGCTACATTATGGTTACTGGATTGGAACTACATTATATCAAATAAAGTCCCAGAGAGAACTATTTAGAGTGGTGTCTGTGGGTTATCCAGTGAAACAGGGACATTATTGTTGGAAGGACATGCTGGTATTGTGTTTTTGAAATGTTTTGATCAGCACAAAGAACATTTTGTTCAACTCCATGGTTTTGGACTTTTCAAAAGGAAGAAGTCTCACAACCTTTGCAAATAAAACAATTTCCATGGCTTCATCCCATTACAGAAAAGTGAGAAAATGTGTTTTTGTGATTCGGGTGGGCTGAAGTGAGATTTACTTCTCCTTTGTAGCATTTAAAGAGGTATCCAGTTCAAAAAAAGATAATGGATGGTTTGCAACACAAAGCCACTGTTTGTGATGAAAACCTCTGAATAGGGCATGCTGGATTTTCAATTTACTTTTGCAAATATAGCATGGATGTTTAGAAGCTTTTTAACTTAATACTCTTCCAAACAAAAGTCACTCTGGATTTCAGGAGATTATCTTGAGACATACTCAAACATATATGAACAGATGTATGCACTAGTAGGAACAAGCCAACCTGGGCTTCAAATCTGAAAAACACACAGTGCAACTGTTCAAAACGTCAGTCTGAGCAGAATTCCAGGTACAGAATGTATCATAAGGTCCGATCTCTTGAAGCTGTCATACAGTTGCTCTTTGGATTTGGGGAATGATCAATAAAATGCTATGTTGAAAGACCATATTTCAAATATATTTTCATTTGTCTGACAGTATAAATAAAGAACACCGCCTGCAGAGATGACAGGTAAGCCTGGTGCGATTAATATGATTAATATGACTAATAATGATGAACTATGTTCCACTGCCATGATTCTCAAAGCACATTTGGCAGATTTCTGATTGTTTGGATTCTAATATCAGAGATACTGAAAGATCTCATTCGATAAACATCTGTTTGCCATGCAAGTCTGCGTGCGATTGTCAGTTTCATAAAAAGTGTGACAGCTCAGGTATCTTTGAAATCTCATAGAAAACAATCTGTTTTACATCACACCAAGCACATCTGGCTTTGAACAATATCAATCCATACTAATATTTTAGACTACTTTTCTTTTCTCTTCTTCTTTTGATCAGTCATATTGGAGAAATATCATCTGTGAAACTTTAATTTTGCTTTTAAGAGCACCATCTTCTTAGATCAGATTGCTGTTTTATGTACTTAATGGTCTATTTTGTGCTATGGTTCTTTAAAAAAAACATAGATTAAACAATATAGTATATTTTCTGTGGGGAGGGAAGCATGTTTTGAAAAAAGTGGAAATATTGATGGGGCTGCAAAAATTATAAAAAGGTCCAGAGAGAAAGCTCCTTAAATAGTCCAAAAACGGGGAGATGTTTTAATTGTTTTAGTTTTATTGACACTTGAAACAAAACATTCATGTTTTTATGGGAAATGTTCTTGGGAGATACGTTAACTTTAACCTAGCTAACGTTAACTAATTAACGGTACCACCATCTTAGGTAAGTTAACCTGATTGACCGAGTAAAGTGAACGGTAGTTCCCTGTGTGTTTGCCAATTTTATCGTTATAACTAACCACTTAACGTTGCACAGAAGTCAACAATTAACCTAGCCTGGCTTAAACGTCGCGGTTTATTTAACTAGCTAACCCAGTACGGTAATTTAACAGTAACAGTACGGTATTTAACTAGCTAGCACAGTCCGGTAAATTAACAGTAACAGTACGGTATTTAACTAGCTAGCACAGTCCGGTAAATTAACAGTAACAGTACGGTATTTAACTAGCTAACACAGTCCGGTAAATTAACAGTAACAGTACGGTATTTAACTAGCTAGCACAGTCCGGTAAATTAACAGTAACAGTACGGTATTTAACTAGCTAGCACAGTCCGGTAAATTAACAGTAACAGTACGGTATTTAACTAGCTAGCACAGTCCGGTAAATTAACAGTAACAGTACGGTATTTAACTAGCTAGCACAGTCCGGTAAATTAACAGTAACAGTACGGTATTTAACTAGCTAACACAGTCCGGTAAATTAACTAACTCAGTCCAGGACGTACTTCTCGTTAGTTACATTCAGCACACCATCGGCAGGTGAAGTCAGACAGGGTAAGAACTCTTTCCTTTGTACGGAGCAGTATTTCCGGCGCAGAAGAAGAAGTTGTAGTTCATTTAACTACATACCGGGAGACACGTTTCTATCCTGATTTTGTTTATGTGACTAGCTAGTGGACATTTTATTCCTTGCAAGTCAACATTTTGTGTTTGCTATTATCTACGTTAATCTAACTAACGTAGCCACTGTGACTTGTGTCTGTTAGTAGCAGCCGAAGCTGTTAGACGTTAGACGTTTTGGCGTATATCAAGCTTGCTAACAATCTAACTTAGCTTGAATCAGGTAATGTTGACTGTGCTGCAACGTGGGTTCTGATATAACTTGTCTACCGTCAGATTTCAGTGTGATAATGAAAAGAGAGATATGAAGAAAAATGTTAACTGCATGTTGTGCTCTTGTTAAGAACATTAACACAATGCTAATGTGAATTACAGTTGTATGTAGCGCTAGTTATGCTGCTTGTGTTTAGCTCACTTTTCATTTCTTCACTAAATTAACGTTAGCTTTCTCATCTAACATTAGATAATGCGCTCTGCACCTAAGCTAGTTAACGTTAGTTAGTGCCAGTTAGCAGCAGTGTTTATATTGGCTTTGTCAAGTGGAAAGTCTTGTAGCTAATGGACTGAATCTTTCAGGTTAATGCGATGTTGCAACAAGTCCCCTCCCTCTTGAAACTTATTTCCTTGTTTCCTCTCTTCATTGCTGTCTATGAAACTAACCAATAGCGATACATCAAATATGAGAATATTTTGACTTATAATGTGCCAGTATTTTGTTTGTGTATGTGGATGCTTTCATGTTTAAACTAGGAAGAGCTGATGTGATGGTCAGAAAAGATCATTATTTAGCTACTGTGGATATAAGCAGAAACATATCACAATACCCAATATCTCCCAATTCAATTCATCTGATTTGTCTGACAAAAACTTCTTGCTTGTTTAATGGATTTTCCACATTATTGCACTCTACACTTTATAAAGTTATGTAAATGTTAGATTATTTCTGTTAATATTGCTAATATTTGCATGGTTTGTTTTGTCATTCTGGTTCAGCTATGAACGTGGGGCCCACACGCTTGTACTTGTCTGTCAACATTTGAAGAGCAAGCATGAGCAGCCTGGATCAACACCAGCGTCTCCATCCTAGTTTCCGTGACAAAACAACTGTTTCTAGTGATTCATCAGATGCTCATGAGCTTGCCAAACAGCCTCTCCAAGGTCTAATATTGGCATCACATGCAGTGCTGGAGAAAGCGCAGCAGAGGGGCAGGTTGAAATGCTCTAAATGTGGAGGATCAAGGATGTTCTTCTGCTACACATGCTGCTCATTAGTGGGTGTCACTCTGCAAGAAATCCCCTTAATCAAGGTCAGTCAGAGGTTAGGACTCACTTGATTGTTCTTTTTAACAGAGGCCTTCAGCTCTGGAGTTGATGTGATAGTATCCTAATATAGTGGAAAATGTTATGTCATGTCTTTGATGTAAGATCTATGAAATGTTGCGTATGGTTGAAGTATCTTCAGGACCTGACTCTTCATATTGTATGTTGTGCCCAGCTTCCCGTGAAAATAGACATCATCAAGCATCCCAATGAGACAGATGGCAAGAGCACTGCAATCCATGCCAAGATTCTCGCACCCAGTGATGTCACGATATACACATACCCCTGCATACCTGACTTTGAAAAAGACAAGGTCAGTTTTCATCATAAAAGAATGAAGTTTATTTAAATCTTTAAGTGTCATTGTAAAGCTGTTTACTTTTTGGTTGCAACTAATCATTATTGATTAATCAGCCCATTATCTTCCAGATAATGTCCTCTTAACGAGAAAAAAAAACTAAATGTTTATTTATACTTATGCACATATGAATTATACACAGCCAAAGCGGCTGGAAGAAGGAAGGAAAAAATAAACTATTCACAGTTTGGCAAAAAAAAATTAAAATATGGCATTATGTGCTTCCACATAGAGAGGAATCTACAAAAAATAAAATCAAAAAATCTAATTAAAATACCTTAAAAGAAACCTGTTAGTTTTGGCCAATGTCACAATTAAGTCAGTACAGCACCAAATCAAATTGGTATGCTACAATAAGAAATTACAGGAGCCCATCAGTTTAAAGGTGCAGTGTGTAAGAATTGAGACTACACTCCACTTGTCCACTCTCCACTTGCAGCATATCTCACATCAGGACAGACTGCCGCTAACTGCCATTTGTTAGCTATTTAGCCACCCAGAGAACATGGCCGGACCAAACACAGCCTCTGAGACAGACAGAGGCCAGTTTAATGACAGGGAATACAGTGCCAAGGAGATTTACAGCAGCTCCAAACAGGACTCTGACTCCGGGGATGACAAGGAGGATTCAGGCAGGGAAAGGAGAGAAACAAAACAAAAGAGGAGCGATAGGGAGGCACCAGACAGACAGGGTGTAGAGCCAGAAAAAATAGATAGATAGAGATAGATAGATAGATATAAAATTTATTAAAGGTGTAATTTGGCAAAACCAGAGTTGGTGATTGTTGGAACAGTGGTAATACTAACCACAATGATTTTGGTTAGTTTTTGTTGTGTTTTATGATGAGTTAACAAGGCAATTAGTTCAGTGAAAGAGAAACTTCAATTTCTAAGCTTTACTGTTGTATTTTTATTTATGATCAGGCAAATAAGTGTATAGATAGCTTATTTGTTATAGACAAAAAAACAGCTGAGAACTTGTGTAATGTAGCAAATTTGCTGCTTGCACATCAAACAACCACACACACACTATACAGTGTGTGTCAGGTAACATTAATAGACTTGCCCACAGACATTCAGTTTACTTTCTAGTTTGCCAAGCTGTTGTTGTGATGTTAGCTATTGTAGCAGGAGAGCTATGAGTATTGATGTTCGGAGCTTTTGTGCCGACTCTGGAACAGTCTTGTCCTCTTTATATGTTAGCTTCGCAGCAGCAGCTGTAACAACAGTATGCTAACCCACAACTTGGCTAATGTTAATTACATTACTTTCTATGTAGTTATTCACTCTTTATGGTATTGGATTTCTCCAGAATCCCCTTTTCCCCCAAACCTGAATTGTCATTGCAACTGACTTTATTTATGTTAATTTTTTAATGCAAGCAGCTGCTTTTGAGCAATGTTGATACTTTTACTATGCACTAAATTGTTATTGAAGTAAATGCCTCTTTTTGTCCATTATATATTCCTGTATTTGTTGTAGTAGAACTCATTTTAGATTGATCCATACTGTATACAGCTTTCTAATAGAAAAAATGTGGTATCTGAAATAAATTTGGAAAGTCTGGTCAGTTGCTGATACTCATATTTCATGCATGGCATGTTTTCATTTCATGTCTAGTCATATTAAGAATAAACAGATACTGTAATTTGACTTGACTTATAGAATTACAGTGGCTTTAGTGCACAAGCCATGTATGTTTATTGGTTTTGACAGTTTTACTTTGCATGCTCATCTACTTTACTCAATTGTTGAATTATTATAGTTTTGTCTGTATTTTGCTCCTATTTAACTCAGTTTCAGTACTGCCTAAATTTAGCCTTAAATCATGTATTCTAGTATTGGTTTGTATGAAGGTGTTCCAATAAGACTGTTGTCTCTCCAGGTGGTGTTGGTGTTCCCTGGTCCAGGGGCTGTCTCAGTTCAAGACATGATGCAATGTTTACATGACTGGAGTCACAGCAGGTCACTTTACTCCTTTGATGAACCCTGCATAAAGAGGGTCAAAAGTGAGGAAGTTCAAGACGCCACACACACTGCAGAGAACCCAAAGTCAGGGACCCCAGATGAAGCAAAGGGCTTTGAGTCAAGGGTCTGTCCCCTGCAGAGGGTGGTCTTCATTGACAGCACATGGAACCAGACCAACAAGATCAGCACAGACGAGAGACTTCAAGGTAATCATGAAAGACTGCATTTGTGTGGCTTTTCAAAGAGCTCTGACTGTTGGTGATTTTAAGGGGCAAATTTACTTCAATCGCAATTCTGTTTAACATGATCTCATTCAGTGTTCCTGTGTGTTTAACAGAGATGTGTTCTCTTCCAGATTTGCTCCGGGTAGAGCTGAAGATGAGGAAAACATGTTTCTGGCGCCGTCAAAAGGGAAAACCAGACACCTACTTAGCTACTATCGAGGCTATTTATTATTTCCTGAAGGACTTCCATGAGCATTGCCTTGCTCAGGAGTATAATGGAGAATATGATAACCTTCTTTTCTTCTACTCTTATCTGCACTCAGTTGTCAACAAAGCTAAGACTTCTGCTGGAAAGTGCTGAGGAAAAACTGACATCAGCTACAAGAGACTGTTAAACTATAACTGAAGGATTGATTTATGTGCAAGCCCTGATGTCTGGTTTTAAGTTCATTGTGGTGTCAACTGAGACTTAAATTGATCTTTTAGGGCATTTTGTTTTTGCTCTTCCCACCATACTGTGTTGTAAATGAGTACAGTTAGCCTTTTTAAAACTTAACATGTAATAATGTGAAAGGAAGTCAGGCTTCAGAAGCATTTAAATATTTTTATTTACAAATCGTTACACAAGTTATCCCTTATTCTCAAAAAATTCTTATGAATCTTGGGCACCTCTGTAATAGTATCACATTTGTTGCAGACCCAATAAATCAGTTCCCCAAAATATACTGAAAGCCAATGCTGGAAATATGTAAGTGTCAACATGCCTCTGTATTTGACAACTACAATCCATGATGGTAAACTAATGGAGAGTCACTAATAGTAGGCCTCTCTGATCTTGGCTTGCAGGCTGTCACATGTCTTCTTGGCATCTCCCAGCAACATTGATGTGTTAGGCTTGTAGAAAATGGGGTTATCTACTGCAGCGTAGCCCACACCCAAGGTACGCTTCATCACAATCACCTGGAGGAGTAAAATTCAGAGTATATTTACTTTTTGTACCACATCTAAAATGCAGTGACATTGTTGGTGCAGCTTTACATATCAAAGATAGTACAAAACATAAGCAGACCAACCTGTTTGGACTTCCACACCTCCAGGACCGGCATGCCAGCAATTATCGAGTTGGGATCTTCTTGTGCTGCAGAATTCACTGTGTCGTTGGCTCCAATGACCAGAGTCAAGTCTGTCTCTGTGGGCCACAAATATTTATACAGAAGATAGATGAACACAAACCGCCAGAAAAATTCTGCAATTGTCCTGACAAATGTTACTTGGTTCCCTGACACCACACTTATCTCCCTTTGTCATAAACAGAACCATGTGTCTCAGGCTGCATGCCTAGTTGCTAAGAAAACAACAGTTGCCCTGATAACATGGCATGTCTAATTATCGAGGCGCAACACTGGCTGCTCAAAGCAGTAACTATTAGCAGCTCTCTTTAGATTTTTTTTTTTTTTTTATTAAAGCATTTACCTGGGAAGTCCTCATTGATCTCATCCATCTCCAGGACCACGTCATAGGGAACACCAGCTTCAGCCAAGAGGACGTTCAGCTGGCCAGGCATGCGTCCGGCCACCGGGTGGATACCAAACCTGTTGGAGATGGATGCAACACATTACTGCTCAAACGCTTTGATTTTCACTGAAAACTCACTACTCCCTGATCTATGATGCCCTGCTCCTGTAGTGCCAAAAGTACAAATGCACCCGTCTCTCAGTAAACAAGTTCAGATTTGTTGTAAAGCACAAAAATAAAGAAAGCACTGGTAGAATATACAGTGGTAATTCTTGTTTATAAAAAGGAGATGTGTATAGACATTCACCTGACATTCTTGCCCTGTTCCTTGAGCATCTTCACCATGTCTGCAATTGGGTACTGGGCTTTTGCTGCACACAGACCCCAGCCTAAACAAAACAAAAAACAACAACATACAGAGAATCAACATGCAATGCCCCCCCCCAAAAAAGCAGTTTTAATATTGTCTGGAGATTTTGAATACTTCCCTTGTTGCTTGAGTTGATGATTCAATAGCATTTCCTATTCTTGATTAATGTTTGGTCTATTGTCCAATTTGAATGTACTGTATAACCCATTTCAGACATTGTTCATTTTTAGATGAAAGCACAACAATCCAGTAGGGGTTCAGCAACAATAAAAACAGTTATTCCTCTAGCCTTCATTCTTTTTGTCCCACTCTCCGTGTCCTTATCTACCACAAGTCTCCTCACTGTATTAAATCAGTGGTTTATTGGTCTGAGACATTTTTCTTAGGGAAAAGTTTGCATGCGTGGTGTGCATTTGGGTCCCCTGCATGCAAAGAATCCCTTTCCCTGTGTCTGCATAACCCCTATTTAACCCTGGTGTTCAGATACCATGTAGAGTTCAGCATTACCCCTAATCGAATTTTCTAAGCCAGTCGCCCATAACCCATATTCTTCATTTCCCAAGACAACTGGAGCCTTCTGTTTCCTCACTGCTGGGCTTTGTTGTCGACAGCGCATGGCGAAGTCTTGAGTCTGGACTCAAAGCTCTTATGACTTTTCACTGTTTCACTAATCAAACCAGTATGTTGGACCACACAGCTGTCCATTCGTTGGTTTGGAGCCACTTGAGAACAATGGCTATCTAAGACTGGTTCTTCTTGCTCAGGCCACTCAACAACTACTGAGACACAAGTTTGGCTTTTTCTACTAAATGAATCAAGATGTGGTCATCAGCTCACGCTCAAAAATCAAACCCATCATTCTTTAACTCTTTTCTAACAAGTACTGACACACAGATATTATATACTGTGCTCAAGATCAGGTGGCTGTTGGATCAATTGTGAACAAACTGCCCCCTCTTGTGGTTTTGGTGCTTCAATAGTTTAATTACTACCATATAAAATCAGTCCATAAGCATCTAGCTTTCCCAGAGCTGCTGCAAAAACATTTGATCCACATTTTGGCAGAGCAGTCAGGCTCAGCCTTTTTGTTAGGTGAGATTAACTGGATGAGAGCGATAGTAGCTGTTATTTATCTAGTCTGAATAGCTGCAGCTGGAGTGCAGAGGAGAATCCAAGCTGTCCAATGATGAAAGAATGCGATATTAAAAAGTTGTGCTGCATCTTCGTCTCTGATGTCAAACCAAACATCTTTCTACACCTGTCTCTCCCAAAGGCTCCAGTCTTTTTCACAAGTGTCTCCACTGTCTGCTGGGAGGAAGGCCTTTTTCTACTGAATATGTATGCATGGTTTAAAATTACTGCCAAAGTCTTGTAAAACTGGTCTTTACCTGATTAAAATGAGAAAAACGACAGACTTTTGCAGGTTATTTTTGCAGGGGTCACATTTGAATGGTTTGGTTCAACCAAAATTCTAACTTTATTCTCAAACATACATGTTCACTACTATGCAGTCTGACCATGAGCTATTCAAAATAAAATTATATCAAAAATGCTGAGATGATGAATTGCCTTCAAGTGATTTCACTTGAATCTGACCTGTTGGGTCTGAAGACTGCGAGTTTGAAAAAAATAATATCTGAGGGTGTGGAGAAGTGAGGTTACCATATATCTATAGCCCACTCATCTCCGCTTGAGGCTAGCGGCTCAAGGCTACATTACCCGCTACTGGCATAACACCTGCTGCAGCAATTGTAATCTTTTTTTTTTTTTTTTTTTTTTTTTAAACTGTCCATCATGAGTCCGACAATGTTGTATGGGCACAATGCTAAAATCGGTGGAGTACTTGTTTAACATTAACATGTTTAGCCAGTTTCTTCAAAAAACCTCTGTCACTTTGTTTACTGTATAACAAAAATGCTTTGCCAACCTTAGCAGGTGAGCCCATATGGTAATTTCGGCCACAAAGTTGAAAATTACAATGCATTTGTGAGTCCACTTTTTATTTATAATGCATGTGTTGCATGTACCTGGTGTGATAATGATGCTGCTGGCTTCTTTGATTATGTCAATTGTCTGGTCCAAGTTGACCTCAGTGTGAGTGCCAACAATCTCCATGGGCTTACCCCCCGCTGTGGAGGTGGTGCCGTACCCACCCAGGATCACATTGGGCAGGGAGCGGTTCATAGCCTTGGAAGAGAATGACATTAACGCCATTGCAGGTAATTGTGGTGAGTATACTGTGCAAGTTCAATTTTATTTATATAGCACTAAAACATAACAGAAGTGATCTCAGGGCACTTTTCATATAGAGCAGGTACTTTTTAATATGTTCACACATGTGGTTGGATTTGTGCATCTACTCACCACACACATGATGTAGGAGAGGATGGCACCGGAGGAGCCAATCAGAGCTCCGACAATCGTCATGAGATTGTTGTCTAGTAAGAAACCTTCAGCACAGAGTGCCCATCCAGAGTAGCTGTTCAACACGGTGATGACCACGGGCATGTCAGCGCCCCCAATGGCTGCTGTCAGGGTTACACCCTATGGGAAGGAGTTAGTAAAACATTTTAAAATATACATATATATAATTTAAAGCAATGTATTAAAGTGTTTGAAATTCTAGTACATTACTTTTTTTTTTTTAAATAAATGGATAAAGTCTATTTTTACTGATAGTTGCGCATCTTTAAATCTGAATAAATAAAAATTATTCCCCTGTTCAAGCTTAGTGAATCATTGAAACTCACCATAATAGTGGACAGCCCAGACACTCCCACTAGACACCCCATGCCAGTACTGTAGCTGGAACTGAGCATAAAGGGCACCATGCCTCCTACTGACGCTGCCATCAGGCCAGCGTTTAACATGTGCCGTCCCGGCAACATCAGGGGGGCGGAGTTCAGGATGCCTACAACCAAAGAAATGTCAAACATTTTCAGAGCAGTCAGTTACTCTTTTGTAAGGCTTAAGGGAAATAATTTGACACGATAAGACATGTAAACAAGCTTTTATGTTAAGCAGCGTTGAGTGTCTTTGGACTCTCAGAGGCCTGTGGAGGCCTCTAATCAGCTGACTAAGAGTCTGTTCCATCCACAAATCAGACATCAGCCCTCCACCAACCACAGCCATGCAGCTGCTGCCCTGTCCTACCCGTAAGAAATTACCAGAAAGCTTCTCATGTGTTCCTCTTGATCAGTTGCACTACAATGTAAGTTAGCGACTGCTGACACATGCACACAAACCCCCATTCCAGGCCTGGATTTACCAGGGGATCTTTGGCTTTAACTAGATGAAAGAGATAATCAGTGCCAGAGAACACAAAGCTTAGTATGTTTATACTGAGATTAGTGTGTGTCTGTGACAAATCAAGATCAGACTTGTAAACACAATAGTCTAGAAATTGTAAAACTTGTCACATGCACAATATCTATGTACTTATATACTGTAGATATTACTAATATTTTTAAAGTAAAATACATTACCTTGAAGCTTGCCGTAGGCCACCAGTGAGCCACTGAAAGTGACACCTCCAATGTAGGTGCCCAGATAGGCCACGGTCTTGACTACACCAGCGGCTGGGTGAGTGTCCAGGTGGGGGTACTCAATCATGAATTCTGCCACACAGGTGAGAACAGCTGCCAACCCCACAAGGCTGTGGAAGGCCGCCACGAGCTGCGGCAAGTCTGAGATTTCAATACGCTTGGCAATGGTCAGGCCTGCAGTAGAGATATGGTCAGTTTTCAGGAAATGAGTTATTACAGTATGTCTGGTTGAGTCAAGCACCAGACACCGAATTTCTCAGCGGCTATGTTTGACTACAAAAATGTCAAAATATTCAATTAAAAAAAAAAAAAAAAAAAAAAAAGCAAAAACACTTCACACTCAGTTAAGTGTTTTTCCTCAAAAACACAGGGCCACTAATTTAACACAGTAAACCCTCATGCTATGTTGCCTGTCTGTCTCAAGATAATTTATCATCCTCCTTTCTTAAAATTACTATCAACATGTACAACATTCACACAGGATGAAATCTCTGTATCGGGACAGGATGATTGATGGTCTGTTATGAATTAGCAAAGAATTCACACCCTGAAGGACTGAAGGAGTTGCATGCAAAGTTAATAACATGCAACTTATTCGTGATGGTCTTGCAGTTTTCCCAAACAAACTGTTAGACTTGAAAAAGGAGCCCTGCCCAAGCTTTAGTCATTTTGTTTCTTTTTAGACTGAACACAGAGATGCCTCGTTGGCAGTGAGGCCTGTCTGTCAACCGTTTGTAAAGAACAGTTTTTCTGCCAAGGAATGTTTGCAATCATGACATCATGTGTATCTCAATTGTAAATCCTCTAGAAGCAGAGAACTACCTACCCAGCGTTCCCCCAGTGGCCATGGCCAGAGACATCTGAGACAGCAACTCTGGTGAGGGTTTGAGGGCACCGAGGGTGGCAGCGATGCCCCCTGCCACTCCCATCATACCCAGGGCATTCCCCAAGCGACTGGTGCGCTGGGCAGAGAGGCCTGCCAGTGCGCCAACACAACACAAGCCTGATCCCAAGTATATCATCTGAGGTTAAAAAAAATACACACACACACACACACACACACACACACACTTTAAAATTATAGTTAAAGTTACATCACTTAACAATTAGTCCTTAGATCAGCAATAAACTAATTTGAAGGTATGAATAAAGTCTCAATTTAAATACTGTAGAACTTCAATTAAAGCCTGGTCCCAATTTGACACCTGTCCCTTTTACTGGTCTGGTGGGGCTGTTTTGACAAATAAATGCAGGTCTCAATTAGAAGCCTGTGCTCTCATTTATAAAACTCTACATAGAAAAGACTCCTAAAAAGGTTGAGTATGTTCAAAACAAGTGTGTATGCACAAAAATATTCTGATTTATAAAACGGCGCACACGTCCTACGCCAATTTCTCTTTAGAAATCACAATCAACTTGAAATGTGGTGAATGTGAGCGAGCTCCTTGCCCGACCCTTTAAACACCTACAGTTGCCCATAAATGGTCAGTGAAACACCGCTCATTAATATTAATACATACTGACTGCATGAATAAAAAGGAGGCAAATTCTGACAGAAAAAAAAATATATATATAGAAATTTAACCTTGTGTGACACTGAAGCATGTTGTTTGGTGGGTAAAACGTGCACATACACACAATGCTTGTGTACCGGAGGAAAGGGGACACCAAAGCTCCACCCCCTTATAACCGATCTACAGGAAGGTGCATCCCTCCTGAATAGTGATGGAGGTGGAGGGGGACACATACTGTACATGCAAGACACACTGGATGACTCAGGTACATAATTTGGATTCCCTCTTTTGAAAAGAGTGTAAATCAAATGCATTCCTCTTGTGTTTAAACATTTAGTCTACACAAACGGTCTACTCATTAACGAGGCTGCCAAGGAGTTAAAAGAAATGACTTGTTTTGTGTCATAAGCGGTACACTGAAAGATCTACTTAATAGCGTTACATTTTTCAATCCCGTGTTTTTACAACACACACACACACACACCTGATTACAATATATAAAAACTATGCACTTGTATTTGCTCAACTGAGGCAACGAAAACGGCATCAATTTAAGTGTAATTTGTTCTCCTGTTTAACCTATTTATGAGAATAAATTACACTGCATTCACAAATATCTCCGTTTGTGTTCATTTCCTAAGTCATGTTTTTGTATGCGCTGCAACTGATGTGATTTGTTTTTGTGCAGAAAACAAAAAAACCAAATGGGTTTATTTATTCAGAAAGGCTTTCATCTGTTTGGCAAATTAACTAATTATTAAATTATATTAGGTTTTATTGGCCTATAATACTCAGAGGTAATAGTTCGATTTATTTTAAACGTTAGTATCCATTTCAATCGTTATCCGTTCCACTTCCAATCTCATGGTCAAATCTTTGCAGAGGCTTATGAAACAGGGATCATGCCATTTTGGCTTACATGGGTTGCTTAAGGTCTGATTTTACATAGGACTACCGGTTTTCTCTCAAGTTAATATACAGCCTATTGTGATAAATAAACAAACACATAATGCTGTAAACAAAAATGTGAAAAGAATCTTTTAAAAAGTATTTTTAAACTGCAGGAATAAATCCAAAATTGTAACCCTAACCAAGAGACTAAAAAGGGTACAACATGAGTTGTGCATGCACCTCAAGGAACGTTCATATCATTTATCACCAGTGATGAACACCACAAAAGATTATTATATCGTTTTTCAATAGTACTTGGAATAGGTGCGTTGCCATTCTCGGCAGGCATGCACAACTCCGCACAAGACCAGTGAGTGCAGGTGAGCAGAGCAGAGAGAAAAGGGTCAACAGTAAGCCTCAATTTAGCTTTAAAAGCACAGTGCAAGTTACAGTGACTAATAAATGGAGACTGTGGCTTCTAAAAATTAAAGCACAGCTACCGTGTGTAAAGGCAAGACTTCACAATTCTGATTTGAATATGTAAATTCTTAGTCGGGGACACACCTAATGGACATCCTACACATCGTTAGATTCATTTTGCAGAAACAATGAGCCCCAAAACATTATTCATTGGAATAGGAATTAAAAGCCTGTCTATTACAGACACCTGTCCCAAATATAGCCAGGGTGAGTTTAGTGATTTAAGAATATAAAAGCCTGGGCTATTTTTTTTTTTAGTTTTACGGCAGTCATTAGAGCTGAAATGATTAGTCAAATCGACAGAAAATTAATCAGAAACTATTTTGATCAATTTAAGTCATTTTTTAAAGCAAAGTTGTTTAGACCATCTTTGGAATTTTGGCCGCGCAAAACAAGTAAAGACATCACCTTGAACAGAAGTGTGGTAGACATTTGTCAGCAATCGACATAATAACAAATGCCACCATAATACTCAAATAAAATTTACAAACAATAAACTGACTATAAAAACAATGATGAGATGTGTATCATGTCACCTGCTCAATGCTGTATCCAGCGGCCACTGAGGCTCCATATCCCCCAACAAATGCAGCCCCAGGCAGCGCGTACAGGTAGTTGTACTCAGGAGGATCAGTGGGACGCTTGAACATGTCCAACATCCTCTGGGTGATCAGGAAACCACCTGGACATACACAGAAATTGGAAAGGTTTAATTTCATTGGGTGGGCAATGAATCTTCTTGGCTATTGTTATTTTTGTGTTGAACGTCAGACCGGCAATGTTGATTGAGGAAACAAAGGCAGCAGCAAGAGCAAGACTCTCGGGCAGGGAGGAGGGTGTGAGACCTCCTCCCATCAACACCAGACCTCCAACTGCTGTCAGACCTGACAGAACATCAAAAAAATATATATATAAATAAAAGATTAAGACATACTCTCACAAAATAAAAATCATCTCATAACCATCTTATATAGACTTCTGACCTGAGATGGCATTGGTGACAGACATGAGGGGTGAGTGCAGAGCGGGGGTCACGCCCCACACGGTGTGGTATCCCACAATCCCTGCCAAGCCGAAGGTGGTGACCATCTGAGTGAAGGCTGCGTTGGGAGAGATGATGCCCAGAGCCAGACAGGAAGACACACCTACAGAGAGAGAGAGACAGAGCAGTTTACATGCCTGTGTGCAGATCTAATTTTAGCAATTTAGGCAAAACACCACTAATGAACTGTGTTCAAAATTTCTGTTGGGTAATTGTATAATTTAATATAAATTTTATTTGTTTTTCGTTAATGAAGGGTATTTTCTACCAAATTCCTTTTAAAATAGCTTTTGCATTTCATAACACATGAAATTGTTCAGTTGTCTAAATATTTGTGCACAGATCTGTGTATTACAGTCTGACCTGCAGTGTAGACGCCAGCAGAGGTCATGGTGCGTTTGAAGGGAGAGATCACCTGCCTTTTCTCAGCCTCCAACTCAGCAACTGTTTTCTGTTTTACAGGGGCTGGGGGGGCTGTTTTAGGAAGGGGGGCCGGGAACATGTCCTTGCCTTCCTGGACACATCAGAAAACACCCCAATAGGATCAGTGTGAGAACGCAGACGACGTCCACAGAGTTTGCGTGAGAAACACATCAAAACTTTGGAGTCTTGCATTGTAGGAGACCTTGCCTGGACGGTGGGAGCACTCAAAATACAAACCCATGGACCGCAAAAGGATATTATGCTGAACAAACAGCAATCACGAACTAGTTACCAGTGGTTTTGAAAGATAAATTCTCTTTTAAGGGGCCTTAATAATGCTTAGTTTAACAAGGGGTAAACTGATATGTCCTGTTGAGGTTGCATGTGTTCTCTGCCATAAACAATGTGTCAAAGCCAAAATTCCTGGAAAAGTATATTTTGAAATGTTCATAACATTCTTGCTGGGATCCAACAACAGTTATTCCCAGTTGGGACTGGGTTTTTAGTACTTATTTGGCATAGTGTTCTAGCATGACAGGATCCGATAGTTCATGCCGAGATGGTGGGAGCGATACCAGTGAGTATGGACGCTGCCAGTAGATAGTTACCACAAATAAAAACTCACCTTCATAACAATAGTCCCACGGATGACATGGTCAATTGTTCCATAGTCAAATTCTTCTGTGGGCTGATAGTGGAAGTACTCCTTGTCTGGGCTAATGGCCTTCAGCAGCTTCAGTACGTTGTTTGAATACAGAGTGCTGGCCTGGGTGGCCAAGCGGCTGGGCAGGTCTGTGTAGCCAATGTGTGTAACTCCCTAGTTATGAAAACAAGTGCATCATTAGTACATTTTACACAGTGTTGAACAAAGAATAAAACAGGCTTTTACAGGATTTCTTTTGTCGTTAATCAAAATCCGCTGGCAATGCAGAAAACTCACCTTGTAAACGTACAGTTCTCCAGGCTTGGTGGTCTCAATGTTGCCCCCTGCCTCTGAAGCCAGATCCACCACCACAGAGCCATCCTTCATCGACTCCACAAACTCCTTCTTGATCAGAATGGGAGCCCGCTTCCCTGCATGGGAACAGGAAACAGCGAGACAGGTGAGATGCATCAAATGTTTGTGATAATATCATGCAATTTATAAAAGAAAAACCAAAAAATAAAAACCCACTTAAACCACAACCCACCACACACACGAGAAAGTCAAAGGAATCCACAATAAAGATGCATTAATGAAGTTTTGGCCTCAAGGGGGGACAGAACATCATGTTAACAAGCAACAAAACAATTAGGTTATGGAGTTGCTATGGCTTATGTTAGGAATTATTTGTTACTTGCATAATCAGACACGAAGCATTGTTAGCATTTACGTGAAGGCATGTGTCTGTCTAACAAAGTTCCAATATTTATGGTTCTTTCAGCTTTGTTTTAGTCCCCACCACCTCCTGATAAAAATATCTAAATGTCTTTAGCTGCTAGATGATCTTTGTATCCTCACCAGCCAATCTGAAAGCTGTGTGCAGGCATATTTTTCCCGGTACGTTTGTTTGCTTGAGAGTAGCCAAGTCTCAGCTATACAAGTAAATTTCCAGGCCGCTGAACCAAAATAACTCAACCTGAGGCTGAGCAAAAGCTCGGTGGATTCATCACTATGAATCATCCCTTTCATATTTGTCATTTGGTTTAGGGTTACCATGAAAAAAAAAGGGTGATCAATGCAAAACATAAGAGGTAGAAGGTACCAGGGCGACTGACCTGGAATCAGGGCAGTGCTGATGACAATGTCGACCTCTTTACACTGCTTGGCGAAAAGAGCCATCTCAGCCTCAATAAACTCCTTAGACATCTCTTTGGCATAACCGCCAACACCGTCGCCAGACTCTGCGATGTCTACTTCTAAAGGCTCTGCCCCAAATGACTTGAACTGCTCCAGAGCAGCTGGCCTGACAGTCAAGAAACAGTTATGATCATCCCAACCATCACTCAGCCTTCAGAGACATAATGTACCCCCCCCCCTCCATCCATCTTATACCTGGTGTCAAATCCTCTTACTATGGCTCCCATTGACTTGGCTGTCCCTGCTGCTGCCAAACCAGCCACTCCACCTCCAATAACCAGGACCTGTGTACACCAGAAACATCCATATGCATTATTGTACAAGGGGGAGATAGACTCAGCTCACTGTTACATATTGAGGTACGTGGAAAAAAGGGAAAGATGGTAATCATGTTGACTTGGGTTATATGTAGACAGTTACCTTAGCTGGGGGGACTTTTCCAGCAGCTGTGATCTGACCAGTAAAGAACCTGCCAAAGTGGTTGGCAGCCAGAACCACAGCCTTGTACCTACAAAAAGTCACATCTTCTATAACCAGGCATTCCTGAGCAGCTACAAATATATGAATCTGCATGTACATGTATATTTTTCCTTTTACCCCGCGATGTTAGCCATGGAGCTGAGCGCATCATAGCCCTGTGCGATTGTGACTCTGGGCACCTGGTCCATGGCCAGCACAGTGCTCTGCCTCTCTGACAGCTTCCTCATCAGCTCTGGGTTCTGTGCTGGATAAATGAAGCTAACCAGCGTTGACTTTGACTTCAGGAGGTCTGCCTCGCTCAAGCTGGGGGCTCGAACCTAAAGCAGAAAATTGATGTTACAGGAGTAGAAATTCAGTAATATCTTAGAGTTGTTTTATTAGAAGAGCCAGTAGCAGGTGTGTATAAACCTTGAGGACCAAGTCTGAGCCGAGTGCTCCTTTGACGTCGGTGATGGTGGCTCCAGCATCTCTGTATTGCTGATCAGAGAACTTAGATTCCTCTCCAGCTCCACTTTCCACCTGCACGTTGAAGCCCTGTTTGACCAGCGCCTGCACCCCCGCAGGAGACAACGCCACACGACGCTCATTCTGGAACGTCTCCTTAGGAACGCCAACCACCAGGTCCTTGTAGAGCACACCTGAACAAACAAACCAGCTGACTGAGTCTGCAGTGCATAAAAAGCATTTTTTTCCCCAAAAAGAAATTCAGATGAAAGTTAGAAGCTTTCATAAAAAAATAATATATTTTTTGTGCAACATCATAAGAGAGCATGCGTATAGAGCTGAGTATGTTTGGCTGGGAACAGTGTCATGTTACACATTTCTCTCCATACATGGAGTGGTGACCTCGCCGCCATGGAGACATTATTAGCAGGTGATTGGCTCTGTGCCAGCACACACGGATAGGGGCCTGTACTCCCATACAGACACACTCAAAATTCAAACTTAAAAAGCACTCAGTAACTTGCAAACTTTTCACAAACAGTCTGTGACATGTGTCCCGTGAAGAGCACCGACTCCATAAACAAATGTCTGTGAACAAAATCTTTCAGACAGCAGTTAATCTTTTACATGTCACCTTTAACTGACCTCTTATTTGTTCTTACATGTTAGCAGCTCCTACCAGCCAAGTGAGCAGAGCTGCTACCAGGTTCACTACAGCTTTCCCTATTTTGGGAAGATCTCTAGAAACCTGCTGCAAACAGTTCATGATCTGTGGGGTTTTCCACTCTTCTGGCCAGAAGGAACGTGTCCTTGAGTGAACTGTTATGCTCTCATTCCTCAACTCAATAGACAGAGGAAATCCAAACCAAAGACAGCAGGCCGTCGTCTATGAAAAATATTTTACAGTTAAGCAGAGAGATTTTAACTGTACTTTCCTACCTCTGGAGGCAGTTTGGTCCCATAACACAGGGAAAGTCCTGAAATGCCTCCTTCCAGGTATCTTCTGACAGACCCTTCGCTGGAACAATATAACAGAAGAGCTGGAGATGGAGCGCAGGAGGGTCGACATGGCCTCTGAGCGTCCTCCCTGAGACTCCCTCTGGTCTCTTGACTATGAACACAAACAAGCAGAGGTAGGTGATACGTTAACACTACTTCTGCATCTGCTGTCAAATAACAAAGCACATTATAAGCTGCCCCCCCCACCAAATAGGTCCTGAATCACACACTCAGGTTGTCTGTGCTGCGAGGCCTTTCAGACAGCAGAGTGATTTCAGCTCTGCAGGACGCAACAGTCACACTCACACTGGGACCAGGGTGGATTACAGACTCCGGGTTTGTTCGCGAGATTATGACGGCACGGCGTGGGGGGGGTCCAAGTCTGGCCTAGTTGTTGTGAGCAGGAGCAGAGACAACCAGGCAGAGAAAAATGATGTGAATGTTGTGAGGCTAGAGGGGACAGCTCAGGACTCAGACACAAACCGTCTTACACAAGCAAACTGTAAAACAAATGAGGCGTTTAGCCTACAAATACTGGCCTCTCAAAAAAATACCATTTAATTACCAAAAGACAAATAACATTGTGGAAACTTGCAGTACACTGCTTGTTGTGGTATTTGCTATTTATGCATTCATTCATTCACTGAATCACGCAGTTAATCAATGTCCTTCATCCTCCACCTTTTAGTAATCCATCATAAAATGGAGTAATTGTCAGACTTGCCTTTCACAGTTTCCACAAATTGCAGGTTAATGGTTTAACTTTCCCTTTGCAGCAGGGTCACCTGTGAGACGTCCTATCCAAAATCCCCTCGTCTGCTAGCGGGGACGGACCAACGACCTTCCGCAGTTTCGATATCACTGCTGCACTATTTATGTATAAATAGCAAACCATGTGACCTAACTCATGACCACCCTTGAAGCAGATAAGCAGGCGACCGCTGCTTAACACTCTGCCACACTACCTGCGAATTAATGGCTGGATTAACATGGTTATCAGAAAAAGTCATAGGTAAAAATGTTTAAAAGTTATGAATACGTGGACGGTCTCGCGATAATCCCTCTCGCTTCCTACGCAGCTCTAAACAAAACCGATGTTAAAGTAGCACAACACGTAATTGGGGGGGGGGTATATCTATATCCATTAGCCACAAATTTGTTTGTATTTTTTAGGCTTCCTGTATTTTCTTTTGTGTGCACAAGGTGACGCCAGAGCGCCACACAAAGGTGAAACACACAAGTTGTTGGACAACCATGACTATTCTCTGGCTTTCTCTCTCGTGAACGTGCTTAAATATGTCGGTTTAAACTTGATAATCTTTGTTCCAAACAATTTTGTTTTGCCAAATATTATTTACATATATATTAAATAAAAATTGTATTTGTATTATTATGTTTATATTTTTTGCTACATAACTTAACAAAATGGAATCATTTCCAACAGTAGTGGCATTGTAAATAAAAAACAGACCTAACTGGTCAATTAGGAAGAAATTAAATTGAAATTGAAAAATATTGAAAAAATATAAAACACTAAAAGAGAAAGAAATACAAACAAACAAAAACATGAATATAGAGGTAAACGCTAAAGGGAGTATTATATAGACCATTGCTAATAATTCAACAGTGTTTGGGCATTTATTTATTGACAAATATAAGAGAAAATGATAAAACATTAAACGTACAATGTACACAAGGATGACTGTTTTCCAAAATCGCATCTTATGTAAAAAAAATAATAATAATAAAATAATGGAATTAACGGTCAGATAATAACATTTGTCTTACATAATAATACCAAAAAGTATTTATTTTTTTTGTAAATTCATAATAATACATTTGCAAACCAGGTTCCGCCCATAGACACTATAATTCCGCCTCGTCTCGCACAGTAAAATGTTTTGGTTGGCCATCTTCTTTTAACGCCACATGGATTTTGTAAACACTGGTCTGTTCTGTCAGCGCCGCTAATACTGAAAACATTTTAACCAGCATTCACTGGTGTCCTCTATTATCTGGTACGTAACTGTGTGACAGTTTAAGTTTAAAAGTATTTATCGCAGCTTAGAATGAAGTTGTAGCTAACAGCTAGTAGCATGTAGCCTAGCTAAAGTTTACACTGCAGCTAAAGGAACGACACTCGCTTCACTCCTTCTTTTTACTGCTCTGCTAATTAAGAAGTAATGTTATCTGCTTGCCTTTCTTCATTTTGCTGTCAGTGAGGCTGGTGGCTTTTGATGGACGAGGATGTCTCTGAGGCTGCTGTCAGTGGACCCATCAGACCAGGGCTCTCAGAGATGCAGGCTCGGTCCAGGCTTGATGTCAGCGCTGGGTCTGAGTCTGGGCTCCCCTCTGCTGGTGACTGTTCCCGGGGGAAGCTGTCTGTGTACCGCCTGGCCACGGCCTGACCTGGCAGAGGGCTTCCTGCAGATGGACCTGAAATGTTCTTCCCACAGCCTGATCGCTCACCCACCCACACATCTCACCCTGGACCCTGGTCAGCTCACACCTGTACCCTGCCCCAAACTGAAAGGTGTTAAGATAACTGTGGTAGTCCAGAGTGTTGACTTTAAGAAACACACCTCCTCGCCTTGTTCACGAGCTTGTGAAAGACTTGCTGAAAGGTGTATATGTCCACGAGAAGTATGTGATAAACCTGGAGGATTTTGATACAGAAATTAGATATGTTGTCATTGAAAGCATCAATCTGGATTTTGCCAGTGCTGGTTTTATCACCTCAAAAACTAACGTGGAGATAGCTGGTATCCAGACGGTCCAGCATTACAGGGGTCACCTGCAGACCAGTACATGGCCCCGCTGGGGGGTCTGGAGAAGGTCAGCATACATTCACTGTAATGACATTATTGGTATTCATGCAGAGTCTGTGTTCCACTATGTGCCAGCTACATTTGTTTTGTTTCTTGCTGTATTTTAGGTGAGCGCCTCCCTGAGAGAGATGCTGCAGCTGCCCCTGCTCTATCCAGGCACCCTGAGCTCTCTTGGTGTGTTGTGCCCCAGAGGTGTACTCCTGGTGGGGCCTCCTGGTGTGGGCAAGACCCTACTGGTCCGCAGAGTAGTGGGGGAGGTGGGAGCGGGCCTCGTGGTGGTCAGAGGGCCAGAGGTAAAAAAAACAAACAAACATTTATATTACATTATTATGTTAAACATTTTGAATCACATTATGTGTAAGTATGTTTAGAAAAAGCCATTATGATGTAACAGATTGTCTGAAAACTCAGTCGAGAAGCTGATGAAAGAAAAAGTAGCCTGACTTATTTGGCTTATTTCCAATATTGAGATAAAGCCTTCCTTTTTAATTTGAAACACTGCCTAGTAAAACCACAGATATTAAAGGGTAAAATACCTACCTCAGTAGATCAAAAGCTCTGATAAATTATCCGGTTGAGAAATTAATGTTGTTTCAGGGTTTATATGGTCATATCACCCTACCCTAATTTAAGGGCAGCAGAGTAGTAGAATATCATATCCAAGCAGAAATACTGCCATATAACTACATGTGATTTAACCCAGTCAACACTAATGTATTTAATCATATACTGACATAGCAGAAAATCTTAACTGTCCATAACAAAATTACAAGAGGAAACTCAGTTTTATTTGAAAGCGATCTTCCTCCTTCACAAATATTCTCAAATAAAGAATGCTGCTCCAATGAAGCCAAAAGTAGAATCTTTTTACATTATAATATGACTCCGTAAGTGTATTTGCCTTACAGGCTACAAAGAGTTGTGCCAGAGACCTTTGATGTTGTTGTACATTTTAGGGGATAGAATGAGATTAATTTAAATAAATTACTTAAAGCGGCAATATAAATCTATATTCAACCCAACTCTTCTTTTTTTTATGGACTGGGACACTGATTTTACCATTAAAAAAACATACTTTCCTACCTCTGTTTTTTTTGTAAAGGACTTTGTGCAGCCTATTATTATTATATTAATATTATTAATGGTAATTGTAAATTCATTTTCAGGTGGTGGGATCACGGCCAGGTGAGAGTGAGGAGAAGCTGCGTGCTGTTTTTGAACGGGCTCGATCTGCAGCTGAAGAGGGTCCATGTGTGCTATTCTTAGATGAGTTGGACTCTCTTTGTCCAAGGAGAACTGGCTCGTCTGCACCAGAGAACCGCCTGGTTGCTCAGCTTCTCACACTGATGGACGGGGTGAATCAGTCCGATCGCTTCCTCATCGTCGGAGCCACCAACCGGCCGGACAGCTTAGACCCAGCACTGCGCAGGCCTGGAAGATTTGACCGAGAGGTACAGATGATGAAATATATAGTACATAATAATAAATGTAAATAAACCTTTGAGGCTCTGAATTGTATGCCTTTTCTGCAGGTTGTTATTGGAGCTCCCACTTTGCAGCAGAGAAAAGCCATCTTGTCTGTTCTGTGTGCAAGGATGCCTGTATGTTCCGGTGTGGACATGGCAGAGCTTGCACAGAGAACTACAGGTTATGTAGGAGCAGACCTCAGTGCCCTGTGCAGGGAGGCTGCCATGCACGCTATACGGGAAAACTCAAAGGTAATTACAGAAATCATGTAATGTATCATATAGAAACCAAACACTAATATTTTATTACTTCTAGGGAAACATTTTAGCTCCCTCCAGACCTACGTGTAGAACCTTCTATCTGTTACAGTTCACACACTGTCAAATGTGTCTCAGATAAGTTGTGATTGTTTGATTTTATATGTGGGGGAACTACAACTGTTGCTGACAGGAAAAACTCACATTAGTTCTCCGCTTTCCAGCTAGAGATGAATATTTTGGTAGTTATTTGGCATCCCAGCATGTATTAAAACAGAGTTGTGGCATAGTCAAATCAATGGGAAGTGAGTTAAGCAAGTGTAGTAGAGGCTTCAGCCAGCAACTGTGAACCAATGTATTCCTTCAGGGCAGTTGTGATTGTCAAAATTACGTCCACAAAAGTTCTTTTTTTGGCCGCTGACAGGCTCAGACTGTTATATGAGGTGTCTAACAGTATCATGGAAAGGATCCCTATGAGTAACACCCGGTAACACCCTTTGTTTTTAACCTGAAACAGAAGGACAATTCTCGCACAATTTCCCCAAAGAATACATTCCAACCACTGTAGCCGGTTTGCGGCTGCCAGCTGAAGCCATTCCTGCACTGATTTCAAAAGTTTTGTACCTCCTAGTCATTTTGACCCTAAAATAAGAAAAAACAAAGATGCACTTGTATTCACACTATAGTGCATAAATGGGTGTAAACGTGTACCTGGTAAACCTAAAATGTCAGATTCTAGTGCATTATCTTTAACCTTCCAAAGTGTTGAATATATAGGTTTAAGAATGATTTTTTTCTTGTGTTGCCTTGTGATTGTTTGCAGGGTTCAGGAGAACAGGCAGTAGCTATGAAGCACTTTCAGGAGGCCCTGAAGTCGGTGGGTCCTTCCTGCCTGCGAAGCAGCCTGGGCAGGACAGAGCTCTCTCCAATGTCTTGGGAGCAGATAGGAGGTCTGGATGAGGTCAAACTCAAACTAAGACAGGTGCATGAGTGGCTGTTCTTGAATTGTACAACGAAAAATACAAAGAGTTTTCATCTGAGATTGTTTACTGATAAAGATCAATAAAACCTGTGTTTGGAATTAATGGGTTTAATTTTCCCTCCATCTGTCTTATGCCTGAACATCAAAGAGTATTGAGTGGCCGATGAGGTACCCTGAGGCATTTGTTCGTCTGGGTCTGTGTCGGCCACGTGGCGTGCTGCTCTACGGACCTCCAGGATGTGCAAAGACTACGCTTGTCAAGGTCGCAGCCACCTCATCTCACTGTGCCTTCCTGTCTGTCAGTGGTGCTGACCTCTACTCTCCCTATGTCGGAGACTCAGAGAAGGCCTTAGCGCAGGTATTTTCTTTTCACAGTCTGTGACAACACCTGTGAATGGTTGCTGTGTTTGTGTCCTCCTGTCTGTTTCATCATAACACCTGTCTGTCCACATGTAGCTGTTTTGTCAGGCCCGGGCCTGTGCTCCCTGCATCCTGTTCCTTGATGAGATTGATTCTCTGATTGGCTCGCGGTCAAACAGTCAGACAACTAACAGCGTACAGACACATCTCCTGTCTGTGCTCTTAAATGAGATGGATGGGGTTGGTCTAAAGACGCTGGAGAGGAGAGGGACTGAGAAGATCCTCCAGGCAGAGGGAGTGGAGGAGAATCATACACTTGAACAGGTTAGATATTGAAATGTCCCTGGGACTGTCTCTCAACATCTGATCAGAATGAGGTGATATAGTCAACACTTTATACTATAAACTGTTTTTGCTCTTTGACAGCTGGACTGCCATGTAACTGGACTGCCAACTGTATGCAACAAAGATGTGATGGTGATAGCCGCCACAAACAGACCAGACTGCATAGACAGCGCCCTCCTCAGACCTGGCAGGCTGGACCACATTATCTATGTCCCACCACCTGATCAGCTGGTAAGTTATTTACCTCAAGGCCATGACATATTTTAAAAGTTACAGTTTAATGGCAATCTGGTGATTAAGTTTTTTTTAAAGTGATTTCAAACATTTGTATCTGTAATTAACTAACCCAGTAAACGTGTCATTGGTGTCATTACATGTGTCTAGGCTCGTCTTCGCATCCTGAAGATGTGTACAGAGTCGATGCCCGTGGGTGCTGATGTGTGTCTGGAGGAGCTGGCCGCAAAGACCGAGCTTTACTCTGGAGCTGACCTGGAAAATCTGTGTAAAGAGGTAATGTGAAGGCTTTATTTTCTTACATCTGGCTATAAGATACAAAATGTAATCTGGGTCCTAAATGTTGACGTAGACAAACGGTTAGAGTAGGAATACCTGAAAAATGTTTTTGTTTTCCAGGCGGCTCTGTTGGCGCTACAAGAGGAGAACATGGAGGCTTCTGTCATCAAACACACATACTTCCTCCGGTCCCTAAGCAAAATGAGCCCCTCTCTCACTGCCCAGCAGATCCACACATATCAAACGTCACTCAGATGACAAACCACATATGAGCATGTTAAATTGTATTATTACACAAACATTGGTTTGAAATAAAAGGAGTAAAACTTTGAACTGTATTTTATGGTATTTTTGTCACTGACAAGCACCTACTGTTTTGAGATCAGCACTTCAAACCATCTGCCAGCCACTGGCCTTCAGTTCTCAGATGTGGCCACAAGAGGACGCTGCACACTCAAAAAATGTATTGATCATCTGCTTAGTGGATCTGTTGACGAATTGGAATCCACTGTTGCATTTTAGTGCAGGAAGCTGTGTGTGTCTACGTGCCTTTCACCTCGTACGAACTGTCATCAGCCTACATCATTCGGAGTCACCGGATGCTGCGCTGAGAGACATCAAGGACTTTACAGCAACAACAGGTAAGACCTGTCACATGCAGCTGCCTCTGTGACTTGCTGTTTTTAATTTAATGGACTCAGCGTCATTGTAAAGAGGAAATATCAATTTGTCTTTAGGTATTTGAGAAATTAGAAAAATGGTTGGATTTTTCCAAATGTTGAGGAAGAAAAAGGAGGTGAGGATGTTTACAGTTTCACTATGATAAAAGTAACTTTGAAATATTGAATTTGTAGCCGATATATGATTTGAGATATGTTAATATTATGTTTTGGATTAAAAAACTTATTTTTCTAAAATGTGTCTTCCAGCTGATCCCTCTGATAGGGTTCATGGCTTTTGCTGCAACAGGTGCCACCTCTGCTTCGATCTACTTTCTCCTTACTAAACCTGATGTCATGTGAGTGTTTTGATAAAATGATATTCCACTGTATTTATTTAATAATACAAAGTACTACAAATTGCACATTAATCTGACATCTATCCGCCTCTGGCATGTAAGAAAAGCTTAATAGTTATATAACATTTTTATTCACAATTTTTAGTCTGAATAAGACAAGAAACCCAGAACCATGGGAGAGAGTGGACCCATCAAAACCCCAAAAGGTAATGTCTAACATTCCTAACATTACATAACATTAATATGTTTAGATGGTTGTTATTAAGCCTTTTTATTATCATTTTTGGCACATAAGTACAAACTGCATTCTGCTGAGTCACTGAAGAAGAAATGTTATCAATTTAGGACCAGCCCACTGTTACATCAGAGTAATGATGTTATGGTGCAGTACAAGCTGGTACATACTACCGTGCAGCTATTCTTACCTCTTACTTTAAGTTGACGCAACACTTGCAAATAGATCAGGTGAAGCTTAAAAATGTTTTTATGTTGTTTCTGGCATTTTGCCGCAGCTCATCACCATCAATCAGCAGTGGAAACCAGTGGAGGAGCTGGAGTTGGTAAAGAATCTCACCAAGTAAAAAAGGCGGGCATCTGCTAGAAACATCCACAGTCTGTCTACCCACCTGCCCCCCATCAGTCTAACAGAATCCTTTCTGCACAAACTAGCATGCTTTGACACTCAGTGTGCGGAAATGCTTCTGCTCCACTGGTGGGGTTTCAACCCGCTCTGTAATGGCCCAACTCAAGGACATCCATACACAACAGTGGAAAACTATGATACACATACCTCTAAGTGTAAAAAAAAAAAAAGCTTACTTTGGGTTTCTGTGACAGAGGTATGTTCGTGTTGAAAAGGTTGTGGTGTTTAATTTGACAGGAAAGTTGGTAGTCATAGCAACCCAGATGCTCTTACAGTAGATATGAATGTAAAATGGTGTCTGAATGTCTTATATAATGTCTTGTACAGTGTTAATAAATTCTTAGTGTGAGCAGTGTTTCTTGTGTTCTCAATAGTTCAAACAAGTGTGAACATATTTTGCAGGAATATTGGTATTCATGTGTTTAGATTGATATTCTTAGTCTGTTATAGAGCTAATGCTATCATCTCATGTTAGCATACTCTGCCGCCCTGACTTATAAATAAAGTACTAACAAGTTAAATACTGGCTTGAAGAGTAGCTGAATCCCTTCTTTTAAAATAAATACATCACAAAACATAATAAAAGGAGAAGCTGGTGATATTTTGTATGTAGCCAAAGCCTGATAAAGTTTATTGCTCTGTGCCATAGACCTACATTGGCCTTCTTCACAACAGAGATTTGGAATTATTATACTAGGGAAAGCACAGGCATTACCAAATACCTTAACAATGTGGCCATTGTATTCAAGTATGACAGTGATTCAAAGCATTTATAATCCCAGTACCCTGAAACTGAAACAGTTATATGGTCAGTCAGTCAGTACATTTATTGTTGTCCCAAAACTAATAAAGATACATAAATGAGCCATATACTGACATGTGAAAAGTTCCTCCATTATGAAATAGATGGGCACTGTAGTTTATTTTGAGTCAATCCCTTAGGCAAATGGTGTATTAATCCACCACTAAAAATAGTCCACAACAGATGAAGTATTTACTCCTGTTGGAGTAAGTGCCCAGATTTCTTGCTGAAAGTCAGATGACATAAATATGAAGCTACTGCCAGCAGCAAGATAGCTTAGTGTTAGCTTAAACAGCTTGCCTTACTCCGTCCAAATGTAATGATGGAGAAAAATTAATGCCAGTTTATGCTTTCAAGTTGTGTTTATGTTTAGTAAAAACATCATTAAATAGACCTTTTTTCATATAGTCTGACTATGGTAGAACGAGCACAGGTGAAACTGAAAACAGTAATGATGGCTCCTCTCCATTTAGGTGTCCAAGTAAAACATACCAGGTACTCACAATAGTTCCCTGAAAAAGGCACGCCTTGATGGAATGTGATTATAATATCCACCTGTGCAGTAAAAATGTCTGTTTTTAAAAAGGTATAATGCTCAAATTTGAACACCTACAATTCGATCACAGGTGAGAAAACTCCATGAGGATAATATGCTATAGCTGAAAAGCTCCAGAACAGCGACTAAATGGACCTTACGGTTGACTGATTAATTACACTTATTATGATTAAAAATACATAATACCTCTTTGCAGCAGAAGTTACAATCATCAAGGAGTAAAAAGACATATCCATTGTGGTCCTCCAACAAGGTGAGATTGTTGTTTACGAGGTCAAGAATGAACTTTGAAACAAAACTTAAACTTTGGTTTTTCATTGTTTGAAATCATTAAACATAATTTATTTAAAATAGACACTCAGTTTTGTTTAAATGTTTGCAGACAAGAAACTGATGAGATGTTGCCAGCTAGGACAGCTGTAAAGTATTTACTGCCATCCAGACAATGGGCAAATGCACTCATCTGCTTAGTTCATAGCTGCGTGGGTAATCACCACTCGTATTGTGTTTCATAATCAGAGACAATCCTTTTAATGTCCATCTCATATCTCAGAAGAGAGCAAAACCATCAGAAAACTCTCCCTCCTACAGTGTCTGTCCATGGCACACAGCCTGGACTGTGGGCTACACTGTGTGAATTATTAAACACTAAGCAGGGTTTGTGAAGGCAGAGAGAGGAGACACACTGGTATTGTTTCCTGATCTGTCTGAGTTGCTATTTCATCATTAAACCGTTTTCTTATTTTGTCTCACTTACATGCATGTTGACTGCAGCAAGGGTATTTCCCACTTCAAACATGTCCTTCCTTGTTGCTGTTGTTGCTGTTCCCTGCCAATTTGTTTTTCTCAGACGTTTGCTTCCCTATCACATTTTATAGCTTTAGAGAACGTAAACAGGAGGTACTGTGTCAACAAGGACTGACTCACTATGGCTGAAGGGCATTATCAGTGCTCTTGTATAGTCAAATATAATTAAAGGCCGGAGAGGTGCATCAGAACTTAATTTCATCTCACCAAGCTATGTGCAACTGAAAGTTTATTTAAGGAAACAATGGCAGAAGAGGAAGGATATAGTGTGTGCTGTTGGAATTTGTGTACGTGACTGAGTCACAGACTTCATGACACCACAGACCAGCAAGAGAAGCAGGTATTGCTCTTGCTCAGCGCTCACACAGTGAGAGATGGAATTCCCCATGTGATATCAGTGATACACTTCAGTGTTTTTAAACACTAGTGACTTGCTTCTTTAAAGTAGTCTACTGTAACTCGTCCTGGCATTAGTGACTAAGAGAGCTAATTACTGCAGTTTATGGTACTGTAAAGTAAGGCAGGGCAGTCAGGTAGTTGCTGTTAGTTATGCAAACATGGGAACTGCCTGCTTCAGTGGCTTTATGTTAATGCAGCGGTTGCCGGGAAACTGAGACACTCCCAGTTTACTCAGGTTGTTAATCATAAACCCTGGAGATGGGTTGTTTTGTATGAAAGTAGTTGATGTTTAAATGTTTCAATTATGTGGTGAAAACATTTTGCTCCATTACATAAGTATATTCAGCCTTATTATTTTCTACCATTTAACACTAGACAATTATTAAGACTCTTCAGCATCAGTTTACCAATTTTCATCCATGTACATACTGTACAAAACATTTTTCTCCATAAGGAAGGCTGTATTCACCACCACTTTCATTATTCCATGTGTGTTTTATGCTACTGTTCAGCCTATGTGTGCACCATCATTTAAGGGGTGAAATAGGCAAATAGAGAAGTGTAATGCAAATGATGCCTGTTATCTTAACAGTAAGTACCTAGTCATGAAACTAATTTCTCAGCCACTGTGGAAGTATACCACCTAGTGTTGAAAAGCAACGCAGCCTGCACACTAATGCTAATGTCTCAAATTCTGTTTCATTTCATTAGTTGTTATTTTTTTAATTCACAAATGGATAACATGTGGATGCGGATGAGGTCAAACATCAACAGTGATTCAATGAAAATTAACTATTCAGATTTGACTAAAAGCAGATACTACAGAATAGTTTCCTAACATGAAATTGTCCATAAAAACAAGATACCCAGAGACACAAATGATTAAATACTTTATTATAAACAAAAACAGTGATCCAGTGCCTGATTTCCCTTGATGATGTACATCAGATGTGGAAAGCTTTACCATAAACCCACCACGGCTTCTCAACACTAAAACACTATAAACACCATCATTATTGGCACATTTTAACTCACACCTCCCTCCCTGAAAACCTCTCCAATACAGAAGATTTCCCAAACCTGTCAGCATTATTATACTGTCAGTCAATGATATGAAAAAAGCAGAGTAAAGAGTGTAAAACATAAACAATACTGGTCGGGCGAACCACTGTAGCATTTAATTTTTTTCAATCAGTCACACTTGGATTGTCAGTTTCCTGCTCGCTACAGTTAAGACATGCTAGAGTAAAATATCAGTGTTAAAAGTGTTGGTGTACTAAGTGTTTGTCAGTACAGCCAATATAGACTGCTGTAAGAATATCTACGGTTGTTTGTTTTTTTAAAACCGGCCTTACAAAAGACTTTGGCTGAAGAATATTAATGATTAAGTGCATTTGATGAGATGCAATGTCTACTAAAGGGACACAATGATATAGTTTTTTTTGCCAGTGGTGAGGACAGCTTATATGAACTGTGACCACAGTTACTATCAAATGACATGAGGTAACTTTTCGTTTGCGGACTTGATGATAAAATGATAAAACAATCTAGATAAACAGTCCTCACACCTAGTAACAAAAAGAAAAAATTACATCTGATAAAACATCAGTTGTGATAAATCAAACAGTGAAATAAAAACAGTTACCTGTTGGAATAGGCTTTAATGGTGAATTAAGAGCAATATTTTCATTCTTCTCAGCCGAGACTTTAAGCATTCAAACTCCACTATGAAAGCTTTTCAAACATAAGAGCCCTTGAGGCTGTTGAGATCCTTCAATTAGAAATGTGCACCTGTTGTTGTTCCACTAACAATCCTTTGGCACCAGTCTTTTTCCACTTACAATTGTGGCTCCTGCTGTGCCACTGAGCTGTGAGAGTTGCAACATCTAGGCCCTCTGCGTACTGTGTTCTCTGCTGTCTGGCTCCATAAAATGCACTGTGGAAGTCAGTGTAAGCATGAGTCTCTCTTTAAGCGCTGGGCTGCTGGCAGTGTGCACAACTGCGTACCGGCGTCTGCCTGTGTGTCTGGATCTGCACTGTGCACCTGGTGAGACCGTAGGTATGAAGCAGCAGGTGGCGGGCCTTAGCCTGGACATCCTCCCAGTTGTTAGCACTAGAGGGCGCTGTGAACAAAGAGAATTGGATTTGAATATAAATGAAACAACTAGCAGTGTTTCCCAATTGACCTTTTTCACAGCAGACATTTTGAAAATCCAGGTACAATTAATCAAATTAATAATGACTACATTCCATTTAGGGGAGACAGTTTCCCTCCATCCAGCCATTGTTAATGTCATCAGTTACACTTTTCTGCTATGACAAGTCAATATCTGCGGGGAAAAAGGTTGATTCACAATAACGTGTGCTTTTTGTAACTCTGCACTAATCAGACAAAGAAGCCACATCAGCAGATTAGATTGAAATGTCTACATCTGCAGGTCTAAACTACTGCTGCTGCTATTACTTTTGTTTTCTTTAGGTGACAGAAGTTGCATGTGCAGACACCAAACCGCTCCCCTTGTGAAGAATCAGGAGCCTGCTAAACATGAATGAGTTAGCTGTAACCAATATTTGTAAAAGGCTCAGAATTAAATAGCAAATGCCAACATGTGCTACACTATTTCTTTTACAGTGTCTTCAGGTCTTGACCTTTTTCACTAATCTACACATACAGTTACAAATACAGTGTGTTTTCACATGAACATGGATGGGTTCAAGGATAGAGCTAAGGGAAGAACTGGCATTCTAGTTTCTTGGGAGAATGAAAACTGAAGCCTTGAGCCATTCTGCAGAATGCTACATTTGGCAGAAACAAGTCTCATCCCTACCATGAAGCCTGATGGTGGCAGCATCACTAAAACAAAGATGAAGCCAAATACAAACAAATTCCAGAGCAGACCTTGCAACAGAGGGATACAGACCTTAGACAAACATTTCTGCTCCGACAGGTCACTGACATTTAACTCACTGCCAAATTAACACTGGAAACTATCTAAATCAAAGTGCTAAAGCCAAAAGCAGCTCAGCCAGAACACTGATGTGTTCCTGTCACAGAGAGATGTCCTTGGAAAGTCTTTATCTAATTTGACTGAGTTTGAGAAAATCTTAAACAAGTGACAAGCCAAAATCCAGATACACCAAGCTGACAGAAACATATCCAACAACACTCAAGCTGTAATCACTGCCAATGCTATGGGCAAGTAAGTCTTTACTTGGTTGAATATTTATTTAAATGACATTTCTGCATTAAATGTTCAGTAAATATGCAATTTACTTCAACTTAAACAATTAATTGTTTAGCTAATCAACATTCCAGTATTAAATCTTTTGTAAAAAAAAAAAAAAAAAAAAAATTAGAAAAAAAGTAAATGTAAATGTGGGCAACTATCACTATTCTGTCTGAATAATAATTTCCACAGTTTACTATAATTTGTAGTGGACAACAGTGTGGATTTGTGCATTTATATTAAATAAATTTGAACTACTCAAAATTATTCCCCTCTCCCTGAGAGCAGGGGGGTTAAAGATCAACTTTCAACAGACTGCTGAAGAGACCCCAACAGAATGGGGGTGGAGGTCACTTTCTCTAAGTGCTATTCCTGAGCAGTTGATCGTAAAACTGGCACCTTTTGATTCCGAAGCTGATAACGCAGTGCCTGACTGTTAAACTGACAAAAGGGACATTAACCAGCGATTAGCATTTCCCTGAACAGCCTAAACTGCCCCCCCCCCCCCCACACACACACACGTAACCGTGGCAACTTACCTTGCTCTGTGTTTCATCAAAGGGATACCCCCTTTTATGCCCAAGTGTGACATAATCCAGGACAGCCTAACTTTAAACAAAGACTGCAGTCTCCAAAGACCCAAAGCATTAACTGTTTAATTAAATCTTTTAGTTACTTGACTACGTTTGCCTCGTTTGAGTAGTTATGTTACCATGTTGTTGCTATCTGTTGTTGATATTAGTGCTGAAAAGAATCTAAATAAGTTACTTTTGCAGTGTTTTTATTTTCAGCAAGATTAGGGACACTCTTTCATTTTATGTGTAACCAATGTTTGTTCACAATACTTTCTCACACAATTCCTTTAGAAATGATGATAAAGAAATGTCATACTATACTCTTAATCGTCAGCTTGAATTTAAGGCTGAATAACTAAATTCCCCAGTTCCTAAGTAAAGATTGTTTTGGATTAATCTAAGCTTTCCTCATGTAACCTGAGCTCCCCCAAGTGGACGAAATAAGTATTACATACCATCGTGGGAAATGCCCTTTATGTATAAATGTCACTCATTCATCACGACCAATAATTGTTACCAAATGCTTAACTTAGAACGGTACAACTGTTTGACCACTGAGGTTTAATTGTGGGAAATATTTGATTACAATACGCGCAAATAGATTTTCTTTTCTTTTATAGACATTAAAAGTTTAGAAAGGCAGTCCCTCGGGAAACCGGAAACGCCCCCTGGGGAACCACGCCCCAGACAACAAAAGAGCGACTCTTCTCCTCGTGCTCTGGTCTTCCGCTCTGCTCTCTGGACGCGTCCGGCGTGCCTCTCCCGGCAACGCCCTAAGAGTTAGACCAGCACAACAAGTCTTTGTTTTGCTTGAAGCTACACACGCGAAGTGCCGCGACATCGATTTTTACATCAGTCCCAGCAACCTTATTGGTTTTATTTTCTTTCTTTCTTTTGGTTTTGTTAAAGTTATCAGTCCGTTAAGTTACACTGGTCTAATTCAGGAACGACCAAGTTCCCCTTTTAAGCTTTTTCGTCGAGCTAAGCCCACGGAGGTCGGACGACCACGTGGCCCGCCAGCAACCACAAAGGACGACTTAAACCTGACCCGAGACAGGGTCAAGAAGGCCCCACTGCAAGTTTCTTCCATAAGCCTTCCAGAGACGGACCCCCGGAGAAATTCCCTGGCAGAGAAAGCAAATGGCCGAGAGCTTTAAGTTGTCCTAACCGAGAACGCAGAGAACTGTGTGAGGCCGTTTACCATCAACCCAGCGGGAAGAAACGCAAGCAGTAAGACCAAAACCCTACATTCTGTGATCAGTGACGTCCAATAGTTGCTAATCCATTTTTCTTTAGTCCAGCATATGGAATATTTATACCCCTAGACAAATTTAACCGAGTTATCATCTAATTGCATTCGTTAGTTGCCGTATGAGTCAAATGCTTCCCACAATCGAACCTCCATTCTCATTATTCAGCCATTGTTTGTTGCCCTGATGTATTTAGCCACCCTTTTATATGGCTTTAGTTAATAAATTCACTGTAATCAAGGAACTGTGTGTGTTGACTATTTCCACGTCCCTGCCAAGAGAATTGACCCTTTAGATATGAGACTGACTGATTGATTTAAGATAATTTAGCGATTATTAACTAACTGATCACTAGTAGTAATTGTATAATTATTAAAAGCTACCTAGAGGTCCGGAGACTCTAGGATAATAACTCCGGTGGTGCCCTTTTTAACGAGAGCTTTTATGGATTGATATTTTCTGGATATTAAAATTCATAATTGGGTATTAATTCGCATAAATTTATTACAATTCATAGCTAAGTTTTAGACATGCTACAAATTCATACAATATTTCTATGTATCGAAATATACTTCTTGATTCATTTAACGCTCCCTCTTATTAAGTGTACTGTTCTTGTGTAGCTACTCACTGAGCTGGAGATGCACTAGTGCTGCAGTCTTGTCAGCCGTCAACGCCCAGACATTCAGCTCATCAACTGATTGGACATCCTCCAGCTTCAGAAGGTCCTCTTTGATTCGCAGAGTGTCCAGATGCCTGGGAACACCTGACACAGCAGGATAAAAAAAAAACACTACCACAGTGCACTTAATCACTCTAAATTATAAATGCAGCATAATCCGACAGATGTCTGTCCAAGAACAAAGACTTACCCTCCAGCAAAATAAATACTGTGTCTCGTATGATGCGGAATGTGGTGAAGAGAACCAGAACAGAGAAGATGTAGGTACAGATGGGGTCTGCCAACTTAAACTCCGGCTGTGAAGTCAGGGTGTTACATCAGATCAACTAAAATCATGTTCAGCCATCCTGGTGGTTCATCTCAAATCTAAAGTTGAATTTAAAACTAGGAGCCAACAATTACACAGAAATACATAATTGGAAAGTGAATGACTGCATGGTACAAAGTCACTAGTTCAACAAGATATTGTTGGAAAGGTTCACATGTGTTTGTGAGAATTTGTGGAAAGAACTGTCTGTATTTTTTGTTAATGTGTTTAAACGGTAAGAGAAGTTAGTGTTTGACAGAGTCAGACATGGACAACAGAGACCGAGTTAAGACTTGTTTTTTGAGATAATTTTCAATCAACCACTCTAAATGACCAGTTTAATTATTATTTTGTTAGGTACAAATTTCTCTTCAATGCACGATGCAGCTGCAAATAATCTTCTCCATATTTACAGAAAAGAAATCTAGCAAGTCTACTTAAAGAAATGTTAAATTACATCAGCTCAAAGATTTAACGTTTCCTAAACAATGGTTCTAGGAATCAACATTAAAAGTAAACCATGTGACATGTTAACAATTCTTTAGGCAGGGTACCTTGAAGCGGACAACGTAGGCAGCAATGAGCACCCCGACACTCTGGAGTAGGTCTCCCAAAGCGTGGATGAAGGCAGCTCTTACAGCCAGGCTGCCGTGCTGTCTCTGCTGCTGACCTGCCCCGGCTGCAGAACCATGAGAGTGGCCGTGAGAGTGACCGTGGCCGTGAGAGTGACCGTGGAGGTGACCACCTTGGTTTAACAAGAAACCCATTCTGAAGACAAAAGAAAACAAAAAGAGGGATTTATTTTAGGCATCAACCTTACATGTATTATGTCCAATTCACATCATGATTAACTGAGTTAGAAAACACAGTCAGTGATTCTTCATTTCTTCACCCTCAAACATTACATACTGAAGATCAACAATGTCATGCTATGAAGTGCATTTTATACAGTTCTTTGGACGGAATTGTTCAATTTTTGCTGACACTCTACACTCACATGCATGCATTCACCTTTGTCATGTCGCTACTGTGAGAATATTTCTTAGGTGTTTCTTGATGTAACAGGGAAAGGTAAGACAGGTCTAGCTTAGAGAAATTTAACTGATCCCATAAGTGTTTGACATTATAGCTTATATAGGTATTTCTCACATGTCCTTGTCAGGAAGACAACAATAGACTGATTAGTTAAGAGACAGCAGCTCAGGCGTCAGGCTAGCAGATATCAGTGTTCTCTGGGAATCTTACAAGTTGAGTCTTACAAGAATGTTTACAAGAACTCACTGGCTCCACAGATTATAGTACAACTTATGGATAGTGAGAGATTCCAATATGACAAAGCATTGGAGTCTAAACATCAGATAGATAGTTGTTCTAGGTGAAAGGTGACCTAATAGAGAAACATACAGGCACTAGGGGGAAGACTGAAACGTAGAAGGAACCACAAGATGTTATCCTTCAGATTTGGTGTTGGCATTTGACGTGTTGTATGCTGGCACTGTATCTCCTCGGCCGGGCTCAATAAACTATGCTATGTTAAGTCTTCATCAGTCTCCGAAACTTCTTCACACCTGAACCTGGCTCACAATATCATTTCAACAGCTACACTGAATGTATTTAGTAAAAGCCTCACAGTTCTCTCTAAACAGACATTTACATGCAAGTGTTTCCCTTACATGAGGTTGACGGCAACCCCCACAGCTGCAGTGATGAGCATGACATCTCCATCTATGTCGAAGTCTTGGTGTATCGTCCTCTGAACTGCCTCATAGAGCAGTATACCCGTCAGAATATAAATGAGCACCACACTGAAGACTGCCGATACCACCTCTAGGACATGAAATCACAATTAGTTGTATATACAACTCATATTCGCAACAAAAATAAAAGCTATGAGAAAAACCTGATTTCAACAAGTAGATCTAACACAGGATGAATGTGTCTAAATACCTAGGGAGCTTAGCAGTATGGAAAAACTACTTACAAATATCTACTGGTGTAGGAAAAATTTGCAGGGACAAATCTGTTCAATCACTTGTTTAGCCTCAAGCAATAGCAATAACACATCTCAGTCTGTTTCTGCTCAAGTATATAGTATTTTACATTTATGGCTCCTACAGGGACCCGGTTTGGATCCTGTCCTGTCATCCATTTATATAAATGATAAGTATCTTCCATGTGAGACTGTCAAATACAATTTAAGTGGACAATACTGTTTTACACTGTGTTGGCAGTAATCCACTGAGAAATGATTCCACTTCAATACAATGAAAGATGCCCTTATTAATCTCAATTTAGTCCTTGATGAAACAAAATTTATACTACTCTCAAGATGAGCAGTGGTGGCCCAAAGGTTAGAGAAGCGAGCTTGTGACCAGGAGGTCGCCGGTTTAATAAAGGTTAAAAAATCCATTCATTCATTGTAACTGTTAGCCAACTTGCTCTGTGCAAATACAGGTTAAATACCAAACACCACAGTTACACATATTTGTATTGGCAACAGCTGAAGAGGCCACAGTGTGTAAATGTATCAGTTATTTGCAGAGGTTTCAATAATTTGCATCACCACTTATAACTCAATCTAAAATATCTTAACTTGAATCTGATCTGGCTTGAACACTCCTGAACACACACTTACAACTTTGAACATGATTCATCTGCATCAAAACCACATCCGTTTGATGTCCTGTATCTGTTTGCCTCACACAAGACACAAGCAACGGAGAGAAAGAGGTGGTGGGAGGAAGAAGCGTGAAAGCTTCTGAAACCTGAGACTTACCGAGGCGATGCAGTCCGAAGGTGAATCTCTTGGTGGGTGGCTTGGTGGAGAGCCAGAGGGCCAGCAGTGAAAACAAAATGCCCACCACATCTGTTAGCATGTGCACAGCGTCAGTCATAATGGCTAAGCTGTTTGACACATAACCACCTGAAAGTAAAAGACAATGTGAACATTTGCTGTGATCTACTTAAGCTATTTGTGCACGCACAGATTTTGAGATACAAAACTTGATGGGTGTGGCATTTACAGCAAAGTACCTGGTTGGATTTACAGGTATGCTGTGAACTGACAGAGGGAGCCACAAGTACATAGTAAGTTTTTTATTATTTGGATAATTTACTTGGTAACTAATAACTGAATTTTGAAAACAGTGACGTGAAATAACATATCATTGACTGTGCACTTAGGAGAATTAAATCTAATTTAAAAATAGTTTACCGTCACACACACTCAGAAAAAACTTGCCATCTTCCGGTCACCACTTCATCAGAAAACAGTGACTGAAGAAAACAAAGGCCCCTTATGTGCTGCAAAAGAGGAAATGTCTAGCACACGTCAACCTAATGGTTTCCAATTCGGCCAGAATATAACATGGTTCTTTTTATGCTTGTGCAATGGTTTTTGTTGTGGTAGAATCATTTTTAACTAGAAGATGTATGATCCAAAGATTAACAAAATAATAACAACACTTAAAAGATAAATCGGTAATCTAGGAGACTGTTTAGCACAGACTTTTAGAGCTCCTACCCAAGAGGTTGAAATGATGACTGGACATATATAATCACTGACTGAGGCAAAGTGGCCAAAATTATTAAACACTGCTGGAAACCCTGACCTGCAGCCGTATCAACATACCACCGGGGGCTACGTGAGAACATATTTTATTGTAATTTGAGTAAATCCAGCCTTTATGGGGGCCACTGACTTTCATTCATCTCAATTTATTTAAGTTGACACGTAAATGAACACATTTTAGAAGCCTTACACTGGTTCCACCTCTCTGTGGCAGGTTGGTCCTAAAGTTGCATTGATGACAACATATCACATCCTACATATTTCAGAAGAGCAGCTAGGGGTTAAGTGTATCCCTAAGCTACACCAAAGGCATGTGTCTGCCCACAGCGCCATCACCACCCCAACAATCATGTAGTGTGAGGTTAACTCCGCATATGCTTACCTATAATTTCACCGGTCATGAAAAGGAAATACAGCAAAGCTGCAATGACAAGCCTCTTCATCACCCTCTTGTGTTTGATACTCTCCCTCTTCTTGGTGCAGTTGTCACAAGGGTCCATATTTAACCCCGGGCTGCCCAGGCTGGAGGATGATTCGAGCAGGGAGTCATCATCATCATCCGCCACCACCAGGGTGTTCACCGCCACCCCGTTGGACGTAGCTCCGGCAGAGTAGTCGGACATCTCTCCGGAGACCACGACCTTGAGCTTGTTGAATCTGGGAGTCTCATCCTCCCCCAGCTCGTCGGAGAAGTCAAAGGGCGCCGTGTCGCTCAGGTGCCAGTCGCTCCTCTCCCTCCTGAAGGCGGACCGCACCTTGCTCAAGAAGTTACCCCCTGACATCTTTAATAATAACGGTTAAGGTTATATTCAGGTGAGCTCTGTCGCTAGGTTACTGTCGTCTGGGGTAACCATTCACATGTTTGTGGCAGGGGTGGATGCAAGCTCGCATTTCTACTCCATCCTTTGCACCTGGGGGAGAGCAACAAAGAAAGGGACACCAGAAACACAAGAGAGCATCGTTTCACGTCAGTACAACCTATTCATGTCACTGTCAAGTCGGTGACTTGATATATTAAAGACACGTTAAGTCACTCACATTCTCACATGAGCTGATGAACTTTGAGCAGTCCTCTTAAACAACCAGCGACAAGCTAGCTAGTAAAGGTTAGCTATCTTGTCATGTCAGCTCGCGACAGACAACCCTTACAGTGTGGAAGTTTTATTAAAAATACGAGGCAGACTTACCTAAAGTACTTTTCGGTTGTACAAACGTAGTTCGTCCTTTAATTAAAAAACGTCATGGTTATACTGGTGTAAACACCGGAGTCATAATAACACTCCCTCCGCACTCGGGAAGTCACAACAGCAGGTTCGGTTTCGTTCGCAGTCACATGACGACCATGATGACGCAGGAGTCACATGACGTTTTCTTCAGACGCTGCAACAAATCCAAAGTCTTTTGCTGCTGTCTCTGTTCTGCTCTTGGTCAACAGAATTACTAAACTCATCACACACAGTTACTGTTTAATAGACAGTCAGACGGGTAAGATGGCGTTGGCTGAGGTGAAATGTTGCTGGCTGTCTGGTCGCTAACGTGTCAGTGCTGTAACGTTACACATTATGAGGCAGCTCAGCCAGCTAGCTAAACACTTCCTCAACGTTTTAGATGCTTGGTGTTGTGATAAGCTAACGTTATGACAAAGAGGTTAAACTGGTCATTTCCATGTGATAGAACTATAAGATTCATCTGTCTGATTGAGTGGTGCCTCTTTTCAGGCTTTGCACATGGAGGCAGAGGGGATGGAAGATGAAGGACAATCGTCCCAGAGTGAACTTCCACACAGTGAAGGTATGTGCGCTGATGCCTCACCTGATCTCTGCTGTCTACACCAGTCTGCCATAATATATGACTACGTTGCCTGAACTTCAGTATAGATTAGTTGAATTCAGCTGCAGCCCCGGTTTGCGCCTGTCAACTTGTGGTGGTCCAAATAATGTTTAATGTTAAAGGTTATGCATGCAGTTTATTTGATATATCTATTTAACATTTTGTACAGAGTGGTGTGGTTGGTGATAGATTAAAACAAGCTTAAAATCAAAGCAGCAGAAGCAGGGAGATATCCTGCCCTTTATTATAAGCCAAGCTCCAAAAACACTTGATTCTGCATGCCATCCTATAATGCAAGTCTTTGGTTATGCGGTGTTCATGCCATATTAGAGTTATGTAATTACCAGTTCCTGACTAGTAAATAGCATTTATGTCAATATCCAAGTCATGATTATGACAGAGATGTATTTTCTGAAAGCACTGATATATTTGACTTGTGACAAAAACAAAAACAAACATGGATTATGGATAATGTTTAATTATTAAACCACATTTAATGTATATAGTGTTGTCATCATAAAATTATTTTGCCATAACACAACTAACTCTGCAATCATATGACTAGCATAAGTTGTCTGTCATAAACATGGGAATGTTTTTCCTTTCTACCATCTCTCATTTAAAGTGGTTTCACCTCAAACTTCACACCCCCACGTTGTAACAATTGTAATTCTCCAAGCCCAAGTCAAGATAACCGTGAAATCCTGAAGACTTTAAAAAGCTTCTCCAGAGCCACGAATAATATTTCACAACCATTTGCATGCTGAGGCAGAACTCATGATGAGTAAATTCACATTTATTAGTAAAAACAGCATGTGCCCTGTTAATGCTTATACTGAGAAACAAAATAACAGAAACAGTCACTCATAAAACAGAATAACAGACAAACAAGTTATAGGCTCAGTCAGAGCAGTCACAGACAGATAGGGGTTGTTTAGGTAGAACAGCCATGAAATTACAGAGAGGTATACATGTTTTGATTTTTATGTGACATTGCAGGTTATGAGGTTGTTCATGAATCATTTTTGGCACAAGGTCAGGAACATCAACCAATGACTGCATTTATTTTGTGAAAAATAAATCAAGCATTTTACAATATCTTTAGTGCAATTTTCAGCCCTTTTTTATGTCAGAGACGTGACCTACTGTAGATCACTTAAAACAATGCAATCTTGTGCCTTTGTGGAGATAAAACTGCCGTTGGAACCCAAAAAAAGCCAGATAAGTGGTTAATTTATGGAAGTGACTTTTGTGACATAATACTCAATGCTATGCATGCTTTATTCTTAAATATTTGACAGATCTCCAGTTCGCTCTGCAGGAATCACTGTGTCTGGAGAGCTCAGCCCCTGTAGAGAAGGTGTTTGTGGATAAGAAAGCGGTTGACAAACTCACAGAGGGATTACTCTCTCACTACCTACCAGATCTACAGAACTCTAAACGAGCCCTCCAAGAGCTCACGTGAGTATTGTTTCATGAACATTACTGCAACACTTTATAAGACTCTTGTCACCAGTATTACGCCACCACAACATTTTAATAAGCACTGTCTCAGTCAGTCTGTTGGAAGGGGGAAACTGTGTGGCAGGGTAGTGGGCTAGTTTATGTCAGTTTAAGTCAAATTGAAGATTGTAGTTTCTGATTTCAGTTATACAGTGAGGAAAATAAGTATTTGAACACCCTGCTGCATGTCCACTGTGAGAGACATAATCTAAAAAAAAAATCCAGAAATCACAATGTATGATTTTTTTAAACTATTTATTTGTATGATATAGCTGCAAATAAGTATTTGAACACCTGTCTATCAGCTAGAATTCTGACTCTCAAAGACCTGTTAGTCTGCCTTCAAAATGTCCACCTCCACTCCATTTATTGTCCTAAATTAGATGCACCTGTTTGAGGTCGTTAGCTGCATAAAGACACCTGTCCACCCCATACAATCAGTAAGAATCCAACTACTAACATGGCCAAGACCAAAGAGCTGTCCAAAGACACTAGAGACAAAATTGTACACCTCCACAAGGCTGGAAAGGGCTACGGGGAAATTGCCAAGCAGCTTGGTGAAAAAAGGTCCACCGTAGCAATCATTAGAAAATGGAAGAAGCTAAACATGACTGTCAATCTCCCTCGGACTGGGGCTCCATGCAAGATCTCACCTCGTGGGGTCTCAATGATCCTAAGAAAGGTGAGAAATCAGCCCAGAACTACACGGGAGGAGCTGGTCAATGACCTGAAAAGAGCTTGGACCACCGTTTCCAAGGTTACTGTTGGTAATACACTAAGACGTCATGGTTTGAAATCACGCATGGCACGGAAGGTTCCCCTGCTTAAACCAGCACATGTCAAGGCCTCGTCTTAAGTTTGCCAATGACCATTTGGATGATCCAGAGGAGTCTTGGGAGAAAGTCATGTGGTCAGATGAGACCAAAATAGAACTTTTTGGTCATAATTCCACTAACTGTGTTTGGAGGAAGAAGAATGATGAGTACCATCCCAAGAACACCATCCCTACTGTGAAGCACGGGGGTGGTAGCATCATGCTTTGGGGGTGTTTTTCTGCACATGGGACAGGGCGACTGCACTGTATTAAGGAGAGGATGACCGGGGCCATGTATTGCGAGATTTTGGGGAACAACCTCCTTCCTTCAGTTAGAGCATTAAAGATGGGTCGAGGCTGGGTCTTCCAACATGACAATGACCCGAAGCACACAGCCAGGATAACCAAGGAGTGGCTCTGTAAGAAGCATATCAAAGTTCTGGCGTGGCCTAGCCAGTCTCCAGACCTAAACCCAATAGAGAATCTTTGGAGGGAGCTCAAACTCCGTGTTTCTCAGCGACAGCCCAGAAACCTGACTGATCTAGAGAAGATCTGTGTGGAGGAGTGGGCCAAAATCCCTCCTGCAGTGTGTAAACTACAGGAAACGTTTGACCTCTGTAATTGCAAAGAAAGGCTACTGTACAAAATCTTAACATTGATTTTCTCAGGTGTTCAAATACTTATTTGCAGCTGTATCATACAAAAAATCATACATTGTGATTTCAGGATTTTTTATTTATTTTTTTTTAGATTATGTCTCTCACAGTGGACATGCACCTACGATGACAGTTTCAGACCCCTCCATGATTTCTAAGTGGGAGAACTTGCAAAATAGAAGGGTGTTCAAATACTTATTTTCCTCACTATATGTTTTCCCCTAACAGGTTGAAGTTACTGATTAGTTAAGTCATCTGGTGAATAAGCTCTAAAAAGTGTGAAGGTTTTCTTTCCCATGTGACTTTTCTTTCCATGCCGATGTGGAAAAAAACTATGTGATCAAAGAATGATGTAAAGAGATCAATAAAAGCTTGAATATAGACAGCCGATGTTCTAAGAGAATCTGACTGAAGTTTAAATAGGCTTTTAACCATGCAAAGTTGCTTGTACATTATCTTTTCTATTCAATTTTATTTATATAGTGCCAATTCATAACAAAAGTTATCTCTTAATCGATTAGTTGTTTGGTCTATAAAATATCTGAAAATGGTGAAAAATGTCAATCACTGTTTCCCAAAACCCAAGATGATGTCCGCATATGTCCACAACCCAAAGATAATAAGTTAATAAGTCATAGAAAAGTAAATAAACCAGAAAACATTCACATTTGACAAGCTGAAATCAGAGAAATTGGAAATTTTTTCCTTAAAAAATGGCTCAGAACGATTAATCGATTATCAAAATAGTTGGCATTTAATTTAATAGTTGACAACTAATCGATTAATCGTTGCAGCTCTAGTCATCATGCATCAAGCAGAATATGGTAGTTAAAGGAGTTTCTGCCAGTGAAAACGTTTCAACATGCTGACGTTCACTTGTATGTAATAAATCATATAAAACAACCTGTGCTGTCTTTCACAAACATGTAACATTATGTAGGACAGATGAATGACTAGCATACATTAATCATTTCTACCTATTGACTCTGTCAGAAGTTTTGTCTTTAAACATGAGAAATGTTTTGGTGAGAGTGCACTTCATGACGTTTATTTCTTACTCTTCATTTTTGTCTCAACCAGACAAAATCAGCTGATATTGTTAGACACACTGGACCAAGAAGTCACCAAGTTCAGAGAATGTAATGCCTTACCGGACCTCAATTCACTGGTATGTTTGGATTGAATTATAATCTAACGTGGGCTCGTGTTGCTCTTGTTTGTACTCTCTACACCAGCCAGCAGGAATGTTTTCTAATCCTGTTTGTTGTCTTTAGTTTACAGAGGCAAAGGTTTACCACAATAAACTGGTGAACATAAGGAAAGAGATGATTATGCTACACGAAAAGACAACTAAACTAAAGGTATCTCTCATTTCAATCAGACTTAACATGAGTGTTTTTCAAACATTAGTTTAGTTGATGTCATGCTCAAAGATAAGGAGCAGATACTGGTTTATGGATGCAAATTAAACAGTGCATACATTGATCAAATATTCACTGTTGTTTTTTCTCAGAAAAGAGCTTTGAAACTGCAGCAACAGAAGCAGAAGGAGGCGCTGGAGAAGGAGCAGCAACGTGAGAAGGAGCTAGAGAGAGAAAGGCAGCTTATTGCCAAACCTGCTAAACGAACATAAGATCCCCAAGTATGGTTGGTCTATTAAAGGTCCATACAGTTGGTTTTGCATGTTTTAGCCTATTTATTATAGATCAGCTAGCCATATGTTACATTACTGCTGACCATTTTCCAAAGTGCAAGTATTTTAGATTTGGTTTGTCTTTGTTTCAGACAGTATTACTGAAAAGACAGTAAATGTCTGATTCATCTCATGATCATCTTACAGTATTTCTGCTTTTTTTTCTTGAGAACATGCTTGACTTTAGAAATGTGAGTTATCTGGAAGCTTGACTCCGGTTGTTCTTCACTTGTATGACGATGCTTACCCATCTTCATATCTATACTGCAGTAGGAAATAATTTTTAAATATGAAAGTGTAAAACAGTATTTATTGAAAGAAATAGGAAAGTGGCTATCCATAATTTAAGAAAAATCCATAGAAAATCTGTAATATGCTTTGGAAAATGGTTCTCTAATTAGACAGTATATGGGATTCTTAGTAAATGGGCAAAAACTTACAAAAATTCCGGTATGATCCTTTATGTCCGACAGTGCCAAGATCACCACAAACCAAAGACTAAATCATCAAATGCTGGTTCTTCCCAACATCAACCTCTGTTGACAAACACAAACCTGAACACTTACCTGTGAATTGAAAAAATTACTCAAAGAAACTTTTGCAGACAATGACCAGGAGGAGAATCACTGCTTTTGCTGTCTTTTGTTAAAGATAAAGTGTTAATATATGTTGTTGCTAGAGTGCTAAATGTTATTGGTATGTTGTTTAAATCGGATAGGTCTGCACTAAACCTACCTGACGGTATTTCTGCGGTCCAGATAATGTTAATAGATGATTATATACAGTATGTACCAAACTTTGCCCACACCATGCACAGCATCTGTAAATTTGTTAACAGACCTTTCAAGAAGCTTCTATGCACTACTTACGCCTGGAACTCCACTGTTTGTACAATTAATAATAAAAGCAAAACAAACTGGTTTGTAGTAAAGTGACTTACATTTTCTGGTTTTAGTACAACATGTTTTAAGTCATTCATACAATGTGTGTGAGGATTAGTGTCCACTGCTATTCACGGTTGCACACATGTAAAATGGGCTCTCAAGTGTTGTGTGCTTGAGTCATTTCTTCATGTCCATATCATGGTGCAAACCTCGCTCACATGCACGACTATATAAACTGTATTAAGCACAAGTCCACCAGGTGTCAGCAGAGACCAGAAGTAATTTCGCCTGATCTTGAGCTATGATGGCCAAGTGTGTACTGCAGGGCTTTTTTGCTTCAACTTTTCTGCATCAGCTGATGTAACTGATAAGCACACCTACTACCACAGGGGGATATGGCAGTGGAACAGTGGATAATGCACATGTACTTTGGTGTGAGAGATTTGGGTTTGATTCCAACTGTGACATATCCACCAATGTGTCCCTAAGCAAGACATTTAACCACTAGTTGCCCTAGAGGTGTATGACCTCTGACATATATATCAATTGTATGTCACTTGGATAAAAGCATCAGAGTTAATGTAAATGTAATATCTAATTAGTGAGTTAATCTAGTGAAATATTTGGTTTTAATGAAAACTTGCAGACTGTCTCCCATGCATTACACACAACTGTACATTTAGGATAGAAACTAGTATTTCACAGTCCTTGTTCTCTTCTGGCTTTTCATTACACACATCTAACAGGGATAGATAAACTGGCCATCTTGGATGCCAGGTGAACTGCAGTTAACTAGCTGGTAGAAAGGAGCGCTAGGGCTGATCATCTTGGTTTGTTGACTCTTGCCCTAGTTGGTTCTGATATCAACCTCAGTGTCCCCCCCACCCCGCAAACCTTAAATTGTCACTGAACTGGTAAACACCAGACAGATGTTTTCAACAAACAATGTGTCTTTTCAGACACATTTTATAGACCATTGTCATGTGCCCAGCATACAAACAGGAGTTTGTTGACAGAAAAGTAGGTTACATTCCTCTCTAGCCACACAACCATGTGTCTGTTTCAACCCCTCCAATTCACATAAAACTCTAATTTTACACTTACTACTACAGCAGGAAACTCAGTCAAAACCAACATGGTCTGGTCCACCCCTGCCCAGTCCCTTAGAGCGGAAACTGCACCACAGTGTGGCCATGGAAGGGTCCAAACTCAGAGAGGGGCAAACTGATTCCACACTGATGAAAGTGAGGCATGAAAACCACATTTTGAATGTAGTTATCAGCCCCTTGACTTTGGATTGTGTTTGACATTTTTTCTGTGTGTGTCTAAATACAGTGGCTCCATATATGAAGGCCTTTTTCAACACTAATTGCTGTTAGTTTTCTTGACTTTCCAAAACTGGGTCAGTGTAATGTGTAAAAAAGGAAAGGTTCTACTTGGGTTTTTTATCTATAAAAATTGTCTGGGGCTCATTGAAAGCAAAGACATTCCTAAAAACAAATAGGTGTTTGTAGGTGTAATTTTATTCATTATTATCATTATTGTCAGTCTTTTGGCACTATGGCATTTTTATGTATTTTATATACCTGAAATGAACAGATCCTGTTTTGTGAATTTTGGTGATTTTAAATAAATCAAATTAAAATAAATTTGTGAATGAAGGGTAGGAGCAAATAATAATCTGCTTAGGGTACCAGAAAGGCTTTGGCTGCCTCTTAGATCTCCAACCACTGAGAAAAATACAGTACATAACAATTGAATAAATTATTTTCACAAACCCAAAGTAAACACAGAATCTGGCCAATGATAAAACAGTGAGCTACACAGCACAAAACATTTATAAATCTTCACTCACCATGGTTTTTCTTGAACTTTCAGTCGCATCTTAAGGTTCTCAGTTTTATCTTTATTTTATTTACTTATTCACATTAAAATTACATTAATTCCAACAGACAGTGCTTTTGTTTTGGATTTTTGCCTTTGTTTTCAGAGTTTTAACACTTTGGCATAGCAGTATTTTACCAACTGAACAGGCATCTACTATTAATTAGTTAATACTTTGACTGAATAGGGCTCTTTGATTGAATGGGGGGGTGGCATATGAGGCTTCAGAGGTAGACAGCTCAGTGAAGCAGTGGTTTCCGAGGCTGGGACCTAGTCCTCCTAGCGTTTGGATTTAACTTGTGTCTGCTTTTAGAAATTTGGCCGTCAGGGAAAACACAAACCCCCCTTTGCAAAAGCCACAAGCGAGTCACAGACATGGAGCAGCAGCAGATGATGATGTTGTATAGTGGACGGCCTTCCTGTCTAAGTAAACAGTGATTCAGATGGGTGAGGAGTGGGAGGCTGTGGTCTGCTTCAGACAGGCAGCAGGCGGGCCTCTCCCAGACCCACCATAACAGGATATGGTCCTCGTGCCCACACTGAGGATGGTTGCATTATGTTATTATTTCCCTCAGGTTTTACCATTTGGTTGGTGTGGTAGTTTTCATGCACGCTGTGTACCATGTGAAGAGCTGGACTGAAGGTTCTGGAAAACATATCTCTTTGTGGTGTTTTCGACCAAAGTGACAGTGAGTAAAGTTACTTTCCCTTCTCAACCAGGTCTTATATAACTACATACGCAAGTCTGGATGAGTGGGCATGGAGAACATTAGTAATTAGGTTTTTGTGACTCAACAGCTGGTTCTGAGGAGATATTTAAGGACAACAGTTTATCATGTAACCACCACATTTTCCAAAACAAAATGTCTAAGTTATTTTATGGTACTCTTACTCTTGCAACATTTATCACAAAACACATGATCAACTTATAAATTATCATGCAGTATAGAAATAAACAAAAGTACTACAGTTAAAACAGCTTCATCTTGGCATGGCTGGATTAACCTGCACCCATCAACTCCCCGTTCCTCAAACTCTATAAAAAAACATGGCCCCTTTGACTGATACATTATTATTTATTACATTATACTGTTAGTTTACTATAAATACGGATGCATCAATGTGGAAATACAATTTATTTAAGTTTCTCTAATATAATAATAAACTGTTGCTAACAACTACGGAGACATCTAAAACATGACAAGGGGCCCCGACTAGACAAACTCTTTTTATAAACCAAAAGGTATGAAATCAGTGGTTTAATCTTAAATGATATATTGTATTTTATAAGATTATTATATGTTGTTTTGTTTTGTTTTTGTCAAATCTTAATCTGGAAAAAGATTACAGCTGTCAAATGAATGTATTTAAGTACAATATTTCATGGGGTAGTAGTATAAAGTGGCACAACATGGAAATGCTCAAGTAAAGTACCTCATAATTGTTCCTTAGAACAGTACTTGATTAAATGCACGTAGTTACACCACTGGTGAAAGCACAAAATTGACATTAAAAAAATGTCATTTTCAAATTTGATTTTGACACAGGGTTCCTAAGGAGGTCCTATTGCCTCTGTGCATTTGTTTATTAATTTGTAAAAAAAAAACAAAAAATAGACATTAAAATGTGAAAAGTACGTAATAAAGCAGGAGACACATTTAAGCCCTCATCATGTCAGTTAATATTATCCTTTGGTGGTGCATATTCCCAAACAAGATTTTAAGTAAATCAGTACAAACAAGTTGACACAGTAAGCCAGATGCTTTCGGGGCCCCTGGGGTTCTAAATTGCTTTTTATATGTTAATGGTTCTTTAGTAATAACCCCATAATAGAATGTAGCCTCTGTAAACACTTTTATTTTTATTTTTATTTCAGTAAGAACCTTTACTGCGCTGTAACTTGTAACTGAATATTTAAAAATTGTGGTATTGCTACTTTTACTGAAGTAAAGGATCTAAAGGATCTCATGTGCACAATATAAGTGTCTAATGCCCTGCATGGGTTACACAGTGTCTTGTTGTGTCTGTTCTGTGGTATAATTTCTCCACTCAGCATAAACTCAGACAGAGCAGGGGAACCACAGTAGGTGAAAGGCTGTTTTCACGTCAGCCCCACAGGTGCGGTGTTAACCCCTCTCAGCCCTCTGTCATGTTGGCTTTAGAGGGTCGCATTTTCGAAACAAGTCCTTACATCAACGCCAATGCTCACAAAAGGTTTTATGGCACAAAAGGCTGGTTTCATGGGCTTCTTTTAGACTAGTAGTAAAAGCAGTAAAAATAGAAACAAGTCGTAGGCTGAGAAGGAGGCTTTGAAGGGCAGTAGTTGTTGCAGATGGAAAGGAAGATTTGATTAAATGAATGTGCCCTGTAGCCTACTTGTTGTTTTCTTTGGTCGGTTGACAGAAGAAAACAGGAGGGACGTATGTTAAAGGACGCATTGTAAAGCTGTGAGCCAGACAAAGAAATTGTTTTCAGACAAGCAGCCACAGAGTCACAGTCACCTCTACTGCCAGGATGGTTAGTGGTTGCACGGCCGTGTTGTGTCTGACCTCTGTGAGGAGGATATGTGATAATCCAAACCTTAACTGTATGGAGTTAGAGGTCTGAAGGGAGGATTTATAGTGTTGTTTATATGCTCTATTTGAGTCAACCACAGCAGACTGTTGCTTCCTCTGCTTTTTGGATGCACTGGTGAGAGGTGTGTTTAAGAGACAGAGCACGAGACGGGCACAGACGCACACGTACACCCATGCAGACAGAAAGGCAGGCAGACACACGCTTGCTCACATACACAAACAAGATGCGGTAAGAGCGGGTACAGCAACCCTTATGGTTTGTGTGGTTTAGAAAACTGCAGGGTTTGTTGTCGTCCAGAGGCAGTACAGGTATCAGATTAATCTATCACCATGAGTCTATGAAATATTATACCTGAGGACAGTGAGTACACAGTAGTAACCTAAATTCTGCAAGTTAGGACCCACTTTACAGAAAAAAACGGTTTTAGCTTATTGTTTTTATCTTTAACATTGAGAGCAGTCCCTGACTAATCCATTTAATTGCTGCAAATAGTAAGAAAAGCCACAGAAGAGTAAAGGATTACAGAAGTACAGTCAGTAAAACGTATGCAGCTATGCCTTAGTGCAGATCTGAAACAGTCCAGCCAAGGGAGGCCTTTCCAGCAGCAGTCACTGTTACATAACTGCTTATCTCTCGCATACAAGCCTAGACTGATCATCTTGCACATGTTGTGAAGTAACACCCGTTTTAAAACGAGTTAGCTACCCTTTGAGGTATTTTAACACCATCTGTAAATGATTTTTGGCATCAAAGTTAAGCATATTATGCGTAACTGTTAAATGTTTTTGCACTGTAAACAGTTGGGCTTCGGTGTTTGTTCTGCTCGATACTAAGACCGCAGGAAATTCCCAAGATGGATAAGATTGTAATATGATCTTTTACTCACTATCTCACTCTCTTCCTTTCTCCCCTTTTGATACATTTGAATTTACTATTCAGATTCAATCCATACAGCAACCCATGAATTTAAGTTACATGAAACTTGAGCTTGAATCGTGTCTGTGAAGGTTCTCAGTCATCAGTTAGGATATCCAACGAAGGTTGAGGTCAAGGGAAACTGTTTGTTGTAGATACTAGAAGATATTTTGTCCCTCATCCAAGAAACTTCTTCAGTTCAGTTGAGCTCAAATCGTTGCAAGCCAAGAGTATTCTGGAGTTTAAATGACATAAACTGTATATTGTTTGGCTTGTGGTTGTGTTTTAGAGCCACTTTATCATACATGTTGTAGGAAGATCTGGTTAAACAATGACAGCAATCACAAGATGAGCTGGGCGTTCAGGCAGATTCATACACATAAAGCAGCTATGCTGTAATGTGCCAAAGAAGAAATGTGTGGAGTAAATACTGAGAAAACATTTGAGACCACAAAAATGCATAAATATGACAATAAAACCTCACTTATCAACTCTAACTATATAACTTAAGATAGATTGAAAGAAACTGCTTCATAAGACTGTGGTTCCACTGTCTACCTGTGTGTCCATGCTGTTGCTGCAGAAACACTGATGTGTCAATAATCATGCAGTCTGTCTGGAAGCAGAGAAACCCATAAGCGCTTCTTTGTGCTCAGTGAATAATACAACACGTGCTCTCTTTGTCAGACCTCAGTGTAATAACATGAGGATTGTTTTATTCCAGAGTGACACATTTAGCAGTGGGAAAACAGTGACCGGTAAATGGAAAAATCTGTAAGTTATAGATCTAAAAATATCAGTTTTAAAAATATAATATAAAAATATCATGTTTTATTTTAAGAAACAGATTAGTTGAAAAAACAGAAGTAGATTTTTTTAACTAAAATTAATACATAACAAACCAATCTTTTGGCCGTAACTACAATGGATTATATACACAAGAGCAAGAATCTTCTTACAGAACTACAAAAGGGGGGAAACAAATTCACATATGGAGGCCAAGGGCTTATTTTTTTAACATACACACAGCTCTGACCTACTTTCATACATGAATATAGTAACATTATATAACATGTGCTTTTAGTGAAGAAAGGACAGTGTGCAACAGCTTTCACTCCCTAAGAGGGTTCTGACACACCCTTGACTCGGATAGTTCCAGACTTATGTTGAATTTAGATTTCACCATCTGTTTCCATTACAGGAAATATGCACAATATTAATGCCTTATAGCATTGCTGGTAAAGATTCAGATTAGTTCAGTTTAAAACTTTTTCTAGTTATGCAGTCAAACATTAAAATCTGTCTACAGCTTGCACATAGGCCTACACAGCAGCCCTTCTAATGTATTACAGTAACTACATATTGTGTTAACAAATAAAATAGGAATGTAAAGATAAATACTCAGGTGTGCCTGCAGTAATATGACATTAATAAAAGGTTACTGCAACTTTATGGAGAATGACAAATTGGTTGACTTTATTTAATGCAATGAAGCATGTCTTTTCAAAGAAATGTCTTTGCATGTGGGATTAAACCACTTCAAATGGTGTCATTGGGTACATAATCTATAGTGCCAAAAAATATTGGTGTGGGAGTGATATGGGGTTGTCCACCATATTTTCCACTTGCTGTGATAGGCTGCTTGCATACAGCAATGAAAATGTCCTAAACAGAAATTCTGAAAATCTTAGCTTTGTTTACAGCAACAAAGTCCCAAACCAATGTTTAGCAGGCTTTTAATGTTTGTGGAATACAAAGTAAATAAAATAAGTTATAAAATCCATTACATACCTTGTGCTTGGCAAAAATAACGCCACATTCGCCTACATAGGAGAATGTGTAAATCATAGATTTACCATCGCTTGTTGACCTGATTGGTGTTATTACATGGATATTGCTCTGTAAATGAAGTATAGGGATCTTTGAAGTTCATTCTGAAAGAAACACTTCCAGGGAAACAACCCATGTGTCTGAATTTAGATAAGAGTTGCGCTCAAAACCTGAGGTCACGTGATTCAACCTTGTGATTCCACTTATCACCAACACCAACTGTTGCCCAGGGCTGTGAAGTGTTGAAAGCTGGACTATTTTTGAAAACTACACTTTACAGATATGGACTTCACACAAGACTCTTCACAATTCCTAAGTTACATTTTGTAAGTTTCAATTTGTAGTACTTTCAGTGTAATAGATGGACAACAGGCACCAGCCTCTTAAAATAAATCCCAGGAGCACAGAATTGGCAGGAGGATCATTTATTGACATACACAACTAAGTGCAACCATCCTCTGAACATATCCCGTCAACTCTCTTTGGAGTGTAGGCTGTAACAAAGCAATAAATATGGTAGATATAAAAACATGCCAGCATTTGCCGTCAGTTAAACATTTACATAAAAAAAATCATAGCAGTCAGCTGAATGAGCTGCCAGGTAGAAACTTAAGGCAAGGCGGTCTTCTGCTTGCAGGCTGATTATATGCTCCTTTTAGCCGATCGTATGACCTGCAATAAAGAAAGGAAATGGTTCAGAAACTCACATTTGGATATAGGAGATTTTTTCTTAAACAGTCAAGATGCTTTGTGTACCTTTGTTTGTTAAAGAGACTTCTGGATGTTATTCAGGATGTCACCATAGACAAAGTTGAACAGTTGTTCCTTTGACTTGGTTCCATCTAGCTGCACTGTAACAGCATACATACAATTAAAAGGAGAAACTTTCACAGTTGCATTCAGAATGACGACCCAAAACCCACCACACTTACAGACATCAACATCTGATGCCTCCATGATGTTCTTGTGTTTCAAATACATGGGCCAGACGTGGCCATCAAACAGGCCGGGGGGGTCTGGCACCGTGTAGTTCCTAGAGCTGCAGAGAGACAACACAAATTACATACGGTCATAAGACAGCAGAGCAGACTAGATTACAAACGGCAGTTAATAGCAGTGTCTGAGCACTGCTGCACTTACCACCTCCTCTTTTTGCATTCTTCATATGGGATGGAAATAAAGTAACGTTGGTTCAGCACGTCGATCAAAGGTCTGCAAGGGTAGAAAAATTAATTCCAAGGGCCTGCTTGGGCCATTTCTTTCACAGTGAGAAACAGTAATGAGCATGTGTTCTTACTCGTAAGTATAAAGCAGAAAGCCCTCCACAATAAGGATGTGAGTCTCCTCCTCCTCCTTATGCTCAGGCTTTGGGACGATCTCGGTGTCCAGGGTGTTATTAACGCCATGAGACTTCTCAAACTTCACCGGGTTATCCAACCAAGCATAGATCGTACTCATCATGGCGTCCATGTCCAGAGCAGTAATGACTGAGGAGCAAAGCGGGGAGGAAGGATTTGGGGGGGGGAAAAAAAAAAAAAAAAAAAAAAAAAAAAAAAGTAGAAATGTGTAGAGGATTGCAAAGAGCAAGTAAGAAACATGTTCAGGTCTTTCTGTAAGTCATGCATATTACAAATGAAATGTTACAGCAGAAGCAAACACACAAATTCTCTCTCACACACACACCTTTCATAAAAACCCAGGCTTACCATCGTACTGCTTAAAGCCATCTTCACCAACTTCAATCTGATCTTGGGGCTGAAACATACATTGATAAGATGTACCCAGGTACATTCCACTAGTGCTGCACTCTGCTATATGGAAGACTCTGGTAAGTGTTTTTAGACACACTAGATCAAACTATATATAACTATATCTATAGAGTTAACACCCCACCAACTTGTGTTACTCAGAGCTATCCATTTGGTTAATAACTATTTCCAAAATTCAGAGACAGGTGTGTGTGCACGCATGTGGCTCACCTTGAAGAAGTCATCCTGATGAACCACACAACAGTTGGGCAGGTTCTTGATCAATCTGTTGGTGAGGGTGGTTTTCCCTCCATTGGTTACGCTGCATGGAACAAAGCAATAAATGCAATAAGTGTAAGGTTTAAAGATTAATGATTAAACCATCACATACAATATTATATCTGGGACGACCATTTGGTAGTGCAGCTATACATTTAATATTCTCCAGGTCACATATTGTTGAATATATTTAATTACCCATGACATCCGGTTAGTTGTAAATTTAAAAAAAAAAAAAAAAAAAAAAAGCGGCCAGTTTTAAGCCATAAACAGTCATCGGTAGAGTATTGTATGGCAAAATAACAGGAACATTTACACATGTAATGGATTTGAGGCATAATATCTGCACCGTGTCAAAAAAAAGAAAAAGGGTGGGTCAACTGGGCATATGGTACGTTATGCTTATTTCGATTACATGCTTGCCACCGTTAGCTTTAGCTCTGTTTATTGATTATCAAATGGGCTTAAGCTAAGTGTTTACAAAAAATGTAAACGCTAGAATAAACACCGACGTATTTGGTTATTCGACAGTTGTTTCAACAGCAGTATAACAAAAAAAAGGAAGCAGCAGTTTAGCGGATATCATGCCCGCCCTCCCCACGTGTGCCGGGCTTTTAGGGCCTAGCAGTTCGGTTAGCACGTTAGCTTAGCTTAGCTCCCGAGCATGAATCCGTTGAACTCACCCTCCGATGCCAATGATGTACTTCATGTTTTCGGTTGGTCAAAGCTGGTGAAAAGTCGCTGAGAGTTCAAACGCGTCAATAAACCGGTTCAAGAACACAGTGATCAGACGGGAAGAAAGCTTAAAAAGAGAAGGTTGCAACAGGAAACGTCAACTACTCGATTCCTCCATGGCACTTGTATTAAGTGGGTTAAGAGCGGGGACGTGGTGTCACTCGGACGCGGGCTTCCACCGAGAAAGAACCGTCAGTTCACTGCAACGTCTACACATACTACAGAGAGCGACGTGATTGGCTATTTAAACACCTCGAGCGGTACAGAAAAACCAGCACAACCAATCAGGAGCGAGTTTAACCGCAGGTCCATCCGCCTTCCTTTCTCTGCTCACCGCGCCTTTGCAGCTTAAACCATGATGTAATTTAAATGTGTAATTGTGGAAATTGAAAGACTTGTGTTTACTTTTGCCCAAAAATATACAGAATAATTAACAAGAAATGGGCAAAAATTCACAATATGAATATACTTACGTTATATAAAATGGGATGCATTGAATAGGGGTTAGGGTTTTTTTTTTTACATGTTTTTTTCCCAACAGTATATAGAATAAGCTTCAACTGAGTTAAGTACAACAGTATAATGCTATTTAGACGTTTATGCCTTTGTATAAACATTCCAATAACATGAAACAACATTATATTACCACACAAACATGTTAACTATAGGGCTGCTTTGCATTGTGGGCATTGTGCAGATGACCTGTCAAAAGTTTTTCCCCTTATTAATTTTCTGTAGTGTCCATAGTTACATTCTGCAGTATTATCAGTATACACACATAATACCAGGCTGCCGGTACTGTCATAGAAAACAGTTCACATTGGGGTCTAAATCAGAGACCCCCCCCCCAAAACGACAACATGTTGATTTCACCAGCCTGCAGCTAACCTCTCTCTGTTTTGTTTTGAAACTTCCCAACCAACACCATGACACAGTTTCCTGAGGTTACACCAAAATGTTGGGGTTTACACCCTTGAAAACCTCAACTATGAAGAGGAACTCGCCAAGTGTGGAATTCAGTTCAGCTTGTAAGATTTCTATTCTTAGTTTGAGTCATTCTGTCAATTTCAATTTTCTTGAGCATATTACACACTTTTTTTATTCATTCATTCAGTGTGGTATAATGTTTCAAGGGGGTCAACATAAATAAACTTCTTCACTTCTACTGGTACTGTGGTAATAGGTTTGTGTCAGCTATTTACAAGCCAGATGGATATTTTCCACCAATGTCTTGCCTTCTCATTTGACAACCATGTGATGTTATGGCAATATAACATGTGAATTAGAAATATACTTGGTACTGAAACCATGTGGCCGAATCATGTTTTTCATGCTTTTCTGGGATTTTGCATTGCCTAGATGTGATTCATTTACATACATCTAACACTTGAAACTCCCCAGAAACTTACAAAAACAATACCCACTAATGTGACTGAGATTTGGGGCATCAAGTAGTTTTTATTACCCCATATTCTATTATGATATTTTGGTTTACATGCAACCTAGCATCCATCAGATTAGATGTGTCCTTTTGAGTTTGAACAAAGCAGATTTGTAACTTAACCATGTCTGATGGTTAAATAAATACCTAAACTATGGAAGGACAGCTTTTAATGTTGTGATATTTAGTAGCTGTATAATTGCTGAGAGATGCAATCCACTCTTGTATCAAGTAAAATAGGAAATACAACACATAAATACACCATTACAAGTAAAATGCATGCATTCCAAATGTACTTATGTAAAACTTTGGAAGTATCATCATCAAAATAACTCATTATGCTTCTGTCTGTGTTTTATTAATATACAATTATAACACTATATTATTATTGATGTATTATTATGGAGACAGTATTTCAGTGTCGTAGCTGGATGTAGTGGAGTTTATTTCAATAACTTTATAGACTGCTGGGTATTTTAATCTATAACAATAGATTGTATGTTATAATTTGATCACATGTTTTGTTTGTAAAATGCTACTATTGAGTAAATAATACATTAATTCCCTGGCAATCAATATGTGGAACATTCTACCACTGGCCTGACATGGCCTTTATTTTTATTAAGACACAACATGCAAGATGGTGCTAAAAGTTCTTTATGATCTAAAGCATTTATTTTGTGTATTTGGCTGTTATTTGATCATATTTTATCATAGGCCTTTATTTTATTTCAGTTTTTTCAAGAAGATGTTGGGGCATTTAAATACATATCTACAAAATGACACAGTCAGCACTTTTTCTTCCATTTAATACTGCTGCAGTGACTTGCCGTGACTTTTAATAAATGTCCTTATTAGTGTATCCACTCACAAATATTGTGTCACACACTTTCAGTCATGGGTGTGGAGGTCAGAGCATGAATCTGCTTCCTTTTATAACACTTCGTTGCTGCTGCTTCAGCTGTTTTGCACATGTCAAAATAGCCCTAATTAACTGCACTGTATGGAAGTTCAGTGAAGATTTAGCCATGACTTTGGAAGTGAAGATTTTGCCACTATGTTTCCTGACATGAGGCTTACAAGATCTGGAGATGCTGAATCAGCTGCACAGCAAATATTGCACTGTCCCACATATGAATGTCTCATTAACTTGAGAGATACTGCAGGTTCTGTGAACATACTTCTGTGACTGTACACTCTGTTCTCTGCTTTTTCCCCCCCTATTCTCACAGTTTGGCTGTCACATTTCACCTCAGATTGTCAGCAGTCAAATCTGTGTCATCCTGCATTCTTCACTTTTAATCTGATTGTATTTACATAAATGACACATTTTCTGCATGACTGCAATAACTGTCTAGGAAATCTACTGGTGCTGTGATACAGATGGAGGATCTTGTAAAATCAAGATGCTTATAGCATTGCATAAGTGTTGATTAGGATGTAGAATACCTTATGCCTTATGTTTCTCTAAAAGTTGTGTATTTGTAAAATAACTGAGAGTGTTGATACAGTACATTTTGTTCTACACTTATTGTTGATTGAAAGCACCCAATCATCTGACTGCCATCTGCTGGCTGTGCTTAAACCTCCATGTAAGAAGCTTTGGTTCTGTTCTTTCTCTCTGGCAAGTCTCCATTTAGACAAAACGACAGGTAGACACACAAACATGCACTCACACTGTTTTGTTGTATGCTTCTTTTGGTCTTGAGAGTTTAATCTTATTTAAGACTTTAGGGAAATTCACATTTAATATTATCAGAAATTGTAATATGTTCCTGTACTAAACTTTTTAAAGACATTTCACTCTGCAAAAAAAAGACACATAAGTGGATTAAGTGTTTCAGGTGCTTCCCACTAATGCATGTACACTCACCTAAAGGATTATTAGGAACACCTGTTCAATTTCTCATTAATGCAATTATCTAATCAACCAATCACATGGCAGTTGCTTCAATGCATTTAGGGGTGTGGTCCTGGTTAAGAAAATCTCCTGAACTCCAAACTGAATGTCAGAATGGGAAAAAAAGGTGATTTAAGCAATTTTGAGCGTGGCATGGTTGTTGGTGCCAGACGGGCCGGTCTGAGTATTTCACAATCTACTCAGTTACTGGGATTTTCACGCACAACCATTTCTAGGGTTTACAAAGAATGGTGTGAAAAGGGAAAAACATCCAGTATGCGGCAGTCCTGTGGGCGAAAATGCCTTGTTGATGCATGTCACAAAGCTCAAATCATTTCAAATTGGTTTCTTGAACATGATAATGAGTTCACTGTACTAAAATGGCCCCCACAGTCACCAGATCTCAACCCAATAGAGCATCTTTGGGATGTGGTGGAACGGGAGCTTCGTGCCCTGGATGTGCATCCCACAAATCTCCATCAACTGCAAGATGCTATCCATCAATATGGGCCAACATTTTTAAAGAATGCTTTCAGCACCTTGTTGAATCAATGCCACGTAGAATTAAGGCAGTTCTGAAGGCGAAAGGGGGTCAAACACAGTATTAGTATGGTGTTCCTAATAATACTTTAGGTGAGTGTATGTTGCTTGTGTGGGTTACTTCTAGCTCTGAAGGGTAATGAGGAGGTATATGAAAACACTGTCAGGCTGACAAGTCTGTTGTAATTTTGCATTGTAATAAATGGGATCCAAAAAGAGGACAAAAATTATTGTATACACATTAAGGGTTTCAGTATTTGCTTTCTGTAGGTTCTTTCTCATGTATGTGTGGAAGAAAACAGCAAAATAATAACTGAAATCACAGGTAGTCAACATACAGTTCACATTTTATTAGGTAAAGCTGAAGTCAAAACTCTTATAAAGTGTTATATGCATAATAATAATAATAATGATACTAATGCTACTACTACTACTACTACTAATAATTATTATTATTATTATCTTTATTTAGAGAGTCTGTTTGAAATCTAAAAGCATGTTGTTACTGACCAGTATCTCCTAGTTGCAGCAAGAGGAAACAGACACACAATGGTGGGAATGAACTGAGTACATTTACTGAAGTATATAGTATATATATAAGTATATAGTAGTACTGTATTTAGGTATTTTTATTTTTCCTTCCTGTCCAGTAGGTGGCGGTAATACACCTGTAAACTGGCCAATCGCCTACATCAGAAGACGAAGAAGAGGAAGAAGAAATTATTTTGAGCGGTTTGAGGAGCATCTTGTACTGTATACTGATGGGTCTAAAGATCCCAGCAATGGCAGAACAGGAGCGGCAGTGAGTATTCCACAATATAACATCAAAATTAAAGTGTGTTCTTGCAGTGTATACTGTTGAACTCACTGCCATTGCTTTAGCTCTTAATTGGTTGCTTATGAATTGTATTGGAGGCATAAACAGATCTGTAGTTGCCTCAGACAGTCAAGCTGCGTTATTGAGCATAAAAACAGGAAAGTGCAGACTAGATCTGTTATACAAAATATACTACAAATTGTTTCAGCTGCATAGTAAAGATGTTTGTGTTCAGTTTGTCTGGGTCCCTGCCCATGTAGGTGTTGATGGAAATGAAGAGGCAGGTATTCTAGCTAAACAGGCCCTGAAATTGGATGTGGTTAATATCAATTTCCCTTTGTGCAAAGCTGAGGGGAAATCTATTATTCAGAGTAAAGTGATTGGGATGTGGCAAGAGCAGTGGTATAGTAATGACACTGGCTCTTTACTATGTGCAAAGAAATGTGGGAGGGGGTAGGTCTAGTGATGGAAGCCGGAGAGAAGAGGCAGTGCTGACACGTTTGAGGATTGGCCATTCAGGTCTCAATAGATTGTTTGTTCCGTATAGGGAAACATCAGACAGGAGCCTGTGATTATTGCGGTCAGCCAGAAACAGCTGAGCATGTCCTAATAGAGTGCAGTACTTACATGGAGGAGCGTAATTGTTTAACATCAGTCCTCCATAAATAAGGGAAAGCGCTTACTTTAGTTAATCTCTTAGGAGATGTATCTAAAACACTTTTAGATAAAGAAAAATCAGGTTATGAGGTTTCTCAAAAACACGGGGTTGTTTTACCGTATTTAATATGCGCATAGGTGAATAATTCCCTCTGACTATTCTCGACGACCACACTCCAGTCCGGTAGGTGGCGGTAAATGCACCTTAAGTTGGTTTGCCAACCGCCAGCTAACCTCTAAAAGAAGAAGAAGAAGAAGGAGGAGGAAGAAGAAAACAACTCCAGAACACCCGTGGTGGACGTGCCAAACTTTTCTGTGGAAAACATGGACAGTGGTCAACAGCTTAAAGTAAGCAAATGCACAAACGAACGACAGTATTGATGATTATTACTCTTTATTATCAACAGCTCGTTCGTATGATACCGTGATGTTATCTTCACTTTGCAGCCATGTACGAGACTAAATACCTCAGAGGAGCTGTCTTCTTGACTAGCCAGGCTATTAGCTAATTGTCTGTTTAGCTATCTTGCAGGTAGCCAGCTAGCTAATCAATGTGTATTTGTTAGTCCTAACTTTTAACTTTACTTTCCCAAAGTACTGACAAGTTATTTAGGGGGATCCGAAGAAGTAAAAAACATTTTCTGCAATAGAAACTGTTAATCAGTTCGCAACAGTTCAGCAGTTAATACAAGTTAACGTGAGCCACGGCTAGTCGACTAAAAGCCATTGAAATGTTATTCGACAGGGACAAAACTCTATTGAAGTCAAACTCTAATAAAATTGAAGATAACGTTACAAATTATAATAACACATCTTAGCATTGTTGGGTTGATTTTCTTTGCATTGGCTATGGTAAATAACATAGTTTTAAATGTATCTATGGCTCTCTTGCTTTTGCACAGCACGGGAACGTTCACATCTCAGTCCTGTTTCCAACAGAAGTAGCTCACATTTTAAATGAGCTGCATTTCACTCCTAACAAGAGCAGACTACTAGACTATAACCTTATAAGTAGTTAATGGGTGCCACTGTTGATGCGTCTGCTGGTTGTTTTTATTTATTACTTATTCCTATGTTGTCTTTTTCAGGGTCACATATCTATCCAGAAAGGACTTAACATTCCTCCTCCGCAAAAATGCAACAATTGCTGCTATCCTAGCAGATTTCATTGTCCTTTTTGTTTACCGACTTTCTTCAAACCCTCAAAACGCTCCAGAGCCAGGATTCATTTGAGCAATCATCTAAAGAGAGCCATTTATTTTGGAGGTAAGCATTTTTATATTTTGCATTTTAAAAAAATTAACTGTCAGCAAAATGATGAATTCCTAATTAAATGTATTGTATATATTTCAGAGTACACAATCCACAGATGCGGACTGGGGTGCAGAAAACAGCAGCATTACCACTGTTTGTACTGCACAGCCACATTGTTAAGGAAACGAGATTTCACCAATCATCTACCATACTGCCACCAGGCCGAACAGCGGCGAGCTCAGAAAGGATCCCTGATTCAAAAAGCTGTGACACAGAGAAGAGTCCAAACCAAAGAATTGATCGCTTCATCGCTGACCCCTGGGGAGAGTGACATCCCTTCATATGAGATAGTAAGGCAGTGGTTACATATGATGCCCTTTTAAAGTTAGCTGTATCGTGGCAGATATGCATTGTCTCCTATCAGTGTACCTAAACACTGAAGTTAAGGGTAGATTTCAACAGATTTGGCGAGGAGCACTGAACCTGTTCTGGAGGCTTGTGGTGGCCTGACTCCATACTAAGACACTTCATGTTGGGTTTTCCTTTCATTTGTCACTCATCTGTATGTTTTAAATCCCTTTTTATGTGTTTTTAATTACAGTATGGCCACCAGAAGTACATTGCACATGGTGCTTCTGGTGACTACAACCAACTTGCACTTGTGAAAAAAGTTTTTCTTATCTTGAGAGGATGTAATGGTTGTTATCCAAGGGCCGTATTACAGAAAGTTCCTATCTTAAGCCTGAAGTTAAGATTGGAAGAGTCTAAGATAGGATTTTTCCTAATTTGGTATTACAGAAGCAAATCCTAACTAACTTTAGGAATCCTATCTTATTTTACTTCATCCTATCTTATCTCAGGTTAGGAAATACTCAATCCAACATTAGTAATCAACTTTAATGTCTGTTACTTAGCAACCGATGCCACGTCTTTCATCTAAACGGCTTTTAATTGCTGTTTTCTGGTCATAGTCACAGGTGTTGGAAACCTCCGTAGCTTAACTCAGGAGATTACAGATAGAGAGTGGGCTAAAACAGTGGACACATCCGCATATCCGGCATCCAGCGGAGCGTTGATGCTGTTAAAAAGAAAATAAGTCCAATTACAAGTGATAGGAAGAGAAAGGCAACTGTTGGGTCCAAAGAGCAGAGGAAACCTGTGGTGGCTCCTCCTGTGCTCCCTTACTGACAATGGCAGAAACCCGTACTCTTCTCTGGGAAGTTAACTATGAAGGTAAAAAATAGTAATAAAGACTGGGGGCTAACATCATCATATTTTGTTTTGTGTTTGTTTTTTTAATGTATTTCTTGTCTTTAACAACCTTCTATCAAATTCTATTGCGTTAGGATATGCTATTTTTGTTACATTAAGCCTTTCCATTATATTCATAGAGTAGCCATGTGGTTTAAAAGAGTTAGCAAACACTACCTGGTGGAAGAGTAAGAGTTAACACAGCTTAACAGTTTAAGATTTTACAAAGTTAGGATGCTTCTGCAATACACTTTTCTTATCTAAAGTTAGGAAAGGAACATTGATTTAGGAACTGTTAATCTGTAATGGCCTTATTCCTGAATCAGTTCCTAACCCTAAATACCATAGTTACCAAGCAGTTTGAATGGGATCTGCCAGTTAGGAACTTTCTGTAATATGGTCCCAGGTAATTTTTTTTATGTAAGCGTTGTATATGATATGGTGAATATATATTTTAAATCCTGGTGTGCAGTCATGACTAGAAGGAGGTCTTTGTTTCTAAGGATAGCTGTAGAAAAGGGATTTTATTGCAGAAAGCTTTACACATGATTAAATAAACTTACCATATACATCTAAGAGACATTTTTACTGCAAATGTTCTTTGAATGTTAGAGATGGCCAGGCATTTAGAAAAAGATTCAGATTTAGCCGGCTCTGGACGTTGTCTTACCTATCACAAGTGAGCATTATACCCCCTACAAGCTAAGTCACTTTGATTGGTTTATTTTGTTGTTTAAAAAATGTGTTTTCTTCACAGGACAGTGACAATGACAGTGATGACGTAACCGTCGTCACAGATTCAGATGACCAAAGCAGCCAAGGAGCGAGCAGCAGCAGCCAGTCAGCGACTCCCTTCATCCCCAAGTGTGACACTGCGGGGAAGATGAAGGGGAGTGCGGAACCAGACTCTTCTAAATGTCACCAAACTGTACAGACAAACTTTGACAAACCACAAGACTGCGATGAATACTACTTCATGAGCCTCGTGAAGATGTTTAAAAAGTTGTCCCCTCAGAAAAAGGCCGACGTCAGGATGAAAATTGAGAGGCTCCTCTTTGAAGCGGAGTTTGAGTAGGAAAAAGGTTTATGCACACAAAATATTTTTTTGTTTACGATTTATTACACATTTTATTGAATTAACTGAAAGAAGCTTTTGCAGATAAACCCTGAAATATTTTTCCATAGAGTCCTCATCCTAGTCCACCTCATATTCAGTAGAGGTGAAAACTGGATTGTTTACTAGTTCTGGTGAAGCATTGATAATACTCACTCAGCTGAAATGCACCATTGAATTGTGGCCCAAGCACCAATTTGCGTGTTTATTTTAAAAAATTTCATTAATAAAAACAAATTCCTTACTATTGATCCGTACATTAGCATGCAAAAGCCCAGACACTCATATTCATCTGCAATTTGTCAGCAGCAGTCATTTGTGGAATGCAACGCTGCCACCATATGAGATTTGCCTGTAAACAGTGCACACAAATCACCCTTTGAATTTGTTTAAATGATATGTCAGTTAAATTTCTTACTTACTTACTGACTGGACTTCCAGTCTACTCTGGATAAATAGTGTTTAGTCCAGCATGGTGCTAATACCTGCTTTTTCTATACCCATTCCTACAACCACAGAATAAATTTGGTGTTTCCTTTTATGGAGCACTTGTGTGTACAAAAACGGCATCAAATAGTAGAGTAGGTATAAACAAGAGAGTTACAAATGAAAACATGCTTCTTTTTTTTCTCACAGCCTTCTTGGTTAAAAAGTTTGTTGTGTTAAGTTAGGAAAGGTATTTGTTATACAAAAATAAATTTCCAAAGATGTAAAAACCATTACCGAACACCTGCTTCGATGTGAAAATCACCTGAGGTACATTATACAGTAGGAACAAACCAGTAACAAAATAATCTCAACTGCAAGTCCACCATCAGTCTTCGCATGTCAAGTATGAATATTATTTTGCAATTGCTAATCTCAATGCATTGCTCTAATGTACAAAATGAGATATTCAGGCAGAATGTACTAAGAGAAATATATGAGAGGTAGATCTAAAAAAAAGTTTGCACCTGTGGTTCCCTTTTTAACTTGTAATTCCATTAAATGAACGTCGGGGACTCTTGGTGTTTAAGATGTATATCATATAACCGCAGCATCCCTGGTTTACTTTACAGCTGGGGAACTTTGTTGCATGTGATACTTCTCCCTCCCAATGTTTCCTAGCTGTATTTTCACTGTCACCCTATCCTTATAAAGGCAGAAACACCCCCCCCCATAAGAATAAAAATTTAATTGTCGATAACCAAGTTAAGAAAAGATTGATGTTTTTCCTCCATATTAATTGAATGTTTTAAAAGGCATATAGAGAGAAACTTATCTAGTACTTCAGAGAAAAATGTCTGAAAAAAGTAAATATTTTTTTTCTGCTTTCTTCTGTCAATCATCAATGGGTTTACACAGTATTAATCAAACAGCTTTGCTCATAAAGATTTTTTTTTTTTTACATACTTTACATCCCTGACCCTGTAGAAGAGGGTTGGGGGTCTACATTCACTCATTGTCTGGTTTGTAGCAGTAGACTCCATGCTTGTGCTGGGGAGGAGGGAAGCCAAAGCTTTGCACCCCCGGCTCAGAGGGACCACAGTTTGTTTGAGGCCTGGTGATGGGATACCGAACGCTTCCGTCAGCCAGCCAGCCAGCGTCACAGCGGTCCAGCCCTTTGAGTTTCCAGGCAGCAAAGAGTTGTCCGACTTTGGCGATCTCTGCACCGTCCACCTGACAAGCCTGCCGAGCCTCTGTCAGGTTCATCTTGTGTGAAGGCTGAAAATAGTAGACTTTCCCTTTTGAAGGAAGGGAATTTATTGTGAGAAAACTTTCCACAGATTAGATTAGGTTCTTGAACATTTTCATGTTTCCAAAATAGACAGACTGAAGTCTGTCCCAGAGACTTCTACATTTTATTTTGATCCAGGAGATGGGAAAATGGGTGTTACACCAGCAACAATAGATGTAAGTACAGACAAATAGAGAAATTATATGTAAAATAAGAAGAGAATAAAATAGAAACTATACAAGAGCAATTCAACCAAGACTCAAACTTAAAGGAAATGGCAATACACATGGTACACACAACTGATGTACTGATGTAACTACTATAAATAGTAGCATTGTCTATGCCCTGATGCACATAGTTTGTATTTAGTGAATAATATTGGATTGTGGTATTTATTCTTTATCCTGTTCTGTTATCAATTGTCTTTGTAGATTTATTGAAATGTCTTATTTGAGTTGTAAGGTGGGAAACCCTTGCTAGAAAACATTAATATGGATGAAAACGCTGTAATTTGTGTTGTCTCTGTGTGTTGTAACAGTTAGCCAGGAGCCCCTGTAACGTGTATAATGTTTAGGAACATATTCAGTGATTACAGGTAGTGAAGCCCATATTATATACAAAACATATACAGTAATTGTTCACTGCTGAGCTGAGGTCAATGCAGACTTCATGAAGCTTCATATTGGTTGCTGCACACTATTTACAGTGACAGTGCCTTCTAATGAGAGGTGACAGGCAGAGAGTCAAAAGAAGTGCTTCTGAGCAAAGATAGTAGAAGCAGTGTGTTGCTTTAGCAAGCCATTCTGTTCGCTTATGAAGAATGGATATTTAGGCCTTTCTCACAGAGGAGATTGTAACATATCACAGTAGGAAACACAGAAGTGTACATAATATTAATGACCACTGAATTCCATTTAGCTGCTTTGATATCAGGGTCCTGGTACTGTGCTGGCTCACTGTCACACTGTTCTGTCTAGGATAGAGCCATCTTTAATGTTATTAGTAACACTTTTCCTGCTATAAGTCAAAATCTCTGTTGTGAAAAGCCTTTTTTTAGAACCAGATTTTGAACGTGTGACATTGCCGGTCTCACCCTTTACACTTCCTAAAAACGCCACCTCACCTTGCAGTGAAGAGGAGAAGCAGAAGACATCGTAGCGATGAAGGTGCTGGTGCCGTCTGCCGTAGCTCCGGACACCCGGAGCAAGGCCGTGCCCCCCGCAGGGCACTCTGGGCCGGGTAATGGGGTACTGGACTGTCCCATCAGCCAGCCAGCCTGCATTGCACCAGTTCAGGCCCTCCTTCCAAGACTGAAAGAGCTGTGTGGAGGTGGCCAGTGTAGAGTCCTGCTCCTCACAGGCCTGCTTAGCTCCCAGGAAACTCCGATGGTAATGACCACGAGGGTGCTGGTAGGAAAACACCACACCTGGGTGGAGGACTTAATTAGATGGCTTCATGGTGGACAGATTACAGAAAGTATGTGGGTTTCTGTATAACTTTATTGCCATTACAATAGACAGTAACATGTTCACTTAAATACTTATTATTACTGCTAGTATCAGTACTTCTACTATTACTACTTCTCTTACAGCTACAATTCCTACAACTGTCATTAATGCCACTACCATTATTGATTTTATTTCTTGCAGTACTTCTAAATTCTTCTAAAAGCACAGGTTACTCACTGGGATACAACAGAGCCATCATTCATGTTGTTATCATGTGCTCTCGTCTATCGCAAGTCAAAAAGTCTGGTCTGTTAACAAATTACAGTGCAAACTGTCCAATCTCTTGCAATGTATAACTTTGTACTGGTGAAAGTGATACATGCCGTACAGAAAACGTGGGCATTGTGCATTTTCAATCATTGTCATCAAAACCTTAAAACACTTATGTTGACAACATAGCTTAACATTTTGGCTATCTTGTTTGACACAAGAACGTGTCATTCTGTTGACACTGACATGTTCACTGACATAAATATTCACTTTTGAGAGATAGACAAAGGATTTTGAGCAAGTTATTGGCTTTTTGCAGGTAATCCACTGTGTAGTGCTGTTTGTACGATCTGATTCGAGAAAAGCGCTTACTGTTTTGCAAATGTTAAAGATTATTTAAGAAATGTACCAAAGCAACTGGGAAGTACTATAATCCAGTTAATTCTAACTGCTATAATTGTTAGCAAGCACATTTATTTCCAGGAATTACCATAAATATTACCGTATGTACAGTATACATTCGTACAAGTGTATACTAGTTTAGCAAATAAACAAAAAACTTAAGCATTTAAATGGGAAATTTTAATTTTAAAGGAGACTCAAATGCTTTATAATCAGTAAATGTTCCTTCTTAAATGCTTTGAACTTAAAACACCAGACAATCTATTTCTAAAATGTATCTCTGAATGAAATTAAAACTAGGCTCTGTGTGTGTGCAATGTTTGGACTCACATTGCCTCTGAGAATAAAAGCCATGCTATCAGTGTAGGTGGACATGTTGTACCTCGTAACTCCAGATAAACCAAAGTGCTCTTGTCCTCCAGTCTGTCCACCACCTCGCAGCGGTAACGGCCTGTATCATTCAACTGGAGTCTAGTCATCACAAGTGCAGCATCTCCTGGGAAGTCCTGCCTGAGCTGCACACGGCCCCTGACCAACAGACAACAAGCAGCAGACATACTGTGAGTTACAGTTTTTCTCAAAAGCTTTGGCACAATCGTGGAATTATTGTCAAACTATTTATATGAACATTAGGTCAGTTCACATGATTATAGTAATGTATGATTGCTTTGGCACAAAATGCATTGAGTAAGCCTTGTAGATCAAAATACTTTGCATTTGTTTGCTGTTGAATCATATTTCTCTTAAATGCAATTATACACATGTTCATTGGGTAAATCCCTACATGCTAAATAGAGCGACAATCACAACAATCACAACAATCCCCTTCAACCACCACTCTGCCACCCGCCATGCCCCACCGCTATCTATTCAAAACATAGTCGGGCTTGCCACAAGCAAGATTGTCCAGCAACATTGCTCAAAAAGTTGCCCCGTGTATCATCAGCTTTAAGCTAGATGGGGAACAATTCAATTTCCTCATAATGTAGAGAGTAATGTAGGCACAGAGGAAAAGGACGAGTCAGGGAAAGGCACAGAGAAATCTCAAATGAGATACAAGCACAATTATAGACATGTAAATAACCATGGCGTGGTATGACAGAGGCTGGTCGGAGAGCCTAATCTGGGCCGGTCCACAGTGTCGTCAAATAAGTGTATGGTTTAAAGTATAGTGTGTGCCATGGCTGACTTCAACACTATTCAGCTGCCTAAAAATACAATGTTAGCAATTGGACAACATGTCTTTGCATTTTTGGTGTCTTGGTCTAAGAAATGATAAAGGAACCTTTTGTTTTGATGACGATGATTTATTCATTGATGGATTTATATTTGAAACATGAGTCAATTCTTTTGATTGAGTAATCACCTTTTGCAGGTCACAGTGGTGTGCTGAATGTACCACGTGGTGTGAGGATTTTGACAGTTGTAAGTTTGTTTCAGTAAATGTGCCAAATCGATAGAAAAACTGTAATACATGGACAAACAAGGTCATACATAACAGAAAAGAATAATCATCAATTAAGTATTTGTTGTTTCAACAACCTGAACTCCCCAAAACTTCGACTGCGGGAGCCAATAGTCACCAGCACATCTGTCTCAGGTCCCCCAGCAGCGGGCAGCCACGACCACTTGACCCGGACTTCCCTTGGTGAGCTCACCTCAGGCTCATGCCAAAACCTGCATGGCATGGTGGCGTTTCCCCTTCTGACTGCAAACACTGATGTCTGAGCAGAATCCATATGAAGCTTGACACCACTGAAATAAACTGTAGGACATATAGACATTATATAGATCACAGACACCCATTTATATTAAAGATCTAACATAAACATGTGTTTTATTGGCCATGCACATACTTTCTTTGTTGCCATTTCCATCGAGGAAGTCGTGGTAGAAGAAGTTGTTTGGGTTTGTGGGGGCAGTCAGGGCCCAGCCTGAGAGAAGCAGCAGAGCCCCCAACAACAGCAGAGCTCGGAGGCAACAAATCATCATGCTGGCTGTAATTACAAATCCTGATCCTCAATGGTCTCTGTGCAATACTGAAGTCTGTGGAGAGAAACCTGGCATTAGCTCATTCCCTAAAATAGTGGAAAGCTTTTGTATGCATGGTTTTATTGTGATTCTTTTTATCGATATTTTTTAACAGCGGTTGTTTTGAAAGGACAGGGCCAGTAGAGGGCAGCAGGACACTATGTAAATAAGCTCTGTGTCTATCCTATAAAAATGTTTATGTTGCCACTTGGACAACTTTTGTCCGCTCTATAGTCAGAAAATAATGATATATAAAGAAAATAATGTTCCTGCATTGTGGCAACACAAAACTGTTTTTTCAACTCACTTTTTTAAACGGATTTTTAAAAGAATTTAAAATATATAAATGGTGATGATTTGTATTATAGTTAACAGCGGATTTTTTTTACAGATCAACTGTTTTCAGTTAAGCGCCTGTTTTTTTCACCTTTGTATCCTTATTTATGCTAGTCAGTATCGTAATTTGCAATGTGCAACACCAACAATATTGTTGACTGGACCTAGACGCCAGGTGTGAACAAAAAACTAAAAACGTCAACACGTAAAAGGGTCTGATGAATTTAACATTTTTAAAGCGAATGTCAGAAGCTCATGTGACTAATAAGGTGATTCGTGTTACAAAGGTGAAAGACCATAGGCTATTTAGCGCACAGTAATTTTGTTAATATTAACTTTCTTCACTTACCGAGCTTTGTTGCTGAGCAGCAAAAGAAAAAGATGCGCAGAAGTCTGGAACAAATCCGTGTCTCGAAGAGGACGCAGGAGTTCTGATGCGCACAATGGGTTTCTGGCCAAAGAACAAAAAGCATCAGTTATGGGTGTAGTTTCCTCAAATCTTTGTCAATGATAAAACAGGTGCAGCTATGCTCGGTTAATAATGACAGGTATAGGCTACTTTAACTGTTTAACTGCTAAAGACTAGCATGACTGTATGCTGTTCTGCCACTACAGCTACAACAGATCGGGCTGGAAACTATATAGTGTTTCTGCTGCCAGTGAATGAAGGGAGGACAGTGACGCCAGAAGAAGTCCATTATTTAATTTATCAGTATTGATTGACATTTATATTTCAAGTGAACCTATGCAAATTCAGAATGAAAAGATTAATATTTGTTTAATCTTCGTTCCCCTCAACCTGCAAATATTCCCTGAAAATTCAAATTTAAACCTATTCAAAATAACTCCACCATGTTATTTATTCTACCCAACTACTCAGTTTTGGGGGGTACACACAGTTTATACTGCTAATGTTACAGAATCATTACTTTCTGTATTACAGTAGGATCAACCATAACAAATGTTGTCATGTTGTGCAGTTGTTTGTGGAGGAACCTCTTAGGGGAAAACTCCTTTGCATCACTGATAAACTTTCTGAAAGCAGATGTTTGTTGTGTTGGGTCCCCATATAGACTCCAGCTGCCAGCTGTGTTTTCCTGGAAACACTGTGATCTTTATAGGACATGCTGCTATGCAAGATGTGTTAGAGATAATCCGTCCTCCACTGCATTCACTTCATAGAAATGAGCTGTTGCCAGGGGCCAAACATACCAGGACGGTGAGCTTAGCAGGGAAATGAGTGGCTAACAGGGTGTAATTACTCTTGTAAACAGCAGACCAAAGCCTAGTAGTCCAGCATGGAGAAGATGCACAACATCTTTGTGTAGTTGGGACAGTTTGTGCACAAAAGCTGAATGCAACTGACAGCAGGTTTTTCTTCAAAACAACTGAGTTTAGTCCTGTCTTATCTGAGAGCTTTAAATCCTACTGTACCTCCTTTCATGTTAGGTTTGGACAGTGAAATGTTATAAAAGGAGGTCTCCTTTTGGATTCTATCAACTGTTATATAATGTATAATAATAAAAAATAATGCAGAGATTAAACCTAAAATGGGCAGTGCTGTGCTTTTTAATAAGCATGTTCGTCCTGTGTATCCTCTATGTGGCCTCACTGAGCAGTCTGTTGAAAAAAAAAACACACACAAATATTTCTTTTAACATTTAATAAATGATCTCAGTTCAAGACCAACAATATATTTAAAAAAAGAATGTAATGTAAAACAATGTTTATTTTCTACACATTTTTCTACATATTTCACATTTGTTGTAAACAGATAAAATTACAATGAAATTAAATGTAAGAACGAAGTGGAAAAACCTGCTTAAATGTGTAAAAAAAAAAAAGACGTGACAAAACACAAAAAGCTCTACGCAGTTAAAAATTGAACATTTTAATTTTCTATTCTTAGAAATATTATTTCTTTCAGGATAGTTGCTAAATTATATATCTAAATTATTCTCTATATTGCACAGGCCCTGCATCTTCATGCTAGTTTGTTTCGAGTAACTAAACAGCAGTTGGACAACGTGCATTGTGATATATAGTGAGTAGTATGTTAGTGAGGCTGTTTGTCCCCTGTATACTTTTAAAACTACAAAAAACTACTTGTTAAGTGGTGTGGGACTGCAAAAGAAGGACAGAAATTTAAAAATAAATGGCAAATTAGCTTGGAATACAACTGGAAGAGCAATATTATCAAGTGTCCAAACTCACAACAATTCTTAGGAGCAAATAATATGGACTAAGAGCAAATCTATGAATATTTAGGTAATATCCAAAACTATTAAGACTCAAATCATAGATACTTCATAGACGATTCTCTGTGAGCAATGTCAAACAATCATATTAAAATAAACATTAAATAGATCACTAGTCAGAAAGTGCTACAAGTGTTACAGTCCCAGCAGTCAACAGGATGTTTACCCAGAGAAACAAAAGGATTATTCTGTTCAAGATCCATTCCTCTGCTGTGGTTTGAGGAGATGGAGTGACTGGATGAGAATGGAGCACTGTTAGATGGTGATTGAAGAGTTTCTAGTCATCGCAGCCCAGCAGCTCCATGCGTAGAGTGATGCGCTCGTGCCACTCCCAGGGGACGACTCGGACATATCGGGCGTAGAACGGAGGCTCAAATAGATTTTTTTTATGGGTGTTGTTGTCGATGTTGCCTTGGAAAAGCTGCAAATAAATGTTAAAGATATAGTCTAAGTAAATATAACATAACTTCATTTTCCACTGGGCCCAACCAAGCTAATGTATTTGGTGAATACATCCACCAAATGTCTTACTGATCAATTGTCATCAGGGGCTGTGTTAATCAAACTGAGCTGTGCTGCCTTCTGAAACCTAACGACCCAGATCCTCACAGCACCACCCAGACGTTCAGAGCATTCAGACAAGAGCCCCGGGCCGCATCATTATGTCTTGAGACTACTAGTTCTATGCTCAGTAAAAACAGTTGTTTTACAGTTTTCTTGGATCATCTCAGAGGCTATGGTAAGGTGAGAAAGGGCCTTCCACTGCTCCAGAAAGAGCCAAAAATCAACCTCATCATTAAGGGAAAGAGAGAAACAGACAAGCTGACATTATGTGTGACTTTTCGGACTTGTTTTTACAAACGGTAGGGTTTGTGTGTTACTTTCTAAAGACTATGGTTTATGCAAAAACACTTCAGAAAAGAGGTATTAAATTATTCAACACTCCTTTTAAAGAAAATACATTTAGGGATTCACATATGTCTCACCTTATCATTGCCGGTGTTCTCTTTCACCATACTCCATGACTCTCCATCGTTACTGTAAGCAACTTTAAACACTGACACAAACTGCACCACACCAAAGTCCTTTGCTCCCTGTGTGATGATGCCTGTGAGGCGCTTTGTCTTCTCTAGATCCACCTGGTGAAGGAACAAAGAAAAACCGTTATACTCTGCAACATTTGCTGGCCTCAAATGACATTTTTACCGCTTAGGTTTCCCCCACCTGAATCCACTCGGAGCGGTTGTTGTAGGCAGGAGACCAGGCGTTTGTCTTTCCCTGCTTATCCAGTCGTGCAAACTGAGGGTGCCATGTGAAGGTATCGATGCCCCATGTGCGGTAAGAGCTGGAGGCTGAAAGCTGCCCATCTGAGATCAGGCGAGACTTCATTCCCAGAGGCTCTGAACAACCTGCCGTGTTTGAATGAACTGTGAATCAAAAGCAGATGGAAAGGTGGAGGGAGAGAAAGCCAAAAGGACAGAAAGAGGGGTAAAGAAACACCCAAAGAAAAGACAAATTAATTCCCCCTTCATCCATTTGAAGAAAATTAGAAATATTAAGAAGAATGTGTCTGATTAAAATCATTTAACCCACCAATGACCAAGTGGAAGGAACAGAAAGAAAGTAGAAGAAACTGCATGCAATAAAGAGCACAGAGCTACAATACATATGCTGTGCATTTAAATTCACCATGTTTCTCTGTAAACATTATCTGTTATGTTTAAAGAAGACAAACGACAAAAAGGATTCTGTTTCATGTGTGCTTGGAATTGCTGCTTTTCTTGTTGCATAGTGAGCCATAGTGACCTTGCATAGCCGTATTATGCAGCTGAAATAAACCCTTTGACTGTCATCATGTTTGTCAGTTTAACCACAACAAGAAGAAACCAATGTAGTAAAAAAGAGACTTTGTTAACTTTTCACCGTTTCAGGGTTTACCAAGGCTATAACTTGACTTGAGCTTACATCAAATTTGTTTTTCTATCCACCATTATTATCTGCCAAAATTGTTCCGGGTGTTTTCTGTGTGTTTACCATTGAGTTCACAGCCCACAAGCTCCATGCGCAACGTGCAGGCCTTGCGGCAAATCACTGGGATGACGCGGATGTACTGGGCTATGATAGGAGGGTCAAAAAGATTGGTCTTTGTGCTGTCATTATCTGTGTTGCCCACGAAAACCTGCAGCACACAGATGTGGAAAATTCGGTGAGTAAGCTGAAGAAAGAGACGCTTTCTGTGGAATCTACTGTTTAAGATTACGTAAAAGCTGCTAGTACAGTGAGAAAAAGTAAGTACGTGTGGTGTATTTAATACAATGGAAGTCCTCTAACCTTGTCCCTCCGTTGGCCATCCACTCTGTAAGTAGTGTAAGTGTTTCCATCAAAGCTGCTCGCCACCTTGAAGGCCTTGATGTACTCAGCCGTGCCCATGCGACTGGCACCCTGAGTGATGATGCCCGTCAGACGCATCTTCTGCTGCATATTAATCTGTTTTTAACAAAAGGAAATGTGTTATTCCACTTCTCAGCTCTCATTGGTCAGCCTCACAATTTTTTAAGTGTTCACTTTGCTCACCTCGAGCCAGGGGTTCCTGTCATGGCCGGCTGACGTCCAGGCATTTACGATGCCTTGGTTGTTGAGCCGAGCCAACTCCGGGCCCCAGCGCTGAAGACCTAGAATGCCGTAGTGCACAGAGGAAGCTGAAATCTGGGACTTCACGATTGCTCCTCCCTCCATCCCCAGCAGAGAAATGCAACCTGGAAAACAGCCATTAAAATATTATCAAGGATGGAAGCAAGTTATTTAGAGTATTTTTGAGTTATTTTTACCTTTCCACACTTTAAATCACATTTTAATTATATTTGTTGAGTGTCCACTGAAAACCTATGAGTGATTCTGGTGATAAAAAAAATGTATTCTGTATTTTTAAGTTTTCCACTTAAAAATTAAGTTTTACTTTTAGTTATGCTTGAGTAAACAAGTAGTTCAGTATTTGTTTGGATATTATACCACACATATTTTGTCGCTGTCTTTGATGTTGTTTAAATAAGAAAAGGGAGGTTTTGTGGAAAAGCAAATGACAGGAAGCTAAGCCTATATGAGAAAAGTTTGTGAAATGAATTGGCATGGTAGCTGGTGAACATACGTAGCTGGCACTGCTTTCCAACATAAGGTGAGGTGCATTGGCAGGTATAGTCTCCATCAAGATCTCGACACATCCCTCCATTCTTACAGGGCTGGTCGGCACAATCATTCACATCTGAAAAAGACAACAACTTACTGTTTTATTTTTCAACTAACTTTCGTCAGGGATTAGAGAAATATTCTGTGAAACACAACAGTCAGAAAAAAAGATGACAGAGATGTGGTGCACACCACCTGCTCACAAACCACTCAGGGAGAGAACAGAGAGGTGTCGAGGCAGGTGGAGGGCCACAATAGCTTCACTGTGTCTGAAACATACAGTTAAATCTAACTTGATGACAGAAATGTCCCTGAGGGCAATGCTGAGGAGACGGGACACTCTTGGCAACCAGTTTAAAGGGCACAGCAGATTAGGGATGAAAGGCCATGGTTGATAATTGTATTTTGTAATATGACTCGATGAATGTGAGCAGACACAGGTGATTTTAGGAGGTTATTTCCATGTGGTGACTACTAACTAACGGTGTGTATTGTGGCAACTGGATAATAAGAATGGAGATCATAAAGACTTCAGATATCCACAAAGAACACGTGTAATAACTGGTCTCTTTAGAATACATTTTGTATTTCAGCTGATGATAAAATGAATCAATAAAAATGGCATATATGAGGTTTTTCAGCCTTTTTCCTTACACTACAAATCCACATTTATAAAAGTCTTGCTTTCCTCACAGTAACCTTAGCACCAAAGCATGTCTGTGGTCTCTTCCTGTCTCCCCTTTGAAAACTGCCCATGAAATGATCTCTCTCTCCACTCTCCACAAGGTGGCATACTCGCGCAGCATGTCTACATGGTTTATCTAGGGCAGTGGGATAAATTAATCATTTCAGCAGGACAGCAGCACATTTTACGCTTGTTGTTCATCTTAAAAAGGACCTAAATATTTTCACAGAGGGATGGAAAACCAAATGGTAAAAGAAATTATAATTCAAACATACAGACGTTAGACCAAACAACGTACCAACCAAATGACATAACCAGGGTGTGAACTACAGGGTAGTCAAAGAAACATGGCTCCTCTTAATAGGACATGAGCTCACCTAAAAACATGATTTGTGAGATTTTGGGGGTCATATTGACAATATGATACCTATGCTATTTTTGCCGTGCATTTCTTTTTTCTCTCATCATGGATCATGCGTATATAATTAAAATTCACGTTAGTAAAGATAATCAGCATGCATGTTATTCTTGTCACCTCCATCAAAGCGTAGCAGTGCAATATCATAAACTTCACTCACTTTAACTCAAAAACAAGTGAGCTCCCTCAACAGTACAGTTTGCACAATGGACATAACACACCTCACTGTCAGTACTTTTTTCTAAATACAGCTGGGTTATTGAGTTCTGCCGGGACATCGGGTGACTGCAGGTAAACCAGCTGATAAGACAAAACTAACAGTGTGGTTTTACTGGAGGACTTGTAATAAGATCTCTTGGTAATGATAGTCTTTGCATATTGACATTAAGATTTGGTTAAAAACAGTAGTTCTTTCAGTAAATTATTGGTTTTGACTAGATCTCAATTTATGTCTCCTCTGAAGCCAGATCATGTCTGAGTGCAGCTCCACACCCTGTTGTTTGCTCCAAGTGGATTCACTCAAACCGGAGTGAATCACACAACAATGTTTTTGGATTATACCAGAAATTGTAAGGAATCTAATCTAATCTTCTTAATTTTTTGCATACTGCCATTTATACTCCTCATACGTACTATATGTTTAGCTGCCAACAAAATAATATAATATTGTAAGCATGTACATGTGTTAATCTAATCATAAATATACTTGAGCCCCACCTTAAAAAATCAAAAAGGAAGAAAAAGAAGCCTAAACTGCATCTAAATAAAAGCGGTGTAATTGTTAATTAAAATTAGTATCAGTTCATAATAATATCTGCATGTATAAATAATGTATTCTTATTCAGGTACACCGTTAGTAAGATTTGTATCTAGCTAAATCTTGGCTTATGCATGCAAGTAATACATCAAATGACAAAACTGATGTATTGTACTGAAGTGCTCTGTGGTGTTAATGTAAGATGCAAGATAAGTAAGATTCCACTTTAAATTTCCTTTTTGTCCTGCCTTCTTTTACCTGCCTTATGAACCCTAAATAACTCCACTAGGACACGACAATACAGTACTACCAGTACAAAACAGATGACAGGTTGACGTAATGCCCCATGCGTCTGTTTAATTCTTGTTCCTGTTAACACTAAGAGGATTGGTCACAACTTAGAAACAAATGCCTGCATGTCTGTGACAACACTGGCACACCACAGCTAATAACACTAAGAAGCAGGTGATCCTAACCAATAGAAGGACCATGAAATAGCCTTAATTTGCTCTGGGATTATTTTTCACGTATTGTATTGGGAACACTGTTGACATGACATTCATGCCAAGTAAGCGTGAATTAAACAAATATGCTATACAGAAAAGTGATGCTTCATTGTGTCTAGTGTTACTTGCAGATGAAATGCAACTATTGTTAATTTCTTACAAAGTAACTTTGCCTTGTTAACCTTTGACATCCTATATAACTACTATTATATCATTAGCTATGAATTTATGTGTGCTTTTACTGTACATAATATATGGGACAGGTTCCACCTCCACTCAAAACCAGTCCAGACTATGACGTCTGACTGAATCAAAATTAGAAAAAGTTTGGGAGTAGACGACCAAATGGCACATACACTACAATTGGTGGTCAGTCTGTGGGCTTCGGGGTTAGCTGTTCATTTACAAAAATACCTCTTCAGTAACAGCATGAGCTAAAGTCCTGAGAGTTAAAGCTATATTTTCAAACTATAATTATATAATAAATCTGTGGGTTTTGCTCACAACAGTCATACACACTAAGCTTATAGTTGTTTCTCTTCCAAATTATGCTGTCATAGTTCAGACCCACTTCTTTTTTTACGCCAGAGGATTTTGAAAATGATAATAATTCACCCTTGTAGAAAATAATCCGATATTTCCTTCCTTTTCTTCCACTAATAAACCCAAATGTCAGCAACAATAAGACAACTTGGTCATTTTATTAAGAGGATATGATGGAATTCACTATTATCAAATTCATCTGATTTGGTCAAGCTTAAGCCCAAACAGTGTTGAACCTGTGTGGAAGGCGTCTGCATGCTAAGAGACTTGGAGTGGTCTTTCACTAATTAGCCAAACAGAATGACCGCAGAACCCGCTGAATGAACCCCTTTCATGGAACTGCTGAGCTGACTACACGTTTCTCTCACTGCCGATGCTATGACAGGATGGAAAAACCTCATGTGTTCACACTTCTGCTGAAAGTGGAACTGCTATTTGCATTACACTGCCTACTGACTTGTTTAGACAAAATTAGACTCGACTTTCTCCTATTTGCTTACTTTTTTCTTGTATTAGAAACCATCAGTATTATCAGTTTAGTTATCCCTTTAGAATTTCATTAATTAAATAGCAAGATATCTTGTGAGAAACTGACATGATAATACAAAGGGGATGATACTAACCTGAGAGTAAAATTCAAAGATGGTGATTGTAAATGTGTAGCTGTATATGTGTACAGGGCAAGAGAAGCAGCTCAGAATCATTAATCACATGCAGAAGTAACTTACTGATCTGGCAGTGCACTCCCTCGAAGCCGGGCTGGCACTTGCAGATGTACTCGTTGAAAACGTCTCCTCGTCTAGTCGGAGCGATGATCTCGCATGAGCCATCGTTCTTACAGGGGTTAGGATTGCAGGGTCCTGAGGGAAGGAGGAAGAAAAGGGATTACTCAGAGTGTATGATTTACCTTGATAATCCCTCCAAAAAAGCTCCCCTTTGCTGTACCCGTCTCTGTGAGGTTGCAGGCGTCTCCACCGAAGCCATCCGCACAGATACAGATGAATGGATCCTCTCCTACCCCTGTCACACATGTTCCTCCATTATGGCAAAGATTCACCTCACAGTAGTCACCTGAGTAAATGAGAGACAAACAGGGAGTGGATAAAAGGTATAAAATCCCTACAACACTCTACAAGTACGCGGTAAAAAAAACAACACCTACTGCCAGTGCAATTCACATTTGACCCATTTTGTTGCACAATGGTGGTGTATTTGACTTGTTACCATAGATACCATGGACTGCAGACCCAACACATGTTTTTTGAGACCATGCTGTTTGGCCTCCTGGTCTTACGTTGTCGCTGTTGCTCTCTCAGAGATGGTGGAATTAGTACACAAATCCTGTACTTAAGTAAAAGTACAGATACCCTTGCTAAATATTACGTTTTTATTTATTAAGTCTTCAATTTAAATGTCAATTTGAGTCGAAGTACAAAAGTACCTGGTTTTAAAAATACTTAAGTATCAAAAGTACTATTAGTATGGTTATGTTTGTCAGGGGTTGCTGACATGACACGTGTAATTTAAAAATACAGTAGGCAAACTTACATTTATTAAACAATGGCATTCATTATAAACAGGTTGCCCTTTCGATAATAATTCCAGTTACTCAGTTATATGTATGCGTGTGTGTGTGTGTGTGTGTGTGTGTGTGTGTGTGTGTGTTTGTGTGTGCATCTACTTAAGTAAAAGTACTAATACCACATACCACACTTAAAAATACTACATAACAAGTAAAAGTCCTGCATTGGAAACGTTACTAAAGTAAGAAAATGCAAATATAATCAAGAAAATGTACTTAAAGTATTAAAAGTAAAAGTACTCATTGCAGAAAGAAAATGTCCTGTGACTATTCTATATTAGATTATCATCATTACTCATGCATTAATGCAATGCTTGCTTTGTGCAACCAAAAGAACAAAACTCAAACTTTTTACAAATTCATTAAATTAATTAAAAGAAAAATCAGCAAATCTTCTCATTTCGGAAGCTGGAACCATGAAATGTTTTTACATGAAAAATGTGTGTCAGTTTATTTAATCTAATAATCGTGTACCTGTATAAAAAATTGGGTAGTTTAATTTATAACAAAACATATTTTATTAAGTCAATATGTTTTATGTGTAAAAATCTTAATTTGTAAAGTAACTAGTAACTGAAGCTGTCAGAAAAATGTAGTAAAGTAAAAAGTACATCTCTCTCTGAGGTGTAGTGGAGTAGAAGCAGAAAGTGTCATGAAAAGAAAACACTCAAGCAAAGTACAAGTACATCAAATTTGTACTTAAGTACAGTACTTGAGTAAATGTACTTAGTTATTGTCCACCTACAAGTTTAAGCAACAGCTGAACAGGACCAGGCTCCACTCATTCTCAGGAGGTTGTCGGAAGTCATTTTGAAAAATTAATTAATTTAGTATGTTAAGTTTAAAAAAAACAGGTAGATTGTGGGGAAAACTAAGAGTGAGTGACAACAATTCATCACAAAATCATTCCGGGAAAAACAATTAGTGTCCTCCAACAAATTAAGTATTGCACTTCCATAAATTTGGGGTACTTGGAAGATATAGATAAAAAAGAATCACCAATGAAGCAGCAGAGCCTGAGATATTCTTATATATATATATCATATCATACATACTCAAAGAGCTTCACAGTGAAGTGGGGGGGAGTCCTCAACCACCACCAATGTGTAGCACCCACCTGGGTGATGCATGGCAGCCATTTAGCGCCAGAACGCTCACCACACATCAGCTTGAGGCAAAATTTTTAGATTTTAGCCAAAACTAGACAGTAGGTTGACTCCAAAGCACAAGATCCTACATTCCCATAATTCAATTTGCTTAGCATATTTCGCTATACCCTTCCTCCAAGGAAATGGCCATGTATTTTAAACTCCACAGCCCCCAGTTTGGAGCAGAAGTATCTGCTAAAATGTGTTTTCTCCAAACCATAACCAAAATAAGCCTCATGACATTACCGGGGTTCTCACTGGCTGAATAGTGCTGTTTGTGGCAAATAAAAGGAAGGAAATAGTAAGATTGGTGCCCCTTTAATATCAAAGTGGCATTTACAAGCATCCAAGGGTTGAGTTTGAATATGTGTCAGAATCTGTATTGGGAGGGGGAAAAGTGGGACCTTTTGTGTTTCCACTTTGTTGCTGGAGTGTCTGGCCTGAAGATTTGTAACAACAGTGGTGCTGCAGCTTCGACTCTGAGGCCCTAAGTGCTGAGTCACAGATCCAGGCTGGATCAGGAAAATAATGGAAGAGACCTCCAGTGGGAGTGGTGTGGCACCGACTCATGAGTCACACTAGAGCTACCAAAAATTAATTACGTGATAATCTTTATATTTTTATTTATTTATAACCAGTCCATTGACTCATTAAATGCCACACCAGAGTCACTATTCAAACTCTAAGCAGCCCCAGGTGGAACTACTGGACATTGTTGTCATTTTCTTTGGCATCAGTGAGGTAAAAAACGTCTAGGAACTTCTTACTGGAAAGTATACAACCACAATAAGAGACATAGAAATGTGATCTTGATTATAGGAACTTTGTATGCTTTTCATCTGTTTTATACATTAGTGACAGTTGTTGTCAAACCTTTATGAACTGGGCAGACTAACTTTGCTACTGAAGTGAGAAGTTTCAGCATGAGAACAAATCTGAGCACAACCATGACAGACATAGTCAGTGACCAGATTTATACAGCAAAAAATGTGAGTTATCATAATGGTTTGTCTGGTTTAATGAAATTGATTGCAATAGAGTTATTGTGGAAACTAAACCCTAATAAGCTGCACTAAATGTTGGAATGGATTTGATAATAATTTAAAGTACTGTGTGTTTACTGCCCTATATTTAAGCAATGGTGTCTTTATGAGCATGAAAACAAGCCATGAGAACAGTTAATGTTTTCTATGGCATGACAACAGAACGTGTCTATGTGCAGGATTAAGAGCTTGCAGGATTAGCCAGTTTGCACAGATGCATGCAGATCTTTCAGGAATGAGCAGTTATACAACATGACAGTGCAGCAGCTCACGAGTGGCTAAGGACACGCAAGACACCTGACCGACAGGTGGGTTACAAGCAAAGCAATAGACCCTGGAATGTACACAAACAACACAGCAACAACAGAACCACAGCCACATACAGTAAAGACAGTCAACCCCCCTGGGTGTCACCAAGTTTGACTAAGAACATTTTAAGTTGTTGGCAGCACATTTCCAGGATGAACTAAAGGAAGGTGAGTAGACAGCTGGTTCATGTTGGCTCCAGACAAGAAGCACATATGGTGTTATTTTCCTCTCCATCTGCACCACCTCTTGTGTCCACAGAGACAATAATACATCTAAATTTAAGCACAAATAACATGTATGCAACTCAACTGTTTACAGGAAAACCTACACTACACCAGGAAAAACTTCAGGAGATGCATCATCATTACATTTCACAAACTATTCTGCACTGTGGGTGGTGAATGCAAGATACTGTTCACTACAGCAAGTAATATTTATTTTACAAACCTGCATCTTACAATATAACTACTGAGTGAAACAGAACTTTGTAATAATAGAGTCTCAAATGTAATCACTCATTCTACCATACAATAAAAGCATGGCATCTTGGGATGAAGGACTTACAAATTACACTCTAACTCCTTTCAAGAAAAACTGCATACAGTATTTTCGTGACCGAGCCCTGACTGTTGAAGGTAATTTGGTGATGGCAGATGATAATACTGCCATATGAGAATACTGTAATTATTATGTTTAAACAGCCATACAATACATTTGGCACATAGCAACTCCAGTAGTTGATTACTAAACATGTATTTTCATTTGAATGACCAACCTGTTGCACATCTCCCCTTTCATTTAAAGCCCCCATTTTTCTTATTACCATAGACCTTGAGGCACAGTAGTGAAAAGCAAAACTGGATCCACATGAGTCAGTAAAAGGAAGATGGAAAATAAGACTAGGTGGCATAGCTCAGTGCCAAACTCCTTGTGGATTTATGGAAAAAGTGAATTAAGTCTGGTGTTAATGGCAGAAACCTGTGATATAGCCTACTACACAAACATAAACAGACAACAGGAGCTGATAGTTCTGTATACGATTAATCAGATTTCATACGTGTCATTGGTTTTAAAAAAAAACAACAACAACTTACCTCCGACTGAATACAGGCAAAGCAGAAGAGTAAATGTTGTTAAAATCGCTGTTTTTACATTTCCGGGACGTTTCATATTTGTTTACTATTACTTTGTTTGTTCCGTAGGATTGTTTGCTTGGAGCGACGCGGTACCTCTAAACCTGTAACTAATGCTGCCTTAAAGTGCTGTCGAAACTATCGGAATTTCGATTGGGGGGTAAGAACGACGAAGTGCTAAATGAGGGAGCCGGGATTTTGCGATTACACCCGAGTTAACGACGTGTGACGTTTTAGGGGCGGAGACAGATGGCGACAGTAGGCTTAATAGAGGGGACGTTTCCTTTCATATTAATTCATGGTGGCATATTGTTTGACCTTTGTTCAATTCTAAAATTTTGATCAATTGAGTCATCTAGATGTGTTTTGCATTTTTGGTCACTCTTACAACTTGAACTACAACAGCTGCAAATTCAATTTAGCCAAGATGTTTATTTTTATTTTTGTACTTAACAATTTTATTGGATATTTAGGCCTATTTTCCTTGGCTATGTCACTATAATATTAACCTGATTAAACCCCAGCAACAGGCTTCGTGCAATTAATTGTACCTCTTCAACATAAATAAGCTATAGTATCAGGTGATCTATAGTGATTTGCAATCAATCGCTGTCATTCCCGATCTTAGTGCACAGTTGACAATTTGTGTTATTAATTAACCTGTTTTATGATGAGCATTTGAAGGCACCACTAACCCCAGAATAACGGGGTAGGAGGGGTTTTGAATAAACCATACAGATTATTGACTATGGGCTGTTTTGGCTGCCAACCCAGGTGAAAATGAAAATCTAAAAATAAAGAAAATATTTGTCATGTCTTACTTACATGCTTCATCGGTGAGGTTTAGAAGCACTTAACATCAAATTTGGAAGAGAAGCGTGAAAATTGGAGTGATTTGACAGGTACTTTGAGTCAATCCCCGTGGGAAAACTCTGCATTTGGCCCATGCCAGCTATTTCAGAACACAGGGTCACAGTGCAGCGCCCAACCAACCCCAGTTCTGAGGCCACTTTGTCCTTTGGTGAAGGGCACTGGCAGGAGAATTAAACAAAAAGCTACCATTCATTATCCAACGAAGGTTAAAATCAAGGGGAACTGGACTTGGTTGATCCAGTTGCCCTTGATTTTAACTTTCGTTGGATAACTATGACCTGGATGACTGAGAATCTTCATAGATACCATTCATTAATAATTAGCATAAATTGTATTTTGAAAGATAATAACTGTCCCACCAGTGATTGATTGTAATGAAGATACAGATATAATCATTTTGATTTCCAACTAGAGGAATGTCACTGTAATTTCTAATTTTTTTGGGAGAAGGGTTAATGAAAAGACATGGTTGAGTCATAAAGCCCACTATAAATGACATAGGCCTATTATCGTTTGGTATTGTATTTTATTTTAATTTTTTATTATTTTAATCGTCTCATTACATTTGCCCAATTGCATTCCTTAAATGTTTACAACCATGTAAAGCAAAAATGTGTTTTGAAAAGTTCTGTATGAATACAGTTTATTATTATACTATTATTATATAGGCAATATGCTGTGAAAAATATGACAACTGGTTAAGGTGTTAAGACCATAAACTGTATGCAAAAAGTTAAAACAAGACCTTCATAAAATAATCTGTTAAACTATGTCGCCATCAGGTGGCTATTATTCTGTAATTGCAACAAGGACTGTTTGAGTCTGTCTGACTGTCGAGTTTGTCCCAGTGACCATGGTTAACTTCAGACTCATTGTCCTTTCTAAGCTGTAATTGAATTAAATATCTAACTAATCAGCAGTGTACTGTACATACAGTAAGTAACACGCTCTTGTAACATGTAGGCTACACTTCACATACCTTGTAGTGTATGTGTATAAACCCTGTATGTGTATAACAAGGACGTGTAAATTAGACATAATTTGTATTTTCTGATGAAGAAATCAAAACCAAAATGTATCTGGTAGCCAATAAATGATAAAATTTTCTGGCTGGTACATGCCGTTTGGAGATCGTGTAGTGGAAATGTTATGTAACAGGTTTCAACTCACGTTCCTGGCACGTGCACGGAGACTCTCGTCGGGCTGTTATGTCCAAAACACTAAAATACTACTTTTTCCACAGAGGAAATGCTAAAATGTTAATTATGGATTTGGTTATTGATTGTAACATTTTTGTCAAAACAAATGCGTGCGACTTGCGATAATTGTATAATGCGGAACGGTACTGCGACATTTTTCTCTAGGACACTATCATAAAAAAAGGTAGTTTGGAATAAAAAACATATTATAATAAAAAAGACCCCCCAAAGACACATAATATCAAAAGAAATGTAATGTGAAAAACGACACTCATGTGATGTTTCACGGACAATGGGCGTGGAAACAGGCTGACGTGAGCTCACGTGCTACGTCATCGGTATTTTTAACCAATGACAATGGGTCGGTATGCAAATTCTAGACTCTAGATTCTTCTAGGAAGTGGAGTTGGAGATGTCGGACTTACAGCTGCAGCTTCAGCTAGTGTGGCTAGCTCAGTGAATCAGGGGGCGTCATACAGAGAGCCATGGTCTAAAGTGATACAAGACAAACAAAGCGAAATGCCACGAATATAAATAAGGGCGGGAGCATTTTTTTTTTTAAAGCAGCAAGGAGCGGATTTATTTTTTCTCCCAGCCGAGGTAAGTCAGCTAAAGATGCTGCTACTGTGTCTGTGATGATGCAGATCGATGCCGTTAATTAACGGCAGAAATAACGTGTCTCCTAAAATATGTTACATAAATTTAAGGTTAAGAAGAAAACGTGTCCAACGGGGCTGCTTTTCTTATTTATATTTCTTCAATGTCGAGTTACTGCGCAAAATATTCAGGGTGGTCAGCAAGCTCGTCCAAAAGGCGACATGGTTTTCATTTTCTGGACCCGTAGGGCAAACGAAGATGCGGCGGGGGGTTGGTGGCCTACTCTCAGATAAACATAATACAGATGCACGGGGTCCTTTGTTTCCTATTTCTTTCTAAGTTAGCTAACGTTAGCTAGCTGTAACTAACCTCAGTGTATGTCCCCTTGTGGCTGCTGACTCCTCTCGGGCTTGTTGTGGCTCGTGACAAAGAAGGAAGAGCTAATATTAGTAGCTGCTATGATGCCAAATTGGATCGTTTAATTTATAGTAAACACACTTTCTCTTAGCATTAGCTTGGAACAACTGTCAGACACACTCAATGGATTTGTTTGCAGTGGATGAAACATGCATTTGCTGTGTGGGTGTGTGGCCTGTTATTTAATTAATCTAATTTTGTGAAGCTGGGGATACTTCTTTACTATCTATTTCTTATAAAAAAGACTGAAGCTTAAGCTGTTTTGTAGGTGATGATGTTAAATTAAATCTTCTGACAGCAGTGACTTCCTCTCTGTGGTAACACATAACTCTTAAATGAATAGAGCTTAAAGCTTTACTTAATATATTATTATTATTATTATTATTATTAACAGGATGGTCGAATATAACCGCATACACATCATTGCTTTATAGAAACAGCAACATGTGAGCAGATAAATAGACCTCCTGATATCGCTTTAGTTTGAGGTCAAAGATACTGGTGTTAAGCGGTAATACATGCAGGTGGACTGAATATGTTTGTGATTCACGATTGGTCTGTAATTTCCTCTGACCACCAGTCAAAAACAAACCTAATTATTAAAATTAGAATGACCTGAACAGAGAAAAGGCATGTTGTGTTTTTACATGTTAAATGACTAACAATTAATCCAGTGTCAACATCCATAAATTGACTAATCATTTCAGCACTAAATTAAATTACTTTGGTCAGCATGCTTAGTGGTGCATCTTATCTAGTCAGTTTGTGACAAGACACTGGAATAAGAAGACACTGACCAGGCATTATAAGGACACTGGTGGGGAGTCGGGGCTAAACTTTTAACAGTTTAAGGAAAAATGGGAATGAATACTGGTCAATTACTATAATGAAGTGGTCAATAAATTTTCTTTGTTTTGTCTTTAGGTTTGACCACATCACTGTGACTTTGTCACCACTTACAAGGCATTATTGGAGATTAACTTGAACCTAAAATGTAAGTAAAAGCCAAAGTTTGTTTACCAGGTTTGCATTTTATTCTTGCATAATGTGTTATCACTTACAGAACATTTTCTTTTTATGGCACTCTGATGTGTCTCATAACAACGGAAGAAACTGCTGTCTGTTTTTGTTATACAACTTCCCTTTTTCATGGTAACGGGAGATACCGTGGCCCTTCTATACTCTTCACAGTTCCTGTTTATTATAATTTTAACAGTTAAGCTGGCTTTGTTTAATGCCTTGAAAATATTAAACTTTTAAGAAAGTTTTAACTGTATTTGTGCATTGCATTAGAAGTGATGTTGTTCTGTCCAGAACCACAGTGTGTCTACTGATTGTGATGATTTATTTAAAGTAATTTCAGCAACTCATCTTCTATGTAGCAGGGATTCCTTTTAGCACTTCTAATCTGTAATATCATTGGGTTGACTCTGACTGAGTTGCTCTTACTCTATATTCTCACAGATCTGTTGCTACAGCACCTTTGGCACCAAGAGGGAAATTTTTAAAATGTAGTTCTTAATTCATTGGTCCACTGTTTTATTTTTCAGAATAATCATGCACACCCACGAGTCAGACGTGCACACCATCTCTCCGGAGCTGCCAGCAATGTTTGACGGCATGAAGCTGGCGGCGGTGGCCACGGTGCTCTACATCATCGTGCGCTGCTTGAACCTCAAGAGCCCCACTGCGCCCCCGGACCTCACCTACCAGGACACACCCCTCAACCGCTTCCTTCTCAAGTCCTGTCCTCAGCTGACCAAAGAGTGAGTTGCGTTCTCATCTCTGTGTCTTGTCACTCAAGACATTACCATAGAAGCAACACTGCTGGTCGGCCATCTGGGGCTGCAGTGAAGGTAGCAGTTTGTCTGGCGGTGGTCCCATCTGTCATCAGTGTTCCTGAGTGTTCCTGTGTCTGTACCAGAGATGTCTAGGTTTAACGTCAGCTCTAGCATGGATTAAAAACCAGGCTGTATTTTCGAGGTTATCCCAAAGGTGGACTTGGTTTGTCACACTTGCATTATAAATATAGACTTATTTACTGCAAGGCAAAGACATTTGTAAATAAGAAAATGCAACTCTGGTATTGTTCACTCCAGAGGAACTTTCAGCTCTGTTGGTTGGCTCTCTTCGAGACTTCATCACGAGTGTCTGCTTATATAACCGATTGTTACTGAGCCCTTTGCCTTTCAGCTGCAGTGTCAGGGAATCCGTAAGGCCACACTGATGTTTACATTTGTGTCTAGCTTGTTATCATTCCCTCCTGAACAGCCATATTTTGGTCACAGAAATGTATTCCCCGGTGTGAAGTTGAACTGAGGTAATGGACGTCCTGGAACCCGTCAGCATTGTTGACATTGGTGGCTGTGTGCCTCTGCGCTGTTGAGAAGTCATGTTTGTAGCTCATAATGACATTCTGCTGTGTTGCATAACAGATCAATTACACAGCGGAAAGCATAGGAGGGATGTTGTGAGGTTAACAGAGATAACAGCATTTTTGTTTGACTGCGTTAGGGAACATGCACGCTGGGGTTTTGGCTAACAGAGGACAATACAGAACATATTACTTTTTCTTGAATTGCATCTTGTCTTGGTGTTAGACTGATCTATATCTGTATTGATACTGATCTGTATCTATAGGGACTTTGCCTTTTTATTAATTTGATGATTAATCTTTAATGAGTTTAATTCGACCAACAATTCACAGATATACTTCAGCTGATTGTTAAGGATAGTGCTAAGGATTGTGCTATGTTTTAATTTGGATCCTTGATGTTAAGGCATGATGTTGCTAGCATATGTATCAAGGCAGGAGCCAATAATAAACAGATTGACACCAGACAAAACATAGGTAGAAACATAATAGTCTATCAAGAGTAACAGAGGAAAGTACAGTCAAAACAGAAAAGACCACTAGATAGATTTTAGTAAAGCACGATGCAGTTACTGTAAGAGATATGTAACGTGGGGTTGCCCTCTATCCAGTTTTTAGATTTTATCTTTAGTTTAATTGTTAGGACAAGACAGTGGTAGCCTAGTGTTTGGTGTTTTCTCAGTTTGCTAGTATCAAAAGCCCTGGATTTTACTTCTGGCCTTTGATCTTCACTTTAGGTCTTTGCTTCATCAATCCACAATGACCCACCTGTTTCCTGCTTCTGTTACCTAATACAGCTATGAAAGACAACAGCGCGCGCACACACACACACACACACAATGTGAAGGTGACATTTACCAGTCCAAAAGACTCTGTGATTCAAATTCTAATAAAAGGTTCACTCCCTGTCACCCAAATTCAATGGGAAATTGGAAACTGCTATCACTTACAAGGTCTTTTTATACAGAAACTAAAACGCGACAACAATTAAAGTATTTAATCACACAAGTTTTAATTTAAGGTTTGTTTACATCAGTGACGTTTGTAAACTGAAATAAAAATGTTTTTATATTCAATTATTATCAGTTAAGCAACACAAAATTCTTATCTTCCATTAAGAAGTAAAACTCCTTATGCGTACTTGTAATTTGAAGTGTCAAATGATTAGTGAATAAAATACCAACAGAGCAAGAAAAGCTATTTGTGTTTTAAGTTGTTTATTAAGTCACCTAGCGTTGTGCTTAACCTCCTATCTACATTACAACATATCCTCTTCCCGTAGTCTTAGATTAAGCCTGCATAGTACCTTTTAGAAACGTTTGGTTAAGCTTCAACTACCTTTAACAGTGTATGCTGGAGGTGATTACATTATCACCAATTGGACGTAGTCTGCTTTTTGATTGACACTCTTATGTAAGTGTGTGTTTTCTCGGTGCTGTAATTGTTAGTCAAGGTAAGAGATGAGGCAACACAAAGTTGAAGGGCTTGTGTAACTGTTGATGCAATTGAACCCTTTGCTTTCTGCAGCTACTGGTCTGTGTGCTCTATACACAGCTAGTGTCCACGTCGCGTCTGTCCTTAAGTTTGCGATTATGCTATCGTGTTTATCTCATCTTATCGGCTCCAAGATGGCCCACTCATCACTTCATTGTCAGCATGTCTAACAAGCAAGATTATATAATTGATGTTATATAATTGAAGGAAATTGAGAAAGAGTCAATCAAATGTTTGCTATGTGTAATTTCCAGACACTTTGAATAAGTCGAATAGGTGTTGGTTCAAGATGCAGAAGGAGTCTGGGTTGTCTTTAACTGAATCTGTGAACTAAAATGTTCCTAAGCTTCCCCTTGAATAACTTTAAAAACTGTACTTAATGACAGTGTCACATGAGCTGAACATTCATTCATTCACAAACATATAGTTATTTTGGCTGTTATCCCTATAGCTGTTATTATGAACCATGATTATAGTATTACATTGATGTGGATTTCCTTTTATATGATCGGATAGGCAGCTGAAAAAACACCACCTAAAAGGGGTTTCCTGTCAAGTTGTTCACATCATTATGGGCTCAGCGTGGAAATAAGATCATGATTCATGATAATGCACAACACAAGTACAATATTTAAAAGGAAATATTACATAACCCAAAGACTTGACTCCTACAGCTAACTCCTGCAGAAGTATCACAGGAATTCAATTACACATACTTAGCGTAACATATCAAAACATAGCAACAGACTGCCGTCTAACTTTGATGTCAGTTTGGAGCTTGGAGCAATATCTCGAAAGCTGCAACAGAAATGTGACTTTGTATGCAAAATATGTGCCAGAATGTTCATGTCTGTGTAATAAACCAGCAATGCAAATGGACCGGCTCAGGATAACCTTGTGTTAATGTTATTTTCCAGGCACTAACCTTGTGCTCTTATCGGGTGTGTTAGTAGAATAAGCTCATATTTCTAGATCCAATTTTTTGTTTTCCAGGTACATCCCTCCCTTACTGTGGGGGAAGAGCGGTCACCTCCAGACAGCACTGTATGGTAAACTTGGTCGTGTGAGCTCACCTCACCCCAGTGGAATCAGGAAGTACTTACCCATGCAGGACGGGGCCACTGCGACCTTTGACCTCTTTGAGCCAGTGGGGGACCATCGGACAGGAGGTAGTGCATTTTATCAAGATCTGTCTTTTTCTTTACCATTAGCTTTTTTGTTTGCTGCTGCTATTGACTACTTTGTCTAGTCTGTTTGTGCTACACCTATTGATTGTCAGTCTTTCCTGGAAGTTTTTCCTTATCTGTTTTGAGCGTCAGGGATAGGGGGTGTGCACGTTTTTGTCAGGTTTTCCAGTTCAGCTGTCATAATACAATTGACTTTCTCTTTTGTCAATAATCTTGAAATGAGGCACAACATGCTTGTTATTCACTATGTGAGGACAGTTCTAAAGATGGATTCTTTGAATGGCTCAGCTGTACCCTGAACCTACCACCTCAACTTTGATCTCATTATCCTCTCAGAAAGCTTAAGACTCACATGACAGTTGCTTCCCAAAAAAAGTAGTGTTACTATTTCAAATCTGTTTTGCTAAAGATATATTTGACAGCCTAATCCTTTATTTTGCTGTGCTACTTTTTAATATGGTGATGTGCTGTTTAGGTGAGTGACATACTCTCCTTCTTATCTGTGCTTACATATTTTTCATTAGTTAATGTTTGTCCAATCCGTCTGCCTGCTTCACCAGATGACATGACCATGGTGATATGCCCTGGTATTGGTAACCATAGTGAAAAGCATTACATCCGAACCTTTGTGGACTACGCCCAGAAGGAAGGGTACCGCTGTGCTGTGCTGAACCACCTGGGAGCTCTTCCCAACATCGAGCTTACCTCTCCACGTATGTTTACCTATGGTGAGACCAAGGATCTGACTTTACTTTCCTTAGAGATGAACCCGTCTCCTCCAGAATCACATTTTTACATGGGAGTATCTGGGAATGATGGCTCACTTTCTAAAATTAAAAAAGGATTTGATTTGGTATGCTGATCAGTAATAATGCATTATCATTTTTGGTTCAATCTGCAGCTCTCATCAAATTGTCAGGTGCGGTTTAGGCTTAAGAAGCTTTGACCAGTAGCCATTCTCATAGCAGTGAGCACAGCTAAAAAAGTGTTTTTTATAAAAGATCCTTTAGTGGTACCTTTTTATCTTAATTTTGGTGTAATCTGGTTTAGTTAGTTTAGTTGGTATTTTATTATAATTTTCCTTCATTTATATAAATCTTGGTACAACATAAGTTCAGGGTAAAAGCTAAAAGACTATATGAGCTCCCAAAGCTCCCAGAATAGTAGAAGATATTTCAGACCTGAGCATATTTAAAAGGTCCGAGATATGAGACACAAATTTAATACCCTGAACTAAAGGCACCTTCAGCTGGAACTGCTGAGCAGAGAAAAACGCTCCGACATACAGAGGTGTTCTGCATTGATTGCTAACTGTATTGTTTCCCTTGCAGGGTGCACATGGGAATTTGCATCTATGGTTGGCTACATTAAGCGGACGTATCCTCAGACCCAGCTGATTGTGGTGGGCTTCAGTCTGGGTGGAAACATTGTATGTAAGTTCCTGGGCGAGAACAGGACGAACCAGGAGCGAGTGCTGTGTTGTGTCAGCGTCTGTCAGGGGTACAGCGCTCTCAGGTGGGTTGTTGCCCTCTCATCTCTTAATTAAAATGCATTGTATCATCAAAGCCCCTTTAACACGAGCACATTTCGAAATATAAATAAAGCTCAGGTTAATGCCACAAAATGGTTATTGCTTGCATAATATCATCACACGTTTAGTCACGTGTCTACCAAGAATCTCGTCAGCTGTTTAATCATTCAGCTATTCTGTTCTGTACTACTTTATTCTTTGCTAAATAGCACTCCTTTGTTGTTATTTTGAAGATCTTCTTTTAAACTCAACCCACAAGATAGACTTGTTTTAAAAACTTGTCCTGAGGGGCCATCGGCCTCAGAGTGTTGTTAACTGCTCTGCCTTGGTTCACGCGGTAATTTTTTCCACAGTATGCTCTTTGTAGTGCAAATAGTCTGTTTGTGTTCAGGCTGTGTATTTTATATTTTGCATCTTTATCTAAATCCCTTTCATTTGATTAGAAGACCATAAAAAGCAAAAGCGTTTGCCTGACAACATGTTCAGAACACGCACGGAAAACATATGGTGTTTTTAAACCATAAGTGCGTGTGATTGGTAGAGCGGACTCTGCACCCTGCGTTCAAGTTGGACTGAGCCACACCTTGTATGTTTTGAATGCAGCCAGCGTCTCTTGGCAGACATGACAGGCTGGGTCTGTTTAAAGTTTGGACGTAGGCAGTGGGGAAGAGTGTGTTTTAGAGACTAGCCTTTCGTGAAATTGGATTTGCATCCCTCCCCCTTTTTTCCGATGAATTTTACTTTCAAATTAAATGTCGAAACATTAGCTGGCCTTTTTGTCAGTTCCTCGAGAGCACAAATAATGTGGGATTAATAAATCATACTTTTGATTATTGCAGTTGTCTTTGACCTTTTGAATTGAATAGGTATTCCAAAGGGAAATGAAAAACATATAATCGAATGGCCTCTTATTGGTTAAATATATTTAGTAGTTGTGTTGGTTTAGCCTGCATGTGTTCATGAGCTGCATCCTAATGCCTGAAACCATTGCTACTCTCCACCAGCGTGACTCTTTGTCCAGTGGATTACACAGGACATTTAGTGTGTTGTTTGGAATGCAGACAGGCTCAAAGCTTACTTCCTGTGTGTTTATCTTTATCTCTCAGGGCTCAGGAAACATTCCTACAGTGGGACCAGTTCAGACGCTTCTATAACTTTCTCATGGCTGACAACATGAAGAAAATTATCCTCTCACACAGGTATCAATGTTGGTCCTGCACATGCAGTGCAATTTGTTTCCCTGTAGTTTTACATTACTGTAAAGTTCTATCCACATATTATTTATATGTTTGCACAGGGAACACCATCTTAAATTAATTTTGCTTTGCTTTTTTTAGTTAATGATTAAATTAGTTGTGAATCAAGTTTGACCAACACTGTTGTATTATTTGGAGGTATTGGTCGGAGGCTAATCTAATGCAAGAGGTGCTGGCTTTTTAAACATGTTCCAGCCCTCCTCCCCACCCTAATCATTTTCAGACCCTTACAGCATTACACTAGTGGTTTAATGCACACTGAGCAGTTATTAATTTCAACATGTTTTATGAATAATGTTTGTATGTGTATGTACCTAACGTAATTTTTGTATGTTACAGGCACAGTCTGTTTGGGGGAAGCTCAGTTAAAATGATAGATGCAGATTTCAGTCGGCTGTACACAGCAACGTCCCTCATGCAGATTGACGACAACATCATGAGGTATGTGGAGAAACAAAAAAATGTGAAGTGAAAGTCACAGCCCTCAGTGTTGCTTTGATGTAGGAGATTGCAGATCTGTGTTTTGAATCTCCTTATCTGTATATTTACATGGCACTTGGAATAATGTTTTTCCATTTGTCAGTGGTGAGAATATGAAATACCTGATATACTTGTGAAGTGGGATTATTTAATGCCGCTTCCTTTTTTTGGGTTTCAACAGAAAATTCCACGGCCACAGTTCTCTCAAAGAGTACTATGAGAAGGAGAGTTGTGTACATTATATTGACAATGTAAGACCTGCTTTTACATACAACTCAACATCATCTCATATTATGTTTCTGTTTTTGGTCTGTTTGTGTATTTGTTTGATGTATGGGTTTTTATTTCCAGGTCAAGGTGCCACTGCTGCTAGTGAACTCTGCAGATGATCCTCTGGTTCATGACTCGCTGCTCACCATCCCTCGCACACTAGCAGGTAACTAACAGCATTTGTCATGACAACAGCAGCACTACAACACCCTTAGGGATGGGTATCGCTACTCGATACCTTTTATGGTATCGACCAAAACAGCCCAGTATCGAGTAGGATCGAAACGTCTGTAGTCAAACCAGTACTTTAATCGATACCTAGGCATACTTTTTGTAAACAGATCACGGCAAAAAATTACTATTTGTATGGTTTTGCTTGAAGCCAAACACGCAAACAACACACTGAATGAAAGAGAAGAGAATGCCTTTTTCCTTATGTGGCTGCACGTGCCAAGTCCATCCATGATTTTAATAGCCGCTCCACCTTCGGCTGCGGTCTCTGGCATGTTCGTCACTGTTGCAAGTTTATCAGCACAAGCTTGGCTTTGTGTTGGTTACGTCTTCTGGTATCATTTAACACTACATTTTCATTTGCTATTCACATCACTTTTCACTGATCGATCACTGCATTCCATCACATCAATTAAAATTTTGTGGTGCAGCGGCGATCAGCTGATTTTACTCACGGAGCCTGCGGCTGCGCCTGCTTCAGATGTAGTTGGTTTGATCGGCTAGACGTGGAACCTCTCTTTTCCTCTGTTTGCTTCTTTAGAGTCTTTAGTGTAGTTTAGTGACTTGTTTAAACAGACTCCTTACTCATTTTATACTTGTTACTGTCGTTTTTGGAGGAGGTTTGCAACTGACCAATAAAGGAAAAACCACTCGCGGAGATCTTTCAATTCAGTTTGTCTGTGACTGTTCTCAATCATCCAGGTCATAGTTATCCTTAAGAGCTGAGTTTCTCTACTAGTCATTTCAGAATAGAAGAAGTCTCGTGGATGAGGGATGAAACTAAACTCTAGTATCCTCAAACAAGTTCAGCTGCCCTTGACTTTAAACTTCTTTGGATGTCAATTCAGTTTATTGATTGAAAGGTAACATAATAATTTTCCGTTGTTTACTTTCAACACACGTATCAAAAAAATACCTTAAACTCATTTCCCACAACTTATTTGGTCACTAAACTAATTCACTCCTCTCTCTTTCAAATATTAAAGACCTCCCAAACTGTAGTCTTTCCCCTTATAGGCTAATACTACCAGTGAGGATGACCTAATTAGGATGAAGGGTGATCTGATACAATTTCCCAATGCTTTTTATGTAAAAAATAAAATAGATAACCTTGCTTGTCCATAACAACAATAAAAATAATAGGCTACCAATCAACTACTATGGCTTCAACAGGTGGCATTTTATGCAAGGTATCGAATGAAGTACTCAATTGTTATCAGTATCACTTCAAGTGTACTGGTTTTGGTACTGGTATTGTAAAATTTTAAATGATACTCAACCCTATTCACCCTAGTGTTAAAAAAAAAAAAAAGAAACTAAAAGTTATATTAACTATGTTTACCTTAGCAACCATAAAGTAAACTTTTTTGAGATTCTTATATTTTATTGGCCATTTACCTGGTAACATGAACATGTCCTATATTTCATAATGATTCTACTCACATTTCAGTAATAGGGACAAACAGTGAGTGAGGCAGTGGACTTGTTGCTGCAACATGTCAGAAAATCCCAAAGTCAAAGTAATGACCTCGAAGGAGACACATATATATGGGTCTTAGTTTTAAACCAGCTAAAATTAACAATACCCAGATGTTTTGGTTTGTTTTAAACATAAATCACACCAAAAGGAAAAAGTAGCTCTGTTTCCTGTGGCAAGACAATGCTGGTCAATGCAGTTCAGAGGAAACTTGGTCCTCGTTTGACAAAGACACTAATAAAAAGTGAAGGAAAAAATGGTGAGAATGCTCAAAAGGTGCAAAATATTCTGCAGATCAAATTTACTAAAGGTTATTCTAGAATAAAAAAACTTAAAACTGGCACAGATTTTGAATAACACTGATAATCTGAAAAATGAAAACTCAGTTATACTGAATATTCCCAGATTAATCCCATATTTCAAAAAGAATATATAAACTGAAAATAATCTGTACAGTGCAGCTATTTACTCGAGTTTGTGAAGTAGTAGATGTACCTGCAGACAGATCGTGGCACATATTTGCAGTTGATCCTCTATTGGGTCAGCACTTAATACAACAGGCTTGTCCTGTCTGGCTGCAGTTGACGTCCCTGATTTGGTTCTTGAAAAACATTCTCTGCATTCTCAAAAGGCCCTCTGATGAGTTGGCTTTACACCCTAAACAGGACAGGGAGTGGCACAGAAGTCTATGAGTAATGTCTTTTAGTGTGTTACAGCAGCTGTAACACACTAAAAGACATTACTCATACACACCCATCCCTCTATATCTCCGTTTGAAGTTTAACTCAATCACAGGTTTCTAACATGAAAGATTTTTACCCTGGAATTGATTCAGTGTGTTTCAACTGCATTTTACAAACAGTAAGAGGCAATCTACTCTTTGACTGTTTCCCCACTACTTAGTGTCTATTCAAGCGTCCCTTCTCCTCAGGCTGTGCTATATTTAAACTTACTGACCACGTAATGTAAGGGTGTGTGTGGGTCGGTGGAAATACATGCTACCCGACGTGTCTCTAGAGAGAAACACTTAATTGAAAAAAGGATCAGCTGCCCCCTTGCCCTAAAATGTGATAAAGTGACTCAGACACACGACTATCAGGAAAGGACTCAACAGAAATGCACTTGGTGTGTTGGTGCTGTAATTTGTTTGGATTAAAAACATTTGATAGGAAGAGTTTACAGCTTACTATTAGTGTTGTATTTGGTCTAAGAATGCTTAAACAAGGTATACTCACCTTCGATTTGTAGTATTCATAGGTTGTTGTTTCTTTATTGTATTAATGTACTAAATGGCTGTGATACATTGTGAGACTGCTGCTGCAGGAAAAGAGGCAACACAGGGCGTTCTCCAGACCAGTGAGACAGTGGCTCCGGGTCTGGGCAAGCACTCGGTTGGCCCAGGGCAGCTCAGCAGCTGTCATGAATAGTGCACAGTGGTGAAAGCCTTGTGGGATGTTAATCACTAGTGAACTGTATCATGCTCCCCCACTAATAAGAGCAGGATAATAAAGAGATCCAGACCAATCCTTTTAAGGAGATCACTCCGCCTTGTTGTCCACAGCTGCAGCACTCTGCGTAGGTTTATACTGCAATGAGAAAGGGGTCAGTGGTTTGCCTGCCATGTGGATATGATCTAGTTTGAGTTCAGGGTTACTGTGAATGAAATAAAATCAGTATGAATAGATTTGCTAACTCTTGCCATATTTATAGATTATAGAGAAATGCAGATTGTTGTCAGCTAACACCCATAGGTCTCTTAAGGAGATTTTTGAAACCTGGTGTGTTGGCGTAGCACTCAATCCTGTCTTGTCAGGTGTTAATGATTACACTACATGGCGAAAAGTATATGATTGTTGAACATCACATTCTTAAAACCATGATCATTAATATGCTGGTAAAACAGCCTCCAATCTACTGAGAGACTTTCCACAACATTTTGAAACCTGGCTTCAGGCATTTACTCCCATTCAGCCACAAGAGCATTAGTGAGGCCAGCCTCTGATGTTGGTCAATAAGTCAGCGTTCCGGTTTATCCTAAAAGAGTTTGATCGGGTTGAGGTCAGGGCTCCGTGCAGACCAGCCAAGTTTATACACACAAAAAACATTTCTATATGGACCTGGTTTTGAACACAAGGGCATTCACAGGTACAGTACAGCATTCACATCAGAGGAACTAAATTAACTATTCAGAGACTAATGTTTGGAACACATTTTATAATTCAGTTCATTTTTTTTCATTCACTCAGCAGCTTTAGAAACTTATTGATTGACTCAAACTTTTAGCTTTGTTGCCAGAGGTTGAGTCACGCTCTTATCTGTTTTACCATTCAAACACACCTTCGCTATCTATAACAGGCATGAAATAATCCCTGGCAAGCCCATATATAGACATGTGTGCATAATGGTTTTCCGATACTGACTGCACACACTGTGCAGAGTACAGAAGCCTAATGACTGTGTGTTGTGTCATCCTTTAGCAAAGAAGCCGAACGTGATCTTTTCCCTGACGCTACACGGAGGCCACCTGGGCTTCTTCGAGGGCGCGGTGCTCTTCCCCCAGCCCCTCACCTGGATGGACAAAGTGATCGTGGGTTACGCCAATGCCATGTGCCAGTGGGAGAAACAGAAACCGCCATGCCAAAGTGGCCACCTGAGTGAGAGTTCCTGTGCAGAGGACAAAGCTTAAACTTCTGACCTCTGTATGTCGACCACTCTTTCTCTTCCCTCTCACTTCTCCACCCTCTCACTGTCCCAGCACTGAGAAGACACCTGAACTAAACCTTAAACTGCGCTCTCTTCTCTGCCTTCTCCTCTGGTGCTACTCACCTCTCCCGACCCACATTTCCCGGTCACACATGTCTCCACGCCTTCACCACAGTTCCCCTTTGTAATCACCATCACCTTACACTATGTGAAAGAACAAAAACAAATAACTGCCTTTGTGCTCTTTTCCGTTGGCAAAGACTTTGAATTCAGAGCAGGAACATTTTGTTTCTCTTCATGTACACAACAATGACCCTTGGCTAATAGAGGTGTTGACCAAATATGATGAGAGATGAAGTCAAGCTTGTATTAAAAGGAAAATGAGAGCACCACTTTAGAGTAGTCCAGTGAAAGACAAGAGCACACATGAAGCCTCCTGTTACAGTAAACAAGAACTGTGCTGCAGTCAGTGCCCATTTACTGCAACTGTAAGAAGCTCACTGCTTATCACTGCTTATCAAGGCCATATAGCCTAGTCTGCTGTCTTAACCAACACAGCGTCTTTGTAGTATGTATGTATGTAACTCACATATGTAGTGTGTATGTTTATGTGTGCCTGTGTCGACCGAGAGGTAAAGACCCATAACGGAGCATGTGATCTTTGTGGTTGGTAGGCGTGATCCAAATTCTCTGTTCATGGTCTGTTGGCCCTTATAATGTCCGTTCTTTTGGGTGGGTTGTTGCTCTGTTGTTTGTAGAAAATGTAAAGTAGAAAAATTAAGTATTATGGAGGGGTTTTACACATTATTTCCAGATCATAGCAACCTCTTGGCACCTGTGTTTGGCATTTGAATTGAAGGTGTTCAGTGCTAACCAGACGTGACCAGGGATCAACCCCAGATGGGATCCATGCACATTCCCACGGTCACATTCTATCACTTTGATTCAGTGCACTTTACGTATGTATGACACAATCTTTGTTCTTTTTTTCCCTTTTCTCTCCTCATTAGTTGAAGCGCAGATATGGAGCTTATAGATGGTTTAGCTCTCCTTGTGACTGAAAGGAAGAACTGGAGGGAGCAAGGATGATAACGAAAAGTTAGATGACTCAAATGTTCCCTGTGTTCCCTGTTGTCTGTGTCTTTGAGCCCTCTTACTCTTTCGTCTGCCTTTGATCAGCTGCAGGTCCTGCCAACACTGATATCCTTTTCTTGCTGCACAGATTCAGACCTGCCCACTAGCTAGCCTCTGAGGAGTTGAGTGCCCACCCATGTAAACACCCCATTTGGTGCAAACATCTCAGTACACTTTTGCATTTTCCAGCACGTGATTCTGGTGTCGGATTTGGAAAAGACAGCCTACTGATTGGCCCATGTGGCGCTGATTTAAAGGCAAAGTTCAGCAGCGTGAAGCAGATTTTCTCTAATAATCTGAGCTGTGAGGTGTGATGAGTAGGAGGGCCAGGGATACCAACGCCAAACCAAATGTTGATTTTAGTGGATTGTAACATACTGGTGATTGTTATATTGTATAATTAGATGGCGAACACTGCATGCAAGAAAGAAGAGACATATTTTAATGCAAGGGAATCTTCGTTTAAAAGACTACATTTAAAAGCTTTTCTTTTTTCTTGAATGGGGTGAGCGTTAAAGCTGTTGGAACACAGCAGCAAATGTGTCTTGATGAAAACTTACTGCAATAATGGGACCTGTGGACTTTCCAAAACCTGAATCTAACCAAGGACTTGTTGCGAACCTTGTTGTAAGGGCTTAGGAAGCTTCTTCCAGTCCAGCCAAGTAATCTGTAGTCCAAAACTGAAACTGAACACTGTGATGAGACAGATGGATGGTTTGAAACAATGAAGGGATATGCAGTGATTGACAACAGCACTGTTAAGGCCAAGTTTTGTGCATTATAATAACTGGGTTTGATAGTATTTGTAAGTTGTAGCATTAATTTGAGTTTCAGAAAGTTTTCATATCTGGACAATTCATATAATAGCACACACCATCAATCATAGAAGTGTGCAGAATTTGATAATAATGAGAATCAAAACCCTGCGCATACAAAAAAAGAGGACCTGGAATAAATTAATTGTGTCCGTTAGTTGCAACTTTGTCTGAAGAGTAATTATCCTGAGCATTTAAGTTGAATCTTGGCCTAAAATAGCAGTTTAGGTTAAGATCGGAGTAGTTTAATTGTACTGTACTAGTGAATCTGATCACTGTTGATATCAAATTGGTTGTTCTTTGGCTCAGGGACAATTTCACCACCACAGCTTATGGAGATCTGTTGGTTTTTGAGATGTGATTGACTTAAATTTAATCTCCTTTGGTGGAGATTATTCTGTGCAGACACTATGAAAACCAGGTCTTAATCCCACCAATGCTGGCTTGACTAATATTAAAAATAGGGATTCACAGAACCCTTTATCCCGCTCAGCTCAAGGTATCTGCCAGTACTGAGTACCAATCCGATACCAGTGCCCTCTTTTTCCCACATTTATAATCTGTGTACCTCACTTTTTAGAACTCATGGCGATCATCTTTTTGTACTGTAAGGGAAGCAGCCCGCCATGACTGAATTAAGGGAACTGAAAGTGGGGACACTAAAATGTTATGACATAGACAATGGAACTGTATTTAATGTGGATCAGTGACATCATGGCCAATACCCAATCCACTTACTTGTGTTGTTTGGATCAGTCTGTCTGGCACTTTCTTTCTCTCACTCTTGCATTGTTCAAACCACAAATCACTGTTGCCATCTGTTGTCAGGGAGACCTAACTACAACTGCCAGTCATTCATGGCAAACATCCTCTATTCACCCGCACAGAGGTTATATGGTTCATGGTTCCCTCTGTCCACAGCTCTCATTTCAACATAATCAAACAAAAGTGTGGTTTGGATTTATTCTGGCTTGAAGAATATTGACACCAGCACAAACCCAGTTACTGCAGTAAGAGCCAGTTGTGTTCTTGTTAAGATTTTTGCCTCTCCACAACTTTGCTCAAAAATGCAGGTTTGGATGTATTATTTGGATGTATTTTTTTTCTAACTGATTATTTGAGGTATGTTTTTTGTATTTTGTATTGTTATTACAACTTGTGTTATTTGCTCGTGCAAATGCATCAGAGAGTGAGTGTTGATGAGTAAGCAAACAGTAGGTGTATACTGTCATATTATCACCTCTGATTGATGAAAACCAAAACTTCTTCAGTTTAACAATAGAAAAGCTAAAGAAATATAAAGTGTGTATATTCAAATATTTGAGGGAACAGCTATGGGATAATAAAGGCAATAACCAACCAGGAGGGATTATCTTGTCTTTTAAATGCTAACATGACAGGAAATAGTGTCAAAGTGTATTAGACCAAAACACGTTATATACATTAAGCTAATTTTCCCATTGAGTGTGGGGTCTGACATGTTGTTTTACCGTGTTGATATGAAAATGTGCTCCGCTGTATTTATCCTAACTCCAGTGCTTCAAGCATCTTGTTTTCTCAAGATTGTGGGGCTCATCTGTAATTGCTTGGAAAATGAAGACTTCAAATATAAACCTCTCTAGTGACTTTAAATGTCAGTGAATCCAAAAATACACCTTGGATTGTGATGAACATTTCTCAGTGTTGTTCCTCAAAAGTGATTTTGCATTTGAAATCTCATCGGCCCAAGAAAGGAGATGAGAGCCCACAGTAATGTTAACCCGCAGTAATCATTATACGGCTTTAATTTTGTGTTTACAAACATTTTGATGCTGAAAGACGGTTTAAGGGATGTGATGACTAGAAGGGGCACACATAGTCACACATGATGTATTGAACACTGGGTGTTTTTGTTGAAGAAAACCAGTGGTGTGTGTGTGATCTAACAATGTGAGGAAATATCGTTATTGTGTCCCAAAATAAATTATTTTCTCAAAAGAAAAACGTTTCCTGTTATCTTTACTTACCAGATTTAAAACCCTATTGAGCAGGAATAATGTGGAACAAACTGTTATCTGATTAATAATGAACTTTAAAAAAAAAAGAAGCTATATGGCATTAAAGGTTGGGATTTGCAGGACATGGCCGTTCCATTTACACTGAACAAAATTATAAATGCAACACTTGTTTTTGCCACCATTCATCATGAGTCAAAAGTCTAAGACTTTCTCTGTGTACACAAAAGGGCTATTTCTCTCAAATATTGTTCACAAATCTGTCAGAATCTGTGTTAGTGACCACTTTTGCCGAGATAATCCATCCACCCCACAGGTGTGGCATATCAAGATGCTGATCAGACAGCATGGATATTGCATTTTTCATTCAAACATTTTTGGGTGGCTTTTTATTGTGGCCAGCCTATAGCACACCTGTGATATACCCTTTTACAATTTCGTTCAGTGTATAATACAGTTGGTCCCCCTAGTGGTGACCGCACTGTAAGGTCTTTATTTTCTTCCCTGAAAAGTCAGTTATTTAGTTTCTACAAGTGACATAACAGCCTCCATGTGGTGACAATACAGTTTAAATACCATCAGATTAACTGTCTGCTCCCCTTATAAGTTTTTTAATTTTCTGTGACATTTAAAGAGTAACAAATGGTGAAAATACTACTTTCTTTGAGGTTATAGTTATGGGTTTAACTTGTTTTGTAATACTACTATATTGTGTTAGACTAACACTGGTTAAGCCTGAGGTCATGGTAAAGCCTGACCAGGACCATGGTACTCTGAGGCAATGGTGGGAAATAACAAGTTTACTTAAGTACAATTGTGAAGTACTTGTACTTTATCTGAGTACAGGTGCTGGTCATATAATTAGAATATCATCAAAAAGTTGATTTATTTCAGTAATTCCATTCAAAAAGTGAAACTTGGATATTAGATTAATTCATTACACACACTGATATTTCAAATGTTTATTACAAAAAAGGATTTTTAGAAATGTTGGCCAACTGAAAAGTATGAACATGAAAAGTATGAGCATGTACAGCACTCAATACTTGGGGCTCCTTTTGCTTGAATTACTGCAGCAATGCGGCGTGGCATGGAGTCGATCAGTCTGTGGCACTGCTCAGGTGTTATGAGAGCCCAGGTTGCTCTGATAGTGGCCTTCAGCTCTTCTGCATTGTTGGGTCTGGCGTATTGCATCTTCCTCTTCACAATACCCCATAGATTTTCTATAGGGTTAAGGTCAGGCGAGTTTGCTGGCCAATTAAGAACAGGGATACCATGGTCCTTAAACCAGATACTGGTAGCTTTGGCACTGTGTGCAGGTGCCAAGTCCTGTTGGAAAATGAAATCTGCATCTTCATAAAGTTGGTCAGCAGCAGGAAGCATGAAGTGCTCTAAAACTTCCTGGTAGTCTGCGTTGACCTTGGAGCTCAGAAAACACAGTGTACCAACACCAGCAGATGACATGGCACCCCAAACCATCACTGACTGTGGAAACTTTACACTGGACTTCAAGCAACGTGGATTCTGTGCCTCTCCTCTCTTCCTCCAGACTCTGGGACCTTGATTTCCAAAGGAAATGCAAAATTTACTTTCATCAGAGAACATAACTTTGGACCACTCAGCAGCAGTCCAGTCCTTTTTGTCTTTAGCCCAGGCGAGACGCTTCTGACGCTGTGTCTTGTTCAAGAGTGGCTTGACACAGGAATGCGACAGCTGAACCCATGTCTTGCATACGTCTGTGCGTGGTGGTTCTTGAAGCACTGACTCCAGCTGCAGTCCACTCTTTGTGAATCCCCCACATTTTTGAATGGGTTTTGTTTCACAATCCTCTCCAGGGTGCGGTTATCCCTATTGCTTGTACACTTTTTTCTACCACATCTTTTCCTTCCCTTCGCCTCTCTATTAATGTGCTTGGACACAGAGCTCTGTGAACAGCCAGCCTCTTTAGCAATGACCTTTTGTGTCTTGCCCTCCTTGTGCAAGGTGTAAATAGTCGTCTTTTGGACAGCTGTCAAGTCAGCAGTCTTCCCCATGATTGTGTAGCCTACAGAACTAGACTGAGAGACCATTTAAAGGCCTTTGCAGGTGTTTTGAGTTAATTAGCTGATTAGAGTGTGGCACCAGGTGTCTTCAATATTAAACCTTTTCACAATATTCTAATTTTCTGAGATACTGATTTTGGGGTTTTCATTAGTTGTCAGTTATAATCATCAAAATTAAAAGGAATGAACTCTTGAAATATATCAGTCTGTGTGTAATGAATTAATCTAATATCCAAATTTCTCTTTTTGAATGGAATTACTGAAATAAATCAACTTTTTGACGATATTCTAATTAATGACCAGCACCTGTATTTACATTTTAATTTACTTTATACCTTTGCTCCACATTTCAGAAGGAAATATTGTACTTTTTTAACCCCGTACACTTAACTGATATATGTAGTTATTAGTTACTTAACAGATGTAAGATGATTATCATGAAAATATTATCCAAAAATAAATGATGATATAATTAAGATATACAGTGGGACATAAATTAATTTAAATATGCCCAACCTTTACCAGATTACCACATTGATCTATCAATAATTATAATCTAATAATATACATTATTCTGAAATGAGCCTTTCTGCATAATGAGTAATTTTACTTAAAGTATATTTTTATAATACATTTGTACTTTTAAGTAAAAATTTGAACGCTGAGTACTTTTTCTACCACTGGTCTGGATAATAATAGTAATAATTTAAACCTAATTTAATGAATGAATAGTTTAGCTGGTAATCTTGCTTTATGAAACACTCATCAGGTTCGGTGAAGGAGGAAAAAAAATGACAATTCAAATAAAACTTCAGACACACAAAATCTATTTAATTGAAAATGTCTCAGTTCAGTGCAAAATGTGTCAGTGAGTGTCAACTCAAACAAGGCTGTTGAGACAAAGTGAACTGTTTTAATGGCACTGCATCAGGAGCCTCCTGCTCCTAAAACAATAATCACATGCAGGCTTCCTTTATCAGATTTCCCTCTTCGCATCTTTCTAAAATTCACCCCTGACACTTCTGCAATCTGACAGGATTGCAGGCACAATGCTGTTCTGTATGTTATGAAATGTATTATTGAGGCTCCAGCAACTCAGTCTGACTCATTCTGGAAGTGAGTTACATCATCACATTATCAACTCTCTGATTTTCCCTCTGCCCATAAAGTAACAAGTGCTGTAAAAAACAAAAAAACCTTGTTAACCATCAATTATTATCCAAACATCCTTTTCTTTCCCATTAATATCGCCATATATTACTCATTTGTAGACCAACCTCTGCTTCTAACTCTAATGACTTCTTTTTGCTTATATAGGAACTGAATATAATCATTAAAAAAATGTCAACCTAGCTTCAAAATAGACCATATATCTGATCATAATAGAAGCATCTAGGGTGAAGGACACTATAACTCATGGGTTTGAAATGGGTGGACTCGTCTTTCAGAGGGCAGTGTCTTCAGAGCCAAAAAGCTTAGTAGCGATGGCCTGGCAGTCAGCAACAGGGGCTTTCCCATCAAAATCCACAGGCAGGATGTCTGCATTGAATTCTTTCACATAGTTATCCAGCTCATCACCGTGAATAAAGACCTGAAGAAAGTTATTAACAGCATTCAGAGGAGATGCCTGATGCAAAGTGGATCAAACTGTCAGAAAAACAAACTGAATGTTGGATTTAGATTAAAGGCTTGATACCCTCTCCAGCAGCTTGCTCTTCATGAAGGGTTTGACCACGTTGTATGTAGTGGTGAAGTACCAGGGCTGGTGAGTAACGTGGACCGCTTGAAACGGGCCGGGAAAGAGTCCTGCGCAGAAACACACAACAGCAACAGATTTGAAAAACTGATTTCTGAGGTTGCACATAATGAATTCTCAACTTTCCCTTTGAGTGTGTTCTGACCTGCAGCATGTCCACCATCTTCTTGAGCTCAGTCGGCTTAATACCTGAGGCATGCTGCATGGTGAACCCCTTGAAATTCTCAATCAGGACAAAGCCATTAATCTGGGTTTCTTCATTCTCGAGCAACTTCTCCAGGATCACACAATATGCTCGTAGTATCTGTGGCAAACACACACAAAGACTTATTTTCAGTGGTGGAAAGAAACTAAATACATTTACTTAAGCATAGTAAGTACAATTTTAGGTACTTGTATATAAGTGTCCATTTTATGGTACTTTATACTTATACTACACCACTACAATTCAAAGAGCAATATTCTGCTTTTTACTCCACTGCATTTATTTGATAGCCATGGTTGCTTTGATGTTACATACAAAACAAATGATCAACTTGTTAAATACAAAGCATTGTTATAGAGGCCCCACACACCCACATGTGTTTCCAGTTAGGGATTTACCTGTGGCCATCATGTACCTCATGTACAGGAGAGCCCCTGAAGTCCCAAAATAATGTTGCAAGATTTCATCTTGTGTGCATAAGATTTTGAAAAAACATTGATACTTTATCAAAAGTACTTTTGATCATGGTGTAATACTTGAAACAGAGTAATTTTGTACTCGTTCCACCGCTGTATATTTTTAACAAATACTTCGGAATAAAAGGCTTTTTCATTTCATTGTATTTATGTCCCAGAGGTGCAGCTACACTCTCTAAGGTTGCTTTACAGCTACCTCATCGAATGTGATCTCCTCCAGGTCCCAGTTTTCGATGTTGAAGAGCAGGACTACACGGCCGTACTTGTCCCTGCTAGGCAGAACCACAGGGTAACCTGCTTCAATGGTGCTGCGGACTGCCTCAGGGGTTAGGTTCTCAAACAGCTCAGGATACTCCTTCCTGAAGCGCACATAACCTAGAGGTCCCCCAAAACACACACAAACACACCCCACAACTGAACGATCAGCTACATTCTCTTATTGGGCGCTCATAGTTCACAAACCCTTTAAGGACAGTATGAGTGTTCAATGTAGGTTGTTGATGTTCCAAACACAATGACACCACTGTCTCAGTACGTCTACAGCGTTGCTCTCAGCCTCTTCAAACCAAGGCACCAATTAACCCAGAGAGAGAGCGTCTTTTTGCATGTGCATGTGTTCAGTGTTTTACTCGCAAGCAGCAATTAACCCCACAAAACAAGTTCACGTTCACATCACATTCATAACAGCTTCTGCTTCTACATTGATATATGTGTGTGTTTTGTTCTGCTTCTGTCTTTGTGAGGACCAAATATCCTCACAGCAACAGCTAGATAAAGAAAAAAAATCCTAACAAAAACTATGTTTGTTGGTCCTGACCCAGAACATTTGTAATGTGATGTATGCAATGCAGTTCTGGATTATGTTTGAGCGAGATATTTGGTTAAAGGCTGTCGTCGTGTCAGTTGGCGATATGGTGTGTACATGATATGTAGATATGTAGTGTTAAAGTTTAGATAGTATTTATAAAATAAAATTGCAAATACAGTTGTTTTTATAATAGCATGACAAGTACTGAGCACACAGACACATATATATACATAAACACACAAACAATAAGCAAGTCATAAGCATGGTATCTAGGTATCTTCTCACAGGAGTGTCAAACCCCTCTGCTATTTAATCTCATCTCTTGACAGACCAACACAATCAGCACATGTGCTGTGAAGTTCCCAGGAAACATTGTGGGTTCACAACTAAAGTAAAACCTGCTGTCCCATTTGGGCACAAAGGAGGGCTTTGTCGGGGGAAACTCTGAAGCATTTCAAAGCCCCCAATTAATGAACACATGCCCCCGTGTCTCAGTGTTGGGCAGGATTCATGCAAACGAGGAGCACAATAGAGGTCTCACCCTTAATTACTGAAGCGACTGGAAAATATCTGCAGAAACTAAATCAAAGCAAAAAAATCCCTTTTGATATCTTAGTTTGTCTCCCTACAATATAAATGAAATACAAATCATTGAATCATTAAAGTTGGACTAATAGATGGTTTCCTCTTCTACTACTAACCCTTCATGAGCTCGTGGGATCTGACAACATCAAACTTGCGAGCTCTGAGGAAGCGCAGCATCATAGAGTCTGGTTTGTCCTCAAAGCGCTCTAGCACCAGTTTGGCCAGGTCGTCTCCCTCCCCTGCTCTCTCCTTCATCATGGCTCGCAGGTCCTTCAGCGATGACGCCCGCCTCTCATCCGTCTCATTCAGCTCATCCTTCGCCTGGATGAAAAAGATTAACAGAAAGCACAAAATGACATCACTAGAAACAAATACATCAGACAAATGTTCTGCAGGGACAAATATGAGTGTCAACAAATTGGACTAGACTTTAATATTCTGGTTTGAACTCATCTGTTTATGCCGATGCTGCCACCCAGTTATTATTTCTTACCTTTTGTACAGTGTGGCCAGGCAGTTTGTGGCAGGGCCCAAACACTGGCCCATGATCCTTCACTGTCAAGTGCTCTAGCTTAGACCTCATGGCCTGCTCCTCCTCTGACACCATACGGAAAGTTCCAGTCTGCATAAAGATGAATGTGCAAAAGCTTTAAAAAAAACAAAACAAAGATCATATCGTCTTATGCAGGTTATTATCAATCATCCGGCTTTCCTTTAGTTTCTTGGGTATGCTGCCATACACTACCAAACCAATTTGTTTGAAATCATCCTTCATGCTTGTCTCCACTATTATACATGCTTTACTGCATGAATACTTCAATGGCAGCTCATTACAGTGACTTTAAGTTGAGAACCCACATCCCATCTGAGCTGGAGCAGACCCCCAAACGATGCACACCAGTGAAAGGCTTGTTAATCTGCTTCACATGATTACAGAAAGGACTTCTAAAGCCACTTCTTAAAAAAAAAGCTTAAGGGCCCATCCCAGAGCTAGCATCTACTGGCACAATAACAGCATCATGCGCTGACAGTCAAACCTTTTAACCCAGTAACCAATGAAGAGAGGCCAAGAAACAACTTAAATAAACTGGCAAAAAGAGAGACAAGGTGGCAATCGAGTGCTCCCTCTTGAATTGTTGCAAAGTAAATAAACTTACGGCAGCCATGGTTGCAGCGTCTCACAGCAGCTTCACTAACACTGTGAAGAAAGAAGAATTGGCACAAACATGAGCACTTCAAACCTTTTTGTAAGCGAGTACAGTGTGAACCTTTCCTGCCAGAGGTGTCCAGATATTTAGTTTGTTCGTGTGAGAGATTGTTTAGGGGAGACCATGGGGTCAAAAATGCATTAATCCACTTACAATAACAAAATTTACATAAATACACCACGGGGCTTAGTGACATTCATATGTTGATGGAGTGATTTATTTACTCATTAGTGGAGCAGACCTCTTTGACACAATACAGTAACAAAACAGCAGATTATCTACTTACTACTACCTATAAAACTGAATATCCCTGTGTAGCCCAAGTTTGTTCCTCATACATAACCGTTGCATTTGAATCACAGAGCTAAGCATCCGATTATTTGCAAAATAAATGCCTGGTGATATCTGAAGAGCCCAGAAGATCGTTTGATAACACTTGTTGCAGTTCTGAAGGTATTTCCAGAATCCTGAAGGACTGTTTTCCACCATCTGGATGAAAAAAATACTGATTGCTGCGACTCTATTTCCTAATCCAAGTAGCAAAACATTTTACTGGACATGGTAAATTTAAAGTACACAATATTGTTGATTCTCCAGAATAATAAAAAATGTTCTTAAAAACATTATTTGAAACACATTCGGCCAAATAATGTTAATTTAGTATTGTATAAAGCCAAGGACTGATAAATATATGATAAAAATACCCAAGTTCTTACAACCAGTAAGCTAGTCTTGGTCAGTTTAAGTTATGTCAAATACAGAACATTAAACATCCAATGCATAGACACTGAATTTACACACATAACACATTCATCACAGTAAATGATGGTGTTGATCTGTCATTCAACATTGAATGAAAGGAAGTATTGCTTATCACACCAGTTTTGTTTTATTGATTACTTTTAATCACCACACTAAACAATACTTTTATGTTTACAGTGCTCATTCATCTTCCTGATCTATCTAGGGGTTATTTTAATTACAGAGCCGAGCAGACTTACCTTAAGCAGGCAGGATGAGAGGAGTAGACAGAGTGCAGAGGAGACAGCAGGAGGAGAGAGGACCAGGAGGGGAGGAGTTACTGAAAACGTCACTCAATGCAAGATTAAAATGACACAGTGGATTATAATGAGTGACTAATCTATAATGCAAACTGTGAAGGGGGGATGGAGGAGGAGGAGAGGTGTGTTGGTGTGGATGGTCACTCTACGGTGGTCCTAAGGGGCAAGACACAACAACACTGGACGAAACAAAAAAAATGAAAACATAACATTTTTGAAATCATAGACATTTCATCCATCCATCATCAACCACTTACCCTGTGTACAGGGTCGGGGGGCTGGAGCCAATCCCAGCTGACATCAGGCGTAAGGCGGGGTACACCCTGGACAGGTTGCAAATCCTTCGCAGGGCCACACATATACAAACAACCAGCCACACACACACTTTTTTCACAATTTAGAGACACCAATTAACCTAGCCTGCATGTCTTTGGACTGTGGGAGGCAGCCGGGGTACCCGGGGAGAACCCATGCAGACACGGGGAGAACATGCAAACTCCACACAGAAAGGCCAGGGTTCAAACCCACGAGCTTCTTGCTGTGGTTACCACATACTGTGATCACATTTCATAAAAAGCATTAATTTACAAAACACATTTCACAAAACTCATTAACAAATGACCAAAACAAAGCAGCAAAAAATAAAATGCAATGACATTTCTGAAAACGCAACAAAATTAGAGAAAACAAATGAACAAAATAGAACATGAAAACATTTTAGAAAACACGTCAACATATCAGAAAACAACTACATTTAAGAAAACACATAACTGACTATTTTGTTCATGTGTTTTGCGTTTTGCGCCTCTGGGCCTCCATACTCTGGACTGATGGTTATTTATCACACATGATTTTATTTTGAAACATAAGGAAATATAACAAAGATTTCTCAAAGAGAAACTATCAAATGTGCAGATACGTAATGAAAATTAGCAGATTTGAGCTCCACAGTATGTTGGTATTTACCTCTTAAAAAAAAAAAATCACATCCCTCCTGTTTCCACTGTGACGCCTGGAGTTCCCGCTGTCACCCATTCAGACGGGATGTTAACCAAGCAAATGTGACATAAAGATGGGATTTGAACACGACACTGCTGTACCTGTGGAAATGTAGATGACCTCTGAAGGACTCACACTTGCAGCTTCCCTTTACACATTCCTCTGGGCACATTCTTTGAAATCCTCAGAGGGAACCACTTGTTCAGCACCCAGATTATGGATTACTTGCCTGTGATTGCACAACATCGGACAACTTTTTTGTTCCAGTCCTTAATTACTGTATTTGAGAATCAAATCACATTTGCATTTATCTTCTGGAGATTCATTATAGTTTGTTATGCATCTACTCCCATCTTACTTGCCTCCATCTTTCTTACAGCAATAAATAACTTTGATGACAGTTTTGCTTCACTTGCCAACAGCATCTATGCATGACAATGTCAGGTGGTTTGGTCTGCCACTTTGGTTAGACTGAAATATCTCAACTATTTGATGGACTGCCATTCTGTACAGACATCATCACCGGAGGATGAATCCTATTGACTTTTCCTCCAGTGCCACCAGAAGCTTGACATTTTGTGGTTTTGACACTACCTGAGGGGAGAAGGAACACCCAACCCAACCCAAACACAGGTCATAACACCACCTCTACAGATCACTAATAAAAATATTGTATCTAGTTTGTTTAATTTGTACAAAACAAAGTATAAATGATAATGATATATGAAGGTTAACTACTAAATTATTTCTTGGTCGGCAGCAGATTTTGCTTCCAGTCCTTATGCTAAGCTAAGCTAACTATCTTCTTGGTCATATGTAAAAAGACAGATGTGAGAGTGGTATTGATCTTGTCATCTAAACTCTCAGCAAGAAAGTGAATAAGCAGATTTTCCAAAATGGCAATTATTTTAACTTCTATTAGGCCCCCTTTGAAGATGATTTTTAAAATATATGTTTAAATGACGCTTTTATATAGGAACTTAACTGAATTGTGCATAATATCTGTTTATGTAACTTAAAAGTTTTAAATGATCAATCACAGCTTTCATATTTTTCTCTTCCCTCTTGACATTGTGCACCCAAAGAATAAAGCATTCCATTGCAGCATGAAAATGCAGACCTAAGTTTAGGACAGAATCTGCATCATGTCTGAGAGTTCAAAAGTGGAGAATACAGTTGAGTGCCATCGCGAAGCTGGTAGAAGAGGTTAGTGAGCTATGGGTGAACAGAGGCAGCGTCCATAGCACATTCAAGCTTGATGCTCTGCTGGGTCTCCCTCCTCCACACACTGAGGCCTCTGTCATCCAGCACTGGCAGACTTACTGTACTCTGCTATTGTTCCTCTATCAGCACCACTCATTAGTGGATGAATAACCTCCTATTCCCTCAGAGAGACAAACGGGTTAACAATGCCTCCATGAATCACATCAGACATGTCTATACAAGTATTATGAGCAAAATTTATTTTAAGTATCAAAAGTAAAAGTATTCATTATGGAGAAAAATGTTCCCTGTCAGTGTTTTTTAATTATGTATGAAGTTTCTGGATTAATATTACTGGTGCATTGATGTGTATGTTACATTTGAACTACTTTACATATACTGCTGGGTAGCTTAGGCATCATATTCATCATATTTTATGATCATCAAGATCATCATATTTGTAGCATTGCTGTCCTGTGAGAACCACATATCTCAAAAAGTCAAGAAAAACAACCTGTTTTCAGCTTTGTGAAGTTGCATTTTTTCCTAGGTAGTCCAATGAGTTCTTTTAAAAAGGTCTATCCATGTTAAAAAGTAGGAGAAATTCTCAACCTATAAAGGAATGCTTAATCCTTCAGTTTGTCCAAATCTGGAAATACATAAATTTTCACTGGACAGTAAGAGTATGAAAAATGAAAAGTAACAGAGATGTAGTGAATAAAAATGAGTACTACATGATACACCACATTATGAATCAGACTGTTCTGCTGTTTAAATATGTGATCTATAATTTGAAGGTGTTCAGAGGGGGGAATGTCCTTACATGTATGGTTTATCTATCAGTTGAAACAGAAGGTTCTAATCACATTTTATTGTTTCATTATTACAACTCTGCTACTGAGTTTTTCACTAGTGTCAGATTGTTTCCATTATGAAGACAAGGGCTTAAAATCACATGAATATTTTACAAGGTATTTTTCACAGCAGACATTTTGACTTTTCTTAGTGGGAAAAAGCACAGGTATTAGTAAGAACATTGATAAAGCTCAGTTTTATTGAAGTTTCCCGGTAAGCTATGACAGTGAGCCAGCATGCAATCTGGCCGTCATTATTTTCATTAATTATACCTGTGTTTTTCCGACTGTGACATGTCAAAATTTCTTCATTGGAAAAGGCATAATAAGTGAGGTGGCCAGATGGTTTTTAAAAGTGATAATATTAGTAATCTTAAACAGGCATCAGTGAAGTATATTCCTACAACATATTCCATTCCTCTAATCCTGCCTCTGTTGTCCTTACTGGAGGAGGCTATCAATCAGAGGATCATCACTCCCACCTAGTGGTACCAGGGATCTTCTTTACATTGTCTAAAGGCCTCACACCCACATCAGAGCAGAAATCTGGTGAATAAGGAAACATTCGGTACCAGTTAATACTGTAATTTAATTTAAGTGCTGGATTAGAATTTGAAGACGATAAACTAAAATATGTAAAATATGCTCTTAAATGGTGCACTATACTACAAATACATAGGCATCAACCCTATCCCCAATTATTACACATGCCCTTGTAAACAACAAAAAAGTATACAAATTGCGTTTAATTTTAGTATATATATTTCCATCCATGATTAGTTTATCTAAAGAGACCTATTTCTGACTATTATTTTACTTAATGTGTCACAAATCCTTGACTAAAGTGCAGGTGCTATTTTTGGACAGGATTTTGTTGTATTTAAGTGAATCAAAGTAAACATTTTTAACATCTACTTTGTTATTATTATATGTACATTACCTAATATCTTAGACAATTATTAATATACAGTACGTTTATTATAATGAAAATTTGTTTAGCATACTTTAAATATGTAAATCTTATCCTTGAAAGAGTAACTTGAGTAATTTTAAGTTATGTTTAAAGAATGTCTAGATTATAAAAGTAAAAGGATTAAGTGTATTTATTTATCATAATTCTATAAACCCATCTAACACTGATTACAGGCTCTGCATCTTTTGCATACAACAAACACATAGGCAGAAAATTCTAAATCAAGTTTATATAACAGACAACAAAGTATGAATAACAATAAGGCACAAAATAATACATGTAAGTCTACTTGCAAAAAGGTGGTTGATTGGTCTTTACAAACAAATGACTTTTTATGTTACAATTCACAGGTTGGTGTTCTGACAAAAAGCACATTAACACTGCAGTTGGAGCAACGGCATTTCTTTTGGGGAATAGTTCTATCATACGAGTTTCACTACTGTTTATCCGATAAACTTTAATGGAAGAAATGCTGATGATGTGCAAATATGCACACAATCCCATATTTGAAGTGGCATTCACAAAACGTTTTTGCTGATACATGACACCAACCCACACAAAATCCAATTTTCTGCTATTTTTCCTGATGAGGAAACAATGTGACAATCTCATGACAGACTAAAACAGGAATTGAGACTAAACAGAGTTTACAGCTGTAACTGCACACATGGGCTTAACTAGTTGACTCTGAGAGTAAGAAGGCTGAAAGTTATAAAGAACCGTTTGTTAACTGTGCTATACTGTTTCTTGTTTTTCCCCTACTCCATTCTTTGTTATAGCCACTTTACATGTACACCATGAAAAATACAGTTTTGGCCCAATGTGCTGTACTGTAGTGTCCTGCTTGGTTTGTTTAACTGATGCAAATACAAGTATGTGCACTGGTACATTTAAAGGTTCTGTATTTGTCTACAATCAAAATAGAGAACTAAAAGCACTCTACAAAGACGCGTTTTAATAAAGCAAAGTGGCAAAACGAATGGGCCAAACTATGAAAAAGGTCAACATATAGTAATAATAATAGTGATCAGCTTGTTTAAAAAGGGGGTTGTTAAAAGCCAGTTACATTTCATTCATTTGTGGAGATAATCACAGGTTCTAATAAAATGAAATCCCACATATTTCCTCATCATTGACAACCCCCCCTTTTTTGGCATACAACTTTGTAAGGCATCAAGGAGTCCGTTTTACATTTACACTAGTTTACTGGACAAATTACTGGATTTCTGATCCAGTTTGTAATGAGAAGTAAAATCAGCCTAATGAAAGAAACTACTGTAAAATCATTGCACTAAAATGCCAGTATTTACCAAAATCTGGGTCAGAGGAAACTCCATTAATTACAAGGCCAACCATCCAGCTGAGCCTGTAGTGAAGAACGTATCATATGAAATACTTCGACAAAAGTGAAGACACAAAGAGTGCTTTCTGGAAAGAAGAATCTTCCTGATTGAATTTGTTTCAAATAAAATGTAAACATTAAAGATCTGGAAGTATTGATATCCAGACATTATTGGCTTAATTACAAAGTATATACATGTAACACAGCCCTTTGTTTCCAGTGGTTTCCTCAATAGTGTCAAAGGTCAGAGGACGTTTGTTTGCAGGTCCAAAGCATGTTGAAACAAGGCCAGTGATAAATGAGGCCAGTTCTTCCCTCTGTGCTTCAGTTAGTCATTCAACAAACTTATCATTGCAGTAAGTGTTTCCTCTTTAAATAAAATCATCTAAAAGAGAAATTATATATGCACATAGTGACTGGACTGCTTTTTATGAATATTTTAAAAGTATGTTGGAAGAAATAAAATACCTGCATTTGTTGCCATGCTCCCTTTGACATTAAAACTCTACTTCACACACAAACCCTTGTGGAAGCTGCAGTTGTTGGCACAATGCACCCAGGTCACATCCCAGCATACTGGCTTATTTGACTACTACTCTCAGCCCAAAAACGTCAGAGCTGCCATGATGCTGAAGCCCAGCAGGATGAAGAGCACCTTCAGAAGCTGCTTCCCGGGGAGTTGAGTTCGTGTGGGAGGATCTCTAGAAAGGTGATGTAAACAAAAGTCCCTGCGGCAAGCCCCTCCAGGACAGCCTGGATTAGTGCTCCAGCTGCCAGCTGAGCCTCCAACACACTGATGCCGATGGCGATGCCTATAGGTGACATCATGGCGAACACTCCAATGTAAGCAGCCACCCATAATGGACGAACTCACTCTGGACCAGCTTCACAGACAGACTGAACACGATGATGCTCTTGTGGACAAGTATAGCGATGCAGATCTCTAATACCTGGAGAAAACAAAGAGGTTTTGTGGTTACTTGTACCTCCTTTAATAGCTGTAGCACTTATTTCATTAACATATATTGATATCCACATATAAAATAACATATTCTTAGATATACTGCAATAAAAATTCTATTCACTTGCAGTGGGTAACTGATTAACTAATAAAAGTAAGTGGGTAACTGGGTTTAGAATAAATCAATGCATTCAAAAGGAGCCCATTGTACTGTATGGGCAATTAACACAAGCTCACAGGCTGATGTGGTTTAACTGACACCAAACTGAAAACCAGTGTTTCGCTGATCTCTTGTGGTGAGAAGTTCCACGTTTGTCACACTTCTGTCCACAGGATGCTCTGACGCACCTGTAAACCACATCCGACAGCAATGCGAATGTGTACCAGCCAACTTCTACATCCCAAGGTAAGCAATTAAACCACTACACTCTCAGCAAAAAAAATTTTCAGCAGGTGTTATGTTACTCTATAACTGACTCCCCTTTCAAATTTCGGGTCAACTAAATGTCCTGCATTTGGTCCACAGCACGGTACACCTTTTAGGATTACGTTTTTAAATACTGGTGTCGTTTTACCCGAGTAATGTCTGTTTTATTATAATATTATTATTTTCCATTATGTAGTTACAAATATTTATATGTACTTAAGTCCCCCTGAAAATGAGATCTCAATTGCAAAAGAATCGATAACTACTAGGGCTGGACAATAATAATAAATGTTACTTGAATCTTACATGAATTAGGACTTAATTATTTTACTAAGATGTTTATTTTGTTGAGGAAGAAGGACTGAAAAAAGCTTTTACTTAATTTTTCTCAACCATATTTGCTGACAAAGATTTTATTATAATTGTTTTGAATGTTCTTCCTGTGATCCATGTTTGGCTTCAAGTGTTGACCATAAAGAAGAGTTTAAACCACAATTAACCATCAGGTTTCTTCAACTTTCCCTCAAGAACAAAAATCAGCCTTTAAACTCGAAAGAAATAACGATTTTATACTTACTGTGATAATTATCAATATTGAAAGTTATGAAACTTTTTATTGTGATTGTGTCATTTTTGGCCATATCGTCCAGCCCTAATTACTACTAACAAAGTTCACTGTTATTTATAGTGAAATAAATTTCCAGCTGTACACACACATAACACAAAATTATATGCAGACAAAAAGTTGTGAGGGAACATTGATAGTAATGAGACTGTTTAGGCCGTTTAGGAAGACAGTTCTGAGTCAGATGACAGCAAGTTTCCAGTCCTGTGAAAGCGTCCTGAAGCAGCAAACTGAAACCCTACTTTCTTTGGCTATATGAGTGCTGTGAATGTGATTCCACCTTTATTTGTACAGCACCTTTCTCAAACGAATGTTTATAAAGTGCATGACATGTAATAAATCCAGAAGCACCAGAGAAGTAACTTTCAATAAGTTAAACTTAAATAACTTTAAAAGGACACCTTCAACATCAGGTGAAAAACTTTCTGTCTTACCTTTGAGTCCGTGTTCTGCAGGCCGATAGCAAGACCCTCAAAAACTGAGTGGAGCGAGAGGGAGAGGAAGAGCATGAAGGAACGAAATGGGGAGTGAGCCTGAAAGTCAACATGGACGTGGTGGCCGCTGCTCTCCAGATCAGGGCTTATTCCATGGCCATGCCCGTGTCCATTTCTGTTGTCCGGCATAAGGGGAGCCCTCTCCTCCTGAGCCACTCCCATCTCCCGACAGTTCAGGACAATCCTCTCCAGTATGAGGACCGTGAAGAAACCGGCTGCCATGATGAACTCTGGAAGTGGGAAACTGGTCTGTTTGAGACAGACATAGAGATCAATCGGTTTGCAGGCTCATTCCGATGAAGTCAAGATTCAGGGAACAGAGAAGGTAAACAGCACAGTTCTGTCTTTAACGGCCAACAGTCATCAAGGACAAGATATCTAGAAGTGCTTTGTCAAAAGCAACTGGAATCAATCGATCACTTGTTCTCACTTTATTCTAGCATTTAAGTATTTAAGACCTTTTCATTCTATCCCTTTATTGAATAATAAATGCAGCTGAACATTATCTTAGTCTTTAAGAGAATAAAACAGCAAAAGCAGATGCCGCTGACTTAGTCCTAAAGTATGCTTAATATACATGGACAGATGTAATCCCTACATTGTGTGTATGATTTAGTAAATTAACCGATTAATTGATTGACAGAAAATTAATCAACAATTTAGACATTTTATTAATCATTTAAAGTAAATTATAAAGTAAAAATACCAAACACTCTCTGGTTCCAGCTTCTCAAATGTGAGGATTTGCTGCTTTTTCTGTTTTATATCATTGTAAATTGAACATTATGAAGTTTTAGACTGCTGGTTGGACAAAACAAATAAACTAAAGAGGTCAATTTTGGCTCTGAGAAGTTGAGATTTGCATTTTTCACAACATTCTGACATTTTTCAGACTAAATGATTAATAGATTTATCAAAAACAATATTGACAGATACATGTGCGCTAAAAATAATTGTTAGTTAAAGTCCAAGTGTGTATATAATGTATATAGTATATGTAAGATTTTATTCAGAACCTGCCATACCTCCACCTTCCGGGAATTCAGCTCAGCGGTGATGTCTGACAGATAATCTGGAATGATATCGAGGAGACATGCTGCCAGGAAAACCCCGCCGGCGAAACAGCTGATCAGACTCAGAACTGTGCGGTGGGTTTCTGCAAATGTAACGATTAAACATCTCATGTTTCAATATACACAACATACACACAATAGTAAAATGAATGCAGACAAAATGGCATAAACTACTGAGTAAACAAAGCACATTGTCCAATTTTTGCCTCAATTATGTGTTATGTGTCTGATTTTGCGCATTTCTAGGTATTCAGTATCTCACAAAACTGAGTAAACCTCTCACATTTTTGTAAATATTTGATTAAATCTTTTCATGTGACAACACTGAAGAGATTACACTTTGCTACAATATAAAGTAGTGAGTGTACAGCTTGTTTAACAGTGTAAATTTGTTGTCCCCTCAAAATAACACATCACACAGCCATTAATGTCTAAACTGCTGGCAACAAAATTGAGTACACCTGGGGTATAACTGTGGGATTAATGGTACATCTCAGACATGGCACTTCAACATAAATCACTGTCAATCCTTCAAAAGTTAGAATAATTTTTGGAAAATCATGTGACACATCAAGGAAAGCACAGAACAGAAGTCAATATGACTCAGCAGAGCACACATGCAGAGATTTAATATGTAATAGAGAGAAATTATACTTTCACTTCCATATAAGAAAGCCAGAGTTCATCATAATTAAACGTGACCATGTGCTAAGAGGCTTCAGGCTTCATCCCTATCAGGTGACTCCAGCCCGGAGTTGTTGTAGTAATGATAGTGATAAACTATCACTTTAACCATACAGGTTGACATAAATGAGTAACAACGTAATGGTGCAATAATTAGCAAACACTGGCAGACCATTACAAACTATATGGAAATGTTTTAAGAAAATGAAACATTTTTTACATTTCCGGGAAAGGATCTGCTTTTGCTCATAATGGTGGTTGTTTGACTTGACTTGATCAATGGGTGAAAGCCAGCTCTATTATTAACCACGTTACCACAACTCTGTTATCACTTAATTTATGGTTTCTATGCTGCAGTTGATAAAATCAATAGCTGTTAATCAACATTAGGCTATCTACAGCTAAAGCATGTGATTCAGTTGGCCGGTGAAAAGACCTTGTAGCTTCCGCTGATCTAAGGCGCGACCACGAAACTTCATTAAAACGTCTGGCCATTTAACGTTTGCTTGTTGATTTGCAAAATGTAACACAGCGTAAGATAGAAATGAAGACTGCAAATGAATCAGTAACTTCCCTTTTTTGGTTCGGCATCAAAGTAATGCCGCCACAAGTAATCCAAAATCAAAGTAAAACGTATAAATTGTTCGCCATAATCCACACTGTGTAACGTTATCCGATTGGAGGCAACTTTATGCCACTGTGAGGAAGATGAATACAACACAGGATATCTTAATGAACAATACCTATGTTAACAGTTGCTTATATTAACTGCTTATGAAATATTAACGTTTACCAACCTGTGCCGTTTGTATCTCTGAACCATCTCACTTTAGCAGGGATAAATCCAAAAAGAAGTGTTAAAAGCAGTAAACCGATCAGAGCGCCTATTTTCACCTGAAGCAAGTAGTCCATTTTGTAGCATAAACTGTCAGTTCAATTGTGAGGTTCGCTTCCTAAATGTGCAATCATATGATTAGCTGTGAACCAAGCCGAAGGTTGTTGCTTGCTAACCGATACCAAGATAAGCGTTTCACTGAGACAAGCAGCCACCGTAATGTTGTTATTTAGAAAGTGGTGCTGCTGTTCAGTCTACGGTGGCCGCGAAGGGTCAGAAATGGCTTCTCGAAATAACTGAACAGGGCGCCCTAAATTCTGCTACCTAGCCTAATTATAACAGCAACGCCTAGCATTTGTTTGCCTATGTTGTCGAAAGTGTAATTAACAGATAGTATTGACTGTTTAAATAATGTATTTTCTTTAACAGAGCTTAAACAATATTCAGTGGTGGAAGAACTACTCATATATCTTACTCAAATTAAGTACCAAAACAAAAAATATCTTTTGGGCTTTACTGTAATTATGTTTATCCAGTGGTGGACGAAGTACACAAATCCTGTACTTGAGTAAAAGTTCAGATACCATTGCTAAATATTGCTCCTCGAAAAAAGTAGAAGTCTTCAATTTAAATTACTTCATGAGTCAAAATACTATTAGTATGTTTATGTATGTAATTGTTGAGCTGGAGCTCCTTTAACTGTTTATCAGAGTGCAGCTAATGATTATTTACATTATGGATTAATCTGCCAATTATTTTCCCCACTAATCAATTTTTGAAATTCTGAAAACAGTGAGAAATGCCATCACAGTTACCCAGAGTCCAAAGTGACACCTTCACAAAGCTTGCTTTGTCTAATCAACACTTCAAAGCTCAAAATTACAAATAAGTTAAAATATTTGTGAAGGTGGAACTATGAAATTTTTTACATGAAAAATGTCTTAACCTTGAAAGTTGGTGACCGTTAATTTCAATGTCAGTCTAATAATTGTGTCAGCTGTATTAGTGAAATGTTGGGTGGCTTTATTTATAACAAACATTTATACTTTTAAATTCTTCATATGTTTTGTGTAAAAATTACTTTGTGAAGTAACTAGTAACTAAAGCTGTCAGATAGCCTAAATGTAGTGAAGTAAAAAGTACAATATCTCCCTTACGAGATGTAGTAGAAGTAGAAAGTGGCATGAATAGAAAATACTCAAGTATATTTAGTTACTGTCCACCACTGATTTTACCTACATTTTTTAACCCTTGTGAGAAGTTTAAAGGTTTGTCTGTGGAGAACTTTAAACTACAATATTTCCCTCTCAAAATGTAGTGGATTAAAAGCAGAATGTAGTATGAAATAAAAATACTCAAGTACAGTACAAGTACCTAAAAAATAAAGTACAAAATAGGCTACTTAGAAAATCAGCAGCTATATGTAATTTATTGACTAAATATACTTTAACTATTTTCACTACTGATAAAAAATCTCAGAAATATCCCTGTAATATTCCAGCAAGAACAAGTGTTGCTTAAATGTAAGCAGTCACAATGTATAAAAGGGTGTGTCTCAAGGGCGTCACTTTGTGTTGAAAAGTGACGGGGACATAAGGGCTCAGATTAGGGGTATGATGATAAACGAGACCTGACAATGCTCAAAAACAAGATGAGAAGATTTTTTAAAACTATTTTAAAGAAATCAGAAATGCTGAGTATGGGTTTGGGGGTCCTGCCTCAGAAGATTTTGTGCATTAAACACTTAATTTCCTGCAATGTGGAGACAATTTCTGCTCCAATTTCGGAAATGTCTTCATTTATAAAAAAAAAAGAAGCAATAAATTCAGCTGGCAGGTGACAATTCATGAATAGAAAAATATAACATAATATAATGCAGTAATCAGCAGCCTGTGACTTTTTTTGGACAATGCACATTTGTTTCTTCAATATTTAAATGGCTTTGCATGTTTTCTAATTGTGCAAATAAACCTTTGCCAAAGTATTTTCATTTATTAGTTAACATTTCTTGGTGCTAGGTATTTTTAGGAACATTTTTAACAAATGCTTTCAAAAAGTGATGGGGACAAAATTAGCCATTTCAAAATGTCCCCACTGTAAATGACACCTATGGTGTGACTATAAACTGTTTCCTAATGTTTTAGCTAATTGTGAACGAATCTACACTCACATCCACTTTATTGGGGTGACAGCAGAAAGACGAGTTTTTCATGCACAGTTTTAATCTTATGTCCAGTATTTTAGCAATTCCTGAAGCTCCACAGAGGTACACCAACATGGTCCCTATTTCAGTTATACATAGGTAAAACAGCAAGATGGGAACCAGATGAATCTGTGAACTCATGTTTTCTTTGCTCTGGCAGATGCATTTACAAATTGACATTTAATCTTGCATTAATAAGACAGCGTCATTGTACAGACTGTAATTGAGTATATCCCTTTTAATTGTCCGCTGGTAACGTTTTAAATTTGACTATTTATTGTTTTTAAAAGATGACCAGCAGGTGGTGGTGGTACCCTGTCTCCAAATTCCACGAGCCCGTTTTCGAGGGCGGTTGATGACGGCATTTTCATGCGCCGGATATGTTGACTCTCTGTAGAAATCTCAAATGCTGATGTGTTACAAGAAACTACACCGAAAGCAGACTTCTGAGTTTATTTTTTGATGCACTAATATAATAACGGAGAGAAGCGGCGGTGGGTCACAGGTCGATGTCAAAGAAGACGCAGTGGAAGAGATCAACAGCACCGCGTCTGAGAGCCAATGGCGGTGAGGGAATCAGACACATGCAGCTGCAACAGTGACAGACTGAGACAGGAACAACTGACTTAATCACTTCTACAATAAGCAAGTCACTGTAGCTGATGCTGTTGTGCGAAGTGACTCAGCTACAGTGAGACCACAGTTACAACAAGTCAAAAGAATAATCAAACGCAGGTTTAATCACTTTCTGACATCAGTTGTAAATCTATTCAGATGTGGTGTGATTTAAGTTAGCCTTCCATGGCCTCTTATTGAAATTCCGAATTGAGTTTTGTTTTATAATAACTTAATCAAACATTACTCATTGTAAGTTATATAACACCATTTTGCAAAGGGGTACAAACGCAATACAACAAAAGAAACACAGCACAGAGCAAAAACAGCATAATAACTATACAAAAAGTTGTAAATAAAGCAGTGCAGTTTAATATACAGTTTTCTTTATGTATGTGGAGTAAAAAAAAGAAGAAAGGTCTACCCAAACCATTACCCTAAGAAAGGCATGTGTGAAAAGCCTGTTTTGCACCTACATTTAGTCTAAATGCATTGATTGGTTGAAAAACAGCCTGATGTTGCTGAAACAGCTCTCTGTGTTTTGTCCGACAGCCCAAAGGGAAAATTGGCACAAAGGGAAAGAAGCAGATCTATGAGGAGAACGAGGCGACGCTGAAGTTCTACACAAGAGTCATCCTAGGAGCTAATGTAAGAACGTCAATGCTTATTTTTGTTTTGTGTCAGTCGAAGAAAGTGTTTAAATCTCAGCGAGGTGGAGACGGCAGTCGTTTAAAGAGTGGTATCAGGTTTATACAGGTTTATAGGAAGTTTTGCGTGTCTGTAAACAACTATGTCTCTTCATTCTGTCCAGTTAAATATGGTGTGCCTCAGGGGTCGGTCTTAGGACCCATTTTGTTTTCCTTGTATCTGCTTCCCCTTGGACATATTATCCATAAACATGGCATTTCTTTTCATATTTATGCTGATGACACACAAATATACTTGCCCGTCAGATCCACAGACCCTGGAATGCTGAGTTCACTTAACAACTGCCTTTGTGAAGTTAAAAAATGGATGTCAAATAATTTCCTCCAGCTGAACTCAGACAAAACAGAAATCCTGGCCATCGGGTCCCAGCAGATGGCAAATCAAATACTGCCATCTGCTGGTTCCCTAGTAAATCACATTAAGCCTGTGGCAAAGAACCTTGGTGTTTGGTTTGATAGTAATTTAAATTTCGAGCAGCACACCACAAAGCTTGTTCAATCATGTTTTTATCAACTTAGAAATATAGCTAAAATTCGATCTATGTTAACTTTTAAGGACACCGAGACCATTTTACACGCCTTCATCTCATCACGCCTGGATTATTCCAACAGCCTTTTCACCTGTTTAACCCAAAAATCTATTGATCGACTCCAGACTGTCCAGAACTCAGCTGCCAGGCTTTTAACCAGAACAAAGAAATATGACCACATTACTCCTATTTTAGCTTCATTACACTGGCTCCCAGTATGTTTTAGAATTGACTTTAAAATTCTATTGATCACTTTTAAAGCTCTTCATGGCCTCTCGCCTTGTTATATTTCTGACCTTTTAGTCCCATACGCACCAGCACGTACCTTGAGATCCTCGGGCAGAGGTCTGTTGTCTGTTCCAGAGTCTCGACTGAAAACTAAAGGGGACAGAGCGTTTGCTGTCAGGGCCCCGAGGCTCTGGAACAGCCTGCCCGAGGAAATCAGGTCGGCTGAGTCAGTGAACTCTTTTAAGTCCCTTCTTAAAACATACTTTTATAGGAGAGCTTTTCCCGATCTTATTTGACTTTATTTTATCCCTTTTATTTTATTGTATTTTACTAATTTTATATTAAATTTTCATGCTCTTATTTTTTTTGTATTATTCTTTACACTTGTTAAAGCACTTTGTAACTTGTTTTTGAAAAGTGCTCTACAAATAAGGATTATTATTATTATTATTATTATACTAGTTCACTGATATGTCTTATTGGATGAAAGTTGCTTGAGTGTCAGGCCCCGACACTTGGCATTAACTTGCATCCTGATTGATCTGATCACAAGTGAACAGCTCTAAGTACAGGTGTGAATGCGCCCAATACGCATCAAGGACACATTGATAGATAGATCTGAGATATGATCACTCAGAAAAGGGAAAAACAGAAAATATTTTCTTCATGAAATGTAATCCCTTGTCTCCAGTCAGTTAATAAAGTTGTGTTTTCAGACAGTAATCAGTGTGGCCTGTCCCCTAGAAACCCTCATTTTTCCAGCCTAATTCCTGTTTTATTTGTAATTTGACAGTAAATTTATCAAATTCAAGTTAAAAACAACAACACATTTGGTGTTTGCAAACAGAAATGATGTTCGTGTTTATTTGCGTATAGAGTGGTGTTATTCCCAGCTTGTTGAAGTGCATAACAAAGAGGGAGGTCCACACAGAAAACAGTTTAAATGAACAAAATGATTTATTAAAGATAACTCAACTTACAATTAACTCAAAACACAATTAAACTCAAACTCAACATACTCAAGAACAGCTTAGTTAGTGACCATCGGTTGTACACTACTTTTCAAAATGCATTCGGGATACATTGAGTGGACTATATAGGGTATAATAATTATCACTATAGGGTATAATAATTATCACTATATATTCGGACAGCACTACAAAATGGTGAGTTCACTTTATAGTCCTCTATATAGTGAGTAGTGGGTGATCTCGGACACAAAGTCAAAAAAATCAACTTTCCTAACCACCTTTCCTTCACCTCGATGGAAAACGTCATAAGGTCAAGGAAAGATGTGAAGGACAATTCATAAGAACTTAGGAAAAGATGAACGTGGGGCCAAGAGAATCTGACTGCTCTTTTCTAGGCGACGCGTAATTATGCGACGGCGGATGTTACTGACGTGACCTGCTGTGATGAAACTACAATGTTCAGAAGATGGACGCATCTTTGACACTGCGCCCCGTGTTGTTTTAATGTAGGCCATCTAAAGGTGGACAACACGCTGGAATATTAATGGAAAGTGTTGTCACATTGAGAATGCTTGCTCACACTCACCCCCCTGCCCACTCATATTTATCAACATGAATCCCAATCATTGTATAGTGTTTCCCACAGAATGAGAGAGAAAAAAAACTGCAAATTGTCACATTTGAGAAGCTGGAATCAGATCATTTTAGGAATTTTTGTATGAAAAATCACTGAAATGATTGATTGATTATCAAAATAGGTGCAGAGAAATGTTTCTGTTGATCAACCAATTGATTAATTAAGTAATCACTACAGCTCTACTATATTGTCAGGTCCTCCAAACCCATTTCAATACTGCTCTTCCTCCGCAGGCAATATATGGGGCTGTAAATCTTTTGGTTTTCTACAATTCGTCTAACTTTTGGACATGGGTGAGTGTATTTAATCAAGATTATTTAAAATCTCAATATCCACTTTTCTAATTTAATTTCTAGTAACACCTCTCCCTTCCTCCACCTTGTGTTCGTCCCATAGCTGCTGCTTGTGTTTGCACTAGCAGTGTATGTCGGGAGCTACCGCTCTATGTCCGCCATGGCCAAGCCAGCGTTTGCTGAGGATGGAAGTCTCCTGGACGGAGGAATAGACTTAAACATGGAGCAGGGAATGGCAGAGTAAGTAGCCCCCAAAGTACAAATGGATTCATATATATTTGGAAGAGAAGCTCCATATTTAGTCTTCATACTGTAGCAACAAGTGGCCCTCCGCAAGGAATCCCGCTCTCTCAGGTCACCATCTCTGGGCGCCCTTAGCGCATTATGAATTAGGAACTTAGGAAAAAGGGCAACCTCTGATAACAAGATTGTTTCAACACTAGGTACTGGCCTGACCGTCTGTATTGAATTTCTGATTCAAAAGTTCCCTAGTCAACGCCTCTTCCTCTCTCACTTCCAGAGAGTAGGGTACTGAACACATAACCTGGAATGAGCTACTTAAATGGCCAGTTTGCTGGTTATCGGTAATGAGGTGTGTTAATGTAGGCAGTGTGGATGTTAAAGTAAGTAAATACTAACTTGCCAGTCTAGAAGAGGGGGAATAACACAAAGACAAAAATGAGACGAAAAACTCTTTCTAGTTTTCTTAAGGCGTCCACCCAAAGACAAACTTATTTATTTTCAACAAGCCCCAAAAAGTTCACTCAGAGCTCTAGGGTCAGCAACTTAAATAAAGAAATAGACAGAGTGGACCCCACCCTTTTCTCAAACAATCATTGGCTATCAGGACTGGATCATCACATTGATTGGTTTTTACATTACTTTTCCTTTTATAGGTAGATGGTCTGTCTGTCCAGTGGTTGCAACCCCCCTTTACCTCAGTTCACAAACAATTTTCCAAATATGGTAATAAAACATATAATGCAGGTCTCTATAACTCATGTTAGTATAATCCTTTAAATGTTTAACACATAAAGGCCAAATATAGTAGGCCACACTTCTCAAACAAAATAAATGAACATCCCTTCTCTTTCATAATCTTAAATGCATGCACAAATGAAAATCCACTCGGAATGCAGAATACATTAAATCAATTCATGTCAACACTCATCCTACTCTTCTCATCTCTTTTTGACTTCAAAAGGAGTGAAAAGCCTCCCCTGCTCCTATAGTCACAAAATGAAAAAGATGCTTGTCTCTTCACAACTGTTGATGTCACATTAGCAAATAGTGCATTCTTTTCTGATCAAAACAATTATTCAGACATCATCAGGGGATACACATAAAATATGTTATTTCAAAAAACAAGTTTTAAAATGTATTAATGAATATTATAAACTCAAATAATATAGATTTAAAAGATGAATCCTCTTATTTTCATACCTCTTTTCACACCTCCACCCATGTGCGTGAGATACACACATCTGTTGTCAGGGAGACCTCGCTAAAGGGTCGAGCTGGCAGAAAGAGTGGACTTTCACTTCCTCTTTACTGCACATCAACGTCTAATCTGAAATATGATCATGTACAACCCTAGGTCTCTGAAGGCTGAGCAAAGGTCAACACATAAGAGACTGCAGAGACACATTAAAATATAAAACATTATATCAGACAAAACATCTTTCTTACACTAACTTTGTAATTTTGCAGTCTTAGCTAAGCAGTCAACAATTATCAGTCTTAAAACACAGGCCATCAGAGTTAAAGCACAGACGAACAGTATCTTTGAAGGCCCCCCAAGAACCAGAACCAGTTGCTTCCAGTGTCCTTTTCCTCCCCTTTTTTTTCATTCTCACAACAATACACTATGAAAACAATGTATGACTATATGAAACAACTTGGAAATCCTTTTTTAAGGTGGTCTGTCAGGAAAAGAGAAATGCATTTTCAGTGTGCATACAGTAGATGTATTATTAAGGCAGCTTTCAAATGTTTCTTTTCTTTTCTGGTAATGATACGACGTGAGCTGTGCTTGATGGACTTTTTTTGCCCTGGGTTTCACTTATCAGGCTACAGTCAGTCTTTGCTAACACCTCTTATTGATTGAGCATATTTGGGACAGGATGCATTGCAGACATTACTCAGGGCTGAAAATATTGCTTGCCTTACTTCTCATAAATAATTGAATTTTTATAATTTATGTTGTTTAGAGGTATACAGTGCTTAGTTTAAAATTATAATTCTTTTGGTGAGGTTTTTGTATTTTTATATTTTGTGCATTAATAATAAAGAAGTTCTGGTCATGATTCTACTTCTCCTGTTGGACTATTATAATATATTTTGCTTAATATAAAAGTATTTAAATAAATAGCAGTCATATAATTTTTTGTCAGGTTAAAAAAACTGAATTTATTGTGTCCCTCATTTTCTGAAACTAAACCTACACCCTTGCTGAAGAGTACATAGTTCTTCTGCTGTGTGCACAGTAACTTTAAGTTCTAATTTATTGTCTGTTCATTCTGGTTTTAGGCACCTGAAGGACGTCATCCTACTCACAGCCATAGTACAAGTGCTCAGCACAATCTCCTCTTATTTCTGGTATCTTTGGCTGCTGGTAAGAGCTTTTTTAGAAGATGTTCTATTTCCAGCTACCCTGATAAATTCTATGAGATAGCTGTTATTTCCTTTTCCTTTTTGCCCCCCCTCATGTCTTATAATTTAATTTAATCTTGTCTTTTGTTGTGTGTGTCAGGCCCCGGCCCGCGCCCTCTACCTGCTGTGGGTGAACTTTCTGGGCCCCTGGTTTATGGCAGATAACCCGTCGGCACCAGAGGAAGTGAATGAAAAGAAGCAGAGAAGACAAGAGCGCAGACAGATGAAGAGATTCTAATGCTGCAGAGCAGACAGAGCAGTATTTTTATACACAGAATCTAATATACAGATGGGAGGAACTCATAAGTTATTCAGGAAGAAATTTTGTTATTACATAAAGTCAATCCAAATCTGATACCGTGGAATCTTGTTTTCCATGTTTTCTCCTGTAATCCAATTTTCTCTAAATTATGAAATGGAATCTTCCCTATTTAGAGTATGTCACGGTCCAAATGTCATTTGTCCTCATGCAGAGATTTAAGAGTCTGTTGCACAATCACATCACACTGCCCCCTGCAGATTTCCATAAAATGTTCCCCTAACTGCCCTGTGATACAGTGACAAGATTATAGCCCCCTGAATTTATTCTGTGTGTCATGGCATGTCTTATTTTTATTTTATTTTTATTTTTCAAAAAAGTCTCTGATTTAACAGAATCTATCGGTGAGCCTTCATTACAGAGCCGAGAGATTTTGTTTGTGAGACATTAGGTCTTATAAAATTGACTGAATAGTAATAAAGTTTTAATAGGACAGTAAACTTTTTGCAATAAAAATTCTTCCTCCAGTGTGCGGAGTTGATCTTCTGTGTTTCAAAAGGTTTTGTTTTTCAGTTGTCAAAAAGTTAATGTTATGCCTTCAATCATGACTTAATACTGAGCAATTATTTAAGAAAAAAAACACATATATGGCTGGGTCCAACTGAAAGGTTCTCTACCATAAGGGTTATAATGTAATTGTCATTGAGAATTGTGGAATTTTAGCCTTCTCAATCAAAAGTTAACATCAGATGTACTGTAAAGGCGATGACCGTTCAAACTGGAGGTATAAATTCTGTTTTCAAATAGCTTATCTTGTCCAACTAATAGTCCCAAAATCCAAACCCAAAATATTTACTTTATTTTGTTTGATAATGACTTAAATGGATAATCAATTATTGATTAATATTTTGTTGATTGACTAACTGAGTAATCAACATTGGTTTAACGTTACAGGCTGCAAAACTTGTAAAACTGACATCATCCCTTTTCTTTTTTTCAATGGCTCTTGAACCTGCTCACATATTTGAGATTAGAGATTTAAGATTAAAGCTGACAAATCAACGACTAGATGACAGTTTAATCCCCAAATACTGAAGAAATGTCAACCACTTGCAGCACAGCTACATTCAATGTTTCTGTTTCCATCCGGTGAGTTGAGCCTTATCCTCAGGGGAAAATGTTGTTTATTATCAAGTCTACTAAGTGACTTATACTGTCTATCCAGTGTTGACAAAATGTATTCAGTGATTACTTTAATGCACAGACTCCAAAGAGAGTGAGTGGGCTAGTAAAGCCCAGATCTGCTCCTAATATAATTCCAGATATCTCATTATTGTTACATGTATGCTTACCTAGCTCAACAAGCTACAACCTGCATTCTTCAGGTTTGAAGAGGAATCACAGCAATGGTGTGAATCCTGTTAAAAGCAAACAAAACAGCAAGGCATTCGCAAAGTTTGCCTCAATCTAATATACACAGGAATTCAAACAGCTCTTTTTTACCTAACTTTGCATTCCCACAAGTCTTTTCAAAATGACTGCTTTTACTTTGCTTGTGTCCTGCCCTCCTTCATTCCAGCCCTGTGGTCCTATACTGTCTCTATTATAGGGTTATAAACAAAGTAACCAAAATTAGAGCAGCACGGCATCCAGTTGTCAGGGCCATTCCCAGATGTGGGCTTTGAGAGGGACCATGTTGCAATGTAATTTAGCACTGGGGCCACTCACTTGCACGTAATCTCACCCCCTCAAAACTCACATATGTGCTTTGTGTTTTCTGGCTGGTGTGTTTACTGGGAAGATGTGCGGAAATTGGGATTTTACATGTGTTTATCTCATCCAGTTGTCTGCTAGGAAATTCCCCAACTTTGAAAGATCTACCTCGTGGATGGAGAAAGGACATGTGATTGTTTTTGCTCAAAGCTTTTTCATATGCAAACTTTTCCTTTTCTTAATAACACAAAATTGTCCCTGCTTCTACTTTGAGGTGCAGCACAAAAAAGTATCTCCTAAAATAACTTGCTGCATGTGAGAGTCCCTGTCTTGGCTGCTGATTTAAGATGGAGAGAAAGGAAAAGAGAGAGGTTCTTGTTTACCATGGCAGTAAAAAAGGGTTCATCCTGACAAGATGAAATAAGGGAGTTGAGGCTGCATTCCATTTTCCAGGCTTTGTGTGTAGCTTTGCATGCGATAACCTAAAAAAAACGCTTAAACCCATTAGAACCTGAACAAAAACCTTTCAACCTGGGATACAAAGCGGAAAAGCAATCAATTGAAGTGGAGCCTTTTGTCTCATTGGCTCCAGCAGAACATGACCATCACATTTTAGATCCCTTTACACTCACAGAGCCAGACAAAACAGGAAATTGGGGGGCATTTGGGCAACAGTCGAGCCTTTGACCCTTGAACTACAGCGCACCCTGTTTTGAAGTCAAGAGAGAGAAGCACAAGCAATTACATGCGATGCAGAGTGTGTTCCCTTGAACATTAAGCTTCCACTGTGTAAACAGAATCAGAGCTCTCTGAGCATGTTTGGTAGAGCTGTGGGTGTAGTCGCTTCAAGTTTATAATCTTTGCTCTCTGCTGAGCCAAACACTTCTCACAGTTTGGGTTGTACTGAAGGAGTGGCTAGTAGTAGTACAAGACACTGGCAATTTTTTAAACATGTCATTGATGATCTACATGGTTTCTAGTAGAGTTAATAACAAATAAGTAAGCATCAGTATTTTCAGGATCATAGTTTAGCTTAAAGGCGACACTGGCCAGGCAGCCTTAACAGCTCCCACCATAGCCATAAAAGAAAGCTGTCAAGAATTTCTGCTGCATTTGACTCGTGTGTGTGCGTGTGTTGTGTGTGTGTGTGTGTGTGTGTGTGTGTGTGTGTGTGTGTAAGCATCTTGAGCATCTTGGTGGCAAATACTCCACCCTCCTCAGAGATTGTCACCTCTGTTTAACATCTCGCTCCATCCCTCTGCCAGCCTGTCATCTGCTCCTGTTTGCAAACTAAAGACAGATAATCTCAAATCCATAAAACCATAGATGTAAAGTCTTATCTATTAATGTGCCACAGCTATTAGAAGATTAATTTCTTTTAGTAATGCTCTTAAGTTTTATATGTAGCATGTACTGCAGATGTTGAATATATTTAATGGTGAATTCGGTGTCTCCACATGAACACCTCCCTAAAAACCATCTATCCAGTTGTCTGCCTGTTACATAAATTAAAAATCATACTTTTATTTTACAGTACATTTAATTTTAATACAGCACTTTTATACTGTAGTTGAAATGATGCTCTACTGCCAAAGTGTTACCATCACTTTAAGGCAACACTTCATATTCCCAAAACATGAACGGTGTCCATAGCCTGAGCCAGAAACCTACTTTTACTGTGGAATTTCATCAATTTTACACATAAAAACCTAACTACAGGTCTTGGGGTGTACAAATGCATATGTGAAAAACATTGTATAAAGCCTTTTGGGGCTACAGAGAGAGCTGCGTGAAATTTCATACCTCAAGTGATGTCACTAAAGTCAGCATTCATTTGGGTAGAAGACAAGTTTGAAAATAAAATAAATCTGTTGGCTTGGAGTTAGAAAAAGTGAGCTTACCAGAGCTTGCTCATCATCTCTGCTATAGGCTAGCAGCTCGAGGCTACATTAGCGGTTGCTAGCATAACAACACCCGAATCTCCCTGATCAAACTGTCAGCAGTTGAATTGCATTGTGGGTATTGTAGGCGCCAGGTTTTGACAAGAAAAAGGATTCCAATTCTAAATCAGTGGACTACTCCTTTAACATATTTTCACAATGTCTTGAAAGTTTTTGTTTGATTAGTGGAGTCTAATAATGATACTTGGCTTATTATATTACTATAACAACAAATTAACGACTAATTATATTATTACAATAAATGTGTTAAATAGAAGAATGCTTTCCAGAGTAAGGGAAATAAAATACAATGGAAGCACATGAGGTACCATAAAAATAACTTTGCCACAAAGGTTCAGAGCAGTACATAAAAGCTATGCCCTCAAGGATACAACAGGAAAATCATAACAAAAATATCATACAAGGCCAGTAGGGTGTCCTGGAAGCCTAATGATTAAGACTTATACCATATAACCTCATGGTTCCTGCCAGTGACCTTTGTTGCATGCCATACCTGTCATCTCTCTTTCTCTCTCTCTCTCTCTCTCTCTCTCACAATGTTTCCTGTCTTTCTGTCTGCTATCAAAAAAAAAAAGCATTAAATGGTAAAGCATTATCATGTAAGCAAAAATGGGGTATATGATGAGACTTAAAAACAAAAGCATTGTCAGCAGACATGACATTAAATAGATATATTAATAGGATAGATTAAATTGCTCCAGAGCTCAGGCAGCAGTACGACAAAGATAACATCTTGATTTCAACCTGGACTCTGAAGGGAAAATCATGAGCATAATGACTGAAACATCCAGGATCTCAAGGTTTATTTTAGTCATCAGTCTCAGTTCAGCCTTGTTAGGTCGTCTATATTAAGTTACTAACCAAATCCTGTCTGCCAAATACTCACTGGGAAGGTTATGAACTTGAAGGCATAAATGTTGTGTTTTTGTACATTTACATTGGCTGACTAAAGCAACTCCATGCAGCAGCCTTCCCATAATAAAATATTTTACATTCAGTCATTTTGAAAATTAGCCTCACGTTATTCTTGATATAGGGAAACATCATCTATATGAAATGCTTCACTTGTGGATACGTGTATTTGACGTGATTCAAAGACAAACAAACAGAAGATAGGTAGAAATGTTAGTTAGTGATGAATGTTCTGCTTTGTAGCTAAATTGATTATAAATAATTCATGGTAACTTCAGGATGGTGTAGCATTTTTAGACACTCTGAATTTGGAATACACACACTCAAAATTCAAGGGTAACTTTAGTATTTTTCAACCTGGACTATATTTTCCCATGTTTTTTGTGTTTTATGTGATTAATTAGGACCGCATTTTTTGAAAGTGGTCCAAAGTGAGCACGCTGCAGTCGGCAGCAGTAAAACAGGGCTGCAATGTAATCCTTGTGGGCAATTCCGCCCCATCAAAGTACGTCCACTAAAGTGCTTGTTGCCACTGACAGGCTCAGATTGTTATTACAAGTGTCTGACAACACTGTGGAAAGAATCCCTCCAGAGACAAACAGTTTTTAAAGAGTAAGATCCTTGACGATTAACCAGAAACAGTCAGTATGTTGCTCTCGCCAAAGCCACCAGACTCCATTGATAAGAAAATCATCTTTCTTTGCAGAACATGGGAGTCGCTGGTCTACCGCTGCCTATTTTGGTTAGTTTGTTTGTGTTATTGTATGACTTTGTTGTTTATGTTTGTTTTTGTTATTGTGTGACTTCAGTGTTTTTGTTTATGTGTGTTATTGTTTGACTTTGGTGCACTTGTTTGTTTGTGTCATTGTGTGTTTTTGGTATTTTAAGGGTTAAAAACACCAAAGTTACACAATAACACAAACTAACCGATTGAGGCATATTTTTGTCAAGGGAGTCTGGTGGCTTTAATGAGAGTGACATAGTGACTGTTTCTGGTTAAACATAAAGGATCTTACTCTTTAAAAGGTCCATCTTTGTAACGATCCTTTCCATATTGCTGTCTTAACAATCTGAGCCTGTCAGTTGCAAAAACAAACACTTTAGTGGAGATACGTTGACAGGGTGCAATTGCCCGCAAGCCTTGTGTTGCCGCCTTGTTTCACAGCTGCTGACACCAGCATGCTCGCTCAATTCTGGACCAATTTCAAATATTTTGTCATGATTAGTCACATAGACACAAAAACATAGGAAAATAGGGTCCAGGTTACTCTTTAAGTCTTGTGACATTACATACTTAAATAATGTATATTCTAGCAAATGTCCTGAATGAACCATACGGACATTTGCTTAATATGTGTCACAAACTGAGTCCTAAATAGTGATATGACAAATGCAGAAAAAATATGTTATATAACCAAGACATTGTCTTTTAATCAAATAACATCTGAAAACAAACTGTCAGGCTCTGTTTGACAAGGCAAGGCAAGTTTATTTGTATAGTACATTTCAGCAACAAGGCAATTAAAAGTGCTTTACATAAATCACGAAAGTAACATAGGGAAATGTAAAAAAGAATAATTAGGCTATTCACCTTCCATATTTTGCTTTTTTGATGTCCCATTTCTCACAATATTAAGCTCAGTTTATCAAAACATTTAATTTAACAGTTTCATGGTTATATCATATTTACGTTTTTTAAAGGATTTATTTTTCTTCAGATCAGCAAATTTTACTTAAAGTATGAAATGTAAAAGTAATCATTATGCAGTAAAATGTACATGTTTTGGGGTTGATATTACTGTTGCATAAATGTGGTATGTTGCAATTTACTGCTGTAGATGTTTACGCTTGTGCTAATTTAAACTACTTTTTATATAGTTGAGTTGTCCTTCAGTTTATCAAAAAAATTCAAATTCACAATCACAAAATTTGGAGATACATGGCTTTCACTGGACAGAAAAGGTATGAACATTTTTAATCAGAAAAGTAACCTAGTAAGCTGTCAGACAAATGTAGTAAAGTAAGAAGTACAATATTACCTTAAGTACTGTAGTATAAAGTATACAGTTGCATAAAATGGAAATACTCAATTAAAGTACAAGTACCTCTAATTTGTGCAGTATTTGAGTAAATGACCTTGGTTACATTCCACCACTGCTCATCAGTAAGAGCTGCCACTTTGATTCAGACGCTCCTGCTCCCTCACTTTTAATTCTGTAACGACAAGAATCACTTTTCCTCCCCACATACAGTATTTTGCTCACTGACAACTATGATTTGTGGCCACAATACCTAAAAATTGTATGGTTGAGTATGTAAAAGAAGAATACCACTGTGGCGCCCTGGTGGCCTTGGGTTAAGGCGCGGCCATGAACCACAACATCCCTATTCGAATCTGGCTGCGGACCTTTGTTGCATGTCATTACTCCTCTCTCTCTTCTCATTTCCTGTCGTCTCTCTACTGTAATCTCTCTAATAAATGCATAAAATGCCTAAAAATACTTAAAAAGGAAGCACACAACAAAGCATTGATGTCCCTAAAGCTTACCTTAATCATAGGCTCCAGTAAGGTGATGCACTCACTAAGCTGTCACTTTCAAATACATAGTTTTTCTAGGTACTTAAACTGTGAGTATCAGTGACTGATTCTAAATTGGGATACAAACTAAAACGGGCCACATCAATTCTCCGTCCATTCATTTTTTTGTTTGCTTGTTTGTGCTTTCATTTTAAATAAATAAATAAAAGGTCTTCCGTGAATGACCACAGCCATTAGTTGCAGCGGTGGCGCCACTGTACACATGACTCCAGCTGAACCAGGATCAGTTAGGGACAGGCTCCATCACACTGGGTTCCCTTCCTCTTCCTTTGTTTTAATCCCATTTCCTTCCTCGTTTTCTTAGATACATTTCCCCCCATGGAAGTCTAAACAAAATACAATACTGTGAAAGTAAACAAACGCACAAATATCATGTCCTACCACCTTGGCACTTACCAAAACCAAACCCAGTTTTATGAGGATGCCAAGGCAAGGTTTTGGTGTATGATTTTGCTACTTGGCCAGGAGCTACAATATTGATTGACTGAAATTCCATGAATGAATGTGGTTTGTGACTTGTGCAGCAAAAGACATATGTGTTTTTCTATTTTGCATATGTAAACAAAACAAAAGTGAGCGTGCTGGTATAATAACTGGATGGCAGGTAAGTTATCATCAGTTATCAGTAAAAACTGAAAACAGGATCAGTTTCCTGGGAAACATCTGTCAGCACTAATACTGCAGAGCATACATAGCAGTATGACTATTTTTATGTTTACTCAAATTCTAGACCAGCAGATTCACATCAGATCTTTAATCCTGAACTCCTCTGCTGTCCCAAATTCTGCCAAAACCGCTAGTTGTCAAGCTGATATAAAAATGTATTCTTTAATGCAATGTTGTGCCCTCTAAGCAAGTGTGTTTTCTAGCAACGGTGCGTCCAATTAACTTGTTCATAAGGAAGGCTATTGTTTAAACTCAAATGTCCTTTAACAGCATCTCAGTCCAGCTCTGGACTGAGATGCTGTCCAACTCTGTTCATGGGGAAATATGATGCTCCCAATGATCATGATAATGTGCTGATTTGTGTGTGAGTTCAAACAAGGACATGTACTACAGCATGTTATCCCAGTTTCGCTTTAGTTATGACTATCTAATAAAGGCGACAATTGTCTCAAAATAGTAAACATGTGAGCCTGCATAATTGCACATAAGATTCTACCTAAATATACTGAAATGTTTCTTTGAACATGCAGCATCCATTAACCTGCACAGTTGTTAACTTGGCTAATGCCTGCATTAACATTAATGAGGTTTAACACACTTTTTATGAGGCTCTTGTTTCTAGCGTCGTGTTACTGCCATCACCCATATCCACCATTTCAAACTCATCCATCCCCGCCCACCTCATGCTATTAGACCTATAATGGAAGTCTAGATTAATGGTTAATTTCCAGGAAACCCCCTGTGTTCTGTCATAAAGTGCTTTCCATTAATTAGTGACTCTGTTTCTCAGAATGGAGGGGGGAGAGGAGAAGAGTGATTAATGAGTTAACTGGTGCAGCCACTGACTCGCCAAGCTCCAGTGGTGAGCGTGAGAGTCGGACCCGCAAAGAGGGAGAAAGAAAATAAATATGTGTCCCTTGAAAAAAAAGTGCATGGAAATTCATTGAAAGGGTAGCTGAGTGCAGTTTCAAAGGGATGGTGGAGCATTAGAGCTGAACTGTGAGTAAGAGGGCAGAGTGAGGCTTGATTACGCCCTCTCTGGTGCCAGAAATCCAGATAGGGATGGGTGTGTGCTGAACTGAGAGAACTGTTAACATGGAAAGAAGTTCAGGCGGCTTCTCCACTTCTTTCCCTCTCTTAAGGTGTGAGAGTTAGATGTGACGATCAATACCACTTTATTGTCTGTATGCTAAATATAAAGCTACAGCCAGTAGTTGGTTAGCTTAATTCGGCATAAAGATTACAAACAGCTAGCCTGGTTCTGTCCCATAATTAATTAATTTAGTTTTTGTATGAGTAACCAAGCTAGATACCTCCCCCTTTCCAGTCATTATGCTAAGCTAAGCTATATGGGTTGATATTACGTCGTGAGCTTTAGAGGTGCTGGTAGAGCCAGGCTAGCTGTTTACCCGTTTATAGTCTTTATGTTAAGCTAAGGCCCCATCCACACTACTCCGTTTTAGTTTACAAACGGAGAATTAAAATGAATATGATCTCCGTCCACACCAGCATTTTAGCTGCTTATCAGAGTTGATCTCCGTCTACATTAAAATTAGGCACCTCTATTGTCCGTTCAAGTACACTGGGCATGCGTGTGCCGGTGTAAACATGAAGCAGATGGTCTATTCTGTAGTTACAGAAGATTTGGCGAAATAATAAAGTAATGCAACGAAGAATCACACCAGATTTTTTTTACATGCACCAATAACGAGCTGGGACTGTTACTGAATGTAACACGGGACTGTGGCGGCGGAAAACAGACTGGGAGTCATCGCAAAGTAAATGGCGACATGCACAGTTGCCTACAAGTGTAGGCAGATAGGCCTAAGTGTTATTTGCACGGTACAGAATATTTTAATAAAAATACCAACTCAAACTCAAACTCTGTCAGTAGCATCGCGCTTCTGCTTTACATGACTCATAAGACCCAATCAGAGAGCCGAGCGTGAGCGTCTGCATCATCGTTCCTAAAGTCCTCCGTTCTTGCCAGTCTTAACTAAAACGACTTCCGGAGTTTCCAAACTTCTCCGTTTTAGGTCTTCATTTTGCCGTTTTAGTCCGGGACGGGAGGTGAAAATGTAGCAAAAGTTCTCTGTTTTAATTAAAAAACGCAGTAGTGTGAATGTGGTCTAAGCTGACCAGTTGATGGCTGTAGCTTCATATTCAACAGACATATATGATAGTGGTATCAACCTTTTCATCTAACTCACTGCAATAAAGCGAAAAAAGTGTATTTCCCTACATGTTGAACTGATCCTTTACGTCAGAATCAGCTCCAAACAGATAAATATTTTAACTGGCTAATGTTACTGACCCATGGCAGTGTTTCTGTGCAGAGATTCCTATGGACCTCAGATTAAGAGGGCAGCCTGGTTTGAGTCCAGAGGTCTGGATAGACATTATCTCCAGCACCCCTGCATGTTTTCATAAAGGGGCCTCCTAGTCTCTCCAGAGCTGGCCTGTAAGTGGCTGGAAGTGGGCAGCATGAGTGTTTGTGTGTGCATGAATGTTTATGTATGCATCTGTGTGTATGTGTGTGTGAGTGTGAGTGCAGAGTAAACTGCCGCCTTGGTGGGGCAACACGCTGTCTGCCATGTCTCTGGTCTAGATGAGAGCCATTAGGGGAGCGATGAAGCTGATGACATGTTGTTCCTGTGACAGGCCGCCTGGCCCCAGACTCCTCTCTGCTGCTGCGGCTGCTGTTGCTGTTGCTGCTGTGGGAGCCCAGGGGTCGACCACTGGACAGACAGAGAGACGCAGGGACTGTGTTTATTTTGGGAGGTGGTTTGGTGCCGGACACCCTGTCTACTCTCCCACCAACCTTGATACACCACCACCCCCCTCTTCCCACACTCACACACAACTTATCGCCAACACACATGCAACCTTTCACATGGCGTAAATAGCAATTGCTGGACTGACAGATTATGTTAAAGGGTCAGTTCACCCAAATTATGCAAAAAAGTATTTATTCAGGCAGATAGTTGTGGTTTTATTTGTTAAGGCTTTGAATGAACAGTCTCTGATATTTCTGCCTGCAATCTATTACAAATCAGATGAATACAATTTTGCCTATTGCACTCAGAGCATTTGAAAATTACATTTAAAAACTTCAACAGCAAATTCTCTTTCCCAAGTCTCTCTCCCCTCATTTTTTCATCTTTCTACTCTATCTAAAAAAGATCTACAAACAATATTTGTGATCTATTGAATACAGCTTTATCGATTAAAAGCTATGCCTTGTTTAGGGAATTAATGCTCACAGTACAGTAATAATAAGTCAACATGTAATTCAATGATGTTATGGTTGCACAGACTATTGCTTTTTTGTCAAGTGTCCAATAACCAGTTTCTCTCAGGTCAGCCGGCCAGTTTGAACTCCTTGAATTTTAGTTATGCAAACAGTTCCCTGGCTATTGATTCAAGATTCAGGTAATTTAAGATAGCTTTATTGTAATTGTCTCCAACGTAATTGCAGTTCCATATCTGATCAGGTACCCAGTCATACAGATTTGAAACAAAATTATTACAGTATCAAAATATTCAGTGTAAAATAAGAATTTAGAAGTGCAGAATATGCACTTAACAATAGAAAAGTTAACAAGAAGTATGTTGAATAAAAATAAGGCAATATAATCAAGGTGTATAAATATAAAATCAAATTGCTGTAGTAGATTACATAGTTAGTTAGTTATGAAGTAAGAATATGGTAATAGAAATAGTCATTGCTGTTGTTCTCTGTGCATATTAGCCAATATATACGATACCATTTTATTGCACATGATTCTTGTATTGCATGTATATTATACACTCATCATGTACACAGTTATTTTATTGCGCACTATGGGAACTGTATTTGTCTATGAATGCATACTGGATGTGCCAGAGGAGTGAGATTTGATAGTGAGGGAATATTGCTCAGGTTAACGCCATCCTGTCTGACTCATATTTATTACCACTTGGTTTGACTTTGTCATTATTGCTGTTATTCATCCTTTTCTAGCTGAATTTATATCACATATGTGTTTTGTCTAACCGTATAAAAGAAGTTCCCAAAGTTTGTTTTGTTTTTTTCCTGTTAAAGGATAATTTCGGTATTATTAAACCCAGGCTCTATGTTTACATATTTTGGTGCTGAAATGACTAGTAGATAAAAGTTTTGGAATCCATGCAGTAGATGACATGCAGGGGTGTTTTCTCTTGCTGAGTGTTAACTACTAGAGGTGTGTGTTACACCCACTTTGATTTATATGTTTGCCTCAGCTAAGGTATTAACTCGCATCTGACTTTTTAAAATTGCATTTTCAATCAATAATTAGTTACAGAAAACAATGGAAAAAAACACTAGTGTTGACAGTGGAAGACGTCGTCTGACGTTGGATGGTCAATGCTCTTGAACTTCTTGTGAGTCTGTTATCTATTTATTAAAATATATGTAGTCATGTGTTGTTTTAAAGACCAATAAATCACCTGTGGCTGTTGGTCCCAGTGGCGTATTTGTGGCCACTGAAACATTCAACTCTGGACGAAGCTCTACCAAAACACTTCTCTTTTCCCTCTCTGCATCTCTGCATCCGATTGAGTTACACAAGGGAACACATTTTGAACAGGTGCCCAGTGAACGCCACGGCAGCCACACACTCACACACACACTGCTCTCCTCTTCTTCCTACTCTCTCCTTCTGTCATTGTAACTTGACTCCTACTTCTTCAGCCAGCCCTGTCGTCCCTCACATACTCCAGGAGAGTTTGGGCACACTGGTCCGGGCACAGCACATACGTGGACAGGGTTTACTCTTCTGATATGAAGTGTGAACGGTCACAGACCAGGGAGGCTGTGTGTGTGTGTGTGTGCTAATCGTACGGCCATAACTTTCACTTAAACCAATGCTTGTAGAGTTGTTAAAATGCCAGTCTCGAGCAATGGTGGAGGCAGTCAAATTGGCACACAGACGGGCAGTGGCGTGATGCCACTGGGGCATACCCTAACTCCCTGTTTACCCCTTGTGCTCTTTGCCACTAATGTTCAATAGTTCCCTCCAGTCCACTGTATTTTAGGGTTTTTTGTATCTTAAGTCACCTTTTTCAAAAAGTAAATATCTGCGTTTTTTTCATATTGCCTTTTTACGCAAGTGGTAAGTGGTTTACAATTTGCCTCTCATTTACCCATTTACACACACACTATAATCTGGGGTTCACTGTCTTCCCAAGGACACTTCTGCATGTGTACAGGAGTGGACTTGAGGAGGATTAAACTTCCATCTCAGCGATCAGTGGATGACCACCTCTACCTCCTGAGCCACAGCCTCTGTAAGGCAATGTGTATAGTACATTCAGTAATACATGGCACTGTAACTGAATATTTATGAATATTGAATATTTACTATATTGTTACACACTCACATCAAAGAAATTCTCAGTACTGTAATTTATTAATGCACTTTCAGTGCCAAAGTCTTATACAATTCTCTTATGATGAATGTTTTTTGTGCAAAAGCATCTGCAAAGAAGCTAGTAACTTCAACCATTGTGCAGATGACTGTAGTCTCGCAAGGTGGAGCTCTCCATGATTTTACATGTTTGAGTCAATGTGAAGTAATTTTACACCTCTGGTTACACAGGACAGTCTCAAAGGAAAAAATAACAGCTATATTAAAATGCTGCTGCAGGTTAATGCATCAATTTGAATCACATATCGTTTTGAAAGGGACATCTTTCAAAATGAGTACTTTTAGGGCTAGATAGAGGAATATCTTTGCTTTTTACTTTTTCCATGAAAATAGGAAAAGAAGACCATATACCAAATTTCACTTAAGTTCTGACAGTAAGTCAGAAATATGATTAGCTTTCAAGGCACTGAGGTTCTTTTGTAAAACCAAAACTCTGGTGAAGCTCTACTTCATTCACAATTGAAGCCCTACAAGAAGCAAGGAATCACAGCTTAATATTTTTACAGTTAAACCTTTTATGTCCTTGTTTATGGTTGAAACTTTAAAGTCTGGACCAACCAATACTCTCAGGTCCTGCACATAAGCTACTTTACATGCTTAAAAATTAGGTTGCTCTGTAACTTTAAAAAGTGTGCTCTTTTTATACTGTATAATTATAATATGATGAATATGGTTGTTAGGTTTTATTCTATAACTTTGTTTTCCTTTATTTACTGCATGTATACATTTGCAGGACACAAATGCACTTGTTATTTTTTTATTTTGGCCTATGTCTTTATTAACATATGTCTATGTATCAGGCCTTATCAATGTGATGTTCACTGTGATCACCACATTTTCAGTTTGAGCAGAGCCAAGCAGGATGTTGCGTCTTTAAGAGTTAAGAAACTTGAAACGTGTTTGCGCAACAATCAGTGCGGCTCCCAGCCGCCAAAGTGTCTAGACTGGCACATGATGGCGGGAATCAACCAATGGCTCCAGAGCTTTCCTCTGGGGGCCCCGAGAGAGAGAGAGAGAGAGAGAGAGAGAGAGAGAGAGAGAGAGAGAGAGAGAGAGAGAGAGGGTCAAATAGAAATAATTACACAGGAGACTCAGTGATCTGGATTTCGAAATAAAAGCATTATGTTTAAGTTTTGGTATACTGCTTTTTTCAGTAGCCTACTCTATGACAGCCCATTGCCCTTGATTGATTTTAACCCACCTTGGTTAACTATGGATAACCTGGATGACTGAATCTTCACAGACATCCATAGAATATATTTTTAGATGGAAAGCAATTGGTGAACTTTGAATTTTGCTACTATCTCACTATTTTCTTTAGCCTACCTTTATACTGTAGGCTATATGTGTTTAGCATATTCATGTCTACTGCTTACTGTTTATTATATTACCTCTAGGATATATATGAGTACATTACTCCGAGCTTTTTGCACTTCTGGTTAGATGCTCAACAACATTTCATTCATGTAGTCTCAGTAGCCTAATTGTACTCTGTACAGTGAAGGTGAATCTTATAATCAAAAGAAATACAAGCAAAATAGGAACTCCTCCAATGGCCAACTTCCAGTAAATTAATTGTGAGTTTATTCTATTGAGTCTTTTTAATGAATAATTTGTCCACATGCATGGAAGCAATCTAACATAAGCTATATAATAAAGAAAGTTTAGAAATGAACGATGATTTAATATTTACTTGGGCTTGTTGTTCGAGCAAAAATATATTCCCTATAATTAGTTTTAAAAAAAATACATACAATACATCTTTTCAGAAAACTTCCCAAGAAATTATTGGGAAATTATATCTTTAAAATAAAGCCTTGCCATATATAGCCTACTTTAAAACAACTCCTTCCAAAGAAGCTTTAATTGCATTGCCTATTTTGAAGCTTCAGTGAGCCTAAAGCATCTATATTTTAGGATATGTATATCAATATAGGCTTATGGATCAAAAACGTTATCATTTGTTTTGGTCTTAAAAATAGTCTATGTTTATTTTTTGACAGTTTTCTTCAACAAATAATTGCAAAATATGTTCACCGCTGAGGCTTTTATTTTGAAAATCACAGTCGAATACGCCTGTTTTAGTGTGTCTGGCTTGACTCTGTGTGTGTGTGTGTGTGTGTGTGTGTGTGTGTGTGTGTGTGTGCAGGAGCGTGTGAGCGTGTGCCTGTGTGTGTGCGTCCGCAAAGGAGTTGCAGGGGAGTGGAGAGTGGAGTAATTCCAGCTCTCTTTAAAACAACTTCTCAGCACGGAATCCGTCCCGGAGTTTGGCACTGGAGCCCCCGACCATCTCTGCTTTATCCCGGGACTCTGCAGCAAGATTTCAGTGTTGTGAGGATTTATTTCGGGTGAAGGAAGAATTTTACGGATCAAGAGTTTCACGAAGCTCATGGAGAAACTCTGAAAAACTTTTGGATGTATGTTTCTGATTATCTTTTTGTTAAAGTAAAGTGATTCTGCTCCTTCATGGTCTAGCCTAACTATGGTTGTGGATTGTGTGTGGGATCTCCAGAGTGTTGGGGAATTGAAGGCTTTATCAGAGAGCAAAAGTTGTGGCTTAATTGAGCTGGCGACAGCAGGTCACTGAGCAGTGACTTTGTGTAGCCTTCTCCTACTTCAGACGTTTAGTGATGTTTAAAGCAATGCATGACTGAAAATTACTTTCTAATGCTGCGGGAGAGCCAGAAAACGGTGACCACCGGCTGCGCATGTTGTGCGCACCGTGCACAAACCCGCGGTCTTGCGCGACGAGTGTAAATCGATGTGGCATCTTCCCAGACCCGGACGGGACCGACAGGACACATCCAAAACTGTCTAGGTTGTCGTATGTTCAAGTCGAAACGCTCAGGTCTTTTACGTCGACTCTGGAAAAGCCGTCTGGTCACCGAGAGCGACGGGCGGGATGGAAGCAGACGAGGTGAGGGAGGACGGAACGGTCCGTGTGGCAGACACTCAGGGAAGCTCCACAGACATGAGCAGCGGTCGGTGACACACACTGACCCGGCTCCGGGACTCACGGGGGAGGCTGGAGACTTGACAGAGAGCGGAGAGAGGGAGGAAGAGGAGCAGCCTGACGATGACCGGGGTGCCATGTGCGTCCCGGAACACAGAGGCTCCCGGCGGGGAGAGGAGGGCGACAGTAGGACGGTGACGTGTTGTTTGTTTGGGGAATGGGATCTCAGACCCCGGAGCCCTCATTGGGCCCCGAGAAAAGATGGAGGGGGCCCTTGTCAATGCCCACCGAGGCATGTAGGGCCGGAGGAGGAACTCGCGAGCACTGCTCATGCTTTTTTAAAAAGACTCAAAGAGAGATCTCTGAACGCCTTGGTGAAGGCAGTAGAGACCAAAGGAGGGATATCCAGCGAGTGCGTTACGGTGCCGAGCACTGAGCTGCGGCTCGGTGCTCATCACATCTCTCCACAGTATCTCCTGTGTAAGGTGTATCGCTGGAGCGACTTGCCGCTCTCAGCCCGGCTCAAAGCGCTGTGCCACTACCAGAGCTTCGGCTCTGTGGACAGCTCAAAGGTGTGCTGCAACCCCTATCACTACAGCCGCTTATGTGGGCCAGGTAAGGACATCAACATTAGTGTGTGTGTGTGTGTGTGTGTGTGGGGGGATGGGGGGTAAATCAGAGCGCAATGACTACATCTAGAAAGACTTTTTCCATCAATTGCAAATGATCACATGTATGAGTAACATCGGGATATAGCGGGGTATACCACTTTAAGCATTACTGAAATGAAACCATCACGCATCTTCATGGAGGCCCCTGGAGGTCCTAAATCAGGTGGGGAGGGGCGGCTTGCAGAGACCAAACTTAAACTCAAGTGAAGTGATTAATGAGTTTAATTAGCCCACTAGACTTTGATTGATAGCCCATGTAGCCTACAGTATAAAAGACAGCATGACATTAATGGGGTTTATGTTGTTTACCTGAGGCCTGTAGCTAAGGTTGTATGAATGTTGTTATTGTTGATTAAAGTCTCAAACAACGTCACAACCATGAGAAAAAAGCACGCATTAAGGGATTATTGCTTATGAAGTCATCTTGCATTTGCAGGCGTGTAACTGAGTACAATTAGCCTTTATTAAAGCTCACACTGAAAACCCTCCGAGAATGCATGTCACTGATTCTCCTCTCATGGTTTATTGCCTGCCCTGCAGTTTTATTATATTTTTTATAACTCCGCTTTTACTTTGGTCAACCATTACTTTGATTTCCTTTCTACATTCCAAACACATTACACACTTAGGCGATTTAAATTTGCGCAAAACTTTGCTGCTTCCCACATCATCCAATTGAAGGTCACTCTCAAGTTGCACTTAGGCTTTTTTTTCTCTGACAAGGAGTCCTCCTCTTGTTATTTAGGTGAAGGAGTGCCGATAATATACAGTTTGCATAGTGCTGGCGCCAGACTGACTCGCTGGGTATCTGAGTGACTGAGGACTCCGGCAATTACTGGCTCTGCTCTTAAAGGGGCCGCAGCCACAAACCCATGTCCACTTTGGACTGTAGGGACTATCCCAGCAGGAGAAGCATTTCTTAGTTTATAGTGTAGCTTTCCCACAGAAGTCATCCTGAGAGCATGAAAATGACTCAGATGAAACTTAATGAAGATTTAGGACAAGCAGAGCATACATTAAACAGTCAAATACAGTTTTAAAAAAGACAGGCCACAGTGTCTGGGGTGAAACTGGATCTGAGTTATCATGTTGAATTATACATATTAGAAGGTCAAAATACAGACTGTATATATGTTTACATGCAATTATGTATGGAGTCAGATCAGTCTCAGTCTCAGTATTAATGAAGGTAAACAGAAGGATTCACCAATGTATATTGGGATTTATATATATAAAGGACTGTCCACAAAAATATAAGTATAAGTATATGCAGTGAATATAAATGTAAAACAAATGGACTAATAAAAAAATAAGGTTCACGAATGTATGTCTGATGCAGACACAAATCTTATTTTAATAAATGAAATAGAAATCCACTAATATATGTATTTAAAAACATATTTGGATCTTGTTACATTGATATACAAACTATTGAACCTGAATTTACTAACTTCATTTGTGTGTGGATGTTTGAGACTCCTCTGCTGTGACTCGATTCACAAATTCTTTTCAATAGGATATTACATTTACTCATTTAGCTGACGCTTTTATCCAATGCAACTTAAAATTGCTATGTATGACAGGGGTCGCACACCTCTGGAGCAACTAGGGGTTAAGTGTCTTGCTTAGGGACACATTGGTGGATGTCTGTGGGAAATCTGGAGCCAATCAGATGGCTCCTTCCCCTTCAGCTAATGCGTGACTCTCCTGTGATTAAATATATTTGAGGTATGAATGCTTGTTAGCAAATGGATGATCCTAGTATCCTAGATCCTACTGCCCAAGCCTAGGATCACTAGGTGATAGCCTATTTATTTCTTCATAACTTCAAACCTTCCTGACATTTCCCCAGGTATATACAATATTTGAATAAAACAAAAAAACTTAGATAGGGAATAAGCGCCTTCTTCCATAGATTCTTGCTGAAATTGTTGTTGCTGCAGATAACGAAGCATCAGTAGGCTGAACGCAGATTATGTGCACGCAGTTTTGTCTGTGTTGGCTGGCTCACCTTTATCACTGGGACTAAACGCAAAATACTCCCAAACAGGGGCAGAGGCATTATCTTGTTTACTAGTCTTGTAATGTTATCCCTTACCACTCGCAGTTGCCATTGAGTCCTTTTTGTGTGTGTAGTGAATGTATGGTTCAGCGAGAGAGAGAGAGAGAGAGAGCAGCTGAGTGAATGCAGCAAAGAAGAGGAAAAGGTGAGCAGTGAAATTTAGCAGTAAATGTACAGTGTAGGTTACAGTTTTACCAATGAATAAAGGCTGCCGCTAAAGTTCATATGTGCATATTGTTTACCAACCATAGGAAAAGTGAAGGGCGTTATCGCGTTGTCGTTGATGTCAGGCAGTTTCACACAGCGTCGCCTGCCTACATTGAGGACATACACTACAATACATCAGTTCAATACAGCATTTCCTTATCAGTGTAATAGAACGAGGAGTGTCTGTATTTTTGGGGGGGATTGAAAGTTATACCGTTGGGATTTCTAAATATCCTGGTCTACCATAATACCCCCAAGCCTAGATCCTAGGTTGTCTATCAGCATTATTAGCTAACACTTGTGTGAAATACTAACTTAAAATGTCCTTTAGTTGTTCTCGATGTGTGATAATAAGAAATTTGAGAATTTTATTTGTAGACTTTGGGCCAGAAGACAAATATTGGTTTGAAATGTAATGTTACATGGAAAAAACTATATTCATGTCTGATGTCTTATATGTTCATGTCGGCTTGGAACATTTTGTTCATGACAATAAATAAAACACCATACAGTCTTTAACTAAACCTTAATTTGTATTTGTATGTTGTATTTCCAGAATCACCTCCTCCCCCATACTCTCTGTCCTGTTCTGATGATCACAAGCCACTGGGTGAGTTTGGAAAAATAGCAGCCACATCACAAACCAGTAATTGACACAGAAGGTGTCGTCACCACCATACTTTTAGACTGGAAACACAGATTATCTTTGAAAAACTGCTTCAGTTGAAAGTGACAAAGGGTTAGTCGGGCTTTATCTGTGCTCATCTTCTCTTTTGATTAGCATGACAACTATAGTTTATAATAGGGAGGTTCTGTTTGTGCAAACAGTCTGTTTTACAGCTTGAGGGACTGTATTAGGGCTCAAATAACTTTTCCTCCCAAAAGCCCAAAAGCCCAAAATATTTCTAATTATATTAACATTTCAGAAGCTGTAGCCAGAGAATGACTGGCATTTCTGCTTGATAAATGACTTAAAGGATTAATCGATTACCAAACTTGTTGTCGAATAATAATCTGGATCTCACTCTTCTACTGTATGTTTGTGCTTTTTCTTTATTTACCAGACTCAACTCTGTCTTACACTGAAACTGTGCCTCCTCTCTTCTCCAATCCACCTCACGTTATGCCAAGAGACTACACAGGTGAGCAACATGCCTCATTACCGCAGAAGTACATGAACATTGTCACCAGGCAGATGTTTTTATCAGCAGCGTGTGATGTTGAAAATTGATATGTATTCCTGGAGAAGGAATTTTCCCCACAAATAAGTTTTGGAAGCACAAATGTAGAAAAGTTTTTGACTTGCATGAGCGTGTTTGCATTTATAGGCGTGCACTCTCATGCATGCAAACACATAGAGCATGCATCCTCTCAGAATGTTTACAGAAAAGGGTAAATTACATTAACTGGTGTTATTATGTTGTGCTTTCCTTCCTATTTTCAATGGCTATTAAGACAACCAAAATCTCCACTGCATAAAGCTGCTATTGTCAGGGAGGCACAGAGGTCTGGGGTCTCTCACTATCTAGATGCCACAGGAGTGTAGCCTTTCTTTCTCTTTTTTCTCGCCTCTCTCTCTCCCTACGCTTTCTCCACAGCAAAATATTTCACTGGGATGAAGCTGCAATAAGATCCCCGTTGCATACTCCCAATCCCCTTTGCCTCTCGAACCACCCATCCCCCTCTTTCCCTCTTTCTTCCCTCAAATCCCTCCATTCCTCTCAGCAATTGAGCAGTGGAAAGAGGCTGGCATTTTGGGGGCGGGGGAGCCGAGCGGCTCTGATGAGACGGTGGTGTAGAGTGTGCGTGTGTGCAAATGTGTGGGGGGGGGCTGAGCGTTGCGTTTGGACAGGAAACAGCCCCCTCTAGATGATGAAACTGGAGCTTTATTTGTTTACGTGCTGGGGTCAGGTGGAGAGGTCCATGTAGCGTTAAAAGAAACCCACAAACCCACTCGATCAAGCCTCCCTGGGCTCACTTGTGGACGGTGTTGAAGGTGAATGGGCACCTATGAAGTCTGTGTAGTGTAGTCACGGCATCACGGGCCTGTCTGAAGAGTCAGCAGTACCATTGAGACTTTCTTGGGTTTGTTTGACTGTTGTGTCCAGAAATTAACTTGAGCCTTTTTGTTAAAGTTGATGTTTAAAGTTGAAGTCATTTTTTGAGTTATTGTGTATGTTTTCCATGTTTTGGGGCAGGGCTGTGGCCAGCATTTTAGAAATACTGAGGTCATGAGTCCTCCCAATGCACACCTCACCTCCAAATCCCACCTGAAAAAGAAGATGCTTTAATTACTTGGATTATACTTTGTAGGGTTTTTATTTTCTAATATGAAGATCTAAATGCTCTTTCAAAGCCTCTTTCACACTGTCAGGAATACAATTCTAGGGGATAAATGCTGAAACTTTTATTTTGTTTTAATTTTGTTAGCCTGAAAGTACCATTTGTATCTTTTTAATTGTAGATGTAAACTCCCTCCAGGGTATGAAAACTTTCAAATTCACATAAAAATGACATAACCTCTGTGTTCACTATGGTAGCTCTACATATATAGAGTGTTTGTGTTTTGTTAAATAAGCCACATGTATTTTTAATTGCAATTATCTCTATATTTTTTCTTGTATGCTGCATTACACACTTTTGCCTTCAAACAAATCTGACTAATTTCTAATGTGGTTTAGGTTGATATACACTGACAAAACAAGGGCACACAAGTGTTGCTATTGGAAGCTATGTTAAAAATCACCCAAAGTCTGTTCAGTAAAGGTTGCAAGTCAGTCAGGACTGAAGTTTTAGCCATCTCCAAGCAGAGTAGTGTGAGAGGGTACTTCCTTTTGTCGCACATAGATCAGTTTTCTTACAAGATGTGGTGTGTGCCGTGTTTGGGTGAATCTTTGTGTCTGTGTGTGGTCTCTGATCCCCTGCCCCCCATACCAGAACCCTGGAGTCGAGAACTGGAGCTCAGGCCAAGACCATGCGTAGGAAAGAGACTTGGTAGCCAGGAAATCTGCATGCAGCTTTTGTTGTTAACTTTTACAGGTTATAAGACTCCTCCTTTGAGCTACAGCTGGTATAATAATAGAAAATAAGCTGAACATAGAGGTTGTATCAAATAATTGTCTGTAGCTTAAAAAAATCCTTGATGTTGGTAAGATCTTTCAAGAGTGTAAATGAAACTTTATTGTGCAGGTGATCCTCTGGCACATCATCCAAAGCCTGTGATGTTTTCTTTAGAACAAATACAAGCATTGAACATGTGCTCCGGCACTTCAGCATCTTTTTTATTCCTTTTAAACCAGCTATGTACCCTAGCTTTAAGAGGAGAAAAGGCTGCAGCAGGGTGTGGTCCATACATACCTTTGCCCTGGCCTCTTTTATCATTCGATCAGTTAACGTTCCCTTTAAACCGCAGCACACAGCCCTGCTTTGAAAAGGGAAATGTCAACTGGAAGTTTAGTAGTCTTATATCTACTTGGAGCGTCGCTCTGTGACTCCAACGAAACGTGTCATTCAGCTGCTTATTGTCAGTGTGTGTGTGTGTGTGTGTGTGTGTGTGTGTGAGACAGGGAGAGAGAAAGGGAGGAATTTCTGTCCGACTCAGTGATAAGATCGTCTCCAAGTACTCACATAGGGGTTGTATCAGGACAAAAACACACACACAAGCATAAACACACATTCACCAATCACGCGATATGTTGGAAGGGAGGCGAACTTCTGCTTTTTTTACCTTCATAATTGATGTTACATAAATAAAAGTTACATGTCTGCTGCGTGTTTTATTTGACAAAGCATGTGTTGCCTTTTCCCAAAACACACATTTTTGGACTGCTTTGAAGAAACCTAAAAAGATGTGTTGTTATGACTTGGGTGGGTTCACACTGCTTGTATAAATGAAAACGTAGCATGAATCAGTAATTTTCCTTAATAGCTCTTCATTAGCAGGTTCAATTACATATAAACAAACTGGTTTGGATTTGGCTCATTTATAATTAGCTGAATCAATATTGGATTTTATTTTCATTGAAATGAACCTTGTTGTTGACACTTAGTTATTTCCACTTAGCAGAAGATATTATACACATCATAAACATTCCCCATATCTCCCTCTTGTAATTAAAACTAGGGGACTGGCATTAATGGTGGTTTTCCTGCTCATATTTGCAATCTCTATGCAATAAAGGTGATTGATGTTAATGTGATACACAATGTCACTGTCAAGTTGTCGAGCCATTTTCATTTTCTGGTGTGCAATGAGCATTACAGTCACAAGGCTTTGCTTGCGTGGCTGTAGACATCTTTGTTTTACCAGCATTTCTCTGTGCGATTGTTGTGTTTTTCACAGCACTGACGAGAATACATGGCATCATTTTTATTTTTAAGGAACTGAGAGTCTAGAAGGACAATGCCAAAGAGTTGAGTGATGTCCTTGTCAGCTTTTACCACATGACATCATTGTATTTGTCAAGCATTTGTCCACCTTGTTGTCATTAGGCTCTGGCTTTTGGACATGTGGAAACAAGTAAAGCAATGATACTTAGTGGACATTAGTATGGCCTGGATGCACTGAAGTAAGACAAGAAGACTGCTCCCTCTCTGCCGTCTGTAATCATATTTTGGTGGCTTGTTTGCTTAAGCAGAGAAAGGTATCAGCCAAACATCCTGTCTCAAAGCCCTGTCTGCACTCGCTGCAGCATTAACCCCATGAATTGGCCCTTTGACTGATGGGGCACGGCCCAGGAATTTGGGAAATTGGGAAGGTGAGGGGGAGTAGGGTCTCCGAGTGAAAAAGGTGGGAGGGGGATAAGGGGGTCTGACTCTGGAGAGTGACATCTGATACGTGTTTGAACATATCGTAGTTAATACTTGAGAAAGACGGAGCTGAGCCGACATTCTTGGAAGTTTGGAAGACAGTTTTAAGAGTTTGACTGCACCATGCTGTTTTAGTGGGTTTAGTTCAGAAAGTGTGAAACTTTCCAGGTCGGTCCAGGTTGGATGAGGTTTTGTGATTCATCTACTGGGACTCTATTAGTAGGTAAAGAGTTGACACCACAGAAGCATGGCTATTAAATGAGACACCTTTGCAGAATCCAAGCAGAATTCATTTCAATAGTGTGTCAAAGTTTTGAGATGTTAAACTAGCGTATGGACAAAAAGTAAACACCCAAATTATACTGCATTCAGTGAGAATCTATCCGTCTAAGCCTGGCCGGGTCCTCTCAGTGACCTGAACCTCCAGCCTGTTTGCTGGCACGCGTACAACACTTACTCTTATGCCTGACTGAGACACATTAGACTATGGAATTCAACATCAAGTGCTGGCCCATTAACCATTTGCCATTTCCTCAACTATTTTCCATCACAGCTCTTTTTCACTACAAGCAGGGTACACCACTGAGGACGCAGCACACAACTCACTCAGAGCTCTTTAATGTCAAAAATATTCAATCTTACGATTCTGTGTCTGCCCGTAGTGACTACAGCATTTTATTATTATTTCTTTTTATGGTTTTTAAGCAATGGCATCCCTAAGGTTAGGGAAGCACTGAATTGTCAGCCACCGAAATGAATTGGCCGAAAATAGCAAAAAAATCACTCGTACTTGATGAATTTAGCGTGAGGATACACATGTGACAATGTCCGGTTTTCAGAATAAGGTGTCTATACAGGATGGAAATAAGATTAATTGGATTATAGTCACCTGCGATGGACTGGCGACCTGTCCAGGGTGTACCCCGCCTTGCGCCCGATGTCTGCTGGGATTGGCTCCAGCCCCCCCGCGACCCTGTATGCAGGATAAGCGGTTGATGATGGATGGATGGATGGATGGATTATAGTCACAGAAAGTATACAACATATTACATGTGTCCATTAAAAGTAAATGGACACATGTAATAGTCTCTCCAAATCCTGTGGGAAACACTGAGTAAAAAGCACTTTCACTATTTAATTTATGCAATGGTAAATGAAAATGGCAAATTTTATCATCATATTCGGTTTCAGCTTCGGCCATGAATTTTCATTTCGGTACATCCCTAGTTAAAGTGTAAGGAAGATTGTGGTCGTGGTTTAATACAGAAGAAGTCTGCAGTAAATTAAATCATGAAACATGTGATTATCAAAATTTAACCAAACGACAATCTTTTCCTAACATTAACCAGAGAGCTTTTGTTGCCTAAACTTAACCACAGATGGCACTCGATATGTGTCTGGTGTCATAGTCCTGCTTTTTGTATGACCATCATCCACCCTGACCACCTCTCTGCAACTCCAGTGGTAGATAAATGCAGCAAAGGGGTGACTGTGGCTCAAGAGGTAGAGTGGGTCATCCACTAATCAGAAGGTCAGTGAGTCAATCCATCGGTGTGTGGGTGTGTATATGGGATTATTTTCTGTTTCTGATGAGAAGTTCCATGGCAGACTCTGCCATCAGTATATAAATGTGTGTCTGAATGTGACATGAAGTATAAAGTGCATTGAGTGGTCGAAGACTAGAAAGGCGCTATGCAAGCAGTCCATTTACCATTATGTTTGTCAGCAAAGCATTAATGGGAAAACAAGGTTGTAACATAAAAACTTCATTTCTAGGAGGCAGAGATTTCTTATCTAAAAAAATCACATCAACAGTAGAGTACGGTTACATTCCTGATTTTCAAATGTGACGAGAAAAGACAATGTCAGAAAATGTCCAGGTAATCAACAAATTTTGATAAAATAAAGTAAGAAAAAAGAGGGAAAGATAGAAGGAAATCTTTGAGAGCAAAGCATAGTTATCTCTAATAAATGATGGAGGTATTTTTGAGATATATTTTTGGTGAACACTAAGTTGAACCTTAGCAAGGGTGAATAGACTAGACATAAAATTACTTTGGATCTCTGATAGCAGATTCCAGAACTTCATCTTTTGCACACAAAGAACAGAAACTTAATGTCCTCCACTTTATTTCCATGCATTATGAGACTGGTCAATGTCTCCTAGCTTCGCTTATAACTGACTTGAAAAAGAAGTAAATTGTAATTTAGTAGAAACGAGAATATATATTTTGTAATGTTGTCAGTCTCCTGTCTTTCTCATGTGTTAAATCATCTCATCTCTTTCTTGGTAGATACAACATTGCTTCATGTATCAGTATAAAGATTCTGTATTAAGAATGTGTTTGGTATGCAGCCAGATAAAAATGTGTATACTGAGGCATGCCTTAGATTCAGACATTTTATTGTGAGTGACACTGAATCGACAGGCCTTGACCCCTACAAGTTAATGGATTTAGTGTTACACATCAGACACAATCCTCATTACCAAATTCACATTGTCCTATATTTGTTATGAATCACAATAATATTTTTATCAGCTTTGCTCCCATCTTTTGCCACCCCCCTCGTCTTTCCTTCTTATGTTTTAGCCTACGTTTACTGTTCTTTTTCTTAGTGTTAAGTCTACTTTTGCCCTTGTAAACCTCTGCTGTTTGTTGTACACATGTTTTTGCCCTCTTTCTTTTTCTTACCCTCACTCTATGTCTTTGTAACTCTCATTCTCGCCTCTTCCTTTTCAGTCCATGTTGTCAGGCCATCACAATTTAAAATAAGGTTTAAATTACAGGACTGGCTGTGGCTTTCCGTTGTTCCCTCAGAGTTTTTGCCAACCCACAATTTGGCTTTTAATGGAATCCTGCCATGCTGCTAAACCTAAAGATTCTTTGCAGATGTCGACTGGCTCTGACTCTGTGAAATGTAGGAAACTGTCGCCTCTGCTGTGAGCTCTGAAAGCTAAAAGACTGAAGTTTATTCGAGGGAAGCAACATTTTCAGGAGTTTTCAGGCGATGCGGCTGCCTGTTGGTAGTGAGAACAATTGTGTGTGTGTTTGTGTTTGCACTAAGAATTCAGCCATGATATTGGAAACCACACTGACAGGAAAACACATTCATACTTCACTATCAGGCTTTTATGAGGAATGTAAGGATATATATATATATATATATATATATATATATATATATATATATATACACACACACACAGAGACATTCATTCAATAACCATTAATCATGTTTCTTGAAAACACGTGTATGTGAGCATCGTGGATTAAGGTCATGTTTGATACTTTAAGATATTAAGATAACCTTTAAGAATTATATTTGTTTTATGTAATATCTTAAAGAGAAGTTAAATGCTACTTCTTTTGCTCCAAATTTATCCAAAGGACAGAAAGCTAGCGTGTTTAATATACAGTAGATCTCTGTTAACTCCCATATAAACTTTACTAAAAGCTCGGTCTGAAGACTGGATGACTACAAGATAAACGCAAAATGTTCTTGGGTTATACTGAAATAATGTTCTAAGTTGTTTGATTTAAATCAAATGATGATTTACTAGTTGCAGTGGCTAATTATTTATGAGTAACAATCCTGTGTCCTTTAATTCTTGGACCAACCTCAAAATACAATTTAAATGTCATATGAATAAAACCACAATTGTCATAAGAGGTCTTTAAACACAAAATATCTCGTCAGTGTTTGTTTGTTTTTTATTTGGAGTGGTGTATATACATTTTTAAATAAGAATACACAATTTCATGGGTAAAACTGCACTAATCAATATCTTTTACTGTCATGTGAATGGTTTGCTAGTAGTGATGGACCCACAAATCATCCGACTCTGTACTTCCCCTCAGCTCTACAGCATCTTTTAGCTTCATTGTTTACATTTCACTGCCTGCCACTGTACTTTTTTGTTTTTGGCTGGGCCAGGTAGCTGTTTTCTGCAAAAAAGCTCTGACAGACCGACTGCACGCTACCTGCACTAAAAGACAGACAGACAACGTTAGCGATTAGTTAGGGAACATAGTGGATCCTTTAGCAGCTAAAGAGCCAGATATTTTTCTCAGAAGTTTTCTGGAGACTGAAACAGAACGAAATACAGTGTGAATATTGGTCTTAAATTCATTACATTTGCCATATCAACTCAATAAAGTGATATTATGTCAGGTTGCGTTGCTTCACCCCCAAATTAAAGCGGATTTAATAAAAAAAAAAGGAAAATGTAGGAAATATCAAATGAGCTCTTGCAAAATGTGTTTGCCCTTATTAAACACATTTTCTAAGGATTATCGTGGTCTCGCAGTCCTTGTGTCACCCTCGGACTGCGTGAGTTGTTTATAGTGATTGTATTGTATTTTCAGTCCACAGTCTTGTGGAACTTCACATTCAGATAATTCTCCTAAATTAAGTTTCAGAAGGAATTCCATAATTCCTTCTTCACAGTGGAACAAATGGATCTATTCCACCAATAAATGTGTGTAATTACATTGTGAGGAGTGAAGGCCATATAGTGGGACCATGTGAGGCTCAATGAGAGACTTGTCAACTTGACCCCTGTGACTGGCCGAGTGGGGGGAGGAAGTGTTGAGGAAGAGGGCCTGTCCAGGAATGTGTTGGGAGGGGAGGCTTGTCAACGGTAGCGCTCTGCTTCTCTGTGTCTGTGTTTGTCAGATTCAGATTTAAATCTTAAATGATCTTTTTTAAGTAATTTGTGCAAAACAAAAGGTTATTCTTAAAGCTACAATATAACATCTTTCTTCAGGGAAGTGTCTTAGTCAAGTCTGTCATGATATTTGTATAACTGTGTCTGGTGCCTTTGTAGGTAAATGTAACCATGTGTATAGAGGCTGCACGGGATACACAGACACAACATGTTTTTTGATAGCCCTCAAATACAGATGATCTTCACCATGGAGCAAGCTGAAGAAAGGCCTAATGTTCTCCTTATCAAAAGTGACTCATCCTCATCTAGCAAAGCTGTTTCCAGTGCAAACTTTGACTATGGTATAATTGTTTTCACCACTCTCTGTCACAAATTAAGTATGAATGAACACAATTACATCAGAAATGGTTGATCAAAACTATCTACTTTATCACTGGTGCTACAACAGTGAAGAGATAGAGCCATATATGCAGATCATTAAATCACTTCCTGCTGTAGCTGCCGTGACACATCAATGTACTGTAGAATTTAGCTCCGCCAGCTCCACCCTCCTCCTTCTTGGTTGGTTGCACTACAGTTGCAAATGTTGCACTGAAACTAACGTTGCTTCAAGATGATTTAAAGTTCAAGACCTCCCACAATGACACACAATCCAATAACCAGTCAGTTCTGTTTACTCAGATTAATTCACTTTCAGATAAAACAAGTAGGCCCACCAACTGAAAACATACAGTAGGTTTTAGCTGCTCAGTAAGCTAACAAAGCCTTCTGTTCCTGGTGAGGTAGCTAGCTGTCAAACGGGAATGATAACATGGGAAATGCTTGCAGTGCATTGTCATTGTTCATAGTCCTTCTCTTTTTGCTTATTTATTGTGGATCTTCAATTTGACAATGCTACTTTATGCGTCAGAGCAGCTCTTGTTATTTTTAGCATTTACCTGCAGAAAACTGTGGAACCAAATTCACAGTCTCCAATGGTAGGGCCATGGGACAACAAAAGAACCTCCAATAAAAAAAGAAAAATACTGCTGAAATAGCAGCTTATTGTGGCTGCAGATACATTGTTTTTGTTTCGCCCCAAGGTACAATAGAGCATCAGTGACAGCTGTTATCATGTGCTAGAGCCAGTCCACCTGAATCTGAACAGCAACAGCTAAACACCAGTGATGTAAATGTGCCTTTGTGCTCTTTCTTCAAGAGGATGCTGAGTGATTGGATGTAAACTGATATGTCACTTTGCAGAAACTTGTACAACATTTTGTACATTTTCCTCATTCTGAGTTTATTGAAACTGAACCAAGAACAAGGTCTACGGTTGCACAGAGAACACTGATTTACCTGGCTGCATTCATTTCTCACTTTCTTTGTTTGCCTAATGTTTGAGATAACACATGTATAAACCTGGCAATGTAACATTTGAACAAACGCACATGTTGAATTGGACATCTGTGTTTTTGCCTTTATTTTATAGGCCAACAGTTTAGAGAGACAAGAAAAATAGGAAAAATAAACAGGTTATCACACGCGACAGAGGTTATTTGCAGTTACGCATTTGCATCTTAAGCACTCGACCACCAGGACGCCCTCTATTTCTAAAGTGTCAGCTTTCAAGAAACTAATAACCACAGACATCATTAAAACTTTCACAAGCATAAGCAGAATTTCTTCAATTGCAATCATGAAACTGAAGCAAAAAATTCAAAATCACCTACATTTGGATTTCCAGTGTTTTTGTCCACAATGACAACATGAACTTGGTATCTTGATGGATGATATAAGACTTGACAGCAGGGTTTGTCCAGGATGCAATGGTGTATGCAAAACCTGACACATTCCTTGGCTTAAGTTGTCTGGCACTTTGAAGTAGCAGTAGAAATGCAGGAAACTGGTTACTTTCTCTCTTCCTCTTGGAGGAGCTTTCCAAACTGCCTCCAAACACGTCTTCCTATGAATTTTACCGGGACACACAGTAACTTTCCTGTGGCTCAGTCGCCCTGCAGGGTTAAGGAATGTGGTCTCCTGTTTGTATGAAATATTGGATTGGTGTTAGCGGATTTCTTGTTTTATTAAACAAGAAGCAGGGAAAGATGCCTAGTTGCCACTGCAGCTGGCTACGTCACAAGATCCACTTTACAATGGAAAAAGAGTGAGAAGGAAGGTGTGTGTGTGTGTGTGTGTGTGTGCAAAAATGTGTGTTTGTTTGTGAGTGAGAGCCCCATTGTGTCCGACTGTAAAGCCCATGTCTGGCGATAACGCAGCCCTCTGATGGCAGAGATAGTCAAGACGCCAGCTTAAATGTGGCTTGCTGGATTGAAGTTGCCCTGTAATGATAGTTGTCTCAAACAACACAGAACCTACCATTTGTAGTCAGAGAGGGGTGTTTTCCTTTTTTCCCCCCTTATTTTATTTTATTTCTACTTTTTGGGAGGAAATTTGAGGAAGTTAAATCAAAACAAAGAATCTTAGAGGCGCCCGACAATGGTCAGTAGCTGAATTCTATCCTCCCCTCTCGTCCCTCTGTCCCCCTACACTCCCTGCCCTCCTCCTCCCTCTCCCCAACCCACCCACTTCTTTCAGCACCGTGGAAGAGTCTAATAACTGGAGGGGAATCTAATCCTTGGCACTGGATGAAAGAGGAGGGTCTCCCTCCCACCCTCTCTTTCTCACAGTCTCTTTCTCTCTCTTCATTTTTTCCGTGGATGCTGGTTATGCTTGGCAGGTTCTCTCCCTCTCTCCCTCTCATTTTCCCGCTCCCTCTGTCACCCAGTCTCTCCTTTCTTCCTCTCTGTGCAGGTTAAGGTTAGCAAGAAGAAGCCTCCACTGCTCAGACTGGAGGAGGAAAAGCAGGCTGTTTAAAGGAATAGTAAAACACTTATAAATATAATACATAATACAATATACAGAAATATACATATTGGTTTTCTAGCTGAGAATAATTTGAGAAGATCGATCCCACTTTCTTTTTTGTCCATTACAAAACTACAGGCAACAGCCAGTTAGCTTAGCTTAGCATCAGTACCTGAAACAGTAGGAAACAGCTAACTTTCCTCTGTTCAAAGTTAAAAATCTACTTAATAGCACCTGTAAAAGTTGCTAATTAAATTGTACCTCATTTGTTTAATTCAGACAAAAACTGAAGTTTAAAAAAGATCTAGTGACGTTTTTTGAGTCTTGTATTCACATTAGCCATGTTTACATCTAATTGTCATGCGAATTTTAAGCGTACTTTTGAAATGTCACAAAAAGAAAAAAAATAGACATTACAAAATATGTTGCGTTTCCATCAGCTGATTTGGAGTGAAGAAACTGGGCTACAGCGTAGTTACATCAGTAGTTAACGTTACACATGGCTGTAATAAACAAGACGTATGAGTTCCAAACTAGAAACAAAACCAGTCGCATGAACCTGATGGCCATTGATCTTAGAAAAATGGAGAGAGGTCCTCAGAAATGTGTTTCAATAAGCTGCTATTTCAGAGGTGAATGCATAATTCGGCAGAACAGATGATGAAGGCTGCCTGCCGAGATTTGCATCCACCTCTTTTCTCAGCACAAATGAGCGTTACCAGCCGCAAGGTGCTTGAAATTCTCGGCAGGCACGCAGAACTCTGCACAACCGGGGAAGACGCCGACAGCAGAAACAGCTGATCATTCGTGAGTTACAAGTTTGCTACATCAGAACTTATTTGGAAAAAGTGTTTTCCTCTCACATTTAGCGCATTTACTCTTTTTTGACAAAGGCAAAAACCACCTCAAGTGAGCACAAAAACTTTTTTGTGAAATTAAGGATTTTTTTTTCGACTTTTGCCTGTTCCATCAACCATTTCTCATGCGATACTTCAAAATGCGCATTAAAAACGTTGATGGAAACAAGGCTAGTGACACCAGGAAGTCACGGCTCGTGGCCAATAAATTATCTGGCACATAACCCCCATAAAACCACCGACTGTTGTTTCTACACTTAAGTTTTCAAATGAGACAAATGAGAAATAATGTGTTAATTAGCGAGTTGTTGAGATGGTGGCAGATTTACCTCTGGAGGGAGTGAGATTGAGTGCTAAGCTAACTGTCTGCTGGCTGTAGCGTCATATTTACCATATCGACCAACACATACCTGACGTAACTTTAGTACATCAAGTGAGTTCACCCACATAGTTACTTAAAAGACATAACTTACTTTTGGTTTCACTCAGGACCAAATGTCTAACTATTCCTTTAAAATATATTCAGTTGTGATTGGAGGAGCGAAAAACAGAAAGATGAGGAAAATAAATAGGAAAGATGAGTGGTGCTGTCATTGTTTGAAGTCCAGGTTCCAGTCTGTGGGGAGCTGGCAGGAAACTGACTGTCTGACCCCTGAACTTTGATTGCCACTGCTTTTTGTCAGTCCGAAAACATAACTAGTCCATACATTTAAATTGTGGATTACTGTGATTTAATTACAGCGAGTTATTTGTTTTAAATTCCATCTATCTTCCCACCTTTATTCCAGGTCTTGCAGAAAAACAACTGCGAAGTGTACTGGCCCTTCGATGAGATTGGCACTAAGAGACAGTGATTTTGAAATGAAATAACAAAGGCTACTTATCTAATTGGTAAACAGAGCTGTTAAATGGTGGTTGGGTTAAATGCTTGCAGACGCTGTAATTGCTGCCAGCCCTCAAATACAGATGCAGGCATGCACAATCACACAGTCACAAACTAACACACCGTTTTTCAACTTCCTCCGCTCGAACATAAACATACTGATAACCTCCAGTTTGAACCCGTCTTTAAAAATTCCATTGAAGATGTCGGTTGCCCACCCGCTCCTTCCTCCGTCTGTCTCCCCCCCGGCTCTCCCTTCATATCTTTAGCTGGATGATAGTCAGGCTGAGCATGATGACGCTAAGGACTCTGTCAGAAACATTAAACATGACATGCTGTACCGCTCACATTGTCAAACACTAGTGGAAATCGTAATTGAGTGTTTTTTACTTCATAGCTCATCAGTCAATCTTCAGAAGACGGTGGTGCTAGAGCTTAATGTGAAAGAATGCTCTCATTCATATTTGCCAGTTTTTAAGCCTTTGATAACTTTTTAGAATTTATGGACTTTTTCTTTATCTCGCAATGCTGCTGTGCGGACTTCGGATAGCCAAGTATCACAGAATGCATTTCACGCCAAAAAAGCGTGCTCCTGTTCCTGAGAGTTTGTACTCCCGAGCCGAACTTGCCAAGCGAGAGCTTTAAAGCACAGAAGTCTTGGCAAACTCGATATTGAGAAACAGCCCGGGTGTTTGTCAACCACTAATAAACTCAAAGAGAAGAAGAAAACAAAAACTAGTTACCGTAGTCTTGTCATTAGTTTGCAAGTACCTGTTACCACCAGCCATGTTTTCGCACATTATGGGAATATAGAGGAAGACGCAGACAGTGGAAACAGGTTCTTCTTATTTCAGAGTGGAAACAGCTGATCAGCCATGTGAGTTAAATGTTTGTTACATCAGAACGTATACGTGTTTCCATCCCCCTTTAGCAACATTAACTTAAATCCACTTCAAGCAAGCATAAAAACCTTTTTTCAAAATTGAGGACATTTTTTCAAATTTTGCCATTTTCATCAACCTTTTCCAAAGCGCTACTCCAAAAAAATCACACAGTCACAAACTCAATGCATTAAACAAGAAGATTATAAGTAAATAAACTATATACAAAGTTTATTTTTAAGTTTAAGTAAGATGCTCTCTCTGTGTTCTCAATATACTCTGTGTTATGAAAACTTGATGCATTAGATGCTCAAAAGCCGGGATTTAATACTATATTCTATGCAGGGTCATTCATTATATGACAGAAATGAAAGTGTACTTTGTCAAAAAGTCCCGGTTTGTTTTATGTCTTGGGAATAAATTTGATCGTGCGCTCATAAAGTCTCTCTGTGTTTCCCCAGACATGTTTGTGTTGCCTTATTACAGGGAAGAGCATGGCTTGTAAACGTGTGTGTGTGTGTGTGTGTGTGTGTGTGTGTGTGAGAGAGAGAGTCAGAAAGAGATAGAGTGAGAGAAAGAGAGGGATCCTGCTAGCTGAGCAGCCTGCTCTCTTATTGGAGAGCTGTAAAAACTCCAGGCCGCAGGAGTTGCCAGCCTGGAATTCACTAATGACACACGTGGGCCTCAGATGAGAAGTGCAATTTTGTGTGTGTATGTGAGTGTGTGTTATAATCATACTGTTTGCACCAGAATGCCCAATTTGTGTACATGTGCTTGTGTGAGGCCCTTTCTCATCATCTAGTGGGTGTGCGTGATTGTATTTATGTACAAACATTCACACACATCTCCTATCTCCTCCTCCTCCTCCAAGCTCCCAGTAATACCACCACCTCTTCTACCCCTGCCCTGTTGAAATTAAAATGGCTGCTGTGCAAACACAACACACCTAGCTTAATCTCGGTCCTGGTTTCACCCAAAAGCAGCTTGTTAATGGGAGAAGGGCCGAGGCCATCCTGGCCCCTGGTGGATGAAGAGGGGGTGCTTGCTGGAATATGAAAGGAATGGGGCCACAGGCACATGGTCTTTAAATCCTCTGTGTCAATAGAGTCTCTGGAGCAAAATAATGGCATCACTCTGTGTGGGAGTTAATGTGAGCTGATAGCATGAGGGCTGGGGGGTCAAGGGTTCACGGGCTTGTGCTAGGTTGACAGAGAGCTGAATGCTTTCCACCCCCCCAGCTCCCCTCTCTGCTACCTCCTCCTTAACTCAAGCAGTGTTATGGAGGGAGATGATGAGGGATGTCAGTGGAGGAAGTGGGCTGTTCAGTGTTGGCAGTTTTAGCCACCTTTTCAAAATACTCAGATGAGTGACAAATTCAAGGAAAAACATGAAAAAATAATGAATGCAGATGCTTCCATACAGAGCATAAGGGGTCACTTAATGGTTTCATGAAAATTGATATGGTGTGAAACATAGTACACTGTAGGGCAATCATCAGGACATGCGCACAATCTTGGCAGACGCTAGTAGTAACAGTAGTCTGCCAAAAAAAGACAGAAACATGTTATTCACATATTATTAATTTACCAGATAAACATTGATGCATAAGGATAAGCAATGCAACAGATGTGAGCTAATTTGCAGCTTGCTTCTGAATAAAACAAGAAGTAGGAGCGAGAACAGTGTGCATGTACTTTTTCATCTTTTAATCATATATTATAGCCTTTGCACAGCTAACAATCGCAACCTAATTGGGCACCTCTGGGAGATTTTGGAGCAATGTGTTAGACATGCTTTCCACTGACAGCGTCAAAATACCAAATGAAAGAATATGTTTTGGAAGAAAGGCCCTCCAGTAGAGTTGAGAGACTTGGAGAAGGAGTACTGAAGCTGTGGTGACGGCTCATGGTGACCCCAGAATCTTACTAAGACTATTTATGTAGGTTTTTCCTTTATGTTGCCACTCATCTGTAGGAATACAGGTTACATTTTGCACATCAAGCAGTGGGAGAAATAAATTTCTTTTGTCACATAAAATGAAAATGAAAGCCTTCTTCAACTTGTTGCTGTTGTGAGCTAAAGCATTTTATTGTTTTGAGAGATACGTGTGTGAAAACTGGGGGTGTCTTGCAAGTATAACTTTTTTTGAGTGATGAGTAGTATCAGTAGGATCAATGTCAAGAACGTGAGATCAAGGCACATGACCACGTGTCTTAGTGCTTGCACTCTTTAACTGCTGTATTAAGAAACATTGATTGTTTTGAAAAATATTTGGTGGTAATAAAAATTAATTCAGAAGGATCCTATTATTGATGCATTCTCCTCATAAATAATGACACATGGCTCTCCACTACATGATAGAACATTAGCTGCTTTTAATATTTAAAAGTGATTCTGGGCCTGGTATTACTTAGTATTGGATCATCGTCCACTCCTAGTGAAACTAGAGAAAAGAATGACCATCCAAACGTGTGGCTCATGCTTTCATTGAGACTTCCTCTCTCCTCCCTTCCTCCTCCCCCTTAACATAACATCATTCTCCCTCCTTCAAGAACAATTACTGTCATAAAAAATTAGCACACTTACCAGTGCAAACATTAATTCTTCTACCTCTCTTCTACCTCTCAGACACTGGGACCTCCCTCGGCTCCTCGACTTCCGGCGGACATTGCTCTCATTGGTGCAGTGTTGCCTACTGGGAGCAGCGCACACGCGTGGGTCGCCTTTATCCAGCCTACGAGCCCTCGCTCAACATCTTCTATGACCTACCTCAGGGCACGGGCCTCTGCCTTGGCCAGCTCCACGCCAACGCCTACCACAGCCGCCGTGACGACCCGGGCAGCCACGGTACGTCGGGTCTTTACGGGCATCACAGCTATGAAAGTGGAGGGAATAGCAACAGCAGCAGTGGTGTACAACAGATTCGCAGTAAAATTGGCTATGGCATCGTGCTGAGTCGGGAGCCAGATGGCGTGTGGGTGTACAATCGCTGCCAGCACCCGGTGTTTGTCCACTCACCCACTCTGGACCCACCCAGTGCTCAAGGGCTGAGTGTGAAGAGGGTGATGCCGGGCTTCTCCCTCAAGGTGTTTGACTATGAGCGCTCCAGCTGGATGGCAGAACATGGCGTGAAACCTGAGAGCCAGGAGGGGCCCTGGGACCCCCACAGTGTTCGCATCAGTTTTGCTAAAGGATGGGGCCCCTGCTACTCCAGACAGTTCATCACCTCCTGTCCATGCTGGCTGGAGGTGCTACTTAACAACCACAGATAGCACACAAACACACATACTCACAGACTCACATGAGGTTTCCAGACCCAGTATCCTTATTGTAATCTACCTAGATTTAATATAAAGTTTATATATTATATAAATATATTATACATGTAAATACTTGAGTCATTTTTACAATGCAATTATTTATGTATAGTGTAATGTGTATATGGACAAAATAAAAAGGAACAAGAATATGCACTTTTGATTCTATATATGCATTACAGTTTCTCAGTGTCATTTTGCAAATATAAACTGTAAAAATAAGACAAACCTGGTTTATGTTCTCATGATTTAGCAATTCCATCAAAAAGTATACCATACACACATTGTCAATAAAGTATTTGTATTAAATGAAGATTTCTGTGGTGGTCTGATGTGATTTTACATGAGCTATGGCTTAGTTAGCTGGTTGGTGACAAATGCAGGGTTATGACTTAGCACTTTGTTACTAGCTATAGCATCCATTAGTTACACTTTCATCAACATTTTAGCAAGACAAACACTGTCTGTTTTATCCCCGAGCAAACAGACATATTCTTCTTTTTACACCATAGAGGCAATTTTCAGTGTTACAGGAATGGTTCGAGGTGCTGGTATTTGTACCTTTGGACAGACCCAGGCTAGTTGTTTCCCACTGTTCCTAGTCTTTATGCTAAGCTAAGCTAACCATCTCCTCTAGTTAATGGACCAATATAAGAATGATATTGATTTTAGAAAATTTTACTATTTCTTTTAAAAGATAAAACTTTTTTTCAAACTTTTTAGAACGTTCAACTCAGCTAATGTAGTGAGGAACTCTGGTCATGTGATAACAGGTGGTGCTATTTCTTGGGTATATCATAACCCAAGTCTCTGTTTAAGAATGTCCTCCTTGCTCTTTCTCCAACTGTCCTCTGACTCTTTTTCGATTGACTTATTTTCAGTAATGAGACAAAGCAAACAAGTACTTAAAGTATATGCACATTACTGTGTGAAACATATTTTATGCACAACACAGCCTGATCACGTGCGGTACATCTAGTGTTGAAGTGGTGCACTAAAATGGTAAAACACTCCTTTTGTCAGGTAAAACTTTGCTCTAGGTCACGTGATAACACCTGAGCCAGCGCTATCTACCAAGGAAGACCATGAGATGCAAAAAAACCAAAACACTCTAGTAAGCCAACCTTTGAGCTTAGACTCATTTTGATTATGTTCCCAAAAGTAAAGAAAGAACTTTCATGCTCAATTGTTTTGTTGTTTGTGTTTGCATGTAGGCAAAAAGTTTAATTACACACACACTACATACTTTTGAATTAAAAAGGACCAGTAGCAATGGAAAACAGTGAAAGACATCACAGTGCCAGTGGTGAGAAAATAAAGTACATAACTGAGAGATTACACAACAAACCACAGCAGGGCACTTGGGCTCAAAACGACTCTGGTAGGAGAAAGTTCTGTGTTTATAGAGTAATGGCATCCTGTTTGAGTCTTTCAACAACACAATCATTTATGGAAACTCATATTTTGGCAAGAGGTTAAAGAGCAAGGACAGTGAGATTAAAAAAGCCATAACCTTTCTAGAGGCATTTGTTTAAGAAGCAGCCGCAGCAGCAGCAGCAGCGCCTCGCTCAGCCCAGGCATTCAGGCATTTTAGTTTTGACCTTGACCCTCTGTAGGCAGCTTGCTGAAATCTGTAATTACCTTTAGCTGTAAAAGTAAAGATGGGTTGATCACTCCTTAGGAAAAAAGAAACACTACAGCATTGAAACATCTCTCCACTGTTAAAGTATGCTTGCAGTCCGAGCTTGAAACATATGTCATAGAATATCATCACAAAATTCAGTCACTTTTACAGTATACATACAGCATCTTAGTTTTAAACACTTATTTGTATATAACATCATGCAGAACTGAATAAAACCTTTTATAAAAGCTCTGGCCATTCCCATACACCCCCCAAAAATTCCAATATATATTTCAGTCAAGCCTCCTCTCTGCTTTTCCAGGCAAAGTGTGGGATTTGTGGTTAGGATACAATGGAAGGATTCAGAGGAGGGCCTGGGGTGGGAGAGTTGCTGCTGGCACAACTAGTCCAAAAACTTACCATGTTTCTCTTCCATTTCTTTTTTGGTTTTCTCATCTGAAAACACCCCTGCCCAGTCTCCTGTCTTAATTGTTTTCCTTTGTCAGGATTCAGAGTCATGGAGACGATGAAATGGATCCCAGGCAGCAAGCGGCAGAGGAGGATTTTTGGCCCTCGTCTTCAGAGCTGCGGTGTGTCCTGACCTCACTGTGAACTGAAGGAAAATGGGCTAATTCTGCCGCTGGCTCTCGAACTCCACCCCTGCACCTTATAATTATCCCTGTCCAGATTATGATGTTATAATTATGTTAATGAATACATCAGGGATGGGTAATTAATGGAAGACATTTTCTGTTTTGCTGCAAATAAGATGAGTGATCACTTAAAGGACCATCCCAGTATACTTACAAGTTTTAGCTCCTTAACTGCAAATTATGTATACTTACTATATTATACTATATTTTTAGTGATCATTTTCAAATGCATGGTCTAGAGCAGTGGTTTCCAACCTGTGGGTTGGGGTCCGTATAAAGGGCTTCAAGTTAAATCTAAGAGGTTGGAAGTTTAACAAGGTAGGAAATCATAAAATAAGATTTCAGACATTGCTTTAGCCTTTGCCATATTTCTTGTGAATTATTGCATACTTGCAGAAGTTTCAGACTATTTACAAATTATTCAAATGACTTGCAACAGGGTGTCACAACATTCCTTTATTTTTAAGGATGTGTGCAAATCGCTATTTTACACATGCTTTTTTAAGTCTAATAAATAATCTAAATAAACAATATTCTTACACCTATTTTCTTATCAAACAAAAAAACAGAACCACACACCTTCTGAATGTAGTTTCTCTCTTTCAGTAAACTAGTTGACTTATTAACTCGTCATAAAACACACTTCATTCAAAATCAACAGAAACCAAATAAAACTCACAAAAGCCATCTGGTTAGTCTTTCTACTGTTCCAACATTTAGCTCTGGTTTGTTTGGAATAAACCCTTAAATTACAAAGTTAGAGTGAAAATATTCTGGCCCTACACGCTGTCGCTGCCTCTCTGGTGCCTGTCGGTACTGTATTCCCGAAGGAGAGAATTGTCAGACTGGCCTCTGTCGATTTCTGAGGCTGGGAGGTTGCTGAGGCGGTTTCATTGCCGCTCGCCCAGCTGCCCATTCTGGAGTCAGCTAATAGGACCGCTAAGTTACCTGCACAGCTAACTGAGCTCACTAGCAAACAACGATAATGACCTGATAGATGAAATGCTGCCCCCTATTTTTTTGTAGTGTGAATTTGACAGGTAGAGAGCAGTCTTAGGTATTACACACTGCACCTTTAAATCCAGTGTTGTGTTGACTGAATTTGGAGTCAGATTTCAAAGATGGAAATCTGAACAAATATGTACAGGTGTTCAAACAAATTCAGACAGCATGTTGCACCAAGGATGACTGATTGATGATGGTATTTTTTTGAAGTGTTTGGTAAATGGACTGCATTTATATATGGTTTTCTACTAAACACTCACTCAAGTCAAATAGACTTGATTCATTGCAGACAATGTTGTTAAATTTGACAAGCTGATTTTAGTTTAAGACTTAACTCACTGTATCACCAGACTGAAAAGAAGTATTTTGCTCCCCTCTCTATATTAACAATTTTATTTCTCAATAGAATTTAGAAAACTGATTGACAACACATTGATAACATGAAGTAACTACAACAAATTCGGGAAAAACAGGTTCGTTTAAAAAAAAAAAAATGCCATTCTGAGTGCCTTACGTCAGACGTTTGTATAATTAAATTACTGTTTGACATTTTGCCTAATTTAACACCTTACAAATTTAAATATATCCATTAAAAAATCCACTGTTGTCACCATTTTTTCAGATGATAATCCAGCTCTGAATTATACTGTGAGTGAGAAAAACTGAAGTAATACAAGTGGTCACCAGAGAAAAACTCTCCAACCTCAAAATCCACACTTCCCTCATCACACCATCATTGTCTTTACAGTGTTTTGTCACTTTGCTTCTCAGAGTGCATGTGGATCGATACCTCCGCTGTTAGCGAACCCTCTTGTGTGAAACCGCAGACAGCTCAGACATCTCCTCACTGTCTTGTTGCTGATTGCACATCAGCGTTTATTAATCTCATCCTCACAACCATAGAACGATGACACATCCAAAGTAGTCTGTTACTAACTTGTAACCAGGTATTAAACAAATGGAAGTTTGTTGAAAAACTACAAATCTATTGTGTGCCCTGAAGTCTGTTAAACAAAGATTAGGCATATACACCTGGAAAATGCTACAATTCAGGCTCAACTCAAAGTTTAAAGTTATTGGAAGTTGTCTGCAGAGTCACCAGTAAGTGAAGAGTAAACATCTAATGATACTGAGGTCGGAGGTGTTTAAAGACGCCTCTGTGACTGCCCGAAGCACTGAGTCAGTTTTATTTCCTCTGTCATTTTAATACCAGAAGACATATCAAAATAAATTCATGCTAGAGAGATACACAGAGTACAAACATGTATTTTTTTTCTCCCACCTATACAGTCTTTCTCTATATGACTGACAGAGTAAATGGTTTAGTTTGTGTCGCACTTTATTGAAAGGCCCTTCAGCTTCACTGCCAGCAAACTTACATTTTTCAAAATTTGATTTCCCTTTGAAGGGGAGACACCCTACCTCAGGAATGAAGGTAAAATTTTGTGGCTGAAAATGCAGACTATAGCTTTATGAATTTAATTAACTCAGGTACTTTTAATACAACAAAGGCCAGACAAATGCACTGGATCAAAAGGCTGTGTAACGCCATGCTTGTTAGTCAGGAACATTACCGAGTCTGGTTCAGATAATAGCAATTATAATAATGAAGCTGATTCTTTGGCAATCTGCCTGCTAGGTTATGAAGTAGCTCCTGTACAAAGTTGATATTTTGGCCATGCCAAGAATAAGGAATTTTTTTATAAGAAAAAACATTGGGTTTCAGATTTAAATTTTGGTCTAAACAAACATATGTTAAATTTAGTTGTTTAACTGTGATTTGTCTGCTGATTTGTTTGTTTTATTAACCGAATCAGTCAGTCTATGAGTGGAAAGAAATGATCACAAATGCCCTTCAATGTTGTAACACCATTAAGGTTTGTCTTTCAATTCTAACTTTATATGATCAGTTGCCAATGATAGCCAGTATTTAGTATTTTCTGCTACAATTTATAATTTTACTTGATGAAACTAAACTGTTATAACAGTTATATCAACAATTTTATGTAGATTAAAAACCTTTATAGTAATCTTATTGATTAATTAATCAAACATAACATCTCATTATTTTTGCCAAGCTGCACTCCTTCCATCTGTTTCTTTTATTTTCTGTCACTTTCCTTGCAGCAAACATTAACACCCCCACTGATGAACACCCTTGTACATATCTGTTCACGCATACGCATCTATCCACAGTTGTGTCAGATCCAAGAGTTATGTCAATTTTATTTTCTTAAATTTAAAGCATGAAATCACCATAACCTAATTACAAACTGAAAAAACATGACTCATCACTGGAAATAAAACAATAATAACAGCTGTGGTTGAGCTTCTTGTTACCTCATTAATATATGAAACTGGGTAATTGGATGACTGGCTGTCGCCTTTATGGTTTCCAAGGACATAGCTTTGCTTTCACTGTAAACTCTTTCTCGTCTCCACTAAACTATTAGTATAAAACTCAGCAATGTACACATCTCGGGCTTGCCCTTTCAATGAATGACTGAGGTGCTGTTTATTTTCCGTCTTTGTTTTGTTACTTTAAGCACCATGTCTGTCAGCCATAGTGTAATTATATGGAGACAGAGACACAGGAGGGGGGGAGGCGTTAAAGACAGCCTTCTCTTTCAGCTGCTGTGAGCTGAGACCAGTACCGCCTGAAGCTGCTCGCCTCTTGAATAGCTGCCAAGAGACTCTTCGCCTCCCGTTTAACCCCTTAGGTCACCCAAAGAGATCTTTCTTCCAATTCACCTGACAGTTTCCCAAAATAGGTCTGATCCGAGAGGCAGACTGGAAAACATCTATGAGCTAATAAATATACTGAAGATTTCCTGAGTAAATTACCTGTCATGTCTCAAAATGTCCATCTCTGAACTTTTCAAATAGTCATGAAACATTTACACACTCGGCTTACAAATAACAAACATCATTATTAATCTTTTTCCTTGACAGTTGAGTTGACAGTTAATGTATTTATTCCTCTGTCACCAAATTTAACTTAATATTTTGCAGAAGTGTTTGCCAAAATATGACATAAATAGAACTTTTTGGAATCATTTCGCAAACATAATCCCTACACTCAGGACAACCTGTATTGGTGAACATTCATTTGTGGAACAAGATAGAAGATATTGTCTCCTCAACTATGACGAACCGCAGTGGCAATGACCCTACACATGGTCATTTCCAGAAAATATGGGTACATTTTCAGTTTCAGAACTAACACTTTCTCCTACAAATATTGTTTACATACTATGAATTTGCTTTGCCAAATACCAAGATTACAATCCTTTCCTAACCTTAACCTAATGCTTTGAGTTGTTAATCCTGCTTTCCTTGCCAGGAGTGGAGTGGATGAAGAAATGCTGTATGTTGACTGTGAATTTTTTTCCAATACATTCAGTATGAACAATTGCAGATACATTTAATATAAACATTTTCTCATTATGTTGATAGAAAAAAACAGGTTTGCTATTGCAATCTAGTATAAAATATACTATAGAACATAGTATTAGAAGACAAAGAATTGTCAGAACTGATAAAAGTGTTATCACATAACTTCATATGGTTGCAACTCTGTATTTGGCATTACATATGTACAACAAGAACGGATGTAAGCAACTTAAAATATACCATAGAAACTCAGCTTAATAGGAAAAAAAATGTTTATATGCCAAATACCTGACATAATTACAGTATAAAGTTAATAAAATGTAATATAAATCACTCAAATAGAGCTCAAGATTTGAAAAGACAAACCCATGTTAAACAGGGAAGTGTATTGCCATTCAGAGACCATGGTTATATTTTGGGCATGGCTGACAAATAGATTCACAAGAGAGTCATTCACACAATAAATGAGGTGACAATGCTACTGTGGAGAGAAAACTATCAACACCCAAATAGGATTTACAGCTGTATCTGTATTAGTGCGGAAGTGGCCTTTGGTGAGCTATGCAGAATCTTATTTGGAGAGTGATTAATAAATAATCATTTATGCTGAATGGGTTGTCTTATACCCAACACACTCCCTTACATATTAAGTAAACATGATTCATGAGTGAGTAGAAATGATTCATAAGTTAAATAACACAGCAGAAAGCTTTTTTATCCGTGGGTTCTTGAGTGACATGTAATTTTTGATTCCCTGAATCCTTTTGAAACGGATGGAGCGAAACTGTGAAAATGTATACAACATATAGTGGCTAAATAGTGGTCCAATAGTTGTTAGTGTAAATATCATGCCTGGTTATTCTGGCACAGAGCCACACCACCCAGACAATAGCTGCAGCACACACAGAGACACAGAGGTTGTTTGACTGATTCCATATACATTTTTGATATAATTAATTTTACAAATCCATGACAAAGAACTGTTCAGCCCAGAGACCACACAATCAAGTATCATCCCCTCCTGTTTTCAATTTTTTTGCAGATAAAAGGTTTCCTTTACAAAACTTGCGTTTACACAAAATACCACCAGAAAAAAATGTAACCAATGTATAACTTCCTTTTCTTTTAAGAGGTCTAAATGTTTTCCATATTGCGGGATTCTAAATGGATGCAGGAAATGCTGTCACTCCACTCTGCTTTCCAAACTTCCAGAATGAGGTTTTGGCTCTGGCAGATGCCAGTGCGGTAGATTCCAGCGCAGTACCGACCCTGCTCAGGTTTCCTCTGGAGAGAGACTTCAGGAGTCTCCTCCCTCTCTTGATTCTCCAGCCTCAGATGAGTGCAGTATTTCCTCCTTGCTGTCCATTCAGCTCATTTCAAATCTTGTGGAAATGTGTTTGCCTGACTTGAGGACAGTCTTGTCATTACTTTGCATGTTAAACTGACCGAAAGGCTTCCTTTAACTGGCCGTCACCCATTTTTTTTGTTTGCAAACTAGATCTTCTGTCAACTCAGTACCAACAAGCACATAATCAACAGCTGGCAATGTTTTCGATGAAAGTAGATGAACTGAAGTGGAGCTGCAAGGAAAGCTCAACTCACAAAAAATGCAAATGGTAAAAATGGAAACAGAAAACAACAAGGAGACATGAACATAATGAAATGAGGAAGAAAAATAACCCATGCAAATTCAGTATGTTTCAGCCAGCCCAGTGACATTATTCTGCATTCTGGCAGCCTGTGTAGCCCTGGGTTGGGCCTGTCAGGAATCCCAGTGTTGGAAATCATATAAACAGTGTTTAGAACTGACAGCAATCAGTGTAAAGAATGAGCCTTTGGCAACACCCCAATGAACATGACAACATAAGTTGTTAAACTTGTCTCTGTGCATTTAGAGACTGCTAGTTTATCTACTCCAAAAAAACTGAGGCTGAACCATGATTTTAAGATCACACATTAACTAGGAGGGAACTCGCAAAAGGCAAACATGTTATTAAATACTGTATATACTCAAACCTATATAGATGTCACGAAAACTAAGTGTTTATGTCTTCAGATATCTGATATACCCTGATAACAAGAGAATATACTTCTAAACAAGAGCCATGCCAGGAGCTTTGTGAGGCAAAGCAGTGGTTAGTTTGCAACATCATGCTAACATGCTCACATCGACAATGCTAACCTGCTGATGTTTAGCAGGTATAATGTTTGCCATGTTCACAACCTCAGTTTAGTGTGTTGTAATGCTAACATTTGCAAACTAGCACTAAACAGATGACAGTAGTGTTGCAGGTATCAAAAATAAATAAAATAATTAATTATACATTGGAAAAGTAATCGATGAGCTATTTAAGTATGATAACGCCTGTTCTACCCTAAGGAAACCCCAAGCGGCCATCCATTTAAATATTTTTTTACTCTGTTTTCCCCTGATAACGGGACAATTTTCTTGTGATCTTGAGATAACAAAACAGTAGTTTAACACAGTGTAAATGTCAGTGTCACTAGTTAGATTAGTTTGTAGACTATAGGACTCATACTCCTGGAGTTGTGGGTTTGATTCTTGTAGGAGACCAATTTTTTTATCTTTTTCATAAAAAAACGAAGTTCTTATGAAGAGACTGTTTCACATGCTCACAATAAAGCACGTGCTGGACTGCATGCATCCCGCTGATTGGTCCACATCCATCAACCTATGGAGTTTTCATTCACCCATCATTCCCAGGCAGAGGTGCTTCTCATTCAGGGGAATCCATTTAACATTACACATTTCCTAGATAGATTACAAGTACTGCACTCCACCAACTGAGTTAACCAGTCACACTGAAAAGTATTCTGAAATTATCCTAAAGAAACACACCTGCCCACCCCTGTTTTCAGCTATGGTTTGTTATCTCAAGATCACGAGAAAAGGATCCTGTTATCACTGGAAAACTCAAAATTCAATGGATGGTCGATCAGGGCTTCCGTACTAACCAGCTGTAAGCATATCTTAAAACTTTTGTGTCAGCATTATTTGTGACCAAAACTGAACAGTGCTTCAACATAAAAAAGTGCATGTAGACATCAGACAAGCCCAAACTCTTTGGAGACATTAAACATGACTCTTTCATCTTTTCCTTTCTTCTTTTCTTTCTCTCTTTGACACACACAGACATTATTCTTCATATCAAAGCATTTTATTGAACCGTGACAGCGTGCTAAAGCAACAAAGTCTTATTGTCTGACCTCCTCTTGAACCAGTCAGAACTATACAGTCATTTTTCATCTTGTGCCCTTTGTCTCAGGGAAGGTGTTAACAAACAAAAGTAAAAATGTGGAACTGAGCGGTCTCACTTTCAGAGAACTCACTTTCTGCTCTTCATATTGACAAGAGAAGATTAAACCACCTTTCTTCCCTGCAGCAGTAACCAGATAGCATTTCAAAAGGAGAGTTTGGGTGTTCAACAAGAGATGCAGCGAGTGATCAATTCAAAGTCCCTGCACTCGTACTCAGGTTGGCCCTGTTAAAGTCTGTTAATGGGGTTTGAAGCTGTCCATCAAACTGAGGTGGAGGTGAGAAAGCTGTCAGCCTGTCAGTGTGCTAGTGTTGCAGGTACTAGCCTGAGCCCTGAAGGCAACATTACCGCAACTACTGGTGTTCTTATCATCAGAGCATCATCATAGCTCCTCCAGCATATCTTAGATTGCTGGAGGAGTTGTCAACACACGCCCTGCACTGCTACAGTTGGCCTTCACTGCTGCATTAAAATCTGATTTTTTTGTTCCTTTGCTCAATGTTTTGTTCTCACATTTACATTTCAGCATGCTGGAAAGTCCTGAAAATCAAGACGTCCTCGAAACCTAAAAAGTACCAATGATGAAGAGAAAGCCACAGAAATGTTGATAAAATCTTGAAATAAAACACTGTACATAAGATGAAATATGTTAGTAATCTTACATATACACTGTACATTGTAAGACTAACACTCTCACCACGCAGAAGATGCGTTCACACACATAAGAATCTGAGGAATTTTGGTGTTTTTTTCACAGGAATTTTCCAAACACATGTCTTTGCATTTACATCATGTCTAGACTAAAAATTCAAGCATTCAAAGAAGAATAACTAAGCACTTTCTCACAAGATCAAACCAGTGTCTTTGCATGCTTTTTTCAGTTTAGTATTAGAACCCGAATTTTTCTTCCAGGCCACCATTGGCTTCCAAATGTTTTTACTACAACAAATCCCTTTGTTGAGATGTGAATCGAGGAAAAGCACTAAAGTAGAATGGAGACCAGTCATTTGAAGTATACTAGGTTTGCAGTAAAAAGTAGTAAGTGAAACAGGGAAACAGGTCATTTAAATTGTAACAGTTATCAAAAGTCACTCCTTAATTTCTGAGATTGTGATTGTAACAAGCACAGAGTCCGTTATGGGGTATGAAATAACTAGTAATCTGGTAAGTGATGATTATTTAACATTGCAGAACAGAGACAAATATTATAAATGGTTGAAAGCAGTACATGCAGACAGTATGCTAAGCAAAACAAAATGTATTAGGTTAACAGAATTGATCAGGTAAATATATTGGTATTGAATGTTTAGGTTAAATCTATGAAAATGTAACTCTCTTTTTAATATACTATACAATTTCAATATACAAAATGTGAAATTTTGTTTTGGATATTCTGAATAAATTCACTGCTTAAACTTTCAGGAGAGATACTTCAGATGATTCAGAATGTTCCGATGATCTATTTCAGAATTATATAATTAGTTCAGTTCAGATCAGATAGCTATTGTCTATCTTTTATAGGGGATTATCCTTGCAGCAAAGCAGAAAATACCCCAACAAAACATGAAACACGAACACAGTAAAAACACACTTGACATGAAGACATTAATAGTTTTGTGTTGTGTACTCAAATCAGGATGGTAGCTGAAACATTAGGAATAAAGAAAATAAAAATAAAATGCCAAGCTGTGCAGGGAACAAAGAGGCACTTTATAATTTATTAGAATTAAGAGCAATTCGGCCATTAAAACTCTTTACGTAGCATTGCAGGCATGTCGCTATGCAAGTGTGCAAGTTACATTTCTTCAAATTATATACTTTCTTCGGGCTGTATGTGAATGTTCATAGCCTTCTTTTATCACGTAATCTTTTGTGCCTATCTGACCTTAAACCTGAACTACAGCATATGCAAATCAATTACCAGTCAGTTACCACCACAACTTATGGCACTTTTTAAAAATGTTTTTATGAGATTTTTGTCAGGTAAAGATGAGCTGTAGTTGGGTGAGATTTCATTCTTGAGTTCACCTTATCACAAACATTATGCGTAAAACATATAGCAAACATAATATACTGTGGGATTTACAAACAAACACACCAACTCTTCTGGTTTCCATCCTCTTGCATAACCTTTATATGGATTTGATTGATCTTTTAGCATCATGTAAACAGAACTCATTGGGTTTCAGAAATATAAACTTAAACTAAACAACACCAAACCTGGCATGCGAAATGACATTGTGGCCGAGATAAAGCATCTGATTCTTCCTTCTAACACAAGGTTGACGACTCAGATGGACAGATAGATGGACAGGCTGGCAGGCAGACAGACTGTCTGGTTCCAAAGGATGACTGGACACACACAATCTGACTTTGTACGGATCTTTACTTACTGTTGAGAAACAGAACTGTGAATTGCATCAAAGTAATCCCTTGAGTGTTTTGTGTAGTGGTTACATTTATAAATGGACATAATTCAGTGGGTTTTCCAGGTTTTACTGTCAACAGAGTGGGGTTTTGCTGCCATCTTCTGGCACAAGTGTAGCATGTTTTCATTTCATTCAATAAGAAATGAGCATTTCTAAAATACTATTTCTGTGAAATACTGGATACTTTTACCTCTTCAAATGGCTGATCTAAGAAGTAAAAATCATTATTTGATTGAATTACTCACAACTCATATCCGGACTGAGGTCATGAGGGGTCAACATTGCTTCACTTTAAAGGGGTCACAAGCCAAAAGGGCTGTGCACATCTGCGTTAGAGCATCGCAAAACCAATCAGCTCAGGTATTGTAACAGACGAAGAGGACACTACAATAGGTTTAGTGAAATTCTATTTTTTTATCTTTATAGTTATTTCACTTATCACTTGTAATCGTGTTCTCTCTTTATCTCACAATGACCAAATATCATTGCAGTACAGAAAAAAAGGTGAAATGAATTGAGATGAGATGTACGAATTTGAGTATCTCATTTTCATGTTGTTCATAATACAGGACTCTCATTTCCAAACAACATTAGTCAGATCACATAGATCTCTTTGTTTATAATCCTACATTATGATCAGCTGCAGCCATTTTTACAGGCTCATGGAATTTGATAACAACTCCAGCAACAATAGTGTTATTCTCACTCATATTGCTCAAGTGTAGCAATACAATGGTAGCCCAGGGACATTATTTGCATATTGTCAAGGGGTGTGTGAATAGGGCTTAGGAGAATGAGAAATGATATCAGCCACAAAGAAAAGCAATGGTCTGTGACCAAATGCTCGATCTTCTATGCATATGTTATCTGAGATTGAGGGGTTTTGCTGTCATATAAATGCAAATGGAAGACTGGTATGCAGGGATATAATGTGCAATTATGGTTCAAATAGGAATTTCGCTCAATCTAATCCACTTTAGTGTTGTGTTAAATATGATGTGCAGTGGACAGAATCATACTAATCCCACATAGTATGATTTTATACATAATACATTTAATATAGCATGTTATCAGCAGCCTAATATCATACTATCATGGTGGTTAATCTCCTTCAGTAAAAACATGATGAAGAGTTTGATAGCCATGAAGAAGTCTAATTATTTGTTCAGTTCAGTAAAATATAGTCTGTTAAGTCAAACTGCTCCTCTGTCTCAGCTACAGGGGATGGAATACACACGCTTGTAATAAAGACACATTTACCACTAGGTGGCGCACTTTAGCTGTTTGTGTTGAAAAAGAAATGAGGAACCACACATGATCACAGTCAGCAGAACATGGGAAACTAGACATTTGTTTCTTTTTTAAATTAACAAGTGTGTGGTCACTAAACACACAAATGTGAAAAAGATATCATCAAAATTTTTTATACATTCTTTCTTTTGAACAAACTTGTTTACTGCACTCAAGTTTTTGACACACCCATACACTGCAGACATTTCAATGGGTTTATGTCTTTATGTTTTGAATGATGTTTTGTTGGTTTTTGGACCATCTCTCTGGAAAAGTTGCACATTAGAATGACAAACCTGAGTTTGAATAAAGTTAAGAGGAGTAGCAGTGACTGAAGACTTCATGGTTACCCGTTTGAATCCCTGGATGAGCTGGGGAAAACTAGCTAAGCTGAGTGAATATGAAAAAAAGATGATGATTCAAAAAGACATGCATGATCAGCAAAACCTTTTCTGGATAACAGTAATAAAAGAGAGCAACAATATAGAGTTACTGGAAGTATTCCTGAAATTCAGAGGTGCTCATATGTGTTTAGATAGCTACCAATTTATTTGTGACATGCTGTAAATCACATGTGGCACTAACTGGTCTGTACAGTGTAATGTTGCTTATATCACTGGTTCCCAACCTTACTATATCTTATCTTATGATGGTAAATTACAGAGAGGAAGCTTCTTGACTTTCTCACTGTTATGAAATTGATGTACACTGAACCAGACTCAACTTGATGTTGAGTCATTTGAAAGAAGGACTTTGTTGGGTGTACATTAACAGAAACATTTATTACAGAGAAGATTGCACTCTTTCAGCAGCTGATTTCTAAAAAATAAATGTTCTGGCTCTTACTCTAATGCTCATCAGGTGTATAACCAGCTGAATCAATATCCCAATGTAATGTTTACTCCGATAGAGCATGTATTGTTAAATTATACCAAATGACAGTCTCATATGTAGTGAGATACTTGCCTTGGTACACCATCTCAAACTGAATGACCTCAACTCAATATCCTGTCTGCTATCAATGAGATTATGCAGGCATGCTAACAACAGGAAATTTGCTCTCACAGGGATTGACCAACAGCCATTTATAGGGACTCATGACTCAGAGGTAAGTCATGGCAGTGGTGCCTCAGCCTGCACTGTAAGATAAACATGTATTTTACAATCAGTCACAGTGGGAACACCAGGTTATCTGTGGGACTGTCGTTTCACATGATGAGTCGCGGCTTGAGTGGAGCTAAACCTGAGGTAATATTTTCACTGCAGCTACAAAGATTATGGTCACTATGACCATATAAGGGACCAGATTAACCCTACCTGTGCTATGAGTCATGTGTTTGTGTTTGACCTACTCGTGTGTGTTCACTTAGTATGATGGAGAAGTTGCATCAGCAGAGTTACACAGTGCTGATCAGCCACAAACATATGACTCCGCTGTACCAGTCTGTTACTACAGGACACTCATACTGACCCATTTTCCTCTGAGGGATTACAGCACTCACAGGGGGTCGCCTTCTCAACCCTATTAAACTGCAAACAGAAATGTGACAGAGTCAGGGCTGTTGCTACCACTAAGAACACTAAGGTCATGTTTTGTTTTGTTTTTCAGGGAATTTTTGGCATCTTAGCAAGTTGTCGAGAGCCTTTAATATAGTAAATAACACGTTGTAGTATTTCACAGGTAGATCCCCTAGTTTTGACTTACAATATTTAAATTTCAGTACTTTGCCTACAAGTACTTGAGCAAACAAAAAAAGGCTGAGGAGACAGTATTCAACTATAATTGAACAGTGAAGTGATAAAATCAACAGACACATAGAAAATCACAAAAATTCAATACATTTTACATTGCATTTTCCTTGGGGGGGCTCATTATTACTTCTTTTTTGAGGTTTGAACCAGCAGTTATTTGTATTAAAGTTCTTCTTGTATATGGCCACACTGCTGGAGTAGAAAGAAAGAATTAGAGGATGCAGGCATCCTTAAGGTGAGTGCATGTAAATATAGTATATATATATATATGTATGCATGTATGTATACATACTGTAAAAATAAAGGAAAAACCAGCATGAGTGTCTTAGTATGGAGTCAGACCACCACAAGCCTCCAGAGCAGCTTCGTGCTCCTTGCAAAGTCTGTGGAACTCTGTTGGATGAACACCATTCCTCCACAAGATATTCCCTCATATATATATATATATACACCACATTTATTTATAGTAATCCAGTAATCTCATTGAGCTCAAGGTCTCTTTTGCCCAAGTCCAGCAGATAGAAGGAAAAAAAACATAGCCAGACATAACAAAAGGACATACAGCATCAGAGACAGTTACAGACATCACTAAATAGATTTGAAGATGAAAGTTTGTATTTTATGATTTGGTCTCATGGTGATGGTGGTGGAGAGCAATGTCACACATCGGTCCAATTGGTTAAATTTGGTTGAGATCTGGTGACTGTAAATTTTATTCACATGATTTCTATACTCACCAACCCTTCCAGCCCTGGTTCACAGAAGCATTTGCATTTGATATGTTTCTCCAGTCTTTTATTCAGTTTTTTTCCTTAAATTTTTCTCCAGGCAAGGAGTATGAAAAACAAAAACATTCTGTACATACATGACGACTAGATAGCAAACATTAGCTATGTACGTATTAAATTGTTACTGACTGACTGATGGTTGTAGTCTGGTTTGTACTGTGCTGCACATATAGCACATATAAACCATGTATGTAATAAGTTGCTATTTAAACAGATGTAGCTGTCTTTCTATTGATTGATAGCCTATATGTATATACAGAACTGAAGAAGCCCGTCGAATGAGAGGTGAAACGTCTCCAAGTATCTTCAACCAATCCAGCTGCCCTTGATTTTAACCTTCCTTGGATAACCAACCTGGATGACTGAGAATCTTTACAGAAATATATATATAGCCAGCTTACTACTTACAGTAGTAGACATTATATAAACAACTATACACAACTACATATATATGAATATATAGTTGTGTGCCTGTTTGTATAGTGCATTTTTTATCAGCACTGGGCCTAAGCGTATAGAGAGCTACTGACAGTAAAGTTCCATATGTAAATTTTTCTGAGAACGTCCAGAGATCAAAACAAAGCCAAGGGAAACTTTTCATTATGGTGACTTTGTTGATAGCTTAAAAAATATTCAGAAATTCTGTAAAACAGGTCCTACTACACTTGTCCAAGCACATTGGAGGCTTTATTTTACTAAGATAGATAGTTGTAACACAAAAAGTCTGTGATGACTTGTTAACTGTGTTCCTCAGTACATCAAAATAAAATTTCCTCCTTAACAACACACTAATCTCACTTTACACTAATCTCAGAATGTCTTATATCCAAAGTGTCGTGCACAGTATATGGTATGTAATTTTAACAATGCCTACCTTTATATATGGTTTGCATTTATGCAGGCTGACAATGAGGATTTTGCTGAATGACATGAATTACACTGAGTGTATAAATAGCTGTCTTTCAGTTATTCATAGCACTGTGAGTTGTGCAACAGCCTGAGGTTTCAAAAGATTTGCCACAGTGGACTTTAAACTGAGAATTGTTTGATTAAAATACTGATATAAAAAGTGATACAAAAGTGAAAGAGAGAGAAGTGCGTGTGGAAGGGTTTGTGTGTGTGTGTGTGTGTGTGTGTGTGTGTGTGTGTGTGTGTGCGTGCGTGTGTGTAGGAGGGTTATGATGCCGAGCCTCCAGTACAACATGTGCTCCATCCGTCGTTGGAGGAGCTGTCAGGAGCTGCTGAGCGATTGATGGCTTTCTCAGAGAGAAAAAACGGTGTCATGTTATTGCCAAAGAGATCAGTGAAAACACTTTTATATGGTTCTGAACTGTTTGCCCTGAGCTCTTCACATATAAATGTACCTGAAATAAAACCCACTTGTATTTCACAAGTATAGGTCAAACATGCAGGTAATCACATTGCATGCATTGAAGTGGATTTTTAAATCTGTTGCTAAGGCACATGAGACAACTCCACAGACACATTTGTGGCTCCATAATTACAAACATTACACATTATTATGTAAAAAATCTTATATTTAGCATTTTTCAAACACCAGTGGTGACATGTAGCCAAATACATTTAATCATGAACTGTACTTTTAAGTTCAGTTTTGTGGTACATGTACTTTACTCGAAGGTTTCCATTTTATGTACTTTATACTTCTACTCTATTACATTTTAAAGTTAAATATTGTACTTTTTACTGTAGTGAATTTATTTATTAGCAATTGTTCTGGTTACCTTGATCTTTTCTTTTCTTTTTTTACACACAAAACAAATCATTTTAGAAAAATGTATGCATTGTTGTAGATTAAACTATCAAACTGTACATAAAGTAGTTCAAATTAGCTCCACCTTAAGCAGCTGTCACACTAAAATACCACATACATATTAATACATCAGTAATAATAATCCAATAATATAAACATATTGCGTAATGAGTAATTTTACTTTAAACACTAAGTTTACTGACTTGAATGCAGCTTGGAATTGAGCTTTTTTTTTTATTAAGGTATTGTTATTTGTAAAACATCAACAATACTTCTTTAACTGCTGCAAATACAGAACTTTCTATCTTATATTCCGAACTTTCCAAACTGAACTGTTCAAAGACACCAAATAGTGAATGCTGTTGTATAAAATAATGCACAAAACATCTACACTTTTCAGTTTCATATTTATAGTGGTGTTTATGTAAAATAACATAAAATGTTATGCAATAAAATTGAGATACAATTTTAAAAGACAAACACACATACGATAGTAAAAACATTTTTTAAGGAAATCTCATTTTCAATCTACTTTAGGGAACTTTAAGGTGAATATTGGTAAATCTTGTAATATATAGAAGAAAAATTCATCAGCATTATTGTAATTTTCTTTTTCAGTTGGCCAAAATTGGTCATCTGTGTTCTTATCACATCCATCCAGAGATCACAGTTTCTAGTCTTTCTGACCCTTCTACTCCACTGGTAGGCTTCACCAGCTGACATCACCCACACCCATACTCTCTCACACACACACACACACACACACACTGTGGACCAAGTCCCCTGAGGTCGAAGCCAGCACAATGTCATTATCATCCATCGGATTGTACGTGGTCACTGCCTATTCAGTCTTGCTGACGTGCCTTTTGTGCTCAGTAATTCTTCTCACAGAAGAACCCCCCCCCCCCCAGAGTCCCTCCGTTCACCCTGTCCTTCCCCCCGTCTACTGCGGCCCATCTGTAACCCCATCCCCCATCCTGCACCCCCATATCCGCCCTGTCTCGCCCTGCACTTCTCCAAAACAAACCAGCTGTCTTGGCCGGTCGTGTCCCCGGGGGCGTAAACAGGTGCCGAGAGGGCCGCAGGGCCTCAGCATGTGACACATGGCAGCACGCTCCTCCAGGCTTCTCCTCCAACCTGCCAACACACCAGAGAGACAGAAAGAGTGGTGTGTTTTACAGCTGTAGACAAGGACCTCTTGATTGCTAATAGCACAAAAAACACTGCATATAAAACTTTCTCAGTGGGTCAGGAATGTAAATGTTTGTCATAGTGCTGGTTTAAAAAGTAATTCCTTTTATAATGCTTAATATAGAGTTATTTATTTGAATACATTATCGTGCAATAATGAATCCGTTTCTCACATCTTTTGGTTGTAAGCATGAAGGAAGAACCTTGACATGCCTTTAGCAGATTTATAAATATACAGTGCTGTATAACCAAAATAGATGAAAGGAAAAGGGTCTGTCCTGCTGAGCCTAAAGCCAGCTGTATTTTTAGCACAAACTACACACTGTGCACAGAGAAGGGGGCTGCTGGACGCAGGTCAATGCGCCTGTACACACATACCAAAATGGTAACCACAGGTCGTTGCTATTATTCATGTATGAGTGTGTTAATGGAGGCACTGATTAAAGGTTTGCATAAATAAATGAATGAATTTATGTATGTATTTTCCAGGGCTGTTTGCAGCCATTTGGGGCCCCAAGTTTGCAAGCTATTCTGCTATTGCCTTGGCCTCCTCTGTTACCTATTGTGTATTACACTACTTTAAAAGTTTGTAAATGGAAACCCAGCAAGTGCACCCGCTTCTTTGTGCAGAGCATTTACTTTTCACTTTTACAACTCTTTCAAGCGCTTGCAAATAAGGCACCCACGTTTGGAACGCGCTTTTGAACCTAATAAAGCGTTTCTTTTGAAGCTTGAAGAACAAAGAAAGCCTCACACCCTAAACTATCCAACTATCACTCTCTCTGTGGTGAGCTCAGCTGTGCTTACACACTCTTTTGTACATCTGGCACTTTGACTCCTTGACATTGTGTGTGTGTGTGTGTGTGTGTGTGTGTGTGTGTGTAGAACAGTTAGTGTGTGAGGGAGGGGGATGTACAAGTCTATGCATATGTGAGATTGCGTGCGCCGTTGTGGTTTTTGGGGGCTGAGCCACGCAGCACACCAAACTGCCACCTTGTTGAGTAGGCGGCCTGTGTTCGTACCTAACAAGCTGAGGCAAGTTGGAGGCTCAGCTTGTATTTGTGTGCATGGCTTTTTATCACCTTCCATCTTACAGAAGTTATTTACCCATGTGGAGACAAGCAACCCAGTAGCAATGACTGAAAAGTCTTGTGTGGAGGTCTTTGTGCAATAAATACACACAGGAATTTTTCCTTATGCAATAGCATGTTGCACGACTGCCTGACAGATAATTAAGAATGTGTGGATTTCCAATAATAAAGTGGAAAAGACAAAATGAGACCTAAAACCTTAACTTAATTACCGTGTGGAGGGAAATAAAGACGTAAGAACATCATGGTCCTCTTTGGACTATAATTATGTTATGTAGATAAACTGAAACAGATGGATGATTTCATTTGGGGAGTTTTCAAGACAGTCCAAAGAAGAATAAATAAAGCATCTTTGTGGAAATTTAAGTTTAAGTAGAGCCTACAGATCTTTTCAGATAGCATCTCTATATACCATGGTCTACAAAAAAAGATCAATGCCAGGAGAATAAGGACTCCATTTCATTGAGCTTTCTAAGTGCACTCACATGCAATCAACTGTTTTCTTCAGTGTTACATAACTAAATCAAGTGATGTGGAATATGTGTGTGTGATTGTGACAGCTTTTTTGGGGCACAGCCATATGCAATTTTACCAGTAAAGCAATTGCAGGGAAAAGGCAGGGTTGTGCAATATCAGCCCAGCAAATTTGGCCAGCTGCTCAGACTGGCCTTTCACAGGTCTGCTGTGCAGTCTGAAGGCTGAATAGAGACTCTCAGCAGCAGCTCCTACATTTGCATTTGATGCAGACTTCAGCTGGCGGACCCAGAACCGCCGTTGACTCTGAACTTAACAAAACTTTACTGATCTAAAGAAAGAGCATCCGGGGTAAAACACTAAAAAAGTAGTTTCACAGCGGCGGTTTGAATCTTGCTCCAGTTAAAGACGCAGTTTCGGTGTAACTCGAGTTGGGTGTATTTAAAATAGCTACGGTTTTAATAAGTGCAGACGGAACTAGGTTTCCTGGCGGAGGAGCACTAAATCCATAGCGCACCAGACTACCGGTGCACAGTTCTCAGCTGAGCTCAAGCCAGACAGACTGAGTGAGCTAAAACTGCAGGGTTTAACTCCGGGATGCATCTGTGTGGCGTTTAATAAACAACAACACTTTATTTTAAAGCTAAATAACGCGTTCATCTCCACAGTTTGGACCGTTTGAAGAGCAGTTGTCCCCGTGTTTTTGTCCAAAACCGACGGACTTCTCGACACTGGAAGGACTTAAACTGAACTCAAGATGTCAATTTTGCCTTTCACTCCCCCCATTGTCAAAAGACTTTTGGGCTGGAAGAAGGGAGAGCAGAACGGCCAGGAGGAGAAATGGTGTGAAAAGGCGGTGAAAAGTCTGGTGAAGAAGCTGAAGAAGACGGGACAACTGGACGAGCTGGAGAAAGCCATCACCACCCAGAATATCAACACAAAATGCATCACCATACCGAGGTACGGAGAGTTTGAGCTCTGTGTTGATGGTGACCGTGAAAGCAGCATCCCATAGTTTACTTAGCGGAGATGTGTTTTTACAGACGTTTGATTAATTATAGGTTTGTTACAGAAAACTCAGATGTACCCTACTGTTTGCTAACTGTGGCTTGCTCACCTTACACATGTACGGCATCCTTGCTTGACTGAGAAGTTGACATTTTCACTTCCTGTCTCGCGTCAATATTTCAAAGACTTGCTTTTTCTTTACGGTTATTATTATACAGTAACATGGTGGCTAATTTAACGCTTACCTAGCTAACAGTGGTCCATAAGGAAAGCTAGCACACCATGGCTGAAACATCTAGCCAGTTAGCTGCCATGCCATCATATGTGCGTTTTACTTCAAGTGAACTGAGTCACTGGAACATTTCTGTGTGCATTTTCTTGTTATTAAATTGATATTTAACTTCTTAAAGAGGCGCTATGGTGTATGCATTGCTTAGCCAGCAACGCATATGCAATGCAAAAGCACAAATGGAGTCCAAGTTATATAACTTGGCCTTAATCTGGGACGCTTTCTAGCGCTGTGCGTAGGCGAGTATGTGGAGCTGTGGCTCTCCCTTCAACGCCTCTGTATAGTCATTTATCTGTCAACACATTATATACAACAGATAATCAACACTGCCATGCGACATCAAATTACTGGTAGCTGGTAGATTTAGGGATTCAGCTCCCTTATATGCAGTCACTTTCCTCCCTTGATGAAAGGATGTGACAGGTAAGAGTTGCTGTAAACACAGTCCATGTCCACCAAAGTCTCACCTGTCTCAGTTCTTAAATATGTCTGTATCACATAGGAGTTATGTGGTATCAAGTTTTGTCTATCTTAACACACTACAATATCATAGAACACTATCTATTACATAGACTTTGCCAGTTTTGTTCTAGTGTATGCAGCTAAACTTTGTACACCCCATGTACAGTATATCAGTTGGTCAACAGAAAATTTATTTGCAGTTGTTTAGATAATCATTTGTCGAAAACACCAAAAGCTCCCTGGTTCCAGCTTTTCAAATGTGTGTTTTTATGCTTTTCTTTGTCAGGTATAAGCCCTTTTTAGATCCTGCAATACTGGCGTAAAGACCTGTCATTACGCTTTTTTACACTTAACCAAACAATGCTGCCATAGTGTGTGATTTTAGATAATCAGTAAAGAAAACAGTTGTTTCTGACAAAATCTTATCAAATGGGGGTCCCTGGTCTAATTTTAATCAGTTTAAAGGTCCTTGACATGAAAAAAAAATGAGAACCACTGGTCTAAATAATAGAAAGACCTCTTACTATTGTGGAAATGAATTCAACAGCTCCACAATCTACAACCTCCAAAATGACAATAAAGTTGAATCAACACCTGTAAGTAACAAATAAAGGCCTTAGACTTTTGCTTGTGTCCACAAAACCTCACATGCATGTGTGGGCAATTTAGATTTAATAGCATACTGTGTGTCAGATGAAAATTGAACCCCCACACAAGGCACTCCCAAATTCTTGATTGCCACAAGTGTGCATATCACAGCGTGCACAAGCCTGGGCCAATGTTCATAGTTAAGCCTACCCGGAAAGTTGAATAACGTTTGCCGTGATCCAGGTTTCATATTTCCAACCACTAATGCGGAGGGGAAGAGGCAGAGTGCATTAAGATGACCCCAGATCAGAGCTGGCTGTCAATGTGGGCTAACAGTGTCCCTGGAGAGCTGCTGTTTCTATTAATTCCCCTACGTTCTGGCCCGCTGACAGCAGCTGCCTGCATGTTCAGGCCTGTCCATGGGGAGGTCAGCTCCTATCTCTCTGACACATAAACTCCCTGTTGAGGCTCATAGCTACTCCTCTTGATGATGGTTCCCTGTGATGCTGAGTGCTGACGGAAGCAGGCCCCCTGCATTGATTGAGTCAATAGTTGTTGTTTTTTTTATTACTGTTAAAAAGGGGGAAAACAGGTGATTTAGTCATTGCAGCTGATTCAGATATAATATCTTAAAGGACCTGCTACAAGTCATTTAAAATAATATGACAGTCTCTGGTCAGAAGCCATGGTATCTCAACTGGGTCAGTTTGGTCAAGACACAGTTATTTTTGGGTTGGGTGGTGTGTGGGTGGTTAATGTGGGCGATGTGTGTCTATGTCCCCATATGTTTACTCTGGAGATAAAGCCCGCGTCCCATGAAAAAACATTAGTCACAGTCACTTGAACTTACAGTCCCTTTTGAAGTCAGAAACAAAGGGCTTTTGCAGGTTATCAGGTTTTGTCTATCACTTGGGTAGGGCAACCGCTTCACTTGCCTTTTAAGCCTCTGTGGTCGTTGTTTTTACTTTTTTGAGGAGCAATAAGTAAAGTGAATGCTAAGGCTCCTGTCCAAGTTCAAGTCTTAGTCACTCAACAAAGAGTAATTGTGGTGTTGACCTACACCCCTCCCTCTCTTTAAAATCTTCTCTTCCTGTGAGCTGTAAACATTGGTTAGTCACAAACATCGGTGTGTAAAGTGCGTCAAGTGCGTCAAGTCATGAAAGTCTACCGGTTTCCAATGGTTTAGGGGTGGATGAAGTGTGGCAGCCTGCACTGCTTGAGGATGACTAACAAATTACATTTCTTCTGTTAAGGAGACTCTCCGTGCATTTCTGAACAGAAGCCAAGTCTCTTTCAGTTTTACCTGTAGATTGGTAAATATCTCAGGTGGGTGGTGTTCCCGACAACTAAATATTTTTACATTGAAGTGACAAAGTCTTCCAGTGGCCATAGGAAATGTCACTCTTACTTGCGTCTCTGGAGCAAAGTAGTAAATAGCCACAAAGAAAGGAGTAGAGGGAGGAAGTCAGGTTGGTTAAAGGGGTCAACAAAACATCACAGGAGGCTGCTATTCGGTTCCTGTTTCCTACCGACAGTCCTTCTTAGTCTGTTTTAGCTATGGCCATGAATGTTCCCTAAGTTAAACCAAGATGATGAAGGTCCCCTTAAGGAAGTAGTTATTTTAACCAAAACCACAATGTTTCCCTAACATTAACCAATGAGTATTTTGAACCCAAACTATGACCTTTCACTAACCATAACCAAGTCACTGTGCATAAACCTCCACAAACATGAACCATTGTTGTGTCAGATCAGGACACAGATTTATTCTTGCAAAAGTGATATCTAGCTGCTTTGGAAGGCACTAACACTTGTTGTCCTGCTGATAAGGGTGTCATGGTGTGTGCGTGTGTGTTTGTGTGGCATGTTCAGTTCAGCTTCAGTGCTGTGAGATGGGTTAGATGATCAGATGGCAGCCTAATAATGTAAGGTTGTGTATTGTGTTTGCTGCTGCAGAGGAAATAAAGTTCGTAGCAGCTGGCTACCATCCTTCAGCAGCAGAGCGGTTCGGACCACTAGTTACCAGCTACGTACTTTACTACACTAATGTTACAGTTTGGAGCCAAAAAGGTAAAAGTAACACAGGTAAAGCTAACGTATTACAAGTCATGACAGTTGATCATTTGACACTGAAGCACTCTCACTGTCTCTGTCTTTGTGGGGGCATTCCTAGTTGTTATATACCTTGTTCTTGCCGTAACTGATGGTGCAACTATGGCATGCTGCAAGTTTCTAAATTGGTCACTTCCTTATCATACAATATTAGGTCTCTCATTTGAATTGATTCCAAACACTTGACACGCTACACAGGCCTCTCTTCTTAAGTATACATCAACAAACAAACTTAACTGTTATCTGAAGGAGACTGATCATACGTACTGTGTCAGAGGCACAGTTAATTAGTCAACCTTCTGATTGACAAGTCGCTACAATGGCGACCTGTCAATGAGGCTAGAGTGACTCCTATCCACTGCAATGTGTAAATTTAAACAACGCCATTAAACAAGCTAATTGGCATTTAATTTTTCCAGTAAGTACGTTTTGTTTTAAGCCTGTTTTTAGCCAAAATTAGCATCCCAGTTAAAATCACAATTATGGTGAGAACAGATGCACCTAGCTAACCAAGCTTGCTAGAGCCACAGTCTCGCCAAACTGCTAAACTCGAGGCTTAAAAACGGCAGCCCACAAAACAATAGGTGACATGACGGTGACTACGTCAACTGCTTTTATACAGTTCATGGGGGAAACCCTGACACTGTAGTTATGTGTTATTGCAGACATGCAAAAAATGTGTCACAAAAAACTGTTGGTTATTAACTTCTGATATAATAAGGAATAGCAGTATTGATCCTCATCAAGCATTATGATAATTGTAAATAGCAATCAGATTGCTAAAGCAGACTTGTGTAAAACTTGTTTCAAACATGCATTGTTTTCTGGAAATACTAAAAATAAGTTTACCAAGTTACATTGTCACTTTATTTGCCTATTCTGTGTATATCGGGTAGGACTGCACTAACAACTATTTTCATTATGCCGTCTATCTGTCTATTATTTTTTTGATTACTTAATTAATTGTTGCTCCTATAAATTGTTGGAAAATTATGAATAACGTAAAACAAATAAAAGCGGAACATTTTCTCATTTGAGTAGCCAGAACCAAGAAACGTTTTGGCCTTTTGGGTTAATAACTGACTTAGATAATTGATCCTCAAAGTTTTTGTCAATTAATTTCCTGGCAATTGACTAATCGCTAATTTCTCATGTTGTGCAACTAATCACAACCAACAATAAATGCTGTAAAGTGTTCTGAAAAGTGTTGTGTAAATGCTGCGGCTTGATCGTGGACATCATGCTGAAGTGACAGACGTGAGTCTGAGGGACTTTTACACGCTACACAATTATTGTAACAGTGAATTGAAATTAGTCTGACGTTGAAACTAGGAGGAGATAACATTGTCTCAGTAACTTCTTGCATTGTCTAGTCTTGTCTTGCGTGCCAAATGGAAACTATTACACAAACATTGTGTACTATCTGTAACGGTCCTGTCATGTTTGAACAGAGACAACTTTTTAACAGAGGATTATGTATGGAAGCCAAACAGTCCTTAACAGAAATATAAACCCATTAATGTTACAGTGGTTTTAGAGTTCAAAGGTTGGATAGGAGCTTACAGAGACGTATAAAAATGTAGGATTCCACTAGCAATCTAGTAGGGATAAAAGGTGTGTGTTGTGGGTTTGAGTGTGTTCTGTCTTTCCACAGAGCCTGGGGTAGTGGATTCCTCATGCCTGCCTACCTTAACTTACTCTGAGTTTTGGCCAGTTCTGGGGAGTGCTTTCATCTTGTTCACACACATCCCTCCTGGCAGCAAGACTACAGTCTAATTCACACAGCTGCATGTCAGGGCAGGAAGGAGGGAGTGAAGGATTCCCAAGAACAGAAATAAAAGATGTGATAAAATGAGAATGAGGGCGATAGGAAGGAAGGGAAGAAGCAGAGCAGGACAGAGAGACTTCTATTGTTTTCACATATAAATGTCACCATTCACAGGATAAAACCCGCATCCATAACTGTGTTTCCATACATGGAGGATGTTGCAGAAAATGTGGTATAAGTTTAGAGGATTTCTTTTAGTGATTTACTTTAAACAAAACACCAATATCAGTGTGCACACAGACAGACAGATTTACTTCAGCAATTCCATAATAATGTGGTAACAGTGGGAATCCTTTAATTATAGAAACTTGTCCCAATTTGGTAAGGTGAGGATGCAGTCCTAATGACCATAACGACTGTCGTTACAACAGCAGGAACACTAACGAACCAGCGGTATTGACGATCCTGGCAAACGACCCCACTGAGGTTAAATAGCTTAGTTTACCTACCAGTCAGGAAGAACTGAAGAAGTCCATTGGATGAGGGAAGAAACATCTTCTAGTATCTTAAACCAAGTCCAGTTGCCCTCGACTTTAACCTTCTTTGGATAACTATGACCTGGATGACTGAGAATCTTCACAGACATTTAGTCAGTAGTGAAATAAAATACCTATCAAAGCCAATGTCTAAGCCTTGGAGTCTAGTTTATGTACTGCTAGTAACTTCAACAGTAAACAAACATCATCAATCAAAGGACATGCAAGCACATAAACACAGCATCCAAAACACCAGTTATTTGATTTTTTAAATTTTTTTAATAACAAAAGTACAGTCACTGACAAGAGGACGATACTTTGTATGCATAGCAAACAAGGAACGTAACATCTCTGGTAATATTAGGCTACCTAGTAGGCCTATAGCATCTTATTAATTAACCCAAATAATCCCACTGTCATAGCAAAACTTGTTTTTTTAGGTCTTCATGGCCATAAAACCCTTCATTACGTCATAACGTAAGAGTGGACAAAGACACAGCATGTAATGCAAAACTAATCTTAGCTCGGTTGTAGGTTAGCAAACTGTCGGTAGCCTACTGCTGCAGCAAAGCTAACCAGTTGGGATCAGCCATCACATGACAACAAATGGACAAGACAATACTGACCTATCGTTTGTGTAAAACGTCACTCACCTGTTGAGCAGAAACGGAGAAACTCCACGTCGGTTTTCATTCCCTTCAAATCTCAGAGGTTTCTCCATCACTTAGGAATTGCTTAGTATCCCTTTAAGGGCTCTCTGAGAGGGACAAAGGTAGGATGAGAGAAAGTTTGCAAGAGATAAAGAAGTAATACAGAGCGATCAAGAGGAGTTGGGGATTCACAGTGTTGTGTCTGGTGCTGGAGGGGAGAGCCTGTTATCACATCAGTGGGAGAGTGTGCATTAATAAGGGAAGATGACACAGATAGTCGAAGACTGATTTTTTTTTTTTATAAAGTGAAAGCAACAGAAGTGAGTAAGTGGAGTGCAATTTGAGGGGATCAGAATGTGAAAGAGAAAGGTAAACCAGAAAGCCAAGGGTTTAGATGAAGGAAGAGAAGGAGACATAATATTTGGCAAGAAGCAGTGTGTTGGATTCCTAAGCTTATCAGAGGGCGACTGTGGTTAGTGTGGTTTGCGTGCAAAAAAAGAAACACGCTAATGGCTAAGATAAAACTGGTTTGTTTTCCAGCTAGACAGCAGTTCAACATCAAAACAAGTTTGTCTACATGTGTCTGGATGACAGACTACATTAAATACACACAGACACACACTGCAGCTACTGTGTCTAGAAGATATTGTTTATCGCTGCACTGCTTCCTACTCCACCGGCTTGAATGTTTCCTATACATACTGTACAAAGTAGGGCTGTGCTAGTAATCGAATGTTATTTTCAATTACGATTTTGGCTCTAACGATTATAAAATCAAGATAAAATAATTTTGGTGCAGCACTCCATTTCTAAATAATGCTTTTGTTTCGTCTTGTGTTACAAATCCAGATCACATCACTTTCCTTTATAGCTGTCACGCCTCCCAATAACCCCAAACTCAGTCTCCGCCAGGCTGTAGCATGTTTAGTTCAGCTCGAGAACAACATGACGAGGGTTGTAACTAAGTTTGTTAGTCACCATGATTAGCATAAGCCTACAGCATTTTACACCGCATAAATTAGACTAAAAATGAAGCATTCAATTTCAGTAATGCAGGATGTTTTGTAAATCAGTGAGTAATCATGGTAAATAATCGTGATCTCTATATTGACCGTTATTTTCTCATAATTGAGCAGCACTGTTACATAAAGTATGCACAGCCGTCCTACACATCCTGTCATTTAGAATAGTAGAGATGCAGCAGCAGCAAAAGTCTGTTAATGAGTGGATATTGTTTGTCTGAATTGTGTGTATTTGTGTACGTATATTTATATGTGTTAATGCTTGTTTGTGCATCCTAGTGATGTGTATATATTGCCGTTATATCTCTTGAATCACCTGTTACTTATTGTATTTGACGTATGCTGTTTTTTCCATACTGTGGTCAAAGTTGGTAAATTGATGTCGGAAGTGAAATGCTGAGAGAAATTTGCTTTTTTGTTAATAGAAGGGACATGCAAGGTGGAAACAAACACCGAAAATGGAGGGTGATGATTATACACCTAACCGAGATTTAACTTTGAGCAAACCTGCTCAGAATAAATCCAGGTTTGCACAGTTTTGGATTGCAGTTCAAGTGTAACCAAAGCTTCATTTTAAAAGCTGATGTCGTGGCAAATCACTTATTGTCATTATGTACCAAACATGTAGCTGAATGTCTCTTAACAGTTACTGTTTTTATTTAATTTCATAATTATGAATCTGCTGATTATGTTCTCGATTGATTAATTGTGTGGTCCATAAATTCCAGAAAACAGTGAAAAGTCCAATTCCAGAGAGCCCAAGGTGATCAAATGTCTTATTTTGTCCAAAAAAAAGTCCATACCAAAATATTTTCCTCATTTACTACAAAGTTAAGGCAAGTAGCAAATTCTCCCATTAGCAAAATGGAACCCACACATGCATGCATTTGTGCTTGAAAAGATAAATCAATTATCAAAAAGTTTCTGATTAATATTCTGTTGCAGCTCTAGATTATTTTGAGACGGACAAAATTATTGAATATCTTATGCACTGCAAAGTCAAGTATTTATAAAGTTTGGAAATTATAAAATAGTGACAATATTACACATGAAGAATTATGTAATCACTTGAACTGACACGTTAAGAATCAATACAGCTTTGTATTGGCCAAACCTTGCTGACTCCCTCTCTTATCTGAATCTTAATTATGCTTCAATGTGGTCAAAAGTCTACCACCTCCCTTTTTACACACACACACACACACACACACACACACACACACACACACACACACACACACACACACACACACACACACACACACACTGTCTGTCTCTCACTCACTTAGGTAGCTTTCACATAAAGTATCACACCTGAATCATCCGAGACAGAATTGTTCAACAGGGACACGACACAAGACAGGTCACAGAGAGTTTGTGTGTTGTCTGTCTGTGTGTGGTTGGTTGGCTGAAAGAAAGGGGATACTGCTGTGAGTCAAGACAGATACACACACTGTGTGTGTGTGTGTGTGTGTGTGTTTAGAGACTACAGTACCTGTGTTGTGGTATTTACCTTGTTGTAACCAGAGTTTTGACCTAAAATCTGAATGAGTCAAAGTTCTTTGGCTTCACCAGGCTGCTACTGCTAGATAGTAATTACATTAAATTCTTTACTGTTTTAAGTGGCCTCATAGATGGATGGTATTCTGTTGTGATATGTGACATTCCTGGTATTTAAATGAATTGTAATTCATATATTTAAAAAACAACAGTTTATGAACAGTTATCACACTGAATGACATTAAACTACATGCATTGTCTTGTAGTTTAATGTTGTTAGCTTTTGATTTTGATTTTTTACCATTTGATTTTATATATGAAAAACATATTGTCATTATGTTATGTAAAAAATGTGATTACCTCATTCAGGCCGCTTCACTAAGGGAATTAGTTAAACTAATGTGTGTGTGTGTGTGTGTGTGTGTGTGTGGGGTTAGTCAGCTCAGAGGAATGCTCTTTCTGCCTGCCGGGGCCTTGAGGAGGGCGTGGGCTGCTGTTTGGTTTTCAACTTGCCTTATGGCTGGAGGGGGTTAGAGAGACAGCTCTGCCTTGACTTGGCCCTGGCCTTCTTACTATCTGCGGGGGAGTTCACGTGCACGACGCAAAAACACACACAAAGTCACAGTCACACAGACATGTTCACCAGACAACAAGGCTGCCTTTGTGCTCCACTGGCCACTACCACCACTGCTACTGCTGTGCTGGACTACAGCTGGATATGTGTGGGAAAAGAACTGGACATGAAGGAGCAGCGGTTTAAAAGGACAGGGGTAGATTACTTTTAAGCCATGAGTACTAGTAAAATACAGAAAGAGAGCCATAGATGGGTGAAAGTTGGCAGATATTGTTTAAGATGAGCAGCGTCCATCATGAAGATACCATTGTTGTCTAGGACTTAGAAAGAATCTCTGTGGGACACTTGTTGTTATGTGTTGTTCATGAATTTTATTCAGTTGTCTGAAACATTCAACCTAATAGAAGCCCAAGTAGAGGAACCAAGCTCAAGTCTATTTAAGAACTCCCCAGACACACGAGTAGAGCCCGACTGATATGGGATTTTTAAGTCCAATACCGATTTTGATATTTGAGGATTTTAAAATTTGATAGCCGATATTCTTTAGGCATGACATAAAAAAAGATTATCCCTAAAATTTTGTTATGTTGAGACCATCCCAAGATACCATGACATAATGCAGTATAAAAAGAAACTTTTTTGTTGTAAATAGTACTTTGAACAAAAGTACAACAAAACATATTAAAGTTTTGATAAATAAGAGTCAAATGCATGAAACTACAGAAAATTTAAAAATATAAATAAAAATAACTGATTTGTTATAAATTATAGAGTACTACAATTAATGAACATTAAAGTAAATAGTGTATTGTAAGGGCCAGCAATGCACCAAAATGAGGCCCAAGAGGGTCCAGTAAAGTATATTGCATGTGTCCATTTACTTTTAATGGACACATGTAATATGTTTTAGACTGTAAATATAATCCAATTAATCTTATTTCCATACTGTATAGACACCTTATTTTGAAAACCAGACGATGTCACACGTGTATCATCGCGCTAAATTCATTCAAGTCCGACCCAGTTTGATAAATAATATTGTATGTGGTTCTCGTATCGCTTAAAATGACGACTTCACAGCCTCTCTTCAGGTAGGACTCTCACACTGCAACAGTTGTCTTTATAAAGAGGGAAGATGACAGGATAAAACTTTTCTCTGACACTTTAAAATGCTTCCAGGCTGCCGACATGTCCACGTAATTGTATGTCAAATTTATTTGGTCTTTTGACTTATTAGGCCAAACACCGAAAGTGCTTTTTTTTGCTATATTCAGCCAATTAATTTCAGTGGCCGAACATTTGGTGCATCCCTACAGGAGACTGTACTCAAGATTTTGACCTCCGTAACCCCATCTGAGTTTGTCATGATTTCTACACATTATATTGATCCTTGTGTATTCTCTCAAAATGCCAGCTTGTTAATGCAGGTTGTTAAGTACTTGTGATATTTAACTCTCCCTTATTTTGGATGGACTGCTAGGAACCCTGGGTGATCCGGTTCTCACAGTCCAGAAACATGCAGGTTAAGTGAACTGGAGACTCAAAAATGTGAGAGTGTGAGGTTGAATGTGTTTATGTCAACTCAGTAATGGACTGTTGGCCTGTCCAATGTAGAACACCAGTTCATAATTAGTCGTCATCTGGTTAAGTTATTCTTTGATGAGATAGACCCTGATTTATATCCGAATTCCGCCATTCAACGGCTGTTTTAGTTTTTAGTATGGCCGCTTATGATTAGAAAGTAAATGGGAACTCTGGCTCTTTTGTTTGACTCCAGTCCCCCATAATGCTGAATAAGCAGTTTAGAAAACATCTACTGTCTTGTGAAGCAATGACAGAAACTTGTCCATAGAAAGTAATTTGGTAAGGATGGGAAAAACTGAGACAGTATTTTAGTAGTTTTTTGCTAATCTGTCAGCAATAGTGTACTCTTTTTGTCAGTATTCAGTATTTTCAGTATGAGAATGTTTTTGAATTTTTTATGTTTCATGTACATTGGACAGTAAGCACTTGCCACAGCTTCTATCTGAGCTAACTTAATTATTTTGAAAATAATCAATCACTGACGTAAGCTGCGAGACTGACCACTGGTTTAACATTTGTGAGCAAAGTTAGTGAGCAATTGAGCTTAAAACTCTGCTCCAAAAGTAACAGGAAAGGTTGATTTTAAAGCGTAGAAAAAAACATGTCGGTGCCAAATAATAATATCAAAACCTTACATTTAAGTGATTAAGGAAGCTCAGTTGATTTTGGCCACTGAGTCCCAAGTAATAGATATAATTTGTCAAGTGGATATAAACTGTTCATCAAATCACACTCAACAATCAAACATGCTGCAAACTGTTTTGTTGTTTTTTTTTGATTGCAGAAATATAACATGTGGGATACAGTGAGGAAAATAAGTATTTGAACACCCTGCTATTTTGCAAGTTCTCCCACTTAGAAATCATGGAGGGGTCTGAAATTGTCATCGTAGGTGCATGTCCACTGTGAGAGACATAATCTAAAAAAAAATCCAGAAATCACAATGTATGATTTTTTAACTATTTATTTGTATGATACAGCTGCAAATAAGTATTTGAACACCTGAGAAAATCAATGTTAATATTTGGTACAGTAGCCTTTCTTTGCAATTTCAGAGGTCAAACGTTTCCTGTAGTTTTTCACCAGGTTTGCACACACTGCAGGAGGGATTTTGGCCCACTCCTCCACACAGATCTTCTCTAGATCAGTCAGGTTTCTGGGCTGTCGCTGAGAAACACGGAGTTTGAGCTCCCTCCAAAGATTCTCTATTGGGTTTAGGTCTGGAGACTGGATAGGCCACGCCAGAACCTTGATATGCTTCTTACAGAGCCACTCCTTGGATATCCTGGCTGTGTGCTTCGGGTCATTGTCATGTTGGAAGACCCAGCCTCGACCCATCTTCAATGCTCTAACTGAAGGAAGGAGGTTGTTCCCCAAAATCTCGCAATACATGGCCCCGATGCAGTCGCCCTGTCCCATGTGCAGAAAAACACCCCCAAAGCACGATGCTACCACCCCCATGCTTCACAGTAGGGATGGTGTTCTTGGGATGGTGCTCATCATTCTTCTTCCTCCAAACACGGTTGGTGGAATTATGACCAAAAAGTTCTATTTTGGTCTCATCTGACCACATGACTTTCTCCCATGACTCCTCTGGATCATCCAAATGGTCATTGGCAAACTTAAGACAGGCCTTGACATGTGCTGGTTTAAGCAGGGGAACCTTCCGTGCCATGCGTGATTTCAAACCATGACGTCTTAGTGTATTACCAACAGTAACCTTGGAAACGGTGGTCCCAGCTCTTTTCAGGTCATTGACCAGCTCCTCCCGTGTAGTTCTGGGCTGATTTCTCACCTTTCTTAGGATCATTGAGACCCCACGAGGTGAGATCTTGCATGGAGCCCCAGTCCGAGGGAGATTGACAGTCATGTTTAGCGTCTTCCATTTTCTAATGATTGCTCCAACAGTGGACCTTTTTTCACCAAGCTGCTTGGCAATTTCCCCGTAGCCCTTTCCAGCCTTGTGGAGGTGTACAATTTTGTCTCTAGTGTCTTTGGACAGCTCTTTGGTCTTGGCCATGTTAGTAGTTGGATTCTTACTGATTGTATGGGGTGGACAGGTGTCTTTATGCAGCTAACGACCTCAAACAGGTGCATCTAATTTAGGACAATAAATGGAGTGGAGGTGGACATTTTGAAGGCAGACTAACAGGTCTTTGAGAGTCAGAATTCTAGCTGATAGACAGGTGTTCAAATACTTATTTGCAGCTGTATCATACAAATAAATAGTTAAAAAATCATACATTGTGATTTCTGGATTTTTTTTTTTTAGATTATGTCTCTCACAGTGGACATGCACCTACAATGACAATGTCAGACCCCTCCATGATTTCTAAGTGGGAGAACTTGCAAAATAGCAGGGTGTTCAAATACTTATTTTCCTCACTGTATATGTCCAGGTGGAGGATGATATGTGTGGACTGTCAGTCCATATCACTGGACTAGTAGACCTGCCTACACTCTGCCCTACTGTAGGGGGGAAAAATACTGTGACTGTGGAGAAAAGTTTATTAATGACTTGCATCTGGAATATTTTCAGTCATTTATCATTTTGATTCAGAAAGAGAGCGAGACAGGCTGCTCAGCTCATTGACTATTAGCAGTAAAAAAAAATAATGGTTCCCAGTCCACTATCGTTCCCCCAGTTTTTTTTGTCCAGACTATGTTATTTGTCATTTAGCTTTGCCAGTCGCCTGTCTGCTGGTTTCTTATTTCACAGTAGGCCCTCCTTCACTGGTCCCAGGACACACCAGCCCCATGATATCACCTGTGGGCCACAGTCAGACTTGCTTTTCTCTCACACTCTTTTCTCAGTTCCCCCCCCTCCCCCTTCTTTTGTAAGAAAAAGAGTAGTCTGATGGCTTTTCCAGAGAGAGTGGGAGGTGTGTGTGTGGAATAGGTTCATCTGTGTGAGTTGCTGTAATGTACTCTCAAGCTGAGATTTGTGCACTCTGAGCATTTAGTTTCTGTGATCAAGTTGAATGCTGCTGGCCCACCAAACCAAAAAGATCTAAATAAGAAACAGAAAATGTTTTGAAATCATTTTTATTTATGAGAAAATCTTTTCAGTAGTTTTCTCAAGTAATAGTTTGATTGTTCGGTCTATAAAATGTCTTGTTTCTGTCTAAAATCTGAAAGATATTCACTTTAGTATTACATTAAAAAACCCATATTTGAGAATCTGGGACCAGAGTTTTTGTTTGAAATATTATTGATCAATTACCAAAATAGTTTTATATTTAAAAATAATAATGTTCTGCCTTTTGACTAATTGATTACTTAATTTGTGCAGCTTTTTAGACTTATTGTTTTACACCAATGATTAAAAATCAAAAAAAAAAAAAAAACTAATGGCAGGCAAGATATTAAGGTGCTTTAGCAGATCAGAATGCAATGCAACAACCAAAAGACAATATTATGTTTCTAAGTTGGATATGAGGATATATAAACTGAGATGATAAAAATGTATTCATCCAGGTTTTGGTGTACTGTTTCCACTAAGAAGGTACTAAGAAGCTAATCCAGGTATTAAAGTACCTGGATTAGCTAAAAAGAAACCTTACTTATTGTAAATGAATGTTGTCATAATAACTTTCTAGAATTGTAAATGCTCTGTATTTGTATAGCGCCTTTCTAGTGCTTACGACCGCTCAAAGTGCTTTAACACTACATCGCATTCACCCATTCACACACATTCATACACCATCACCATCAGGGGCAATTCGGGGTTCAGTATCCTGCCCAAGGACATTTCGACATGCATCGAAGGAGCTGGGATTGAACCGCCGATCTTCTGATTAACTGGCAACCCGCTCTATCTCCTGACCTACAGATGCCCCAAAATCCAGTCTCATACTAAATACTACTCATACTAATAAACTGCTGTGCAGTGTTTTGGCATCTGATGGGCTTTAAAAATCATGGAGCTGTTACTCTAAACTGGCAACCCTGGATTATATGGAACAACATGCATGGCCCCCTAAATTGTTTTAATGAATGCATGGTAATTTAGACCAACACAGTGACCTCCTGACCAGGGCTGAACATGGATGTTGCCCAACTTTTGTAAACGGGTATTTCCACTTGGGAGTTTAATTCAGCGTTGTTGTTATTTAAATAGCATTTAATCAACTCAAGTGTGTCAGAAACAGAGAAAGAGAGTAGGCAAAGCATTTAGCTACAGTGAGACCTCAAACTATTTTTAGTTTCATAATTATATAATGTAATAATTCTGTGTAATTCTACTCTTGCAGATTCCTTGAATTGTGACACAATAAGGGATTAACCTGTAACAACAGTTGTACAAGAACAGGTTCAGCGTGGGTTGAAAATGCGTTCATTAATGTGTGACCCAGGTGTCCTGTATGAAAATTGGTTAGCTGCAGTAGAGGGGATGTAGCAGTTTCAGGTAAAATAAATTCAACAAACAGTGTTGAACTATAACACTTTTGCAATTATAACAATTTAACAAATTGGTGAAGTAACCGTGTGTTAGGTTTCTAAACCAAAACTTTAATGCAGCCCTTTCCCCAGAATTAGTAAATGATTTGTCTTTCACATGTTGTTATTGGAAGACAGCAGCCCTGTTGGTCATGGCTCGAAAGACTGGCTGCAGACTTTATGAAAGGCACAAAGGCCATTTCAGCCCTACACCCCCACAATCCCACCCCCACCACCCTTGCCCCTCACTCAGTACTGGGACGGAGACAGGGCGGTCAGAATAGTGGGACAGACGGAGGAGAGGGAAGGAGGGGGGGTTTAGGGGCCCAGTCACAGACACTCTGAGCTGCCCTGAGCTGTTGAGACAGCCTGCCAGCTCTATTGTCCAGCAGCACCCTCCTTTCTTTATCCATCGCCCACTTGGTCCTCCCCCCTCTATGCTCTTATAGGACAGATTGTGACTGGAGGTCCTGATGTTTACATGGACTTGCAGGCCCTTAAAATGTCTATAATCATTTAATTTAATTTCTGAATTAAACATGAAAGTTTTCATGTTACTAGCTAATGAGCAACACAGAAAGAAAGCAAAAAATAAAGTAGACTCTAGAGGAGTTTAGCTTCTCTCCGTGTTTGCTGGCCTCTTTTTAGTGAGCTTAGACTTTCATTTGAGTTTGAAGCTTGGCAGAGTTGAAAAACTCCATGTCAAAAGGTCTGAGCCGTGTGTGTGTGTGTGTGTGTGTGTGAGTGAGAGATCACCACTGCTCGGACCATCGCCAGTGTGAACACACACAAAGTGTATATGTTTGTGTCTCTGAGCCTTACTGGTCATGCCTCAGAGTGTTTGTTTTGCCCCCCTCCTCTTCAGCTCAGTGAAGCTCAATCTGTTCTGTCTGAGTCTGTTTTATGAGTCATCCGAACACATGTAAAATTTATGTATCTACACCTCTTCACAATCACTCACATCAGCATAACTTTCTTTTCCATTCAAACAACCCCTTTACACAGAGGATTCCAGTGCAGTTATTTTAGCTCGCTCACACTCATACCTTTGCGTGTGTGTGTGCACAGATTGCAATTCCCACCATTCTCACACAAACAGAGTAAAGGTCAGGTTCAGCCTCAGCATCGGGTCACGGAACACAATGATGTTGACACTATTTCCCTTGTGGCAAAAAATCTATTCCAATTTGTCCCTTTCATTTTTGGACATCTCTTGGACATAAACGCCCGTTTTGGGGACACTAGCGAGTTAACTAGCCTTCTGTCTCTGTGGATGGCTTATTGACTCATTCATTCTTGACTAGTCATTGCTCTGTTTGCATTTAGGCTTTTATTTAAATAACCTTTATTGTTTTGTCTTTTTCACCTTTGCAGTAATCTTTAAAATGGAAATATTTGTCTGTATTTGCTGAAGAGATTAGTCAATTAATCAATTAAAAAAAACATTCCCTAGTCCTAACCTCTCTGTGGTGAACATTTGCTGATTTTATTTGTTCTATGTGACACTAAATTAGATTTATTTTGGTGGAGTGTTTGTTGGACAAAACAAGCAATTTGTTGACATTACAAAATTTCAATGGGAATTTCCAACATTAAATTGACCAAACAATTCATCATTTAATTGAGGAAATAATTGCCATGTTAGTTGATGATGATGAGGACTAACTTTCAATTTCAAATTATTGTGACATATCTCATAGTAGAACTGTGCAAATTGAAGGGTAAAAGCTGTAAATGAAGTCACTTTCAAATTTGCATGTACTCAATATATACTGAAACAATCTATTAATTGATTAGCCGATAGACAAAAAAAAGACGTCACATAGGACTCTGGGAAATTGTGACAGTGCTCTTCAAAACAATTAATCAAGAAAATAATCAGCAGACTGATCCTCAGTACCGCACAGTACACTACTGAACACACACAGTTATCCAATTACACATGCTGAAGTCGGTGTTATCCAGCCTCAAATTATGCACTATTAATTTTGAGGTTGAGGTCGAACAGTCTTTGCTTTTTGGAAAGCCAAATTTAAGGCACACAAAGTGAATATTGAAACATCATCATCCGTATCCATTTAAGTTTTCAGTGTGAGTTGTGACATTATCTGTAAATAAAACCAGTCTGTGGTGATCTGTGTTGATCAGTTTTCTGCTGCTGTGGGGAGGAGCTGAAGGTTAAAAACTGTTGACCTGAATTCTTGGAATCTTTCAGATCCCACCCATGTCCTTCAAATCTTCAGTCTGGAACAAACACACACGCACACGGCTACATAGCTGAAGCACTCTGAGCTCCAAATCATTTTAAAGCGCTCTGCAGTATCTGAGGTTGGCTGTTTAGAAAGTGCTACTGGCGTTTCCTATAAACAGGCTGAGGCTTGATGGTGATGCAGGAGTGTTTTACTGTTTGTCATTAAAGTCTCATTCAACGTGCCATCATAAACCCCTTCAATAAAGTGAGTAATTCAGATGGAGATGGAAATAGTGTGTGCCTGAACCTGTCTGTATGTTTTCATGCACACAATGTTTTGACTGTTTGTTTTTCTTTCTAAACAGAACTAAATAAAACTACAAAGAGAGTAAATGGTTAACTGAGAGAATAAACAGCAGATTCATTGATAAAAGGAATATACCGTAAAACTTCAAATTAAGAGCTGAGTCCCAAATAGCCACCTTCCCCGTTCACTGGCCTGGTGTGGGAACTCATTTTAACAAATAAACACAGGTCCCAATTAAACACCTGGTCTGGTATTTATATAAGTCCTTTGGATGCATAAAACCTCTTAAACCCTGCGGGGTCGCCTGCTTTAGCTGCTTCTAAGCTGCTGAGATCCTTAATACAAATATTAATGTTAACTTAAACTGTAAACTTATGATCAATATGTCAGTATGGACATGCTGCACATTGTTAGATCGGTTAGATTCTCCACAATTCAATCGTTCAGTTCATTTAACGGAAACAACAAGCCTCAAAGTCTAATTCATATAGATTTATCGTGTAACCGGCATGTTACAAAAGATGAAAATGTCCTGACTCTTGTTACCTTTGAAGTGCTCGTTAAGTCTGAATGTGTCTGATCCTTGATTATATAAATATTCCTTTAGTCTGTAAGGGTCCACAAACCAAAATCAATCAAAACAGCTTTTCATAAAAATTTATCCAAGTTGTGAATCCTGACATGTGAAGTCCACTACTCTCTGTCTGCTAACTTCTGCCACACTTTTCTCATCCTACACCTTACATTGCTGCCTTCAAAATACAAGCCCATAAACCGGCTGACAGAGGTAGATCAAATGAATGACATGTATTTGATATTATTTGATCATTTTTATACAAGTAATATTCTGTTTGAAATAAATAAACTGTTTCATAGTAGCCTATTTCAGTTTTGTGCAAAAGGAATTAAAGGCCCGTCCCATATGGACAACTGTCCCAAATATAGGCAGGGTCAATTCAGTGATTTTAGCAAATAAAAGCCCGGAATGTAATTTAGTTTTACGGTATGTATCAAAACTACAAGACTTGTAAAACCTCACTGAAAATACCGCGTCACAAATCAAATCAGTTTAAACTTGATGTACCGAGGTTCTTGTCACAGATATCAAACATGTTTAGACGTGAAGTCTGATTTGAGATTTTAATCCTAAACCTTACTAGAAAACTAGATAATATGTGCTGATTGTCCATGTTGATTTGCCCTGTGTTTCACTGAGCAGTGTAGAGTTCAAAGTGATATCAACCTCAAGTTTGCACAAGTATCTTTAATTTTTACCCACACAACCTACATTTTGGGGTATTTTTTCCTTGTCTTCCTGGAGCATTTGGGATGGTGTGCTTGACATGATTTTTCTCCATTAATTTGAAATTGCAAAGTGGGGATGTAACTAGGCTTAAATCACATTTGTTTTCCCAACACTAAGGACTGGTGATGTTGGTTGTTGTCACTGTTAAATATAAATATTAACTGTTTCTGGTTGAGTATAGATCATCTGTTGTAATGTATTGCACATGTTCATCTATGAACTTATTAGTGTGACTTATACCATACTTTACTGTAAACATTTTCTTTAAAAACACTGACTGGAAGGGGCTTTACAAAAAGGACACACACACAAATTACTCTAGGACACCGAATAGCCAGTAATGTCACTAAAGTTTGTGCATGTCTGTCTCAGCCGAAATAGAGTGTAGACCCACCAAACGCCCACTCGGCAACAGGGACCTAAACCACATACCACTGACATCAGACCAGCCCTGCCTGACCATTTAACACATGTGAAAAAGGGTTTCCTTCTTCTTTTTCTACTCCAAAAGACTAAGGGAACACCTTATAGAATAACCACTACAACTCCACATTAAATATCACCTTTTTGAGGATTTTAATGCACTATTTTTGGGGATACTGTCAGAGAGCTTTTTAATTGCACTGTACAGTAAATTTCTTGTTTCCTTCAGTCAGTGTTGTAAATGATGACTACATGTGATCACTGTTCCTCTTTGCAGATGCACTTTTCATGCGTTTCCCTTATGTCATCATGAATTGAAGAAAAATTTCTTATGGTTCACTTTTGTAGCTGCCTTTGTAACTGTAATTTAGCTGTCTTTATGTTTATATGTTTATTTTGTTCAACCTTTTGTAAAACAGGGTTGCAAAGTGAGTTAGAAAGTTAAATACCAATTAGCTATAATAAGTGACTTTTGAGGCAGCTTACTGAATGTACTGAAAGGCCTCAGTTGCTGTAGCATCAGTCACAAACAGGAAAAGGAAACAGCTTCAATAAATCATGACAGCGTATGTCAGGAAATTCAAAAGAGGAACAGTGGTCACAAGAAGATCTTCACAAACCAAAATACTAAACAAAATATAATGTTACCTTAACATCTCAACGAGCTAGGTACAATAGAACTTAAAAAGATTTGACAAAATGAACATAACTAGGTTTACAAAGATAGTATTTATTGCAGGGGTTTCTACTTGATTGTATAATAACCAAAGGTGTCCCTGTTTATTTGTCCACTCTGTGTAAGTACCCAATCTGTGTAAGTATCCAGATTGTACTTGTTGGAGCAGCTACATCTCTCAGTGTTGTTGAATTTTCTCTTAACACTAAAGTCAAAAGCAGAGTAGCAGGCTGAGCACTGTTGGTTGCCCTTGATTTAAAAGCCTGAAGTCTGGGAGTTCTTTTGACTGTGTTGCCTGTGACATCATGAGTCGTCCCTAGCCATATTACATTGTTATGTTCTTAGTCATGATATAATAGATGTTATTATTATTAATCTTATTATGTTGCTTATTTCCCATTTTGATGTGTCAGCAGTGATAAACAGCATAATGTTACTGTGGCTCACAATAAAAAATGACTTATTGCTATTGACAAGCCGACTGTACATTGAGCAAGACAGTGACATGTATCCAGAACAAAACTGCTTTTTATGTGTTATTTATTAACCACAATAGCACTTCATGGTTGAGGACAGCTCTGGTTTTACTGAGGTAAAAAGCTCCAAGAAATGGCTGCTTTTTATGAACTGTGAAGAAAGTTGACAACCTAATACCAGTTTTTCATGCCTCCCCACTTAACGTCTTGCTGTGTTACTGGACTTTCATCAAATGGGGAATCTTTTGATGTAAGGTTTTAGTGTGCAGGACAGTTCTTCTGAATTATATTGTTTGTCTTACAAGATATGGCCACTTATTAAGCTGTTGGATGCAGATTTGTGGTGTGAATCAGCTGGGCATTAACACACAAGCTCTCACTCACAGGCTTTAAGTGATAGTTTGTGTCTTCATCTGTATGCTTCTGTATGCTTGTGTGCACATAAAATCCTCAGACACCCCATCCCCCCAACACACACACTCCAGTCCTTTTTAAAGAACAGAGGCAGTGAATGAAAGCTTTTGCCATGAAAAATTAAAACCCCATTCTCTGCTTGCAGAATGTACAATGGTTGACCCAGATGGGGAACGAGTGAGCTTTCAGTAGTTGGACAGTACACTGCCTTGTTTTTTATTTGGGAACAGACATGTGCCACTTTAAAGGGCTTTAACTTTCACCTTTGACCCTTACTCTGTATTTGTGTGTGAGAGTGATTGGGTGAGATAGAGAGATAGAAGGGGACATATGTGGTCTTTGCTTCTTGCATAAGACAGTGTTTCTTTTCTCTTTCATAGGTCATTGTGCTCAGAGATTACAGTCTACATCCCCATTATGACAATCTGCACTGTCAAACTACCACTTATTAATATCTGGAAGCCTAAATCTTCATCCTGCCAACAGTATTGTGTACCAGATGAGTTCACGTGTTATAAAACACAATGAAATTCCTGTTATACATACTGTAATCTCATTGCAGGTTACTTATTATTAGACATCATCTCATAACCAGTGCATAGACAGCTGGGACCCTCATCAGTCGGAGGTAGTGTCAGAGCCCAGACTTAACAATAATAGCAAACACCACACCTTGTGTTTTGGAGGACATAGTTGTGTGTAGTGAATTGTAATATGAACACAGATTGAAAAATATTTTAATGGTTCTAGACTGAGAAAGAAAAGGTTGTGTTCCTGCACAATGTCAGCACTGAGTTTATTAGAGACTCAACATTTTTGGTCATGTCAGATATCAGTTTCCAATGTGAAACACACATGTTTATACTGAAGCCACAGGATGTAACAACCAATAAAAAGGGGGCTCCAATTCTAAAACACCTGAGACAATTACCACATCAATAACTTAAAAAAAAAAAAAAATCCTGTAAACGAGACAAACAACATGTGTCAAAGTCCTTAGAATACAAATAAATTGTTTAAATTAAAAAATGTTGTAAAAGTGTAGATAGGCAATGTCAAAAAGTTCACAAAAAGGATAAGGAATTCAGATCAGACTATAACCAGTACAAGTCTCATATTAAAACTGGTAATCTCGTGATAACTGTGAAGAAAAAAATGTATAAATGAAGACAGGGACAAAAGAATTGATTACTATTAAGGAAATATGATGTAAATAGCCTAAAATTGTCACTTGATATCAAGTCAGTATTTCAAGTGAAAACAAGAAATGGCCAAGAAACATTTTTTTTGTTCTGAAAATGCTTGAAAATACTTAATCAGTACTTCAGGTTATTGACTAAACACTTGGATTATCTGCAGGTCTCTAGATGGCCGTCTGCAGGTTTCCCACAGAAAAGGTCTACCCCACGTCATTTACTGCCGTCTGTGGCGCTGGCCCGACCTGCAGTCCCACCATGAGCTGCGAGCGGTGGAGCTGTGCGAGTACGCCTTCCACACGAAGAAGGATGAAGTGTGTGTCAACCCATACCATTACCAGAGAGTAGAGACGCCAGGTACGAGAGCTCGGCATGTGCTTATCTCTTCTTCAGATGTTATCACAGTTTTAATGTTTGTTTTTTTAACTTTAAAGTAGATTTGTTTTATGCACTTTTTTTTTAATCAACATGGATTATTAATTATAGTTTTCCCTGTTATTTATTGTACATAACTTATGTCATTGTTTTAATGCATACATTTATTGTTTTATTGTAAAATTGTGTTGGATTGCATATTTATTGATTTTTATCCAGATGTGAAACTATTGCTATGTTCTAACTTGTCTTGTCTTTATATACATTATACAGTACTCCCACCAGTGCTGGTACCAAGACACACAGAAATCCCCAGTGAGTTCCCTCCTCTGGATGACTACAGCCATTCAATTCCAGAAAACACCAACTTCCCTGCTGGCATTGAGCCCCAGAGCAACTACATACCAGGTACCAGCATGCTTCCGTACATGACTCACACTCAGATACACCAATACTGGTATGTGAAACTTTAGTCTGATTATCTACATTATGCCAGTGTCAAGCTGAACATTATACATGAGCATGGGTCAGGCAGTGCATTACATTGTTGTCTTTTCTCAGAGTTCTTTGCGAAGAGATTGTTTAGACAGTTGGGATCCTTGATTTTGGGGTTACCCACATAAGGGCTGCTATTAGTTAACCTGCTCTTTTGTTCATAAGTTGAGCACTGACAAGCTTATGTTCTTGCATCTATATCATACACATTGTTAAAATGTATGCTAGAAAGTGATTGACCTGGTGGTTGTTCTTAGTGCCTAGTACACCTTTCAGACTGACACAGTGATGCATGTTTTCAGCCAATCTGAATGGGTCAGGAATTGTTATCGGACATAGCTCCAACATACTCCTCCTCACCAGGGTTGAACAAAGACCAAATGTGTTTTGTTCTTTGTTTTTTTTTTAATGTGACCACATATTTCTATTAGAGAGGAGAATTGCATGTAATGTCAGACTAGCAGAAGCAGAAACAGAGATGCACAGAACAGGTGGGCAAGTTAAACTAAACTGAAAGATTGCTGTTTTTATATTAAATCTTTCTCTTATTATAAATATTAGTTTCATCTTGTCTTCCTGTGTTGTATTTCAATCAGCCAGCTACTTTACATGTACAGCAGACACTTACCAGGGAATGTTGTCACAAATGTGATGAATTGTTGTGTGTGTGTGTGTGTGTGTGTGTGTGTGTGTGTGTGTGTGTGTGTGTGTTTTTGTGTATCTCAGAAACGCCACCACCGGGCTACCTCAGTGAGGATGGAGAGACCAGCGATCACCAGATGACGCACAGCATGGACACAAGTTCCCCAAACCTGTCACCTAATCCCGTTTCACCCACACACAGCAACTTAGGTAAGGATTGTGTGTCTGTGTTTGTGTGTGTGTGCATGAGTGTGTGTTTGTGTACTGTTGTCTGTCTGCCTTCACTTACAGGCAAATGTTTCAATAGTGTATCTCCCCAATGGGGAATTCTCTGCTTGATTTTACTCCATTTTTGTAAGAGGAAACCAGGTGATGAAAGAAGCCTTTGTGTTCCCCGCACCATGTAAGCTGTTGAACAGGCCAAGGCGACATTCAGCCCACGCTAACATCAATGACAATATCCTATGTTTATTCTGTCAGGATGGAGAAACGCCAGGGGGTTTGGCCGGAAAGCTACTGGTGAAAATAACAAAATCACACCAGTTTCATTTGGCAATGCCATCCAGCTCTGTTCTGGACTTCAAAGCCAAGGACACAATGTTGAAGTTGTTAGAGAGTGGCCATGTTGAGGGGAAAAAGAGCTAATTACCAGAACCAGATGAAGTTACTGAAAATTATCATGGATAAACCTATAATTTGACCGTTTTGGCTCAAGTGTCCCACCAGTGAGGGTTGAATTTCCACATTTTGTCTGGTAAAGGCTTCTGGGAAACCGCATATGGGTTCGACATTTTGTGACGCAAGCTCAGCCCTAATGTTTTCTTTGGTGGTGTTTTTCTTCCCCCTCTATATCCACCTCGGACCCTTTTGTCCCCACATTTAACCCGTTTTGCCGTCCGTTTCTTTTCATATCCATTTTCTCTCTCCCATCTAGTCTCTTTTCTGGTCAGTATTTCTCTTGATTTGCACCCATTTTTTCCCTGTTAACCATGTCACCTTGTTACTGTTAATTTCTTTCGTCCTGTATTATTTCAAGTATCTGATCTGCACATCTTTGTCTGTTCACACCCATCCTAATATCTAGTAGTAGTTTTGCACTCCATTCTCTTGTCTTGCTATCTATTTTGGTTTGATGAAAGCAAAATGTCTATCTCTCTGTATCAGACCTTCAACCAGTGACCTACTGCGAGCCGGCATTCTGGTGCTCTATTTCCTACTACGAGTTGAACCAGCGAGTAGGAGAGACCTTCCACGCCTCACAGCCCTCGCTGACAGTGGATGGCTTCACGGACCCCTCCAACTCAGAGCGCTTCTGCCTGGGCCTGTTGTCCAATGTCAACCGCAACGCAGCTGTGGAGTTAACACGCAGACATATCGGTAGGATTCTGTTTACATCTGCTCTGCAGATGTGCTCTGCACATATAATGATTCATGATGCTTCTTTTTTAACCAATTCCAAACAAGACATTACTCTACATTTATAATTACTGCGCATGTCTTCATGTTTGTTATTCTGTCTCTGTTTTCGTTAAGGCCGTGGAGTACGGCTGTACTACATCGGAGGAGAAGTGTTTGCTGAGTGTCTCAGCGACAGCGCCATCTTTGTCCAGAGCCCCAACTGTAACCAACGCTATGGCTGGCACCCCGCCACAGTCTGCAAGATTCCTCCAGGTGTGTATCAGGCTGACAGAGACAGAGAGAGAAAGTTGGGGACAAGGAGACAAATGGGGCGAGAGGACAGAATAGAGAGTGAGACGAGTGGGGAGAAATGGAGAGATGAAGAGTGAGGGAGGTAGATGGAAATAAAAACTGAAAGGCAAAACTGGAGATGGACAGTATCTGTGGCTCAGGAGGTTGAGTGGGTTGCCAGCAAATCAAAGGTTTGGTGAGTTGATCCTCAGTTCCACAGTACATCTGCCCAAAAGGCAGAAGCTGACATACACAAATCAAATTGGTTTGTAGATGCCTGTAAGTACATTTTTCCCATGTGTTCATAAAAAAAGTCCAGTATGAAGTTGTGTTGTCCCTAACGTCCACAGCTGAGTATAGTCTTAGAGGCAGGAATATAAAATCGCAGTAGTGAGATTTGTCTCGGCTGCCAAAATTATCCAGTTTGAGCACTTTTAATGTCTGTTTCAAAGCTGAAGACATTGGAGGACCTTGTTGGCTAACCAAGTTGTGATTAATCGAAGTTAAGTAAATTCTTTAAAGTGGTTGATTCAGAACACATTTACTGTGGCTGGATCATCACGACACATGAGGCCACATCTAGCCCATCACTTATCTTCACCACCAGTCCAGGGATGCACATCTTGTTTCCCTTATTAAGATTAAAGTATTACATTTCTTACTTAAATACCATATATGATCAAAGAAAATAAAGTCAAGTTTATGAATTAGCTTACAATGCTAGAGAGCTTCCTTTCATGTCAGATCAGTCTAAATAAACGGTTTTAAAAAGAAGCACAGTAACATTCAGACCAGCTATCTCCTCCATATTTTCAACTTTCATCCACAGTTCTCGCACTTTTAAAAGAATACTCTTATAACATTGTTGGACACACGCTGGAGAGTTTGAAAAACAGTATCAGCATGAATGCAGCTGAACCATAGATATCGTCTTTTTTATTCCATGACTACTTTCCTTGTCAAAACTTGGCACCTCCATTACACACAATGTAACTTGACCACTGACAGATTGGTGAGAGTTTCTGGTGCGTTAAGCTTGTAGCGGCTAATGTAGCCTCGAGCCGTTAGCCTCAAGCAGAGATGAGGAGAGGGCTACAGAGGTCTGCTAAGCGCACTTCTTTCTAATGTCACACCAACAGATGTTTTTCATTTTCAAACTTACAGTCTTAAGACCCAAGTGACGCTGTCTCAAGTGACATCACATGAGGCAATTCATCAGATTTCAGCTCCCTCTGGAGCCACAAAATAAAATGATTGGAGTGCCTCTTTAAGCTAAACCTCCCCAACAGTCCACAGTCTTGAGTACATCTCTAAATACATTAAATCCAAGGTAACGTTGTGACCTGACTTTTGGTTGTTCCCTCCAGGATGTAACCTGAAGATCTTCAACAACCAGGAGTTTGCTGCCCTGCTCGCCCAGTCTGTCAACCAGGGGTTTGAGGCTGTGTACCAGCTCACCAGGATGTGTACCATTCGCATGAGCTTTGTCAAAGGCTGGGGAGCTGAGTACAGGTAAGCTGCTCTCACAGATAAGCTTTGGGTTAACGACAATCACTCATTTCCTAAATGGCAAACCCAAACCACTACAGGGCTGCATAACAGAACTGCATAAGAGACGATATAAACCACAACCAACTTGTCAGCAACATTATAAGCGCTGGTTTGCAAATATCAAGTCCTTAGCAAGCCCTTATGTAAACGCAGACAATAGAAACAAACAGAATGTGAATCACATCCCACAATCCAGCCGCCCCCGCTCTCAGACATCTGCTCACACTCCGATGTATGACGTCGCCGAGACCTCATTGATAGAAAGAGGCCCCAGTTGGCACAACAGACATTTTAAACAAACACACATGTGCTGTGTCAAAAAGAGATGTCAGACTTTCCCTCTTCCATCCCCGCCCTGTTTTCCATACAGTCTGACTCACTGATAGTAAAAAAGGAGGACACTGAGGAAAAGGGGAGCAGATGATTGGCTGGAAGTTGGCTCTGCACAGGAGGTTTCCTCAAGGGGAAACCTTTTAGCTGTGAGACTGCTCACCAATCCTGTCCAGACCAAATGCTGAGATGTGGAGACACTTAAAAGCAGGATTCAGGTTACTGGACACGCCAAGCCGTCCTTCTTGTCTACCTCCACCCACATCATTTTCCCACACTGTCTGTTTTTTAACTATTTTGTCCCTTTTACCTGTTGTTTTTTAATTCACCAAAAAATAGATTAAATATACACAGACAAATGTAAAATATTAATGCAAGAGAGAAGAGGAAGAAGGAAATCATGCAGCTGGCAAGTGTTTCTGTTCATCTGGCTTGCCAGTGTGTAAATTAGATAGATGACAACATACAGGATACATTTTGCCTGCTGTTATTGTTGGCATGACTGAGAGATTATGATATTAGTTGTTTAATTTACTTAGCTCATTCAAGCTGCCCCTAAAGTTTTAACCAAATGAAATGTTCGGTTTTGCAAAAAAACTCTGTAGTGTCAAATGAGATTTGTCAGGTGGAAAAAAACAACACAAATGAATCAGTGACAGAGCTCAGAGGGAGAAATGACAAGGTTATCATTGGGAGAGGCACACTGAAAATAGAATGTTGTTGGAAATCTATTTGTAGTACATAGAAACTGCATTTTGAAATGCAGCTGATGTTCACCTTTCACCAGGCACTTTAGGCATAAGAGTTGTCACTTAACTCCACATACACTCACATTAAATTATTTTTGACACTTCTTCCTCTCTTCTCTCCTCTCCTCTCCGCTCTTCAGTAAGGGGTTTTGTTTGAAGACTGTAGGGAATCAGGGAAGAGCCAAAGGACATGGAGATCAAGTTTTTGAAGTATCAAGAACTAAAGAAATGAATTTAACCATTATTTTTAAAGGATGTGCAAGTGGAGAAACCTTTGCACAAGGTTTGTAGAACAGAGGTAACAAATGGTTATGAAACTTAACATCCTGTTTTCAGTTTCAGTTGTAGTATGATACTTAGAAAATGACATTTTCTCTTAAGCATTATTTGAGAGACAAAGACTAAGTTGTGACTGAGGTTATCGCATTTTTCAGCTAAACTCATCACTGTGTAGATGAGGCATTGATAAGGTAGACCGATATATAACTCACAGAAATCCATTCATCCAGTTTGTTTGGGCTTTCCTTTTGTGTTTAAGCTGTGGGCCAGCTTCTTGCTGAAACTTGACTTTGTAAGTTTACTCACACAAGTCCTGCTCTAAACAGCTTTCTCTGAGTATTTAACATCTGCTCTCCTTGTGTCACACTCAGGCGACAGACAGTGACCAGCACCCCCTGCTGGATCGAGCTGCACCTGAACGGCCCCCTGCAGTGGCTCGACAAAGTGCTCACACAAATGGGGTCCCCAAGCATCCGCTGCTCCAGCGTCTCTTAGGAAAACCCTACATCCGTTCACTTTCTGTACACCACGTCTCCTGTCAGTGACTCAAACCACACAGACAGCATGCGGACAATAATGGCTATACGAGTACGGAAAGACGATGAGTCCCCCCCCCAGTCAATCTTCAATCTGTAACTTAGTCCTTCCTCCCCACCAGCTGTCAGTAGCACTTTTTTATATACATGTATTTTGTGGCAAAAGGGGACAAGTGCAGTAAATCAGTACCATGTTAGTATGATTTCCACATTTTGTCTATTATTTTGGCATCTAAGAGCCAGAAAGGCTGCAGCGATGGGATGGTATTTTTTTCCCCCAATTAAGAGATTCTTATTTTCTTTCCTTATTTTTCATGATTTTTTTTTACATTTTTTTGTACAGATGTTAAAGTGGATTGCAAGAAATGAATAACCCTTTTTTAAGCATTAATAACAATTTTGTAAAGCATGTGTAAGATCATGTTAAATACATTTCACTTGACTTTGTTTCTGTTTATTTGGGCATTTGATAGGTTATGAAGAAATTTACAAATGTGATCCAGTGATAATATAATGGAATTGTTCAACCACCATTTGTAAACACTGTGTGAAGGAATATAGTGTAAATCTAGCAGGAATATTTGTTTAGGTTTTCATACTGTCATTGTATGCAGCCTATGTTACTCTGACAAGACAAATAACTGCACATTTGAGTGTCAGACAGAAACAAATGATAAAGAAAGGAAATTGTCAAACTATAGATAAAACGTTTTTCCCCTCTAATAGCTGAAAACCATAGACTGGTTTGAACTGTGGGCCAGATTACTCTGACAAAGCAGTCCGATGCTTCAAGAGACCATAGAGCAGACGGGGTACAACTCTTAAAACCCATATATAAGTACTTAACGATGACGGCGTTCATTAAATGTCATGATGAGGAGGATGCACTTTTGTAAAATGTTAATAGTCTAGTGAAGCGATGCTGACAAAGTACATTCAATGGCTGTTGTAGTTCACAGCTACAATAGTTCTTGTCACAGGGTTATATGAAATATATCCTGCATTCATTTCAGGAAGCTTTGCCAATTTGCAAAATACCTTTGCAGCATTGTATTGTGTAGTAGGTAGTATATAATAGGCATTTACACAGAACTTGAAAACATCTTACATACTGTACTACTCTGCAAACTTTTAGAGTTGAACACACAAAATGTTGTTGGAATACATGTGTGACATAGGAACTCTGCAGAAGGCTGTGTAAAGAGAGCAGGAAGATGCCTTTGCTTTTTTAATTTTCTCTCTCAGCAGTCCATAACATTGGTCTTATTTTTGGCCATCAGTAATATTGACATTTTGCACACTCAGGACCATAAAAAAAACAAAAAAAAAAACATCTGAATTATGTACAGAAACCGGTGAAAAAGACAGATGCATGACTCTTGAGACGTTAAAGTCTATTTTGCTACCAATTATTTTTGTAGGACAATAAGGTGATAACGTGGTGATGACTTTGTCCGCTCCAAGTGTTTTTGCATGAAATGACATGAAATATTGCTAGCAGGTCTGGAGAAACTACCCTTGTGTTTTGGGGTTTTTTTTACCTGTGAAGATGAGGCAGTTTCAGCAAAAAGCACAGCTCTTTACAAAGGGAAATGTTTATATAGATAGAGGCATGTAAATAACAGTAGCTTCTCAAGATCCGATGTCCCCATTTTTTATACTATTAACCTTTATAATGTTAATGGTTTTGTACACAGGAGAACAAAAAAGAAGTTCCGAAATAAAATAAAAAAAGCTATTGTTGAAATAGAAAAACAAAGTAGTAGCTTTGGCCCCGTTTCCTTTCAGCCACCCACTGTGATGGAAGTGGATCGATTTCCTTCTGTTTCTATAACACTAGACAAAGACACAGCGGGTGAACATGGACAATATTTGAAGTCTTTTTACAGTACTTATTTACATTAACCCAGCTTTTGATGTTAATGCCAGCCTAGTGGTGCTAATCTTTAACATTTTAGGGAATCAAGAGAACCACAAAGCCATAAGACTTTACTCTTAAAGCTGGTAGATTTTGATTTCTATTAAACAATGAATGACTTTTAAACCTTCAACTGTAGTGTGGGGTAGTTTCAGAAACAGTAGCATCTACCAATCTGAGACAAGACAGCTCTTTGTAGAGCTTCTAGTGTCCTTGACCACAGCAGTCCTCATCCTAGTGGACTCTTTAGCCCCATGGTCAGTGTAATTACCAAGTAGGTAATATTTTGCAAGCAAATTTGTCAATTTTTATATACTCTTCAAGTTATAATGCTTGTGCTTTTCCCCCTTGTTTAAATTGTTCACTGTAAATGTTATTATTAGTTGTGATTCATGTTTTTGTGCTCCGAATTGATCGTTTTAGATGTCTTGTATAAAAGTATACCCTTTATTTTTCTCTGCCTATAAAAAGTTGATGTGATGCTTTATATTTTTGTTTATTATTTTTGGTCTATGAATAAAATATATATCATGTGGTGATACTGGGGCTCACGTGCCATGAAAGAAGGAAACTGAAGCTACTTAATACAAACGTTAAATGTCAAACCACGTGTATTTTAGTAACTGTCAAGGTTATTCTTGTATTCAGTCTGATTCACTTTGTTGAGCATAATTGATCAAATATGGAATAATTCAACATCAGAAATCAGAACTAACTTGATTTTATAGCTTAACAAGGTTTGTACTTAAAGGCAGATATTACAGGCCTCTCTGGAGACATTTCAGGTTTTAGACTCTGTTTTCCTTTGTAGTTTGGGGATTTCCTGCTCTGTGGTGGATAATTTGATCATCAGAAGCAGACAGAAAGAGTAATTACAGGCTCAAAGCAGACACTCTCTTGTTTCTTCACTTCTGCTAAGTTACAAGCTAATGCAAACATAACCATTTGTGCTGTCACAGAAGCACGACATGGCTTTGAATATGAATGCAAGCTTTGTTCTAATGCCCTTAAGGTAAAGAGGGGCTGACCAACCTGCTAGGCACTTCAGAAACCACTTCACCGTGGTGACATAGTTTGGATGCAGGACAGAATCACTTCAATGTTAAATGGTGTTTCATTCTGCTGGTTCACTCTTTAAGATATCTGGATTCATTAAAAAACAGTCAGTGCAGTAGCAGTCTTAGAAGTTGTCTTTTTATTTATTTATTTTTCACATTTTTGTCCTTTATGAGATAGCTGTTTTGTGGGATTGGATCAAAGGCGGAAGCAGCAACTTCTACAGAGACAGCTTGACATTACCTCTCCACCACAGTCTCCTGCTGTTAGAGCTAAGTTCTGCTTGATCCTCATTCCAGACAACACAAGCATTTAATAATTAAATCTGTGGTGTGCAGGAGAGTCAAATGCAGGGCAAATATGAATCATTGAGTGAGACTGTATGTGTATGTGGAGAGTAGGCAGATTTCCTCAAAGCATTAGAACAGGACTTAAGTTATTATCTTAATATATATGGTGTATACAGTCAGCAAAATAAAAACAATGATAATACCGTTTTTGAACACAGTTTTCAAGCATTTGTTTAATTTGTGTTATGCATTCTGAATTATCTACTTGGTTCGAAATGGATACCCTGTCCTCTATTAGCCAGGTTATGAGTTATAATTAGGCTATAGAAACATATATAGTAACAAGGTATACAAGACAACTTTCATTTTGAATCTTCTTGTTAACACTTAGTAGAACCTTCATCCAAAATACATTTTGTTTCAGGTTAATTCGCTAAACTAAATAAAGACCTGGATGGATCCTGCCTACGATTTTATACAGTAGATGATTTCAGGTAGCAGACACTTTTGTTGTCGTTGTTGTTTTTGAGAAACTGGGGAGTGGTCCTGTAGGAGTGAGCTGCACTCGAATTAATTTATAAATCATGGCCTCTATGGCCTTATAAATCATGGCCTTTATTCCACACAGACCAGATCTAGACACTAACCATTTAAAAATGAGTGAAGAGCAGGAGGGTAGGGCATATGTTCATGTTTATTATGCTCTATTATAATATTAAACTGTAGAAACAACTATAACTCTTGTAAACACTAGTTTGGACCGTCAAAGTAGCTCTCCTGATTTGCTTGAACAGTGTAGTGGTGTGGTACCATGCAAGACCCACATGCAGCTCATGTCACAGAGGAGGGGCACCCAATGTTGGTTAAAAATAAATGCTCCCATACTGGTAACACCTTCATTCATTCAACTAAATCTTGGTCTAATGGCAGATGTCATCTCCATTGTTGGTGTGTGGAGTGGGGTTGTGTGTACTGGTGTTCCTGTGATTTTAACAGAAGTCACCAAGCAGCTGTTTTGACTCAATACTGCCATCTTCTGGCTGCAGAGATCACTGATGGGCCCAAGACAACGTGAACTCCATTGACATAAGGAAGGCAAATCTAATGGTGTAATGGTTCTAATAATGCAGTAATGTCCAATAAATATTTTTTTCACCCCTATTACACCAGGATGCTACACTATTAGTTTTATTGTTGTATGTTTAATCTTTTAATGACTATTAACTTGAATCACTGAAAATTGTCAGCGTTAACACAACATCTTTTTAGTAGTATTGAAGAGATGTCCTGCTGTTTGTACAGTCTGTGACAGGAGCTGAAGGTATTTAACAAATGACTGAGATGCACATCACACAACATCAGACAGAATGTAGATGAGAGTATGTCTTCTTGTATCTTATGTAAACATAGAAATTTGTTTCTAGTGTTTTCTAGTTAAACTGCTCAAGTTACTACTACTAAATCTCCATTTTGCCTGTAAGGCAAGGCTAGTTTATTTGAAACGCACCATTCAAACCAAGATAAGTGCTTTAAATAAGGCAAAGGTAAGAATAACATACACCACATTATGGTACAATGTGAATAATAATGTTAGGGTGCAGATTTGATCACTACACAATTATTGAATTCAGCTATAGAGACATCACTAAACAGAATTACGCTCTTACATTTCTACATTTATGACTTCAACCCATAAATTAAGTGAAGAATTTCACCATGAGCCTGTTACTGTGGGCCTGTCTCAGCCCACATGATTACAGCTAATAGTGATTAAATGAATATGACTGTATGCGGTGGAATAAAAGGGCTCCATGTATTGACAGAGACGGAGGAAACATGGCTCATTTTGTCTGTTGAATTGATACAACTTATTGTTGAGGAGTGGGCACAAAGATGAACAGATGAGTGTCGTCAGCTCTGTCTCTGCGTGAAGGTCACTCTGGAGCAGGTTTGACAGCAAGAACATTTGTTCGTAAACAAATCCATCTTTGGAAAGGTCACCATTTGCTTCATGGCATTCTCTCTCTCACTCTGTCTCTCTTTATCTTCTCTTTATCTCTTCGTCTTTCCCCTTCTTTGTCACGTCTCCACTCTCTTCCTTCTCTTTCCTGCTCTCTGTTTACTTCTCTGGCTACAGTCTGAGTTATTTTCACGAGGAATGCTTGTCATTGGTTGGTCGCAGCTCCGTCTGCCAAGCAGAGAAAAACGCAGACTGCAGCATTATCAGCATTCAGTAGCCACCAACCTGATTGCACAGTAACGGGTGGCTACATTACAGCTGTCTCTGGACAGCAGCAGGTACCCGTCCCTGCATGCCAACAGATATGGGCACCCACTTCTCCAACTGGCTGCCGTTGGCCCCCTGCCTGCATGTCACCCACTAACACCCAACCACACACACACAGACACACACAAACACACACACACCAGCCACTATGCTAGCCAACATTCATCCTCCCCTTGTCAGCTATATCACCCGTGCAGGAGAGGAAAGTGTCACACCATCTCCACTGAGTAGACGTTTTGTTCTGACAACATTCATAAGCACCTGGCCAACACTTATGTTCAGTGCAAAAAGACACGCATATAAAATATTCAAATGTAAGGGAATGTTTTGTGTAGCAGGGAACAAGCAAAATAGTTGCCCCTTGAAGCAATTTTCTGCTCCTTGGGGCAGTGTTCTTCCTACCAATATGTTCTCAGTCTCTCTCCCTACCAAAACCAAGCATACACCTAATTTAAATAACTTAAATGTGTAGTGGAATGCTTCCATTGTCGAATCTTGATATTAATAATAAAGATCAAAATAAGAACAGGTCAACATTAAACCCAGAAGAACAGTGGGAAAGAACAATCATAGGTGCAACAGGGAGAGTGAGAAAGGAAAGTGGTGGGAAAAAGAGGCAGTGAGGGAAACATATTTACTGACATCCATGGGCTGTCACCACTCTGATTAATGGTGGTTGGAATCCCTGCCTAGTGAAAAGGTGTTGTTGGGGTGTAGAGAAAGCCCAGGCGCTGACCTAGAACTAATAGCATTTGACTTGAACAAGCTGTCCAACCTGAGAGAATGGGCTCTGCTGCTGCCGGTACAGCACTGGGCTGGAAAGAAGAGGAAATAAGAAAGTTAGAAATAGGAATCAAGGTAAGAAGGTTTACATCACGACCTTCGAACTTTGAACAGCTGGCCTGACTCCACACTGTGTCCAAAAGCACCGGTCACTAACTATTCTCTACATAATACACAAGTAATAGTTTACTCAAGTATTGAGCAGTAAATTTCAGATGCTTATAAATCAATCATTTTGTGGCATCATTGACAGGTGTGGTGTCACAAAACTGTAACTGACATATCCTTTTAAAGGTGAATTATTGTGGGATTCAGCATCAGTGAGGACACAGAGGACACATACTCAGTACTGTCTGTTTGAATTTTAAACAACTTGAGTAGAAGTTTACATTCGTAACATTAAAGATTTACAGAATATTTTTACATTAGCTTGTCAAAAAGAAAGAGTTTGCAAGAATTTGGACTCATGACCTCAGTATTGCTACAGTTCTGGCTAAGGTCCAGGTAGGATTTCAGCTAAAGATAGTTTACAAGCATTGCCACATGAATGTCAACAACACTAGTCTAAGATTTAAGTTTATACAATCACTCATCACCTTTGATAGCTAAACTTTTAAGTTTAGCTATCAAAGCTATAAGTTTTTTTAAGTTTTATGCATAACAAAACAACACTAAAGAGTCAAGTACATCCACGCCAGCAGCTCTGTGAGGCTGTACTTGGACACAGCATTGCTTTGAGCTAAATACTAATTTCAACATGCTCATACTGACAATGCTGATGTTTAGCAGTTATAATGTGTATCATGTACACCATCTTTAGCGTGTTAGCTTGCTAACATTTGCTAAGTAGCACTAAACACAGAGGAGGCTGATGAGAATATCATATAAAATTTATGGCCTGAAAAGGAGAAAGTTATTACAGTCCGTCCTCAGGGGAGCATGATGAATGGCAATGCATCAAATAGTTGTTAGACTGCCAAGCTCGGGGTAGTTATTTAATACTGTATATGTGATTTTATACTACATAATGTATATCTTAATTTGCATCAGAAGTGATATCTAGGTGTCTTGTATTAGGCCCAAGAGAATTAAGGTTGCAAGTCTAAATAAGAGTTTGAGCTATTTTAGTCAAGTCACGACTATTTGTTTAACCCAACAATATCCCATAGATACGGTACCAAGTTTCAGTGGACAGTACAGCACCACCACACTGGCTCCTGATGCAGCTGAGAAAATTCAGAGAGACATTTTATGTTATTGCTTACTTAAAAATTCAGCCCTTTCATGGCACTGAAAAACTACAACACAATCACCAATAGCTCCTGCTGACATTTCCCTGCATAACACAACTTGCTTCAAATATTCTGCAGCGTAGTTGCCAGGAACATCATCCTGCCGAGGTTGTTTTTGCTGAGGGCAACAGCAAGCCCAACAGCTGGGACATAATGAAGCTTTCAGGCACTTGTTCTCCCATCGTGTAGCGCCAGCCCCTGTCTGCTTCCACCAGATGTTCCATGTTTTCCCTCCAAAACACTCTGCTGCCAAAATGGGGACGGTCGCTAGCAAAGAGGGAACCAGCTAGCTCCACAGTTGATTCATGATTATAGGGTGATAGTTGGGTTAATTGCTTGTTTTGTGTTTATTGGGCGAGGCCCTGTCACTTCGTTGTCATATTTTGTGTAGCTGAGAAAGTCAGTTTGACAGTAACTAGACCTGCTGTTATCAGTCTCACTAGTCTGGACTCAGTTGGGAGTAGATAAACATGTTACTGATTTATTTTCAAAGATCAGGGTAGCTGTCACTGTCAACCATGTTGTTTGATTGCTGATAAAGGATGACATGACAATGTGTCAGCGTGGGTCTTCAAAGCAGGACGTCAACTGGCACGGGTAATACTCCACCAAACCAAATGAGATGTTAGATGATGCAGGATAGCAGAGCAGCATTATGTGTGTGACTCAGCACTGATCACAAGCTGCTGAACCAGCTAACTTCACAGAGTTGGAAGATTCAGCAATCTCTCTTTAGCACCGCAACTGTTAAATCATTAAATAAATCATTGCTGCTGAATCGGAGCTACAGATAAACAGACCACAGCAGGCGATGGTGAAACTCTCCATGTCATGTGATGAGTAATTGTTCATGCAGGGACCTGCAGTAGAAAGAAGACCACTGATGTATGGGAGGTGGTATTAAATTATAACCACTTATGTTTCCTCCTGTTACTGTTAGAGGCTTTTTAGAATTCTGGTAGTCCACCTTTTCAGTATATTTTCTCATGAACTAAACTCATAAAATTTTGGCTACATTTGGGAACACATCCATTACAGAGTACAAACTGTGTGTCTTAGTATCAGAAACTATTGTGGAGCCACCATTATGAACATTTTACATTTAATAATTATTTAACAGTATCCTTATACTCCATACTTTGTTTTATAATCTTCAGTTTTCTTCATTTCTGATTGACTAGCATTTCAAACTCTTTTCCCAATTTCACTGATTGCATGCAGTATATACGTAGTAATACTAAAGTTTATAACATATTGCAGTTAGTATATTTCACAGTTTTATATACTACTAACTGTATAATATACCATTGGATGTTAGTCAAACTGTAACTTTGGAATCCATTTTTACAAAGAGCACAATATATTCATATTTCAGTTTTTGTTGTCAATTTCTTTTCCCAGAGCTATCTCACCGCTATCCACATTTTATTTTTTATTTCTTGAAGCTGTGAGTAATGTCTACATTTCCTTTGTATTGTGGGACATTAGTGTAACCTAGCGTACATGAACATTACTTTTCCAAGGTCAAGTCAACATCGTACACTGAAAACCTGCTCAGAATTAGCTAGTATGTAATTTGGGCTTTGTCAAAAGTTAGAAGGCTCTAAATACCCAAGGTACACCTGCACAGGTGTTTTCACTTACTTTGCCTCATAATGACTCATCTTTGGACTGTGCGGGTATGTAGACTGCTTGAACTTCTCCCCTAGATTGGTTGCACCTGTTTGGGGGGAACAGCTTGGTACATGCACATGTACATACATTTGATGACGTGACATAATTGTCAGCCCAAGTCTAAGTCTAAATTCATCCTGAGCAGAGGTTTAATTAGCGAGCACAAGTGAAAACATAATTATGAATGGGGACTTTGACTGCCTTTCGAAATTATTATCATGCAGGTATCCATAGAAACAGTACTTCCTACAGATGCAACCCTCTAACAGTTAAGCTAACTGTCACTGGTGGCAGGATGGGTTAAACTGACTACAATCAAACTTGTTTGACAATTTGAACATAGTTCCTCTTTTTACCTATGGTAAGTGGCTATGTAAGTGCTATGTTCCAGATGTCTTGACAAAGAAAATAATCTCCACAGTGAACATCAGGACACATCTTATAGGCTGTTTTAATGAAATTTCCCTTTCTGAAAATGAGCTTTAAACTTTACTGAGCTACTATTTACTTTCACTCAGTAGATTTATTCATCTCTATTTTTGTCTGTTAAAATATCAGCACATTAGCTTGCTTACTTAGACTATATGCACACATAAGCCAGCTTTCTTGGAATTGTTGGGTCTCTGTAAATAATATGTCAAAGAATACTGTCTAGACCTTCTCTATATGAAAAGTGCAATTAGATAACTTTTGTTTTGAATTGGCTATATAAATAAAATTGAATTGAATTCTTCGATTAATGATGATATGGAGTAAAAGGGAATAAGATGTTCTTCAAACCAGAGCTACACCTAACATTATTAAAATGTTCAGTTCATTTGACAGTTGTCTTTTCATTTGATTGATCAAGTCTAAAAAATGCCCACTACAATGTACCAAGGTGATGTCTTCAGATCGCCAACAGCCCCAAATCCATTTCTATTCAATTTACAACGCTAAAAATTAAAAAGTATAAAATCCCCACATTTGAGAAGCTGTATACCGATCACTTTTGGCACTTCCCTAGATAATTTACTGCACAGTTGATTGAGGATTGATTAATCAAACAATACTTTCAGCACTACTGTAAACTTTGTTTTTACTAACACAAGGCCAAGAGTTTTTAAGTCTGTCATCTGTTTGAGAATGCTGATCACTTTTTAATTAGGGTTTGCTCTGTGCGTGTTTGTGTGTATATGTGCTATGTTGTGATGCATTTCCTGTTAATTACACCATCTAATCTACCCCTTGCCAGTGGAATCATGTTGCAGGCTAACCGAATTAATTGAGACTAGATGTTTTTACATATGTAATTAATTCAAATCATATCATTTATGTTTTCCTCAGTTCTTGCTCAACTGAAGAGGGACATAGTCAAACCTGGTTTTCTTTTGGGCAAATGAAGAAATCTCTATGGGCTATCCTGTCACTGATCAATGCACATTTAGATGTTTAACATCTGGCAAGCCACTGGAAATTGGCTTCTATGGCAACATTGCATTGCCATCATCTTCCCATCATTAGCTTTCACCATTGCCCCGGGGTTCATAATGTCGTTAGCTTACATCGAGACGCAGTAAAGTGATGTTACATGACGTTTCTCAACTCCTTTTATTGAAGTAGCCTGCCATGCAGTCTGCTTGTCCTATTCCGTGGGCACCACAGGGAAATAAGACATGATGAGAGCAGAGGCTTGATGACAAGAGGTTTAAAATTTCTTGTGTCAAACATCATTTAATTTGGGGATTAGGCAAATAAAAAGCATCACACGAGATAGCAGGAAAAGCTTTCTAGCTGTGGTGTAATTTTACGTGCTTGTGGAAAATGGGCTATAAAGGATTTCGTATTGAGCCAGTTGGCCTACACAAGCTTTTATACATTTTCAGTCTCTCTTTTGCATCCAGACCCTAATCTGAGACATTGTCTGCTCACATCTGTATGTAGCATAAAAGGTTTAACACAGAAATTCAAACTTGCACCATTGCTGCACTAGTTTTAATCGAATGTGCAGTCAAAATGATTAGCCACAATGACTGAAATTATGTAGTTGTAATTACAAACAGATGGGAGGCTTTATTTGCACTTAAGGCGACTGTGTGCATGGGAAATGCAGTGTGAACAAGAATAATTAAGAAGTTAAAGTCGTGTTTTTTCCAACTTGTGTTTAAATAATCAACACTATCATGTAAATTTATTTTAAATTAGCTATATAGTTACATTAATGTTTTGCCAGGAGCAGCCATCACCTTCAAGCCTTCAGGTTGCGAAGATACAGAGATTTTTATATCTTTATTGAGACCTCAGTTTGTTTGTTGTCTGGAGGGAAGCAGAGAGTAAAGGCTGAGGTGCCTCGTGTTGAGATGTTTCAGGAGACCGGAGGGCTCAGTGGTATGGCAACTCATCAAGAGACTGGGACAGGACTTTCTGCTTTAGTAGTGCATTTATCTGGACAGATGTCAAGGAAAACAATGCTGTGTGTAAGATTATGAAAGGAATAAATACATTATGTTTAGTTGTTCTGAATTTCCCCTAAATTTAGCTTTTTTCTAGTCTATGATGACAGGTCACATGCCATAATTCGTTTCAGCTGGTCACAGCTTTAAGGAAAAATAATTTAGTTTGTTTTATTTGCAGTGAACAGTTTGCATTAATGGCTGCCAAATATAGATTGCATTAGTGGAATTTAACAGTGAATATTGATTTATGCATACTCCCCAAAGAAGGTTAAATTGACAAATTTGTAGGACAAAATAACATCAAAAACATAACATCTTTTCCAACTCATTTACACCCCAGTTTGTCCAAAACATCAACTTGTACACAAGAAATATCAACATCTAATGGGCACATCACAAAATAATTGAATGAGCTTCCCCAGGGGATGACCCTATTGTATTTTGGAAACTCCATGACCTTTCCACTGGCAACACCCTCAGCTTTACACACAAGATTTTTAATGGCTGTATTATCATGAAATCTGTTGTGGATATTCATGCTCACCAGTGGATAGATTCTAATTATTGTGGTTATCCCTTGATGTTTATCTCAGATTAGATATCAGATATTTCAGAAATACCTTGCGAAAATTTACATTTCATATAATCCTACCAGTCCAAGGATCAAAGCTTTACTATCAATCTCCATCTTCCAAATTTATTCTAAACTCATCTGGGCATTTTACTGTGAACTTACTTTCCGTCCTTTGCTTCTACTTGCTTCAAGGATACAACAATACATAATTAATTAATTTGTTGTCTATTCTGTCCAACACTTTGGTATGGTGTAATGAATATTGCAACCTCTAGGGGCCACTAGCAGGCTCCAGACTTAAGTGTTCAACCTATTAATTATCAAACCATTTCCATTAACTTAAAACAGGCTGCAAGCCTAATGTTTTAACTTTTAAAACTAAATTTGGATGATGTGTGTGTATGTGAAGTAGTGATCAAAAGCTGATATTATGTGGGTTTGTGAAAATATGTCTTCTAAATATTACATTTTCTTGGTTCTGCAGCTCTGCCTCCCGGTCCTTGAAACTAGGTTCACTGCACTCAGCCCCACCAGCTTGCAGTTTACTCAGTGTACAACAGAGGTCACTAGAAGCTGCTCTTGCATGAAGTTTGCTCATCCTCTCCATCAGAGCTGGGTGTCACACTGCCTGCTGTGGACTAAAGTTCCCAAAAGATGCTGTAGTTGTGAAAGTCTTTCTTTAAGCTACCATTAACAAGCAGCTTGTATCTTATTTCCACCCGATCTGATTCAGCAAACCTGCAAGCACAGGCGTGCTTTATTTATGCTAGTGTATTTTATGCATGACAGTTTTGCTGAGGGGAAAAAAAGTTCCTCCTCCCCATGTTTCTCCATTGATTTTGGGGCTGCTTTGATGTGAATCTGTGCCAGAAGTGTCACATAGATAAATCACTGTTAGTCCAAGCTGGCATAGCTCGGCACTGGTGACAGAAGGGAGAATTCCACGCGGATCAAATAAATACAGATGTGAAGTAATTAGTTGTATTCTCAAGGAGCCTATTGTGGGCATGTTAAAGATGCCAGGGATCAGCTGGCTTTCCCACAAGCAGCTTTTATCAATTTAAACAGGAACAGAAACTAGGTGGGTCATAACCCATGTGGCTTTTCATGAGTCACATATCCAATGTGCAGACTTTGAAATTAGCCTAGGTGAAATGTCTGCAATGCTTGAAAATTTAAATAGGAGCTGACTTTTGTGATCAACAACAAGCTGGCCTCTTCTTTAAGAGAGACTCACCAATTGGAGAAATTAATCCTAAAGGTGGCGGCAGTGATTATTGCTAAGTCTGTTACTCACATTTTTAATTTGAGTCTTAGGCCCAATTCAATACCCCAAATCTGGAAAGCTGCTTATGTTCTCCCCTTATTCAAAGGTGGGGACCCCTCAGAGTTAAACAACTATCATCCAATCTCCAAACTCTCAATCCTGGCTAAGATCCTTGAATCCCAGGTAAATTTACAGTTAAAACAGTTTTTACTTCATAATAATATTTTACAGTTTTTCTCAGCTGCTTTAACATTTGTCAGATCAGAAGTGAAATTCTCAAAACTACTTGTTCAACCTCCACATCATCTCCTCAATTGTGCACATCATAAAAGCAATTTCTCATTGTTTTGAACATATTGCAAATGCTTTGACACATTGAAGCAAATCATTATGTACAATTGTCTGCTGTTTCTCACAATATCACTTGGTTATGTCATGCTGGTCAAAGTGAATTATACCGGTTTTCTGTTGAATAGTTTTCCCCCGAAAACATCTAGCCAGAATTTCATTGCATAAGTCACTACGTGCAAAATGGCTGAACACGTTGTCAAAATCAAAATTAAATAAAGTCAAACTTTATTGTCATTCTTCACATTCAAGTATACAGCTGAACGAAATGTTGTTTTGTACAGACATTGGTGCATAAACAAAGTAAGAACAACAAATCACAACACACTACAGTAGCAACACAGCCCTCAGACCATCCATATATATACATAAGAGAGAGTCATATTTTCTGTCATATTTTCTGCATGTCTATTAGACTTTTTTTTTGTAAATGTGTCCATGCTGTAATTGATGAAGATATCCATGTTGATGTGGAAGAATCTGTGACCTGACAGACAGGAACATCAGCCTAAGGAGTGTTTCACATGCTTTACATTCCTAATTTTGAAATGTCTTCCATTGTGCTGTACAGTGCTGTAAAACAGTCCTATCTTTTTCTTTCCTGCATCACAATGACATGGTCTGTGAACAAATTATAGTATGAACATTAAAAATATAACTGTGAATCCCATCCAGTCTCTTGCAATGTATAACTTTATGCTGTTGAAATTGATATGACATATTGAAAAAGTGCAGCCCAGTGCATTTTCAATCATTCTTGATTCAGTCCTCAAAACATTAGCCATAGTTTACATCAGAAAACACTTACAGAGTACACTGTTATATTTATAACATGACTAAACATTTTGACTATCTTGTTCATAAACAATGAGACAAGGACTTGTCATTCTGATGGCACTGACATGTTCAATGACATAAAGATTTACTTTTGAGAGATAGACTAAGGATTTTGAGCAAGTTATGGGCTTTTGCAGGTAATCCACTGTGTTGTGCTGTTTGTTCAATATGTTTCGAGAAATGCACTTACTGTTTTGCAAATGTTAGGGATGCTTCAAGAAATGTACTATATATAAGTAAACTGCCCAACTACGCAGGGCTGTCACACCCTATATACACATATATGTGTATATGTATGTATTTATGTATGTATATATATATATATGTGCGTGTGTTATGTATATACATATATATATGTGTGTGTGTATGTATGTATATATATATATGTATGTATTTATTTATATATATATATGTCTACTGGTGTATATTATATACATTGCACTATTGCCTGCTCACTGTGTATTGTTACAGTTCACTGTTTATGGTACTGTGTGTATCGGGTGAATGGTCTAAGAGCTGTGTTGCCACTGTAGTATGTTGTGATTTGTTGTTGTCTGTTGTTATTTTGGCTATGCACCGATGTCTGTACAAAACAACATTTCATTCAGCTGTATATTTGAATGTAGAGAATGACAATAAAGTTTGACTTTGATTTTGATGTTTTGGGAGGTAAGACTATTCAACAGAGAACCGGTTTAATTCATTGTGACCATCATGATATAACCAATTGATAATGTAGGAAACGGCAGACAATTGTACATAATGATTTGCTTCAATGTGTCAAAGCATTTGCAATATGTTCAAAACAATGAGAAATTGCTTTTATGACGAGATGATGTGGAGGTTGAACAAGTAGTTTTGACGATTTCAAATCTGATCTGAGAAATGAAGTAAAGCAGCTGAGAAAAAGTGTAATGTACCCAGGATTTTGACAGATCTGCATTTTCATACTATGCATCCTGGGCATGGAATAATTTGCAAAAAGATCGCATTAGGAACGTGTATATCAATTGATAAACTGAAGATAGTCATAAAGAACGTGGTTGGTTTTCTTGAGAGGCCATTGTGTTTGAATAGATTAATTTTGTCATGTTGAATATGTAGCATTTTAACATGTGTTTATGTATGGCTGCTACCTTGGCTAGGTCTCTCTTGTAAAAGAGATTTTTGATCTCAATGAGACCTCCTGGTAAAAGAAAGGTAAAATTAAAATACAAATAAGCAAATAATAGATATTCAAATCCCAAAGTATAAATGTGTTTAAAAGTTCATGTACCAACATTGTATTGCTAAATACAGCTAATGCTAACTGGTTTTATATTGTTCCTAGTCATGACGCTTCGCCAACATTTTTGCATTACTTGCTTTTGAGGTTAACCTTTATTCAACCAACCTGTGAACACATTCTTATATACACTGACATGCTGCATGGCAAAGTAGTCTTAATTAGTGGAACTCACAAAAAGGCAAAAAAAAACATAATAAAGGCAGCAGCGCACAGGGAAAGCAGACACAAATACAAAAACTTGCACGTAGACTACCATCCATCCATCCTTCGTCAACCGCTTATCCTGCGTACAGGGTCGCCGGGGGGCTGGAGCCAATCCCAGCTGACATTGGGCGCAAGGCAGGGTACACCCTGGACAGGTCGCCAGTCATGTGGACTACATCTTTATTAAATTTCACATTAAACACATCATTAAACACATTGCAACATTCTGAGAGGAACATTAATTTACCTTTCTGGTAAAAAAACCTCCACCAATTCATGTAAAACACACTTTGATCTTCACTGCAACAAAAACCATATTTGAACAAAAGCACTGCTTTAAGTGCATCATCTTACAACAAAAGGAGTGTACATTTGCCACATAATACTGCCATTACAATTAATGCTACATCCTTGTGAAATTGAAACCCACTTTTTTACTCTCGCAATTATAGGCTCCTTCAAGAGGGGACATATTTATGCCCAGCAGTTAGCAATGCATTGATTTAATACGTTTCTAATCAGGACATACAGCTTCAGGGCCTAAAATGTTAATTCTTCCTGCTGCTTACAAAGTAGCCTTTGATTTTCTGTCATGGCAGTAATTACAGTGTTTTGCCACTAGATAGGGAGAGAGCTTTGTCTCGTCTAATTATGAGGTAATCATTGCTGTAGTGCCAGCATTTGTTCTCACCTTTTTGTTAGTACTATTTTAATTTTATTTTTACAGCTTCTGGCTATAACCTTCCCTTCTAATTCACACTGTGACACTGCTAACACTGTGTGTGTGTGTGTGTGTGTGTGTGTGTGTGTGTGTGTGTCTGAGTGTATATTTGAAGTGTAGCAGTCTAGTGACTGTAATTGTTGTGGTATGGGTGCTGTTAATTACTGGAGTAAACGGTTGAATCACGGCCAGGGCCCTTTGTGGTTGCAGAGTGGCGGGCAGCAGCAGAGAGAGACAGAGGGCTGGAAAATTGTTTTTACCATCTGGGGACCAGGGGAGAGAGAAGGGGAAGCAGAAAGGAGAAAGGGGGAACAGCGGCAGACAGAAAGGCCCGATTGGTGGCCAGAGCCTAAGGGTTCGAGGTCCATATGGAAGGCAACACTTTGCCTTGCGCTTTATTGCACACCTTGCTGTTTTAATCAATGGCAAGCCTGTTCACAGAGCCTAGAGCAGCAGTGGTTGTTTCTCATTGTCTCACTGCTACTTCCACTTTTCCTGCTCCACTACACCCCAACACATCTTATCAAATCTCTGAGGAGCTGTGCAACACTTTCAGGCTTCTCTGGAAGAGGGAGAAGTGGATGTGCTGCGGTGAAAACGTTTGCACTATGTGTGAGGTAAAAGCTCCTATTTTGTAATGATGATTTGATACGCTTTTGGCTCCTGCCTGCGCTGTTCTAATTTCCCAGAAAAGCGGGGATAAGCATGTAGACGCCTGCTGTGTTTGAAGTCGTTTCTTAAAATCGAGGACACCATTCCATCTGAATTCCATTGAGTGTTGAAAGTAATGGGATTAGGCTACAAAAGCCATGTTAACACCGAGACGCTGGGACATGTGCTAATAACACCATAAGTGCCAGCCAGCAGTGGTCTGATTCTCTCATAACCCCACCCTGGTTGGAGGCAGTTCTGGTAATCACCCCCCTCAGACCAAGCACTGTGTTGAGGGGTGAGGAATACGACCTGGCTTTGTGGGAGGTTGAGTGCTTGATTTTGTCACAGAACTCTTGCAGGAACATCAATATTTCATTAAATTAGACCCATTTTGTAAACTACATACAAAATGGGTAAAGCTACCTGTTTGAAATGGAAGACCTGCTGTTTTAATTTCATTCCATGGGCAACATGTGAGATAAATAGTAACAGAACAGCAATCAGACAGTGGAGTGCTACACTCTGTTTTGCATCTGATGGTACACAAAGACTATAAATGACAAATCCATTCAAATGCTAATTCATGTTGTTTGCATGATCTAGGCAAACTATCTCCCAAACATAAGGTCACACATCACTACAATCCTGAACCACAACTGATCAGTAATTTTATTTAGTGACATGTCCTTAATCTGATTTTATGTTTTTCCAACTTAACCTCTTTTCTCCAGATGGGGCATATGGCATCAACAGTCGTACTTCTCCTAACTCTCTGAGCTGACTTAGACCTTATCATGTGAGTGAGTCCGAACACAACTGACTGAGATGACAGAAATAACACGATTTCTGTTTTGTGAAAACATGTGAAACTTCCAAGCTGTTGTTACAACGCACTATACATTTCTAGTTTGATAATTATTAAAAGGATATTCCTTTGCATAACTGAGTACACTTAGTGTGAACATTTCTGCTGTAGCCACAACAGAAAGTCATTTTTGGAAATGTGGAAAGTTGAGAAAATGAGGGGAAGTGGATATGCAAAAAACAAATTTCATTACAAAATAACTAATGTAATATGTACTGGAGATTTATAAATAATTATTTTTGATGCTATCACTAAGTAGCTTTCAGATGCAAGTAGACATAAAGTGATTAAACCATCTCTTTTACCATTGTCAGATTCAGCTATCAGCTGTTACAGAAGTCAGTAACAGCTAACTGCCATTAGTTGAATAATAAAAATATAATTTTGGGTAACTTGGAGTAATGTGCCTGTATTTTGTCGTGGCACCTGTATATTCCCCCAATACTGAAAACCTACCTCCCAACTCTCTGCTGATGTATTACAGCTTAATAATAATGAGTTTCCAAATAGCTAGAGTAATGTAGGAGGACATTTTTGGATTAGAAAATGTTGCCCAAAACATCATCCATAAAAATGATGAATAGTGTGCACTCTGTGATGTAGTGCAGTGCTGATTGCACTGCTGAATGACGTCATCCAGAGGTCTTATTGGTACATAATGGTACAATAAACAAGGTCCAGAACAGAAACAGATTTCTATGTAATGTCTACTTGTCTACAAGATGTCAGACTACAACAGTCTGCACTGTTTCTCTTACACGTAAACTGACACTGTTGCTGTTAGTTTGGCTCATTGTATTACAGCCTTGGCCATCACTTGGATTTGTGATTAAATTTAGCGAAGTGCTGCCGATAGCCGAATTGTCCAGCCACTCTCAATTACCGTCTAGGGAGGGTACCTGAGAAAGCTTAACGCAGCAATTAACAACTTAATTAAGTGCCACAGCCATTGTGGCATTTCTGGAGCCACGCAACAAGGGGCGTATTGATTGCTGGGGATTGCCAGTTGGTCCCCAATTCATCGCACAATTGATTGACTTGGATAGGCATTCCTCAATGACTGTGAGAGAAGGAGTTGGAGTGTGTTGTGTAAGTGTAGTGTGTTTTGTCTCAGAGGAAGTAGCCGTCACGCCGTTGTGTGACACACTGATAATGACCTGCCAGACTGGTTGCATGGCCTCTCCCAATCCCCCTGGGTGTGACACACATGTCTGGTGTCAATCACTCACTCTGTCTATCTCACGCACGCACACAGGGCTGCGCTTAAATCCCAAGTAACATCTGCAGTCTGATCATACAAAATATACATGACAGGGATGCTACACCAATGAAGTGTCTTGCTTTTTTCTGGTCAGATTATATTAGTTTATGATAATAATTACGTTACAATTTCTTCAGGCACAGAACACCGATAGGCACATGAAGACAGATACAATTACAACTCTCACACACGCACAGAGAAAGCACACACATGCAACCCCACTCACACACTCAGACACACACACACACAGATCCAGTGGTCCCTGGGGAGCAGTTAGGATGCTGGGCAGGGAAAGGATGCAGGAGGGGAGTGAAGTGGTGGTAAGATGTCAAATAAAGTGTCATCTCTTATTGTGTCAATGAAGTAATTCCCTTTTAAAGGCTTGACCCTTCGCCCTGGAGGAGCTCGGCCAATTGCGCAATATACTGGAGGAGCCATGACGTTATAACAAATGGCTCAACTGAGGGGGGAGGGTGCTACGCAGGACCCACCCTGGACCATACACCACTTGACCAGGTAAAGGATGCGTCCAAATCAAGTACAAATAGCCCACACTTTCCGAATCAATTGTTTATCTCAGACTAAGTATTTAAGTTTTATTATAATTTTGATAAATCTAGAGATTACTAAATGCAAATACAACAGTTTATCTGATTATTAAATCATGTTATATAAATGTTTCTTAAAAGAGAGTAAGGTCTCACTAAACAACAGCCCCCTTTCAATTTAACTGCATTTCACTCCCAGCCTTAGTAGTAGCTCAGTTTACCACTAGGGGGTAGTATTATATGTATTGACTTAAAGAACAGTAGCTCTCTATATGATACTCTGACTTCCTGGCACAGGACTATTCAGCTTTGACCTAATATGCTTTTGGCAAATACACTCACAACTTCCCACATAGCCATACAATGCTAAACTTTAAGACAGTGTAATGACACTTGATTCTGAGGGTTTATGGCAAAAAATGATGGCTGTGTGTGTGTGTGTGTGTGTGTGTGTGTGTGTGTGTGTGTGTGTGTGTGTGTGTGTGTGTGTGTGTGTGTGTGTGTGTGTGTGTGTGCGCGCACATGTCAGAGTGCTTGACAGGCTGAGGCCTGCTGTGATTCTGAGGTGGTCAACTTATGACCTGTAATTACATTGGTACTTTGCTCTCACATCTCACCGGAGCAGGTTGGTCTCGGATACTTCAATTACCTCATTTCAATTCCTCTGTTGCTCTCACATGCCCAGCAAAATTATAATGATAGTTCAAGGAATTAACTGATTCAAATTTTACTACATGTGCTACAACACATTTTGCCAAAAGAAAGCCTATACAGAAAAAAAGTTACAAGAATACAAAATAGATTAAGTAGATAGATAACCGATAGATAATAGATTAAATATAATATTTTTTTAATTGTTGCATTCTTAATAACAGGCAGGATGTTTTGGGAAAAAAATAAAACCTGAGCCCTCATGCATCCTCATAGAAATCCTTGCACCTGTTTCAATATGCAGACATTACAATACTTAAACAAGGGAAGCTTGAGAAAACAGCACAGCAAGGCCAATAACAATGCCCGATGCATTCTTTGAAAATGGTTTGCATCCATTTGCATTCAAACTTGTTGTAAAATAGAGAAGAGCAGAAGATCTATCTATTGGGGCATATTTGAAGGTTGGGTCCAGGTCGCATATGTTTGCCCTTGTATAGCTCTGTCACATTGTGGTGTAACGGTGCCTCAGCTGCAGAATTGCAGTTTTTAATGAAAAAGTGGGGGCCGCCACATCCAGGTAAGACCCCTTGAGGTTGCATTTCCAGGGCTTTGTTATATCCAACAATGAGGCAGTGTGGACGCGCGTATACACACGTGCACACACTCACACACGCATAGATTTAACCAGACAATGATACCTATAGTAGTGGCTGATAATACACACATGTATTTCCTGTAAAAAGCAAATGTTGGACTTATTTTTGATAATCTGACAGGCATCAGAAATTAAATGTAGTGTGAGGGAACATCTGAGGTTATTAAATGCTTGGCAAAAATGTATCTTTGGAAATGGCAGAAAATCATATTTTATACTATTTTTTGGTAATAATAAAAAACAGACAGACAGACATTTTTGAGTTCTCTGTGGGGTTCAAGGCCAGACTTGTTAAGTCATATTGCTATTAGTTGTAATGGCTCAATATTCTACAGTTTAATTAAAAAATTAATCATAATAATATATTTTTAGAAATGTCTAATGTGTAAGCTTTGTATCAGTAAAGCTAAGTGGTGATAATAGAGCATACCAGTGATTTTTGAATTCTATTAGTAATGTGTAAAAAATAAAATTAAAAAAACAGTACAAAATAAGTTTTATTATTATTATTATTTTATAAAATGCTTCCCAAACTTTTTTTTAATTTGGTGGGATATTTGTTTGAGCAGAAGGTTGTGCACGGAGATGTAACATAATCACTTACACTATACCTCTAAGTGGCTCACCTGCAACTACTCTTTGACAATCACATCTGAGTTAGTTTGTATTTAACATGACACATTCATCCCAATAATATACATCATTTTAATCATAAACAGGATGAGGGATTCAATTATTTAGGAGGAGCAGAATAGATAGTAGAGAACAGCTTGTACTGTGTCTATATCACATGCTGTGTCCAGTGGACACCTAATGAATTATACCCAGAACAACTCGAAAGAGCTTATCAGTAAGCTGTGGTGTTCCAGAACCACTGATTCAATCCACACTCTTCACAAACACTATGGCTTAATGTTAGCCAACGACATGTTGGGCAGTTCAGAAACTGTATGGTGCCACCCATAGACACTGACAGGACAACTGACCCTGGCTGCTTAAAATTATTGGCACGTTGTGCACTCTCTCTGGCATTTTATAACAAATGAAGCTTAAATCTTCTGCAACCACCTGTTTACAGTAAAAGTAAAATAAAGATTAAACCAACATTTTGGCTCATGACCAACTAATGGACATGTCTAAGCATGTCCATGAGTTGTTAGCAGTTCCACCAGTCCCCTTTAAACTTTTCAGATAATTTCTTTTAAATAACTGTTTGAGGCCCAAAGAGGTAAACCGATCTGAGTTTCACAAAATAAAGTCCAAACAATGAATTTATTTCTTTTCTCTCCCATTAATTGTCTCACGGCCCCTCAGATTTATCCCTTTGATGTTGGGAACAACTGGACTACATATCTTTATAAAAGTTATTAAAACTTGCTCCTCCTCGAGCAACTACAACAGTAAAATAATAATAAAACTAATAATGTTATCATATGTCAGGTTATATATATATATCAGTTAAAGTTTATTGGTTTTTAGTATTAACAAAAATATTCTCAATAAACAGGCTTTCTCTACTTATTAGTTGGCTTTTGATAACTCACTATTATTACGTAATAGTCTGTATTTTGAAGGTTAAACAGACAAGTGCATCACTTCATGCTAACGGTAAAGCTTAAATACACACTCAGGCTGCATGGTGGCCTAGTGGATAGCACTGTAGCCTCCCAGCAAGAAGGTCCCGGGTTTGCTCACTGCCCACTGCTCCCTTCAGGGATGGGTTAAATGCAGAGAATGAATCTTGCTACATGTATTTGTATGTGACAAATAAAGTGCCTTTACTTTTCAACAGATGCTACGGAGGGAATTGGAACCATAAAAACGCTGTGCATCCACTATTGGTTATTGTGTGCAGAGGGTCACACAATAGGCAGGAGGATAACGATTTGAGTGTGTTGGCAGTCAGGAGAATCTCATCTGACAGGAAGTACCAACACAAACCAACCCCACTACAACTTTTCACTGACTCACCTCAGTATCAGGTAAGTTGCCTGCCATAAATGAATGGCCTACTTAATTTAACCATACCTCATTCTGATCACAATAACATAATAATATGACATTTTATTGAGAAACATTTTTTTCTCCAGGGAGGTCAGAGGTCAAGTTAGTGACAGCACAGTTTCATTGTAGCTGCTAGGATATTACTTTTTGAAGGGACTAAAATGATGAATGCTTTTTATGTAACTGGAAATTAAGCAAATATAGAAAAATGTACAGAATATATAGGTTTAGGGAAACAAATTGGTTAAAATGAATTACTTTGAAGACACTTACCTTTAAAGAAATATTGCCAGGTTTTAAGGATTCATTCAATAGTGTCTTGATAATTATTTATTGATAAATGTAATGAATACACATACATTACATGTACTACACTTCAATAATATACAATTTCTAAGCTAATAAATAATAAATATACTGTAATCACTGTGATTTTGTGGGTGCAGTACATAATGTCTCCTCACAATATACAAGGCATAAAGTAGATTTATTTAAAATTTTACAGCACAGGGTTGTCTAACCAATTCTTCTTTCTTTCATAATATTACTCCTTTTCTTTATTACTTTCGCTGTTCAGTTCATTGTGTTGGGCTATATATGACATGTGAGCACTGACCATGATGAGTTCTTTCACACACCAAAGGTCAGAGGCATCACTTACAGAAAGAGAAGGACCCCCCAAACACTCACTAAGTCATTTACCCCATTCCCTATCAATTATTGACATGCAGTTGTCAAGTTGAAAAGCCAGCCAGACTTTCCGTTGATCTGTTTGATGAATATTTCAGCTGACAAACAGGCCACCTGACACTGCACCAAAGCAATATGTGGTTAGAGAGAGGTCGCTCATCTTGGTCACACTCATGCACATATGCATGCACGTGTATATACAGTTGTTATTGTTACTATTCTGTTCTAAATGTTTTATTTACTGTTTATTTACATTGATTTCCTCCTGGATTGTGTGTTTTTCACCTTTTATTTACACTCAAAAAATGCATATTTTAATATATATATTTACTTACAGTTTGACAAGCAAAAAAAAAAAAAATGCAGCCGGTGGAATATGCATTTACTCAAGTACATGTATTTAACAACAATTTTGAGGCGTGTTATGCTACTTTATGCTGCTGCACTACATTTCAAAGGCAAATGTTCTTTCCAGCTACAGTATAGATACCAATTACTTTGCAGTTTCGTACACACAAAACCAGTGTTAAACACAAAAAAAATACAATCATTGTTATAGGTTAACACAGTAATTCAACATTAAAATAAGTAATCATAATTAAGTATTATACAATATAACATCCTGCTGAATACGAATTACTTTAACTTTTGATTCTAATTCTTCTGTACTTTTACTTAAGTATAATTTTGAAAACAGGACTTTTACTTGAAACTGGATATTTTTACAATGTAGTATTTACAAAACTATTCTTCACTGTCATCATAGTGGGGGGCTGGCATGACCTCTTTTAGCGTTTTTTTGCAATGGCTTTTAAACGACCTGAATAATGTGGCAAAACGTAGTTACTTATTTTGTTCATTAGTATATAAAATAGGAGAAAACAAAAAGCTTCATGAACTAGCCTCTTGGTCTTAGTTAGCCCTATGTGACCTTAGCACTCTGTATGTCTCTCTATGATTCAGTCACAGCATTCCCTGTGCAAACCATAGGAGAAAAGTCAAAACTTTATTTTGTACGTCGTACAGTAATAAGTCTGTCTGTCCAGAAAGATAAAATGTCTGCATGGGGCATAACCAATGTTTAAATCCTATAATTCTGCAGACAGAGCAGAGCTGAACATGGAAGTATAGACTTAAAAGTTGGCTTCTGCCTGAGCAAACCTTTCATCATGCTGTGCAGAAAGCAGACATCTGTGAGATCATGAAAACACCTTTTGAGGACGCAACCAACTGTTAGAAAAGGTAAAAAAAGTAAAATTTTGACTTTTCCACACTACATATACTGTACATAGTGCTGAGATCATACATGGTGGCAGTTTTCCTCATGAGTTTACGTGGAAGGGAAAATTATGCATCATGGGATTCAGCAAAATTGAAACCTACATCATGATTTCTGGGCTGAACCTACCAGTTGTGTAATGTATGTTCATGACAAAAAAAAATGCTTCACAAAAGAGAAATTCAATTTCAAATTTCAAGAAAAGTTAAATATTTAAGAGCTTTAGGCATTTTTGTTGTATCATGTGAAAAACAATATCACATAGTCACAGCTTGCATTAAATAAAGTCAGTTGACCACAGCATGAAAGAAGAGCCACTAGGGCTCGGGTGAACTGGTGATGTGTTATTTATATCAGCCTCTGTTCAAAAGCAGCCTCTATGGAGAAGACACACCCCATAAATTTTTCTATGGCCCCTATGAGCAGGTCAGGAAGGCACCAATATTTCCTCTTTATTAGAAACAACAGAAACAACATGCCGCCATAAAAGGGACCTCAGGGGTGAATCTGAAAAACGAGGAATGGCGGGGAAAGCATGCTGCTCCGAGAGCTGAGAGGTAGTCACGCAATCCATTTCTTCCAACGTGCTTGTCCATGTATTGGTGCATTTCCCTCA